>NW_027185285.1:10336275-10936275 GCF_022577435.1 Embiotoca jacksoni
CAGTTTGCAATAAACTGGAACTACTAGAATTACCCTGAACCAGCAAACCCTGAGAAACTTTATTTCAAAGAATCATTTTTAATACTTGTGCATACAACACTCAGCAGATCAGACAATATCGCAACTGTTACAAGTGATCTTTTATGACTCTGGTTTTTCCAGTACTGATCTGCGATGGCAACATGACAAAAGGCTGATTGTTGAGAAAGCCGTCGTCTTCGACAGTGACGCCAGCATGTGATTTGTCAACTTGTGTTTGGATCTAAAAAAAAAAACGTGTTGTGGCCAAAGCTCCTCGCAGCCCCCTTCACTCCTGCTACATGCAGCGGTAGACGGTGCCGTGGCCAAAGTTTCTGTGTTGTAAAACGATAGATGACTGATGCATGAGTCATGGTATTTCCTTTCCCAAAAATAAAGCTACAAGTGAAAAAAAAAAGAAGCTTGATTCTTGCATAACCTCAGCGGCATTCTCACAAGCATTCACTAGAGTTGTCACAACTCTCAGTGTTTTGTGACTCTCTGTGAGCTGAACAGGCTGAAGGGAGTGGCGTATCACATTGAATGGCACATTGCAAATTTAGTTGACCTCACCTGCAAGGTGGGGTCAACGCGCCCAGAACAGAATCAGGTCCAACTACATTCTGCATTCTCACCGGTTTGTTCTCGGTCTGCTTCTCACTTGTACTTCCCTACGTTCTATATCATCTTCAGATTATCTCGTAAGATCTTGCAATTAACAGTGCATCACCGTGAAGTCATTTTAAAAAAAAAAAATAAAAAAAAAAACTCAAGTCACAAAAGTTTTTCAAAAATGGCAAAGATCCTGATATGAGTGCACGATTCCTCAATGTGTTGGTCATAGATTTTTGGCTACATGCACAATACTTTGTGTCTCTGCTACCAACCTTCGACACGTATACATCGCAGCTACTTTTATATATCTCAGGCGACTCGTAGTTTTCTTTATCATAATCAGGTCATTTCAATCTGCCAATAATTTAGAAATGGTAATTCAGGCATTCATTTTATTATTACTTAAATTACTGCAATGCACCGTACTCCTGCCTCACACAACACAACATGAATAAACTCCAGCTGATTCAAAATGCAGCAGCCAGTCTTACAACCAAGTCCAACAGGAGAGAGCATATGACTGGTTTTAAAATCACTTCAATGGCTCACTGTCTTTTTTTGAATAGATTTAACATTTTTTAACGATCACCTTCTCCTGAACCCCGATGAGCATAAATGCATCCTGAGACCCTCTGGTAGATCAAACCTGGCCGTTCCTCAGACTAACCTTAAAACAAAAGGTGACCCGGTGTTCAGTTGTCCTCTTCTATGTCACTTAAAAAAAAAAAAAAAAAAAAAAAAAAAAAAAAAAAAAAAAAATCACGATTTTAGACCTACTATATATAGATTTCGCTATTTTATTGACTTATTGTTTATTTTCTTGTTGTATTTTTTTTTATCATAATATGTTAACTGTTCCTTATTGGGTTTTAAATGTATGTAAAGCGCTTTACAACCTGTTTTTGAAAAGTTCTATACAAATAAAGACATTACTTTTGTTATTATTATTACAATAAGTATTATGTGACATTAAAGAACATGATCAAGGTATAGTGTCTGAAATACAGTCTGTTTAAAGTGAATGAATACTTATCCATGTCATCTTTCTGTGTGTTTAGTTTTTCTCCTCATTCTTAAGAAAGATGTCAGATGGTAGTGTTTTTGTGTGGATGTGCGTGTCTGTGTGTTTATCCTCTCGACCCCACCATCACGTAGCCACACACGTATCCGTTGCTTAAACCTATGCCGGCTCTGAGCTGTGTTTTGGTCGGCTTATCATTTTTCTGAAGCCTGTTATTGTCCTGCTGGCTCATACCTGAGGCTGAGGGAGCCTGACATGATACTGACCAGGTACTCTGCTAAGCTCTTTACTCAGACGTTTGTCGGTATATCTCCATAGTTTTACACTCACTAGAAGCAAACAAGGGACCTCAGTCTCTCAGTCCACACACAGATTATTTTGGTCTGTCTCTACTTCTGTTTGTGAGTTCCCTGCCTGACTTCTTCATATTCTTTTGTTTGTTATTAACACATAATGCGACCATTTTTCTTTTTTTTTGGGGGGGGGGGGGGGGGGGGGGGGCGTTCCAACTTCCTCACACTTTTTCTGTGAAACTTTATTTACATTTACAAAATATGCTTCTCGTTAGGTGTTTAGAAATATGTAACCTGTTTCTTTTTACTTTGACAATTAACATAAACTGACAAAATGATTAAATTCTGAAACGCCTACCGATCTTGAAACTTGTCAGTTACTTCAATCTCTTACTCATTCATACACCCAGAAGCTGAAGTCAAACTTGGAACCAGACTCCACCCATTCAAACCTGGACGAGTTGACATCATCACTTCTGGTTTCAACTGTCTCATTGAGTTCAATAATATTTCAACAGCAATCAATGCTTGCACTGTCACCTACACTTCAACTGCTTCCACATATTTTATATAACTTGGCATTTTTATTCTTTAAACAGTTCAAATACTTTTAGGCCTCACCTTTTAACTTGATATTTTAACTACTGTCAGGTTTCTACACCAGCTGACATTTTAACAGTCTACACTGGACACACTTTGACTATCTTCAGTCCACTTGAACTGAAATATAAATTAGTATCAAGTGACAGATACAGGAGATCATTCCTGCCCACTGCAATAAGACTGTACAATAACTCACCTCTGGCAAAATCCATCACACAACAATAACACCGTTGATTGTCTGTTTTCTTGTTTGTTTAAATCTTTGCACTATTGTTTAGTTAGTTTTAATTTAATTAAATTATTCTATTTATTGTATATACTGTGCATTTTTATATTTAATATTTTCCTGTTGTTTTATTTCTTTCCTGTACCTATAATACTGCTGTAGCGAAAAAATTTCCCCTTGTGGGATTAATAAAGTATCTATCTATCTATCTATCTATCTATCTATCTATCTATCTATCTATCTATCTATCTATCTATCTATCTATCTATCTATCTATCTATCTATCTATCATTATACTCATTCATATCCGTTATACAAATATCTCTGAAAATATATACCTTTCTTGTGTTTCATCATAGCTGAACTCTGAATTGAAGAGTTTCTTTATTCCTGTTATTTAAGATCTCTACTTAACAGCTGACCCTGCCTCAAACCCTCAAACAGTTGTAAAATCAAACCACATTGTAAAACCATAATAATGAGTAAAATCCAGTTAAAATTAGCTTTTTGTGTGTTTTCACTATGATGTCATGAGTTTTGTTTTTACTGTTGCCCCTTCCTGAATACGCCATTGAAAAGGTATCCCATCTGAAGGTGGAATAAGACAGTAATAGCCTGTTAATCTTTCCCTTTTGCTCTCTCACATTAGTCTAAGGGGAACTATTAGAGTAAGGCCCTGGACGTTCTCTGCCCCATTAATGTCTGATTCAGCCATGTTTTGGCATCAATGATGGCAACAACAACAAGTGAATGTTTTCATGAGTTAATAAAGTATTACGTGATGTAATATTAGCACGCAAAGTTAAAAAAATTCACCCTCCGACTGAACTATATGATCTGCTCCAGAAGCAAAATTACTTGAAGTGATTGGAATCATTTGGATCATATCAATCACCAGCAGCAAAGAAAATAAAACATGATGAGTAATAAATAATTAACTTAGAGTGGTGTGAAATATCTCAGGCCCACGCTTGCATTCTAGTTCCTCCCTCTTTCTTCCTCTTCCTTTTTCATTTGCCCCCACTTATTTTTCCCTGGATGGCAACCAAAACATTCCTTCATCCTGAAACTTCCTCTCTAACAAAAGCGGGAAAGGAGGGAGGGCGCCGATCAGGAAGAAACACTTCACTTCTCGGTTGTGTGTGTGTGTGTGTGTGTGTGATTCAATGCGCCCAAGTTGGACTGCTTGTATATGTATATACACAATAGCAACAATGAGATTGAGATTAGGTCAGCTGCTGTCTGTTACCATGGCAGCATGCATAGTGTCACTGTCAATATTGTCCAGTGTTTAAAGGAGTCCCCCCCGTCCTCCCCCCTTCAAACATCAGTGAGTCATCTGCTGCTCGCCCAGATAAAATCACCACCATCAGCTGAGTGACAAAGACATGAGACACCAAACACAAACGGAAAAATCTGTCCGTTTGAGCCTTTGTATGTGTGTGTGAGGGAGAGGGTGTGACGAGTAGAGGAGGAGGAGGGAGAGGAGGAAGAGGAGGAGGAGGAGGAGGAGGAGGAGGAAAAGGAGGAGGAGGGAGGACAGACAGGGGAAAAAAAAGAGGTAGAGATTAAGCGATCAAGCAGCTAAGAGGCTAGTCTGGGGTGTGGATTTAAAAAAGAGGGTGGGTAAAAGTGGGCGGATGGGTTGTTTCTAGTGTTTGTGCATTTAGCCTGAGTCTGAAAGAAGTATCCTTGAGAGCAGGAGGAATTAGACCTGAAGAGACAAACAGACATCAAACAGTAAGTCAAAGATTTCTCTTCTGTGTCTTAGATCGAGTCTTGCTTACTTTTCTATCTGTAAAGTTCAGAATAGTTTAAAAGTGATGTGTGAATAGACGTTGTTCAGCAGTTTTGCTTTAGTTTAAAAAAAAAAAAAATATATATATATATATATTTAAGAAAAGCTAATGATGATGAAGAATAAAATTAAAGGCAGGTGTGTGTGCACCTCCCAGATATCTGTTCACCTTCACAGACTTTACTTTGCTATTCAACCACCCCAACTCTCTGATTACTGGCCAGGTTGGGCTGCTCTCTGTTTGCTCCTGCAACATTTGTGGTAAAGTTACTTGTTTGGATGTTAGTTTACAGTTCACAGGATGATGTTCGTGCTTGCTTTTTGGTTTGCTAACATTCTCAAACTTTACCCCAACCAAATGTATTCTATTCCACGTTATGGAAAAGTGTACCACATCCCAGCCAGACCTAAAAACTTGCTACAGGGACAGTCGACATGTCTCGTCTCCTGGAGAGATTTTGGAAGACGTTTGATCAAAGTGTTCCACAGCGGTGGTTTGAATTAAAACCTCAGTTTAACTTGTTACTTTTTTTTTTTTTTCTGCCCGGAAAGTTTTCATTGAAGTTCGGTCATCTGGTCGAAGACAACCAAAGCGCACATGTCTGTATTTTAGCTCTCAGAGCTTCAGGCTGCAATTACACAGAGCAAATATTTACAATCTTTCCCTCCATCGTAGCTGTTTGAAGCAGATGAAAGGTGGGAAATGCTGGTGGAGATGTCTCAGAGATCTCGAGTGTATCTGCTCGTCACCGATGCTGCGTGTCTGTATATGTGTGTGGTTGCGTGTGAAGGAGGGAAGGAGCTGGCGAGCATGTGAGTGTGTGCGAGGACCCAGCCCTTGACCACTCCTTTACCGTGGAGAGAACCAGCACATTCCAGATGTGCCTCTTCCTCTGTTCACACCCAGTGCAGCCACATAGCAGAAGATAGTTCACATATGAACACGATTTTACATCAATCAAATCTCTGGTCTGACTAATATCTGAGGGCAGACCTACCGGTGACAGCAGTGAAGTCTGAGGAACAGTCGTAGAGAGGGCGCTTTGATTTGCTCCTAAGTAAGTTGTTTTGGGCAACATTGTGTGACATTTGTGTGCTAATTCAAACTCGGGGGCTCAGGTGTGGGCCAGCTAGGTAGTAAAACCGCTTGTATTCTCAACGGTTATTTTAGGGAGTGGCGGATCTCTTGCGAGCACAAGACAAGTCCCAACTCATCTGCTCGTCATGAACTTCCCTCCTCGATTGTCTCTCCTGCTCTCCTTACCAACCGTATCTGTTTACCCAGGGGTTGATGGATTTCGTTTACCGATATCTGTCTGCACAAATATCCACCAGCGCCTCTGTAGCAGTCTCTCTGATTCTTGATATAAACATGATCTCGCGCTCTATATGCAGGCGTTTTACTGGGAGTGCGTTAGCTGTAACTCAAAGTAATTAGATGTTTAGAAGCCGCGCCCTGAGTGGGTGCCAGGCTTCATTCTCGTTTTGGTGCTCTGAATGAGTGTTCGTGAAGATGTATGAGTAACATGCTTGGGGCAGACGTTAATGAGCGGCCTTTCTGAAACCAACAAAGAAGTTTGGGGCCCGTTTTTTTTTGGAGTGATTTCTCACTCGTGTGTGTCTTATACTCATCCTGCATTATAAAGATCTGTAAAGTGTTGAAGTGTACAAACAGAAAACAAACCTTCTGCTCGTGCCTTCCTCTCTCCAGCACCGTCATCATGCTGATTCTCCTCGGTGCCATCTTCGTCCTTCACATCCTCGCCATCATCCTCCTCCTGGTGGCTACAATTGACAATGTAAGTGAGAGTACTGATTTTAAAATCCAAATACCTGTGTTGTGCGGCACCGCCACCTCATACAAAGAGTCCTCGCAGCCTCAAAGACTCATTTCCCCAAAACATACTTTCCAAATTCCTCCTGGAGTGACTGGAGGTCTTCATTCCTCGTCTGTACGTGGCCCACATGTTTGGCATGTCTGGTTGACAGAAGGGCCGGCCGCAGCGATGTCACCCGCTGCCGCTCGGCGCCTCAGTACACGCTGCCCGTGCACATGGGAATAAGTTTAGATTCCCGCTTGTGTTGCATGCCAGAGTGAAATTTGTGGAATGCCACAGTAACATGCATTCTTCACTCTGACTGTCATCCACCCAAAATACAAGTCAGAACACGCACTCAGACTCCGCTGCTGTTTACCCACTCCTGCCTTGAATTCAACCCATTTCTCTCTGACTCGCCTTGTTTTCACTCATTCATTCATTCATTCATTTTCCTTTTGAATGGAGGACGGTTGGTCATATTCATGCAAAGAGTGTTTTGTAAAGTTTTGGATGTCCGCCCTTTCCCGTCAGGCCTGGTGGATAACTGACGAAATGTCCACTGACATATGGGCCCGGTGGATTCTGCAAAACAACGTGTGGAACTACACGGATCTTCCCACAGGCTCACACTACCCGACGGGTAAGAACCTCCCACCAAAGATGTGACATGAGGAGGACAGGTTTCAATACTTCTCACTAAATAAGAGGTTTTTTTGCGACAATGTTTCATTGACTTTCTTACCACACGGATACTCAACATGCCTTCAAATGGAAAGCAATTTTAAGCATAAATAACCGAATTGAAAGCGATACAAATTATCTTTAGGTGTTATTTATTTTAGCTTTGAAGATAAATCTTCTTCAGCAGGACTCTGTGGGTGTGATTCGATCAGATTTAATCAACCAACCCACTAACTGCGACCACACTGTGATTTAAATAGTGCTAAATCCTGACTGTCTGTTCATGGAGGATCCCATCTCTCATAGTTGGAAGGTAATTGAAAATATGGATTTCCAGACTTTCATCAAACAAACTTTTCTATTTATAGCTTGACTGAAGCTTGAAACTTTGAGTCAGTATCACAAGCAGTAAGATTTGAAGAGCTGTATGATACACATTGAGTACAATCCTGCATACTTCACAACCAAAGTGTGATCTTATGCAAACATGTAGAGTATAGTCTGATGTTTTGAATCCTTCCAGAGCATCCACATGTAAATCAGTTGGGGACACACTATGTGTTTAAAGTTATCCAAATTACTGCGTACAATGCTGCAAACAGCTAGTGGATGAAATTGTACAGTAAAACTATAAGTCATTACTTCTGTTCATGTCCTGAACCCTCCTATATTAGTTTTGGTTATACAGTTATGACAACTTTGAAACTTAAACATACAAAAATGCAGTTGTTGTTCATCTTTTACGACATTTGTGACGTTTGAACGGAACATTCCTGTCAGTCAGCACTGCAGCTGAACACTGTATCACTGCAACCTCACTGTTTCCTGGGAGTGTCAGAAGGAAGATTAGCACATAAACACACCACCTCTCCCCTTTCACACCTGTTTCACACACAGCAGGATCTTCATGTTGTTGCTCTTTCTGGCTCCCCCTGCAGATTACCTCCAGGCAGTGCAGGCCAGCTCAGTTCTAGCTTGTATATTCTCCATCCTGGGCATCTTTGTGTTTGTGGCTCAGCTCTTCACCCTCCCCAAGGGCCAGAGGTTCACCATCTCCGGCATCTTACAGTTACTCGCCTGTGAGTATATATATATTTTTTTCAACGTTTAATTATTTTCTCTGACAGTGTTTCCCTCCACTGATATGTATCATCACTAATCTTGTCTGTGCCCTCTCTTCAGGCCTGTGTATCATGATCGCAGCCTCCATCTACACAGACCGCTTCCATATCGATGAGAGCAAGGGTGGGTACGGTCACTGCTTCATCCTGGCGTGGATCGCCTTCGCGCTCACGTTCTTCTCCTCCATCACTTACTTTGTGCTACGCAAGAAGACGGCGTGAGAAGGACACTAGAGCTTAACTCCAGCTGGCCCACAAGTCTATGGCTGGATCTACTTTTTCAGATGAAAATCTGGTTTTAGTCACAGACGGGTTAGTGTTTGTATTTGTCTGTTTTCGGCCACCAGATTTGAGCTGCTTGTGTACATTCGGCGATATATTCACCAGACCTGTCGATCCTCTCAAATACATACGAGTGTTTAATGGAGTCTGCTCTTAGATAATCAGGGCTTCAAACTATTTCTGCATCAAAAGGCAGGCTCAATCAATTACAGTTGTATCTGAGTGGATTTTCAATTTAGGCTGGATTTTTTTTTTTTGAGGGCATCAAAAGATTAAGAATATTTTTGTTGTTGAATTTTAAAAAGGCCTTAAAGTTTATAAGATGCTATGATAAATTAAGATCTATCAATATCCCTGGATTTTAACAAAAGCAGGTTGAAGAGTAAAATCTGTGGTCTTTTCTTTTTGTAATGTAAGTTTAAACATGGATATGAGTGTTAGATAAAAAGGGTGAGTTGTTGATTTTAGTTTATTGTTTTTTTTTTTTTCATTATTTTATTGTTGGTTCACCAATTTTATTTGATATACTTGCTCTGGTCTTACTTCATATTATGTGCCACTAAGTTGGCTTGTTTGAAGTCCTAAAAGTCCATTCACATCACATGTTGTACATTTATGTATAATCTAATTAGACTATGCAATTATATTAAGTGTAAAAACAACAATGATATTCAATTGAGTTTTGTTTTGCAATTATTTGTGATTGGGAAGATACCAAACAAAGTCAAATCATACACACACTTACCATTCTGATGAATTTCAGCTTGCCTACAAATGATTACACTACATTTATATGTTGGTCTTTTTTAATTTTTTTAATAGGTCAAAGTATTGAACTTCTATTCACCTTATTCGAAATGCAGAAAACACAACAAATATAAATCAGCTAATCAAATATATTTTTTGGTTGTAAATCCAAACATATATTTACACCTTCACAACTGTTCATATGCTTAAAATGAGCTTTACTTAAATTACTTCTGTTTCCACACAGAAAGGCAACTGGTTCGACTGAAGCACGAGATGTTTTGTGTAAATATGACTTGTCTCCTATGATGCTCTGTGTCTGATGCTGTTTTATTTTTGCTACCATTATTTGTCATTAAGAAGGACGATGACTTTTACGTTATTAAAACCTGATTCTCAACCAGTTATTGATGTTATTTATCATTTCCACTTCACTTGTAATGAGTTAAGAGCAGATGGTAATTATGTTCCATTAGCTTCTACACTAGATGGAATGTTTTACTTGAAGCTTACAGTCTAATGATCAAATCACTTTAATATACATTTTGTATATAATGAAGGGGTTCTGTATGATGCAGGTCTCCTCTGTGTCTCCTTTTCGCTCCATTATTGGAGCAAATGTGATTATGATCCTAGATAATTACCTGGATTCATTGAGTCATTGGACCACAATGTAAATTAAGAGCACATGATGAGACGTCATTTAAGTGCATTGTCAAGACAGACTCCAGTCTGAAAGAATAGTTCAAAGTGGGCTGAAGTCCTCTCCCAGCACGAAATGATTCCCTTGGTGTCCGGGCAGGTTCGTACGCACAGAGACGGACGGCGTCGGCGAGGGAAAAGGAGAGGGCAGGGACAGGCGGTGGAACGGGGAAGACGGCGCGGGGTGGGACGGCGGGAGAGGGAAAGAGTCGCAGCTCGGGAGGGGAAGGGAATGGGAGTGCGTGAGCCTCGGGGAGTAGGGCGGCGACGCCTCTGAGGGGGGCTCGTAGTAGGGAGACAAGTGGGAGATCCGCGGGGGAGACTGGGAGAGGGTGATGGCTGGATTTGGAGGGGTGTAATAAGGGGGCAGGAGTCCCACAACGTTAAAGCTGCAGGCGTTGAGGCTGGAGGTTCGCCTGGGCCCCCCCATCAGGACCTTTTTGGTGTAGTTGTTTAAGGTGGAGACCCCGGCTGACATGCAGACAGTGAAGGCGAGCCAGGCCACACTGATGGAGGCAGAAAGGGGAGGAAAAAAACGAGATTTGCTTTTGTTTTTGTGTTGGCATAGCTGTGCAGAAGCTGAAGAAGCAGAAAATGACTTAATGGAAAAGGCAACAACTTGGAAAACAACTTGGAAAACTAACTAAACACGATTTTTTTTTTTCTCTTTTTTTTCCATTTCTTTTTTTTTCCCCCTTCTTTCTCAAAATGTTTAAAAAGTAAAACACCCTCCTTCCTGCCCCTGCCTGTCAACCCACTGCTGGCTGACACTAGAAATCAGTGTATTTTGCACAGCGAGATATTGAAGGTGGCCATTCCCATTTCCTTTGATACATTTTCCTGCAGCTAGAAGTGCGTGATCTATAAAGTTATCTGAGAAACTACCAATCTGTTTGCTTGTAGACACAGGTGAGGGGATAACAAAAGACATAAATCCGTTCATTTTTTTGGTGTACAATAAATTCCATGTATAGTTAAGTTGAGTTTATGCTTCATATTTTCAGTATTTATGAATAAATACAGAAAAAAAAAAAAACCTGATGTCCAAGATTCCCCCCCCCCCACCTCTCTCTAGTGGTGTCCGTGTTTGCCAGTGTGCCCTCCAGCAGGCGGTTGTATACATAACTTGGAGAAGTTTGTCGTTACCGTTTGTCAGCAGATCTGGATCCCGACAGAGAGCCTCAGTTTGACTGACTTGGGTAATAGACATGATAACGTGAATAAGTGGACTGAGTGCAGGAGACATTTGTCTCACAACTGACTAAAGATTAAAGGATATGCAGTAAATATTCCAACATTTTGATGATGACTTCTTTTCAGAGCGTGATCTCCATCGATAGAAGGTTAGACATGGACGCTCCATGTTAAAATACACTATTCTTGTCTTTGCGGTGAAAAAAGCACCTTAGACCGGCCTGATAATTAGCTCGGTTGCTCGTCGCACAGCGTGAGGCCATGTCCTTGTGACACTGTGAAACAAAGAGGTCGAGCTCTCAAATCTAAAAATAACGTCCTCAGAGCCGTTCGGCACGCGGGCCAGCTAAATCACAAAAACTCTGCAGAAGCTGTTGCAAAATTACAATTTTAAAATAGGATGCTACAAAAAAAAATGATTTGAGGATGCCTCAGTGCCACGACGAGCTGGAGGGACTGCGTCTCCGCGCTGACTGAGACTGCAAAGTGTTGCCACGTGAAGAGAAGAAGGAATTTAGTGTGGAAACATTCGGTCAGGTCCAGCTGAGCTGCAGGAAAAGAAAGCCTGTTCTCATGTGATCGTCACAAATAACCATAATCGAAGTTAGTCAGGCGAGGACTCGGCAGGAAGACATGAAAAGACAGATCTCCACCAATTGTAAAGGGAACAACAAAGATGTTTACAGACATTGCATTTGCCTTGTGAGTATATGAACAACCGAAAGTGTTTGGTACGGTCCAAGTCAGTGAGGTAACAGCTAAGAAGGCTCAGTACAATTTTGATTAGGTCCATAAGTGTCTGTGATTTATCAGCCCGCAAAAGGAAGGAGGAGAAGAACAAGAAGAGGCATTAAAAGGAAGCGTACTCGTTCCAAACTGCATCCTTTTT
The DNA here is from genome assembly GCF_022577435.1 of Embiotoca jacksoni. NCBI lineage: Eukaryota > Metazoa > Chordata > Actinopteri > Embiotocidae > Embiotoca > Embiotoca jacksoni. The sequence continues at coordinate 10,348,286 of NW_027185285.1, forward strand.
CTTTTTGCTTCACATGCTGCGCTACGGACCGCGACTCATGTGAACCAGATGGTAGTAGCGCGTCCCAATTGTACACACAGTACACGCAACAGTACATACTTTTTAAGAGTAGCTCGCAGTACGTACGAAAAGTAAAAAAAAAAAAGAAATAGTAAGCGATTGGGAACGCGGGGTACGTTTCACATCAAAACGCGTTTCACAAACTCACTAGAAGGCCCAGGAGTAGCCGTAGCTGTGGGGTTTAAAGTCTTCTGGTCCCATGGAGACGGTGGACTGAAACACCTGCATGAACATCATGTGACCCACCATCCCAAGCAGACCTGACAAGACAGAGGCAGCAGACGGACCACGTGGTTAAATCATTTACAGGAAACCGGTAACACGCCAAAGTTTTTTTTTTTTTTTTTTTTTTAATAGCTGTCTTTAAAACTCGCCGTACCCCCCAGGACGGTGAAGACGGCTGCGAAGGCGTTGAGCAGCTGACCCCAGCGCAGCGTGGAGGGGAACCAGGCCCTGATACACAGCTGCACAGACAGCAGTACGCAGCTGATCAGCAGCAGGCCGATATACACCAGCTCCATGGACAGCGACAGCCACATCATCGCTGTGGAGGGAGGAGAAGAGGCTGAGAGCAAAGACACGCGAAGGGAAGGACTTCAAACAATCAGGCGGCCAAGAGCGAAGCGCCCACGAAAAAAAAAAAGCAAAAAAAACACAGGAGAAAGTTTACCTTTTTCAGATCCTGGAGTCAAAGTGTGAAAATCTCGACACTTCTCCTCTAGAAATGAAAAGAAAAATGTCAAAGGAGTGACCCCAAGAGCTACAAATTAGCTCCGTAGTGACAGGAAACGTGGCTATTTGCACTGGAAAGGCTGATGCTGGTTTCTCTTCTTCAAAGTGCAGCTGAGTTCAACACCAGCCTGCGTATATCTAATCTAAATTTAACGCAATCTTAATTACTGTGTAAATAACAACACTGAGGTAACAGTTTGCATAAGGTGCTCTCATAGCCTTTAGTAACCTGATAGGAGCTTATAAGATTTACTACTTTAGAAGAATCTGGAATGATGATGGCTCCAGGAAAAATCGAATTTGCACCACAAAATCAGACTTTGTGTTGTTTTTCATTTGGGAGATTTCCTTTTTTTTTTTCTCATTTCACTAATTAATTTAAAAAAATGAGTGCACTTTAGAAAAAAAAACAACAACACAGTAACAACTTGTTTTAGTGGTCGGTTAAGCTTCTTTGTGGCTTATTTACATGACAGCTGCTATGATTGGAGGACCATACACGGCTCTAAATTAAGATGGCTCTGAAAGCTCAGCGCACTTCGACTTAAGAAAACAGATGCAAACAAGAAAATGAAGAAAACATGACCACACATGTGCAGCATTTAGAAGAAAAAAAAAAAAAAGAAAAAAAACGCAGCAAAGCGAGAAAACACAACTGGTGTCGAGTCGTCGTAAACAGTTTGCGGTGCATTTAGTTGCATCTTTCGCCCCTGCAGAGATTTTGTTTGTGTGCATACGGTGCCAAAACATTCTTTATTTGCTTTCCAATTTGTGTGTTTTCTTGATTTGGAACACAACGGCCTCTCGGGGTCACCGTACTGAGCTGTGGAAACTGCATGTAAATGACCTTTTACTCTGTCACACATACACACAATGAAGTCATTCAGAAACAGCTCACGTCATTTAGGCACCTCGTCGCGAACTGTCCGCCAGCTGTTTGCTGAAAGCCGCCGTTAAGCTCTGACGAGTCGAAGGCAATCGTAACGTCACGTTACAGTTGGTGCTTCTTTGTGTCACCTTTGACCTGCAAGTACTCAGAATTTATTGATTGACACGTTCATTGAAACCATGTTTGCAGATTAGTGGTGCCAAATCCAAGTCTATTTTGGTGCTTGATTTAATCACAGCCAACTATATTCATAAAATACTGGTCTGCCTAATTGATCATATAAGTCAGCTGTAATTTTTTGGGCTCAACTTCAACATCACTCCGACTTAAAATCAGCTGCAAATCAGCTCCGAATGAGACGGCAAACACCGAGCCGATGTTTGTGAATCCCATAAACCTTTCTCTCACTGGGTTTTAATCCATAATTGAGTCATGTTGTGGAAGTCTAAATCTCCACGAGCAGAACAACACACACACACACACACACACACACTGATGATAATCCTCTTTGTGCTGAGCATCTACCCAAACATTCTGGCAATCATACATGATGTTGGTGCAAACCAACACACCTGAGACCTTAAATCATATCACTACCTGGGTTTTTTTTTTCTCTCTCTTCCTGCGACCTATTTCATCGTCTCGCGCCACAGTTTTGATGATGCTTTTTTTTTTCTATTCCTGAGTCAGTGGCGATCCTCATTTCACCTTGTGAATACCCTCTGCCACACAAACACAGACCGATCAGCACACACGATCAGGGGCATGTTCTTGAAATCCCTTAAAATGATACTGATTGAATATTCTAATCATCCTTACATGTATTACTGAGTACTTCCCTAGAGACTTCTTTGTCCAAATCCAGTGTTCGCTCATTTATCAATTTCCTCTGCCTGTTTATTCCTTCTCAGGGTCACTAGTGACATGTTTGGGCTTTTATGAGCAACTCTGTCCCCTGACCTTCAATTGTGATCAGTGAGGAGTTCTATTTTCAGCCGACTGAAATTGTCCTCTTCAGGCGCATTGACTGTTTTTTGGGCACAATTGAACAATCCTATTTCTATTTTCAATACTATTCTACCTATTTTTCTCATCTCGCTCACCCCATGCGTCCGAGTAGATGTTCTCCTCACAGATGAGGAAGAGGCCGGTGTGAAAGGCGGGGAAGACGAAGCGGTCGTCCCCGGTCTCCCAGTGGAACTGGACATCGGAGGAGTTGGACACGCCAGGAACGGGGATGCAGTTGCTGTGCTTGTTGGCCGAACAGAGCGGCTTGGGCACCTTCTGTTGACCCTCGCACCAGTAGGAGGACATGAGGGCCATGGTGCTCAGGAAGAGGGACATGACCGTCTGGATGAAGGAGAGGCGAGGGGAGCGCATCTGCTTCAGGAATGCCATCATTCGAGGGTTCAACGGGGGCTTGAGCTGGTGGAGGAAGAGTAGGGATGACAAAAGACGAGCAGACCGAGACATGGTCAAATGTGAAAACTCTTCGTTTAAATACAAAAAGACAGCAGAAAGTTATTGCCAGCGTTTGACTCTGGAGTGATTATGTCAAGTTTTTCATTGCTAATCTTGACTTCAGGTACAACTGCACTCCTGCATGTCACTAAAAATATCACCAGCGTGTTATTAGTTTCCAAGGAGAAGCAGCTCTGCTTAATTGGCAGAGATGATTAGTGAGGCGTTTGATAGAGAAAGTGCAGGGGAGCCGGCGGTTATACATTACTAATCACATTTAAAGAATAAAAAGACTCATAGAAATTCACACTCTACTGGTAATTGGTGGGAAGACAGAGGGCTAAATTAGAGGGAAAAACAGGTGAAAATTGCTGTCACTATTCAACCTCTCCGGGAGAGAGATGATTAATACATCTGAACACTTTATGTCAAACAGGGAATCAAATTTGAATGAAAAAAAAAAAAAAAAAAGAGAAAACACTCTCCTACCTCAGCCTCTCTTACTTCTTTACTTTGTCCGCAGCCCACTCATCGAATAAGTGTGGAAGGTGAAAGAAAACTCAAACTGCTGCTCTGCGAGTCCGCTCTTTTTCACTCTTCATCAGATAGTGAGAGTGATGAAGGATTTTGGCCGTTACACTGACCTCTGCCAGCACTCTCTGACTGCCAGTCTTTATGATCCGACCCCAGCAGTCAGAGATAAAACTGTGAGCATATCGCTCAGACTCACACACACACACACACACACACACACACACACACACACACATTTCTTTAATCCATCCTTATAAATCCAAAACAGACAACACGGTTCCATCTGTTTTCATTTTGATTCCTAGACTCATTTTGATCTACTTCACTCATCTCTCTCCCTCTTATCTTGCCCTCTCTTCCAGTGCTTTCTGGCCTGTAAAAGCATGCAGCACTCTGCTTTGATGTGAAAATTAACACGACCTTGGAACAGCAAATAAAAACCGCACATACACACTAATACACGGACGATATTGCTTTCGGGTACAATATGATTAGCCTACACCAGAACTATGTGACTCCAGGCTGGGTTATTCATTCACTGCAGACAACTACAACAATATACAACTCACCTCTAAGCACAGCCAAAAAGGTACCAGACTGTAAATCCGAGCTTCAAAATCGTTCCTTCTAACATTCAAGTGCCCTTCGTCAAAACACCTTTTATGTTGCAAATGTTCATTAGAAAAAAATATTTGATAACTTTTATGTCTATTACATTTTGTTCCATTACTTTGAGCTATTTCAGAAATTATCTGTTGCTTTTATGCAACTCCTACAACATTTAAGTTACTTGGTTAACAGTTTTAACAACTAACCATTATGTTTAGCAAATTAAACATTTTATCCGCATGACTACTTCAACCAATTCATTACTTTTAGCTAAAAATGTCAGTCATTTATCCATGAAATACAACCATTTAATCACTACTGTTAGCTAAAAATTAACCTTGTATCCATTACCTTTAGCTGAAAATGTCAACTATTTATCCATGACTTTTAACAAACTGTTTCAATCCTGTATCTGACTTTCAGCAAACTTTTTAAAACGTTTATTCGACTCTTAGCAACCTGTTTCAATCGGTTATTCGACTCTTAGCAACCCGTTTCAACAGTTTATTCGACTCTTAGCAACCTGTTTCAATCGGTTATTCGACTCTTAGCAACCTGTTTCAATCAGTTATTCGACTCTTAGCAACCTGTTTCAACCATTTATTCGACTCTTAGCAACCTGTTTCAATCGGTTATTCGACTCTTAGCAACCTGTTTCAATCGGTTATTCGACTCTTAGCAACCTGTTTCAACCATTTATTCGACTCTTAGCAACCTGTTTCAATCGGTTATTCGACTCTTAGCAACCTGTTTCAATCGGTTATTCGACTCTTAGCAACTTGTTTCAATCGTTTATTCGACTCTTAGCAACCCGTTTCAATCGTTTATTCGACTCTTTACAACCTGTTTCAATCGGTTATTCGACTCTTAGCAACCTGTTTCAATCAGTTATTCGACTCTTAGCAACCTGTTTCAATCGGTTATTCGACTCTTAGCAACCTGTTTCAACCATTTATTCGACTCTTAGCAACCTGTTTCAATCGGTTATTCGACTCTTAGCAACCTGTTTCAATCGGTTATTCGACTCTTAGCAACCTGTTTCAACCATTTATTCGACTCTTAGCAACCTGTTTCAATCGGTTATTCGACTCTTAGCAACCTGTTTCAATCGGTTATTCGACTCTTAGCAACCTGTTTCAACCATTTATTCGACTCTTAGCAACCTGTTTCAATCGGTTATTCGACTCTTAGCAACCTGTTTCAATCGGTTATTCGACTCTTAGCAACTTGTTTCAATCGTTTATTCGACTCTTAGCAACCCGTTTCAATCGTTTATTCGACTCTTTGCAACCTGTTTCAATCGGTTATTCGACTCTTAGCAACCTGTTTCAACCATTTATTCGACTCTTAGCAACCTGTTTCAATCGGTTATTCGACTCTTAGCAACCTGTTTCAATCGGTTATTTGACTCTTAGCAACCTGTTTCAATCGGTTATTCGACTCTTAGCAACCTGTTTCAACCATTTATTCGACTCTTAGCAACCTGTTTCAATCGGTTATTCGACTCTTAGCAACCTGTTTCAATCGGTTATTCGACTCTTAGCAACCTGTTTCAACCATTTATTCGACTCTTAGCAACCTGTTTCAATCGGTTATTCGACTCTTAGCAACCTGTTTCAATCGGTTATTCGACTCTTAGCAACTTGTTTCAATCGTTTATTCGACTCTTAGCAACCCGTTTCAATCGTTTATTCGACTCTTTACAACCTGTTTCAATCGGTTATTCGACTCTTAGCAACCTGTTTCAATCGGTTATTCGACTCTTAGCAACCTGTTTCAATCGGTTATTCGACTCTTAGCAACCTGTTTCAACCATTTATTCGACTCTTAGCAACCTGTTTCAATCGGTTATTCGACTCTTAGCAACCTGTTTCAATCGGTTATTCGACTCTTAGCAACCTGTTTCAACCATTTATTCGACTCTTAGCAACCTGTTTCAATCGGTTATTCGACTCTTAGCAACCTGTTTCAATCGGTTATTCGACTCTTAGCAACCTGTTTCAACCATTTATTCGACTCTTAGCAACCTGTTTCAATCGGTTATTCGACTCTTAGCAACCTGTTTCAATCGGTTATTCGACTCTTAGCAACTTGTTTCAATCGTTTATTCGACTCTTAGCAACCCGTTTCAATCGTTTATTCGACTCTTTGCAACCTGTTTCAATCGGTTATTCGACTCTTAGCAACCTGTTTCAACCATTTATTCGACTCTTAGCAACCTGTTTCAATCGGTTATTCGACTCTTAGCAACCTGTTTCAATCGGTTATTCGACTCTTAGCAACCTGTTTCAATCGGTTATTCGACTCTTAGCAACCTGTTTCAACCATTTATTCGACTCTTAGCAACCTGTTTCAATCGGTTATTCGACTCTTAGCAACCTGTTTCAATCGGTTATTCGACTCTTAGCAACCTGTTTCAATCGGTTATTCGACTCTTAGCAACCTGCTTCAACCGTTTATTCGACTCTTAGCAACCTGTTTCAACCGTTTATTCGACTCTTAGCAACTTGTTTCAATCGGTTATTCGACTCTTAGCAACCTGTTTCAATCGGTTATTCGACTCTTAGCAACCTGTTTCAATCGGTTATTCGACTCTTAGCAACCTGTTTCAATCGGTTATTCGACTCTTAGCAACCTGCTTCAACCGTTTATTCGACTCTTAGCAACCTGTTTCAACCGTTTATTCGACTCTTAGCAACCTGTTTCAATCGGTTATTCGACTCTTAGCAACCTGTTTCAATCGGTTATTCGACTCTTAGCAACCTGTTTCAATCGGTTATTCGACTCTTAGCAACCTGCTTCAACCGTTTATTCGACTCTTAGCAACCTGCTTCAACCGTTTATTCGACTCTTAGCAACCTGTTTCAATCGGTTATTCGACTCTTAGCAACCTGTTTCAACCGTTTATCCAGCTCTTAGCAAACTGTTTCGACTGATCTTTCATGGCCATGCATAAATTTTTTTCCAAGATAAATCAGATATTTTAGTTTTAAGATTGCTTTCTTACAGTGACTGTTCAAAGTACTTTAACCCAAATTCTTCACAGCATGTCACTTTTTTTAAATGGAAAACGAACGAAACAGAATCCTTGACATGCTACATTAATTATTAGCCTCTAACACATCATCTAAAAACAGTCTGAACGGGCCAGAATAGAGTTATTCACTCCCCTTAAACTGAAAAGACATGAAGAAGAAAGAAGGGAGAAAAGAAGCGCTCGTGTGCCTATGACAGAAATACGGACAAAGATAGCTTATGTGCACATGTGCCATAGAAATATGACTGAGGATGTGCAGAAGAAAAGAGACACAAATATTCTGGTAATTCAGGCAGAAAAGAAATTGGCGGGGAAGGAAAAAAAACCTGAAATAGAAGTAGAAAAATATGTTTGAGAAATAAGGAGAGGAGCATACTTGAAGCATTTTTTATGTGTATTCATAATTCATATACATATTGACAGGTTTCTAATACAGCATGGTTTTGATAGTGTAACTGTCTTCTTTCAGCTTTACTTTTTTTTTTTACAAGAATAACAATAAAAAATGATAAAGACAACACCATGTACGACTCACTTTTAAATTTTATGGCAATGCTTCTTTTGAATGGATTTTGCATCTCCCGATTAAATTGCTGCTGTGTCACTGAAGAATGAAACTATTCAAAAGTACTTGGTTAGGCTCACCCTCCGTTGGCCACTTCAGTTGGCCATTCGCAGCCGTCCACATGACACCCTCTCCAAAGTTCAGTTCCAAAAATGCTTCGTCACTGTCTGTGAGACTGACACCCGTCAGTTGAACGTTACTTCGTATGAAGAACATAGAAACTTGTGCACCCAGTACACAGTTCCACACCGATGAAAACTCTTCAGTGTACTGTCCTTCGTCTTTTTTCCAGTCAGCATGGTTAAAGATGGCAGACAAGCATTAGTCCATAGTGTTATCTCCTCCTCTAACAAGTCTCTGTCCATCTCTTTGCACATTTATGAACATTTTTTTTACTTGAAAAATAAGATTGTGTCCATCTGATTTTTCATGAATACTATCTGTACCGTAAAAACCCCAGTGATGAAAAATAAGAACACTTTTCAAAAGGACCAAAATGGAATCAAAGACCCAGATATCGGCATTTTTCAGTTTCTCACACACACTCATTTCGCACTCATACACGTGACTTTTGAAAGGCAACAGATGTCCGTTCTCCAAGGCAATAATGTCTTTGTGGCAAAACTCGACCCTGACATTCCAGACAACATCGCTCTGGCTCCTCCCTCTCCAGGAATGAAAAAAAAAAAAATTAAAATCCAATTAATGTGCTGACTGAATATAAAGTGAGATACATCCACTTCATTTTCATGAGTAAATACTGATGAGGATACAAAATAATAATGAGGACTAAAATAATAATTGTGATCATCCTAATATCATAAGATAAAATACTACTTGTGAGAGGATACACAATTCTCTCCTTTTCTTGTCTGGGTTTTGACACCCAACTTGCTCCCAATATGCCTCTTCAAAGCAAGCAAAAGAAAACCTGAAAAAAAAAAAAGGTAAATGATAATAAAGATGATGACAAACAAGAGTTTAACAGTTGAAGGATGTCTCAAGAAAATCAAAGTAAGCCTAGAGAGGAAGTTTGTTTCTTTTGTTCTTTGTAGAAAAGTTCCTTTAGCTCCTCCGTCAGTGTTGACGTCTCATTTCATTCCACTCCGATCTTTGTAGTTGTTTTTTTTGTTTTTTTAAAGTCTTTTTCTTGTAGCTCCATTCCTCTGTGTTGCATGTACGTGTTTTTTTCTTTTTCTGCTTTTAAGTAAAGAGCAACAATTCTCTTAAAAAAAAGGTTTGTTTTCTCCATTGTCTTAAATGTAAATAATGCAGATTCCTGTTGAGAAATTGTACATTCCCTTTTGTTGTTCTCCTCCACAGATGCCAGTCCTGTCATGTCCCATTTCTGTCTCCCACTGTCCAAACTAACCTGGGAAAGAAAACACATCAAATATGAGTCAGTTGATACAATGAATGAAAAGCGCAATTTCTTTTGTGGACACAAACCCTGTTGGACGTCGTTTCAGTTCGACAAAGTAGAGAGCCACAGATTCTATTGTTACATGGCTACGCGGGCTGGCCAAGAAAAGAGACAGTCCTTTATCGCTTATTTGACTGACTGACTGACACACAAATAATTCTGTTCAAATAATTCTTCAAATATCAAAAAGTTGAGGCATGCATCCAAATTATTTCTCCAGTGAATAATAAAAAAAAAAAAAATGATGGATTCCACGGGTAAAACTTAATTTCCCAACAAATCAAACAGCTGTCAATGAGTAAATCTGTCTGAATAATAACAAGGCATAATGACGCAAAGGCGATATGTTGCAATTACAAATGCTTAGCATACCATCAGCATTTTAAATCCTACATAGAGAGAGAAAATGAGAGAGATATGGTGCATGTGTGTCAAGTTCCCATGAGGACAGGTTGGGACTGAAAGTGAGGGGGAGGGAGTGACAGGCAGGAGTACAGCCACTTAGGGTGAGGTGAGGAGGAGTGTGAGCGCCGGATGATTTTCCTCCACAGGTGCCCAAGAGCCCAACGACAAAGAGTCCATTTACAACAGATCGATTAATGAGAAAATAGTCCTCCCTTCATATGATGGAAAAAAACCCGAAAAAAAAAACAAAACAGCGATACCGAGATGAACATTTATATGTTGAGACTGAAGTGGTTTGGTGGTGAAGTGGCGTTTTACACTAGAAGTGGCTACAGAACATCACATTATGCGCAACATCCAATTAGGGAAGTAGTGCTTTTCAGTCCATATGATTTCATATGAATGTCTAATGCTGACACACATTTACATTTTAATAAGTGAACTTTAAATTACATCTTATAAAAGTAAGAAAAAGAGACCGACTGATACTGAATTTTTAGGGTCAATGAAGATACCATTATAAAGGAGTGAAAAAAAGTTAGATATTAATATATCAGCCGACATGATTTTTATATTCTTTATACACCATATATATGTGTATATAAAAAACATTTTTGGGAATGATTCCTCAAATGTGGTTGTCAAACAAATTTTTACACCCGTGACAAGAATATGTATTATAATATCTAATAATGTAATTTATATAATCATATTATATTTATGGTTTGTTGTCCAAAATTACATTGTGTACTAAAATAGTCAACTAGTAATTTGATCATTATAAATAAATACAAAAAACACACAAATATAACCATTTCTAATTTACCTCAAGAATCTTTTTCCACATTATGTTTTGTAAAAAAAAAAGATTTCATATCGATCAACACGTACGTTGATCCGTGATAGCCAAATCAGCTGGGCTCGAGTGAGGAATAATTCATGTATATTCAAATGAGGGAATATCTGAAAAGATAGAAATAATTTGAATATGTGGGAATACTGAACAACATCTTGTACAAATGAAGCATTATAAATAACAAATTATCATTCAAATCTGTGTTAATTTATTCAACGGAAACTAATATCTATTGACAACCTATTTTTTACGGTGTAAACAAAACAAAAGTAAACAAAAAGTAAAATGTTGAAAACTATGACAAAATATCTCAGTTTTTGTAAAGGATTAAAGACTGAATGATAATGTTAAGAGGGATGAATGGTCAAATGAACTGAATGGAAAGTGACCTGCAGCATCTGTGGAATCTCTGCACACCGCCGCTTTCTATTAGTAAAAACTTCCACTGCCACCTGTTGCACCACCGTTAAAAGGAACCTTACGCTCAGTAATATAATTGATGTCCTCTGACCTTACTAGTTTTTGGAAGAAACAGAATCACAAGCTAAACTCGACGAGAATTAGACGAAGTAGCAACAGAACAGCTGAGACGAACTCAAACGCTCACTTGACGCAGATGATGTGGATGTAACGTTAACGTTATTTTGAGAAGGAAATCTGTCATGTTGCAGTCAGAAGGAGTGATAACATTAACTGGCTTTACTGTTGTATCCTTGTGGAGCTGAGGGACATGGACACAAAGCCTTGTCCACCAACCTCACAGCAGACAGGAATTGAAGGTGCGTCGATCAATCGGCCAACCGATCGTTGTTGGCCAATACTCGTTCTAAATAGTTTGATCGGTAGTCTCTGTAAAGGCTGATCGGAAAGAACCTAACTACTCACAGCTAAAATGGCTTCACTTGTCTGGACGTTCTACTAGGTGTCTGAAAAAGTTAACAAAAAGCTACAGAGACAGATTTCCCCAACGCACTCCAGTCTCAGATACGTGGGCCGCTTTCTGACGTTCTGGACTTGAGCTGCAAAATGACGAGGCGGGTTAAGGAGCAAGCGGCTCCGAGCCGCGGGGAAAGTACCACCGAGTCTTTGCATGCTATGTAGGGCCACGAGGCGGACGGACGCTTGTGTTTTTGCAGGACGATAAAAAAAACAACAACAAAAAAAAAACACTTCCTCTCTCGCAAGCAACACAAACCTACCTCTACACACCCTGCACAAGTGTAGAGAGTAAGGGACTGCAGTCCAGAAGAGGAACAAGCTGTCTGCCAGAAATGCAGAGATTCTAATATTTATGAAGAAATTTTGCCATTGATGCTTAAGAATTAAGCTAGAGAGTTTTATAAATAATATTGATCTCAGTCCCGTCTTTTTCTCTCTCAATAACCTGCTCACAAAAATGAAGCATAGGCTGCCATGATTTCAGTTGTGTCTCTAAAAGCGAGAGAGTGGAATATGTTGTACATGTTGCCAGGCTTTAAATGAATAGTTGTTAAATTCATCATACTTTCTCATCTCTTCATTTCAATATCAGCTGATGCCGCTTCCAGTAATCCACGATCGGCCACAAAAATCCAGATCCGAGCACCGTTAACAGGCATAACACCCAAAATCATGGCAACCGCACACAGCGATGTAGCCTCAAAGTGCTTTGAAGATTAAATCATTACAATCGCAAAACCGAGATAGAAATGTCACTGACAAAAACGACACCAAAACTGACATATTTTTGTCAGAAGACTCAAATTAAAACGATATCAGGGGACAAAATGAACACAAACTTACAGCTCCCAGACTCCTGTGTCTCTTCTTCCTCTGCGTTTCTCTCAGCCTCTCTCTGACTGCTCCAGGTACACTGACTTGGCTGGCCGGATGCTCTGGGTAAACTGAATGAAGAGGAGACGAGACAAGATGAGACAGGGAAAGAAAACAAAGAGACTGAATGAAGTAAAGGAGCTCGGTGAGCGATTTGGAGGTAAGCAACTACGGTTTAAAAAAAAAAAAAGAAAAAAAGATGAGATTTTTCAATGAATCACACAAATGACAACCAACCTCTCCTTCTTTACCTTGTGCTTCGGACACCGAAGTGAGAAGTTATCTTCGTTCAGAGAGCAGTCTGGGAAAGGGAGAACAAATATCAGTGCTGGCTGGATACTGCCAGAAAACTGTCAAAAATAAAATACGATATTTGTGTCGCTTTCACTCACCTGCTTCAATAGCGCACAGGTAGTGGTAGCGAAGTGTACAGCCTTTACTGTAGCAGCCCAAGGTTGAGCCAACCATCTCACAGTATGAGCAGCACTGAGAAGAGAAGACATCAGTACATTTTAACACTGCGAGAGTGACGAACACCTGGGGGCCGACACAACACACGAACCACTGACATCTGTTATCGAGAAGTAAAATTCAACAGCAGCCTTTTACAGTTACAGTCAGCGCTACACACAGCACAAACCAAAATCCATAAACCTGAACTACCCAAGAACAAAACAGGTCAAACAGACAAGAGGGGACACTCACTGTTTCTCTGGCGCCATCTAGTGCCTCTTGCAGGCCATACAGTCTCCCATTGACGAGGTACACTCCACTGGTCCACACTATGCATCCTTCGTGGACCCACAGCTCCTCCGGGTCCATGGGCATCTGAGGCAGCTGCGCGAGTTGTGCCAAGGGTCCGAGGGAGTCCAAGGCCGGCGGCGGGGGCTGGAAGGGCAGGGACGCCTTACTGTTGGATGGTACCATCCGGGGGGAATCCTCACTCGACTTGTGCCTCCTTTTAAAGCGGGGATGTGAGGTCAGCTTTCTGTGTTGGGGTCGCTGCTGAGCTTCGTCCGGCGGCTGCTGCAGCGGTTTCGGCGCCTGCGGCTGGTCGGCTTCGAGGTCCGGCTCTCTCTTGAGCTCAGGGATGGGCCGGATGTCTAGATTCATGTCCCAGGTTAGAGATGCTTTAATGGGGGTGAAGGCAGAAGTAGAGGCGCTGCTACAGTGCTTGCCAGCCATATGCATCATCATTTCCTCTCTCCCAGCTGGAGAGCCAGCTCTGACTGTAGTGGTAAGAGACGCTGGGTTTGAAACTAGGTTGATGGCAAAGTCGCTCTCGGTTGAGAGGTTGGTAAACTGAGCATCTTGTGTTTGTGTATCTTGGATCGCACTCAAAGCATTTGAGCTCGCGTCTGAATTTGGTCCTGTTTTGTTTGCGCCTGTGCTTGCCTGACACTGTCTGACCTGGGGCTGATTCTTGGGCAGCTTTGCAGCATATTCAGCTGGATAGTAAGGCCCGTAGAGATCTCCTAGGTGTTTGTAATTTGCCCACTTCTGACACAGGCAGCACAGCAGGCGGCCAGAGTGATTGGTCTCTGTAATCACGGGGCCTGAAACAACATAGCCAGATGAAGGAAGTGCTTTTCCTGACTGAAGTGTGGCTTCCACTTCGTCGGTCTCCCTTTTCTCCGATTCTCTGTCTCTCCTCGATAACTGGGAGGAAAGAGTTGAGGTCAGGAGAGACTCGATTCCACACCCGCCTGCCTTTCCTGTGACGGCGCCACGCTCTCCTTTCATCTTGTCCTCCTCAGCGTTTACAATGGTGCACACTGCCCCGATCTCCGGTATTTTTTTCTCCACGTGTATGTGGGGAACAAACGGGCCCTTTCTGTTTGGATCCGCGAAAACTCTATTCGTGCCGAGACTCCCTCCCGCCCCTAAAGATGCATCCGGGTCGTCTTTGGCCGTTGACGGTGTTGTCGTCGCCGCCGCCGCCACCGCTGCCGCCGCCGCCGCCGCCCCTCTCCTTCTCCTCCTCTGTCGTCCTCTTGCCTCCAGGGGCTCATCTTCATCTTTCACACCTCTGCGTCTCCGTCGCACAGGTTTGACCTCAATCTCTGGCTGCGTGTCCTCACTCTCGACGTCCACTTTAACTACCTGGGTTAAAATGGGCGGGTCCAGCGGGGGAGTGTCTTCATTTTCCATCAGAGGGGGAGCAGCGGGATCTGATGTGCTGCTGGTAGTCTGCACTGTCGTTGGGGTTGTGGCAGCAGCTGTAGTGGGGATGGGTGGGGCAGGAGAAGCACTCGGGGTTGTGCTCTGTGTCTGGACTTGAGACTGGCCCTGGGCCGGTGTTTGGACTTGGTTCTGAGCCCGTTTTTGTTTATTCACACTGCCCACGGGCCTGCCCTTTTTCTTGCCAGACGGGAAATAGCCTTTAGGCACAAGACTATCCAGTGACTTTGAATCTTGTGGCGACAGACTGGACCTACTAGAGGACATCTGATGTCTGTTCAGCATGTGTCCTTGACCCTGGCTATGGTGGGGCGGGGTGGTTCCATAGTAGTCACTGCCCGGATAATCATCAAATCCCATGCCAGCTTCTTGAAGTTTCTGTCGAAGGAGGTTCGCAGCAGACTGTTCACCCCTTCTTGTCTCAAGCTGCTGGTAGGTATTTGTGAAGTGTTGAATGTCTGACAGGGCTGATGAGGATGGAGGTGGGGAATCCTGGACCGGGCGAGGAAGAGGCGGAGGAGGGGGCAAAGGTCCGAGCAGAGCAAAATCTTCCTTGTCACCGGATGCTGATGCCACCGCAGTCCCTAAACCAAAGTCAAAGTCTTGTTGTTTGAGGACTTGAGACGTCTGATGGGGATCACATGGGTAGGCAGACGGAGGTAAAGGCCCAGTATCATCGACTCCTCTGAAGGGAATCATGTCGTTTAATGAGTGACTTTCATCCATGTAACTATCATCCCCCCCTGCAGCCCTGGCGAAATGTACTAAGTCTTGGTCCTGTGAATCATTAAATGTTGGTATTTCTGGGTGAGAGAAGCCTGGGTAATGATTTGACTCATCATCCGCATGGCCTGCTGGCTTTTTAATATTTGGCGTGATTTTCTGCACTATTGCCTCTAGTTTCAAGCCTCGTCCTTTTCTGGGAGGCAAACCCTTGGCATTACCGCTCAATGGAGACAGAGGTTGCGAATAAGTGCTCTCCCCCAGCAGCGGGGAAGAGAGCCTAGGACATGGGATATCTGAACTAGATGAGTCATCTTCATTGTGATGGCTGGACTCAGATTGAGCGCCAGGGGAGTGATGTGAATTTGTCGCAGCCCTCTGCTGAGACCCATCCTGGAGTTGCCTTTTGGCGGGAATAGGAGAGATAAAAGAGCGAACTCTTCTTCTTAATATTAGTGGATTTGTGTCTCCAGAACCTCCGGCTTTCGCCTGACGCTGCACCTGTGGCTGAGTGGAGTTCATGTCGGGAGGAGGCTTAGTGGAACTAGATGGAGGAGGAGGAGGGCAGGGAGGTTTGACGTCCTCTGTGGCTGCTCTGGAGACCTCAAGTTCAGCAGCATTTCGGCCATGGGACATTTGCGGAGGAACAGGGCCGTGTGAGACTATAGGGCTGGGAGGAGGAAGAGGAGGAGGCGGAGGAGGTGGTTGTGTTCTGTAGAAGGATTCTCCCTCTATCATTCGAGAGCCTTCTCTTCCAGCGTGCGATGACTCCCACATTTTCATATCAAAGTAAGCGCTTTGATGATGGAGTGAAGTTTTGGTTGCGTGTTGTTCACTGGTCAAGTCAGTTTGGGAGAGCATCCTCTGTCTCTGCTCTGATTGGCTGACCTTGTGTCTTCCGGGAGAGGAACCGTGCTGCATCATCATCTCCTTCGACGGCCTGTTCAATGCTTTTACCCAGTCACTCATATCATGGGGGTGATGCGGGGGGCCACGCGGGTGAGGATACATTTGAAGCTTATTTGTGGTTTGAGCTTGAGGGGATAAATTGTGGTACGGATGGTGAGAGGGAAAATGGGGGTTACTGCGTGACATCATGCTGCCTTCTCTTGCATCTCCGTATTGAAATCCAGGAAACGTGCTGCCGCTACCAGCTGACAGATCAACACCGTGAAGATACGACTGATGCCTTGATGGCGACGATAAAGGATTAGTGCTCAGAGGATGAGAAGGCAGAGAGGTAATATCAACATTACTTCGCCTATAGGGGTCAGTGTTCATTACAACTGATGAATGAACAGACTTGGAATGATAGTCCATGTCCGTCTCATGAGCCCCTCCGCTGCCATGATGCTCAGTCTGTAGGTTTGCAGCGTCTGCCCCGGCCTCTTTTGATACCATTTCCATTTTCACCACTTGTTTCTCTCCAGTACCTTTTTTACTTAAATCATTGCCTGCTGCTGGAGAGGAAAATGGCTGTTGAATCACAGAGGCTCCACTCTGACTTTTCTCCCTCTCCCTGTCCCTGTCCCTGTCACTGTCCCTGTCCCTGTCCCTCTCTGGTGTGCTGCGTCGGTTTGGCGACACATCACAGATGACAGAGCGCCGCTCTGATGGGGCTAATATGGAGCCTGATGATTTCTGTGACTCAGTTTGACCAATGCTGCCCGATAGCGGCTCTGGCTCTTGCAAAAGGAGCTCCTGCACAGCGGAGGGTGGAGTGGACACATTAGATAACGCTTTTCTCTGTGGCAGGGAATAGTCGGCTAAGTTTATGTGTTTTGGTGGGGGTTGGTGAGACTCTGTAGCCTGTGCTAAATGGATCTGGGACACACCCACTTCAGTTTTTTCGGAATTTTGCAGATTCTTCGCATTGGACACCTCTGACTTCACAGAGGACAGAGGATCTGTGGTAAAATCAGGCTCACTTCCATGCCTCTGGTTTGGGGGCTTTCCAGAGCTACCCATTTGGCCAGAATGAGCCAAACCCTCAGCTAATCCACTTTGCATCCTCAAACCTTCAGCCATGCCATACGGGTGTCTGCTTTGAAACTGCTGTTGAACTTGGAGATGTGAAGGAAACGCCTGTTCCAGTCTTCCATAACGTCGATCTAAATTGTAACCCTGAAGAACCTCTTGCAAAAGGCTCGGGAACTGCTGCATTTGTGAATTTTCCTCATGACCTTTAGTTCCTGCTGCTTGGCCTCTCTTCACCAAAGCCTCTGCTACAGAAACAGCATCTTTTGGATGCACAGGGCCATAACCAGTTTGAGACTGTTGGTATCCTAAGTATCTGGGATTTGATTCCATTACACCCACTGGGCCAGCCCTCCCTTTGTTTTTCATGGACAAATCTGAGCCATATGTTGATTCTGGGAAGCCGTATTTATGCGGACCAGACTGGGGAGGATTTTGAGGCCGACCAAAGTTTGATTTCTGGTGATGGGAGGAATACAGAGTCAGATCTACGCCTTCCTCCCCATTATGACTGCTTGGCTCTCTCAGGTAAGAGTGTGACTGTTTCTCTTCTATGCAGTTGTCTTCGGGATGCTTACTTTTCTCAGTGTGACTTCCCTCCG
Organism: Embiotoca jacksoni; assembly: GCF_022577435.1. NCBI lineage: Eukaryota > Metazoa > Chordata > Actinopteri > Embiotocidae > Embiotoca > Embiotoca jacksoni. The sequence continues at coordinate 10,366,152 of NW_027185285.1, forward strand.
ACCTCGCTGAAACAATCACGCCAACACTACTGGCGTTCTGCTGCTCCTCTGACGTGTGCTTTGCCTCCCTGTCATTATTGTGTAATCTGGATGCAGAGTGCAACCTATTTTCTTTGTCCTGACCATTTTGCTTATCGATGTCTCCATCTCGTTGCGATTGGCTACCACCTTTCCCCGTTTTCTCAGCTGCGCCTTCACTTTCATTTTTGATGACTTCATTCTTAATTTCGGTTGTCTTCCTATTGCCACCTCTGTGGTCATTGTATGCTAAACCAGGCTCTGGGACACAGTTTGGCTGGGGAGGAGGAAGACCGGTGGAGGTGGATGAAGGGGGTGAAGAAATTGGAGGTGCTGAATGTGAAGTCTCGGATGACTGACATCCAAAGGGTGGAGATGATGATGACGAGGGAACGTGAGCTTCATTCACTTTTGTTTCAGAGAGTACTGGTTCTTTTGATGGTGAATCAGAGGTGACTGATTTAACATTTAATGCTTGTCCAGTCTGTGATTGGGTTTGGCTGTGAGACGGCGGGTGATAGCCAGTTGGTTCAGATCCACTGCTTGCACCGCTCATCTGCCTCAATCTCCCGTGCTCCCCCTCCGAAAACTGCTCCTCTCGCTCCACCTTGGTCCCCAAAGAGCCTCCAACTGACATCAACGAGGAGTCTTCATCAGCGCCAGCATCTAAGCTGGCACCGTCACCAATCCCCACCGCACTTCCGTCTTTGACTGTGCTCGTGCTTGAGGCTGCACTTGCATTTCGACTCCTTGGTTGTGATGGGGGCACACAGTGAGTTGTCTGCTGCATCTGCCCACCATCTTTCTTCTTCTGCGAAAGCACTGTGTCAGTGAGCAGCATGTGCTGAATTGTGTTTGGTAAATTGGCTACTTGTGAGCTCAAGGCATTAAGACTATTCAAGCCGGCATCCTGCATTTTGTCAAGCAGAGAAGATGAATAAACAGAGGAGCCTTCCTCTCGGGATCCTATTCCTGCACCTAGACCCATTTTACTGCGGCCCGTCGGAAGAAGGCTGCTCCCTCCAACTGCACTCATGCTGTGAGCTTTATGACTGCCACTGCTACCACAACTACTGATGCTGCTATTTGAGTTGGGTGTGGGACTTAACTGAGGCATGGTCTGCAGTAATCTACCATGACCATGGCTGCTACGGGGGTTTGATGAAGGAGGATGTGAAGGACCATGACCTGAGGGGTTTCCATGTGCCTCTGAGACACCCATCAAAGGGGAAGGAGAGGAGCTACAGCTGGGGGAATGCACCGCAGAGGCAGCTGGAGAGGGATTGGATATTGGGCTAAAGTTTTGGTTAATTTGAGTTTGCTGCGCATTAGGATGCATTGGGGATTTGGCTATTTCTTGAGATGCTGGTTGAGGTATACTGGGATTGGAGGCTTGATGAAGTTTAGCATATACAGAGCCTGGAGACGGGCCCTGGTGCTGCATCTTGAGAGAGTTGTCATAACCCACCCCTAAATTGTGCTGTGAGTTGCGGTGCTGTAGTGTGGCTTGCTTGTGAAGAGAAAGTGTCTGTGGGGAATATCCAGGATAATTTGAGGCATGGTAACTCTGCGGAACACTCTCCATTGGCCCCACATTGTTAGCAGCAACTGAACTGGAGACTGACTTTGAACCGGAGTTGACACTGGGAGAGCTGTTGACTTTAGGATCAAACCCAGCGCTAGCAGCCCCGTCAAGATATCTCTGCGGAGGGGGGCTATACATTCCTGATGACCCAGATGATGCGCCACCCTGGGGAGAGTAGTGTGGGTACTGAGGGGTCACTCTGTGCGCAGAGTGTGGATAGCTCCTATGCTGCTGTGCATGGTGGACAGCTGGGAACGCCTGCCCATGCTGGCGGTGCTGCATCTGAGAACCTGCCACTGACTGCATTGCAGGGTTCTGACTCATATTGTACTGATGAGAAGGAGAGAACGCTCCAGCACCTCCACCTGAACCAGCACTGGAGCCATAGTCTACTGGATACGGTGACATCAGGCCAGATGACGGCGCAGCGCTAGATCCAGGATGCCGGTACTGGTGAGGTATATGTCCATCGATGTTAGGATATCCAAAGCCTCCCCCATAACCCATTCCTCCCCTTCTGTGCCTGTCCTTGCCACCCATTGAAAAATAATAATCCATGGCATCCTTCCTGTAAGGGTTGTTGCTGTTGCCACTGTGAATGTTACCCTGTGTTGGCGGTGGCTCCACAACTCCTCTGTTTCGAGCACTGTAAGCGAGCATGTGGCTGGCTTGACTTGGGTGGTGATGGCCTCTGTGCAGGCTCTGCTGTTGCATCCCTGCGTACTCATCTGTCATCCTTGGGGAGATCTGGGGCTCTGCTGGCTGAGGGGGATACGGAGGTCCGCCTCCACCCCTCCCACTGAACCCCGGGGGGAGAGAGGGGGGAGCTGGACTGTTAGAAAAATTCTGCATTGTTTTTCCAAGTTTGGTTTAAAAACGGAAATATCTGTCAGTGTCTATATCAGGGAATGATTCTGATCAGAAACTGGAAGGCTTTTGGCAGTAACCATAAATGACAAATAGAGAGTCTATGGCCTGGCAGTAAAACAAGGAAATGCTTTTGAAATCCACAAAAGAGCTGAAGCAAAGGAAAAAAATAAAAATATATATATATACATATATATGTACATATATATATATATATATATATATATATATATATATATATATATATATATATATATATCACAGATGTTACAATCACTTTTTGTAGTGTACGTAGTGAAAAGGGAGGTTGAACCAGCGATGATTTTAACAATAAATGAAATGGCCAAATAGTAAAAGTCAATGTGATTGTGGGTTGTTTCCACTTAAAAAAAGTTTCACTTTCGAGCTGGGTCCTAAAAAACAGATAAAAAAAGAAAGATATGTAGTGAAGCAGATTTCTACTTCGGAAAAATACAAGATTAAAAATGAGCTATCATTCCCACGAAGCTGAAGCAGTTTGGCACAGAGCTGGACGACTGCCACATCACCATGCGAGATATTCAACTTTAAATGTCTTAACATATATACACTGCACTATAATAACGGCTCAAGCAGGCAGAGCTATTTCAGGATTAAACTGAGTTGGGATCCAAAGCATCTTGGGGGAAAAAAAAAAAAAAAAAAATCTCAATAAAACCATTGAGACTGAGCTGCGTCACAGCAATCCTTCAGTTCGTCAACATGTGTAAGTTTGCCGGGACCTGACTCACACCTGTGTGAGACAAAATCTCCAGGAACAGAATCAAGAGGTCTGAATACAGACCCTCACCAAACACTCCCAGAGGCGAACACTCCATGGATACTGTCGTCGGCTCTTGGATGCAGAGTCTAACATTTTTTCAGATGTTTTTTTTTCCTTGGTCAATCCCTTTCCGGTACCGTTTTCTTTTTTAGTTTTTTTGCTGCTACATGCATTCATTTGGACTGTAGAAGTATTTGGTCCCTATTTGGTAACTGTTCTTTCCTCGACTGTGTTCCAAGTTTTTCTTGGTGCCTTCTTGCGTCTTCAGCATTTAGCCGTCTTACCTTTGTTTTTCTCTGTCAACCATCATTTGATTCTACCTACTTCCAAGGCAACAATTTTCCAAAAGGAGGGTAATCCATTTATTCCACTTCAAGTTCAGTCAATTCAAGCTCCTGTTTTCTGTTTCTCTTCAGTATTTCCATGCAGATAAGTTCACTTTCCATGAGGTGCTGACCAGGAGCCTTCACAACTCTGAAAAACACAAAAGATAAATCAAGGGTTAGTGTGCAAAAAAAGAAGAAAAGAAACATACCTTGTGTTAAACTCTCTATTAATTAATTCTTCAGAGAAATGCACTGTGGTCACATGATGAGAGTAAATGCATTTTGGGAAAGTGATATTATATTATCGATTCATTTGACTGTAATCATCCAGAGGTAATTATGATATAACAATCAATGCAAATACAGAAAAATAATGACATTTATATTGAGTTTGTCTAGGCCTCCTTTAAGTTTGGATTACTTTTGTTCTAAATTGCTGATGTTGTATTCCCTGCAAAATTAATAAAACCCACTACATTACAGGTTCCATCAGCATTTCCCCTAAAGTGATTCATTTTTGTTGTCAACTACAAAACAATTACACAATCATACATATGTCAAAGAAGCAAACGATAATGTAAACACTACTTCATGTTGCACATGCTATCCATTTAACGTCTTGCTTCACGACCGAAAAGGCTTCCTGGCCTCATATAAATGCTCCAATATTAATATGCTGTGCGTGTGCAGCCTTTACTTTGCTAAAGCTGTCTCTTCTGACTGATAACAAACAGGTTTGGCGGAGAGAAAAGTGGATAAGCAGCAGCATGCAATTAGGGCAACAAAGTAAACATAGACAAGGTCACAAACACTTCCTCACATGTAAACAAACAACCGAGTGGCGTCAAGACAGAAGCAGTCCATCTTCCACCTTTTACAAAGAGACTTAAAGACCATTAAGTTTACTGTATTTAACTTGTTTTAATGGGATATAATTATTATAGGTGATAATTACAGGGATGACGCCACATTTATGAGTTCCTTGGTGCCTTTAATTGCCATGCGTGACACAAGCCTCTATTGTCTGTCAGAAATACATTGTAAAACGGTTAATGGCCTTAAAACAGCTGTGCGGGCTTCTCTTCTAGTGGAGACTTCAACGGAGCCCACATAATAATAACAACAAGTCATCACCGTAGAGAAAGTAAGCCGAATATTGAAGCTGAAACAGGACGAGGAGGGCCAAACCAAAACAACCTGATCACACCTGGTCGATCAAACATAACCGCATCACCTGACGGAGGTGGGTGGTGGGTGGTGGTGGTGGTTTGTGTTCACGTGTCACATTTAAGGGGGTCAAAAAGCTGGTGTAACGCGGGCGATGCGGTACTCAGCTGGTGAAGTTAGGAGGCCACAACTGATCTCCGTCCGTCTGTTATTACTACCTCCACCACTAACACCACCACCACCACCATCATCATACCTAGATTACTAATTAATCACAGCAGCTCGTTGTGAGCGAGCAGGCGGCTGCATTCACAACACAGACCGGTGCAGCAGCAGCAGCAGCAGCAGCCATAAAAATAATAAATAAATAAATAAATAAAACAAAAACCGGGGGCTCAGCGCAGCCTGTCAGCAACTCAATCAATCGCACAGCTGCCTAATTGATCAACGCAAAAAAAAACAACGCTGGTGTTTCTGCAGATGACTAATCTCACGCCGGCTCGTTTTACGTGTTATTTTGTCGTCTCGGATTTTAATCAACAACAACAACTGGCCGCAGCCTTTAGCAGCAAACATTAGCGAGGAGGTATACGCATCACAATTAGCTTTTTTTGTGTGTGTGTGTGTGTGTGTGTAGCGCTGCCCTCTTTTAGCATTCCTGCAAAGATTTAGCTTGCGGACACACACAAAACAAACAAACAACAACAACAACCTTTAAAATGCTGTGAATGAAAAACAACAACAACAAAAAAAACACGCCAGCTAGCCGCGTTACGTCGGGAGCTAGCGCTGAAAGCTAGAAACAGCGGTTAGCATCTTTAGCAACACGAGCTAATTTTTTTTTTTTTTTTTTTTTTTTTTTCAATTTACATTTTTACGAACATTTTTTTTTTTCGGGATCAAACACGAAAAAGCGACGAAAAGTCGCAGCGGGATTAAAACTAACAAAACGCTCTCGGAGCAGCTTACACACACATACACAAAAAAAAAGAGATGTGATTAGGTGCAGATGTTTTTCACCCCCTCCACCACCACCACCACCTCCGTCACCCCCACCTTCAGAAATACACAGGGTCTGTGAGGAAACGGATTAGCTAGCATCAATAACTGCATCAGAAAAATCAACCGTCACGCAGCCTGACATTTTCTTTCTTTTTTTTTTTACCTTGAATAAAAACCCGGAGCTAACCGAGGTGGAGGGAGGTGGAGGGAGGAGGTGGTGGTGGTGGTGGTGGCGGTGGGGGAGAAGAAGAAGAGAGAGTCGGTCCGAGACGAGTGCTAAAAGCTGAAGCTACTTCTAAATGCATACCTGAAAACCAGAGCAACACAAGGAGGAAGGAAAGGAGGAAGGAAGGAAGGAAGGAGGAGGAAGAAAGGAAGGAAGGAGGAAGGAGGCCCCCTCGGAGAGTGGAGAGGCTTTTAGTTGTGTGACAATCCCGCTGCTGTGGCAGGAAACCCCGGTCTGGAGTCTGGAGTCGGCCCGCTCCGCCGCTTCTCCCCCTTCAAGCCTTTTGAGTCCAGACAACCCCGACCAGCGGCGGCGAAGTCGGGGTTGGGGGGGGGAGGAGGAGGAGGAGGAGGAGGTGGTGGTGGTGGAGGAAGGAGGAGGAGGAGGAGGAGGAGGAGGGGGGGCCCCCGTCACGACACTCAGATATTATCCCGGGCCTTTTCTTCCGATTCCCCCCTTTTTTCTTTTTTTTTTTTCTTCTTTCTTTTTTTTCTTCTTTTGTCCTCACCTCCAAAAAATGATGAGAGCGGAGCACAATCGGGGAGCCTGTGGGTCCCGTAACCAGCGAGGTCCATACACCCCCGCCCCCTCCCCTCTCGTTTCCTTCGCCTCTCTCTTCCTCTCTCTTCCTCCCTCTTCCTCTCTCTCTCTCTCTCGCCGCTGAGGTGATCCCACCTATCTCCCACTAAAATTTAAACACATCGCCTTCAACACGAGCCTCCATCAACACGCAAAAAAACGTCTCCGGCGTCAGTTTCCGTCACTAAATTGCGTTTGCATGCCTTCATCAGCAGCTCGACCTATTCGTTTTCCTGTTGGACTACTGGGTTTTTTTTTTTTTCTTGCAACAGAAAGACCGCCTTGAAAATGCATACACACTCATATTCCTACACCCCCCCCCCCCTCTCCCTCATCTCTCTCCATCACATCCCTCCACCCTCCACCACCCCCCTCCACCCTCCCTCCCCTCACACCCCTCTCTGGAGCTTTTTTTTTTTTTTTTTTTTTTTTTTTTTTTTTTTTTTTTTTTTGCTATTTCATTGATTTGAACCTATTTCTACCATCAAAATATCAGATTATACTCATATTGCATGTCTGGCTGAGCATGTTGCCTACTGCTCCTTTGTTCTTATTGCATCTCAAGTGAAAGTGAATTAGCCTAATGAAGGCGCCGGGGTACAAAGGCAATATGGAGAGGAGACCGGGCTTGGATGGAACGGGAGGTTGTGTCTGTAATGAACAAGGCAACAGATAAAAAAAATAAAAAAGACAATGTGTGAGAAAATAGGTGCGCCTGCATTGAAGGAAGATTTCAGTGCAATGGATGAAGCTTGTTAAATTCACAGTGGGCTCTTAATGCTGAAACACCTAATGCACGCAAAGTGCAGCTATATATTTTTTGTTTTGCATAACGACACACCACTTAAATCATCATCATCATAATATGTGGCCGTTGGTTAATGTTTGACACGACACTCAGAACATCACCACGGCCACCACAACAATGGAGGTGCTACAAACAGAATCCTTTACCCATTAAATGTATTGTGTTGTCTCTGCCTCAGCTTATCTGCTCTCACACAGGGCCAGTGAGTGCAGCACAGACCCACTCACACTCTCTACCATCATAATGATGTGCCCTATGCCCCCATCCACGGTGCTGCACTTTTAATATACTGCAGTGTGTCATACATGCAAACACACACACACACACACACACACACACACACGCACACACACTGACGCTTTCTCCAACACACACAAAAGCAGTTACCAACGCATACATACCCAGAAACGACAAAAGACAGACACTCACAATCGCAAACCTTCAGTCTGAGATTCACAAACACACACAGTTTGCACACATCCGCATGCGGCCACTCACTTAACCTGTCAATCACAAGAGTAAAATCTCTGTTTCTAACCAACAGTTCAATACATTTCATTCCCTTGCAGATACACGTCTATTTCTATCATAGTTGCCATAGCAACTGCATCACAGAGCCTTAACTGTGGATAATTTTTAGGCTACGTATCTACATTTGTTTTTTGTTTTTTTCATATACGATTTCACGCAAACGCTCGGTAAAAAAAAAAAAGAAAAGAAGAAGAATGTTGGGCCATTAATCACTTGCAAGCAGTTGTGATAGTTGTGTTGCCACTAAGTCGAAGTGAACGAGCTGAGGGGCGAGATAAAGGGCACTGATACTCTGGGCCAGCAAGTCAGCCAGCCAGGCCTATCCAATCAACAGGAACGCCTGCTGGGATACACACACGCTCTCGTTCCATTGCCGACAAGGTCACAAAATCTTCCACAAAGGAGGCTCAAAACACACAATTGTAAAGAACGCAACCTTCTCAACACACTTAATGACACATCTTTCATGCACATTACATAGAAAAACTATGTACACATACAAACGGCATTGACAGGGGAGAATATATTAATACAAATCATTTAAATCATTCGTATATTTATTTGTATAATATTTATATTTACTGCTTATTAGAAGAAGAAGTAGAAATCAATCATTTATTCCTCAAACAGCATTCCTTGGAAGATTCATTAAAGCTGTATAGTGCCCAGGTCGGTTTTGCTCTCCTCTCTATTGTTAATATTTTCAATTTACAATAATGATGAAAAAAGAAGTGCTTCAATTTCATTTACTGTATTTTTATTACAGGAAATATTACAAGACTGCAAGTTAATGATGGATACTGTCATGACTTGTGTCCTCTCAAGAACAGTATTTACGTGCAGGAATGGCTGAAACATTACTGGAATGAATATGAGAACTAAACAGTGATTTAATTACTTTAACACAAGCCATATAGATAAACTTGTGAAGATACGAGAGCTGTTGCATGAGATAGCACAGCTTGCATTTCCATTTTGACACCCTGTAGGTTCAAAGAAATCTGAGCCTGTATCTTCACTCAGTAGTTGTGAATATGTGAGCTCTCACACCAAAATGAACCGTTTACATCAATGCAAACATTTATATTTAGTTTATTTATCCTTTTTCTTTTATACAGAACGTCCAGCGGTCTGAGATGTTGCCAAGATGGATGTCAGTCAAGCAAGAGAATGGGCCGTTAAAACAAAGCTGGAGCTCAGCGGGAACAGCCGCAGCGCCTGGACAGAGGAACAGTGGATAAGTGGCAGCACTGTGTGCTCACTAATCACCCTGAATACAACTCAGTCTCAAGAGCTGGATGTCATTTTTATGTTAAAAATCTGAGGCCACTTAGAAAGTTCTTTCTGTAACAGGCGATGCTTTGATAACATTTGTAAGAACCACTTGTTCCAACAGCAGAACAAGTGTTACTGAAGGAACAAATGACATTTAAAATATACTATATAATACACTTGTTTTGGTTTTATATGTAAACTAACATTAAAAAATTCATACTACTATTCATACATACGGCTCAAATTCTATTTTTTTTTTATAGCTATATCTGTACATGCAGGGGCTTGTATTTTTAAATGTACCATTTATGATCATGTTCCTATGAGTTGATTGGCTTTGATTTTGTGAATAAAACGCAAATAAAATGTGCTTTTTTTAAGAATAGAAAATACGTGGCACCACCTTCAAGAAGGTTTACTCAAAACAATATACAATCCTAGACAACATTAGCATCCTGCAGCATGGAATTCATACAGCAGCAACCAGAGCCGCATCAAAGCAGCAGTAATTTGCAGTTTCCTTGATGACCACATGGAGTCAGAGTCATACAACAAACATGCATCTGTGATCTAATGCTTTGAAATCAGCTTTGCATTACAGCAGTCACCTGAATAAGATGAAAAATAGCCCTCATATTACTTTGTTTGAAATCCCAGTCCATCAATGCCTTTGAAGTGTGTGTGCTTCTAAAGTTCTGCTTTGGTACAATTTCACAGTCTTTGATCTTTCTTCATCTGGAGTGTCTTACAATATCACAATTAAGGTCCCACGGACATTAAGTATTATATCAGCACAATGGGCGCTGCTTTGATAACGCGAGGCTGAAAACATATTTCTGAGATATTGAACTTTGATTGTCACTAGGTGTGGTGACCCTCTCACAGTCTCACTGAAACTCCTTCACATCAAAGAGCATGATGCAGCCCAGCTGAAATACACTTGCAGCATGCAAGTCCCTCAATCTGTGACCTTAACAAAGTCTGATGATGCAAAGATTTACTCTCCTCAAAGGGACATGACTGATACATAAGCAGCACTGCGTCTTTCCATCACTACCAGTGATTGTTGTCATTGTACAAGAGATTTTTTTTTTTAACAAATAGAGTGATCAAATAGTATAAAAACTGCAACTCTAAAATACTCAAACACATACAGACTCACCTTTGTGTGATCCTTTTGCTTGTTCACCACAGATGAGAGCTGGTTTAAGGCATCAAACTGATCCACTGCACTGTAGGTATCAGTGGCATGCGGCGGCCAGCAGGGAGCGCTCTCTTCCTAAAGTCCCTCAATGCTCCAGCATCTCTCCCTCTCACACTGAGGCAGGCTGCCACACTTTACCCGTCTCCTAGCAACCTGCGAAACCTGCCTCCAATCACTACGGATACCGAGAGGGATGGAGGGAGGGTGGGAGAGCGTGAAAGTGGGAGAGGGGCGAGAGGAGAGGAGGAGGCGGAGAGGCTGGCTTGGCATTGGCATCAACTGAAAGTGTGCGAAGCTTGAGTGCCAGATAACAAGTTGACGCAAGGGTTTTTAGAGGTGGATCATGTTGGGTGGGGGTGGGGTGGGGTGGGGGTGGTGTGGTGGGTGGGTGGGTGGGTGGGGGGTGGAGGGGGTGAATCATGGAGCCAAGGTTCTAGGGGACATATTGAGATCATAATTCAAATCAGCCATATTACAGAATGTGAGGTGGAGGAGAGTGATTGTCTCAATTAAGCCAGTTTGTCTTGAGGGTCCCCTTTGCATAGCCTTCCACAGCTCACTGTCCCTCCTCCCTCAGCATCTCCTCCTGTCTTCTCTTCTCCTGCCGTCACCCACATTCTCCTGTAGCCCATTAAATTTGATGGTGCCATCATCATCTCTGCTCTGTCCTTGTGACTCGTGGCGAGCCTGTGTGCTTCATGACTCCGCTCTTCCTTGGGGGTCCGTACTCCTCTCTGCGTGTGATCTGTGTTTTTTTGTGTGTTTTTTTTCTCAGACGCTGAATGCTGAATACATGTACACACAAAAAAATGTGCACTGACATACAACACAATCCAACCTCGCATCATACACATGTCACATACACTTACAGCGGCATGTTGGAGATGACACGTGTAACACAACAAGTCTATATGACATTCTGGGGACATGTCATGCATACCGAATACAAAGAAAAACACACTTTGCACACACCCACACCCACACATGCTCGTCACTCACAGTCACAACACATGAGCTTTCACACACTCCTTGTGTGATTCCACAGTGACCTTAGATGCTGGATCTCCTCCCCCCCCAGTGGCGGCTGTCATGTGGGGATGTGGCACACAGATACGAACGCATGACAGGGTTTAGTCGGGAAGACTGAGCCATGATCAGTGTCAGGTTGATGCACAACAGGAGTCACTGGAGTGAAAGCTGACAGGTTGTGTGAGGGTAGCAACAAATACAAACAAATATGATGCTTGGAAAGAAAAAAAGGATGACATTTTGCTGTGACTAGACGGCAAATAAACAAATATAACAAGTGTAAATTCGAGGAAATGCAGTTGCAGGAAGGTACTTTTGAAGCAACCAACTTGCTTAATGCTGCAACCTAAAGCAGTATGATGTTATCATTTCTGTTACTACCGTCTTAATATTTACTGCCCCTAACATTTACTTTACTCTCATGAGGACAGCAGTGGTGCAGCATCACAGTTTTGCATGAAGTTTTACACAGATTACATCTATGAATAATTACAACAACATTATGACCAACAATGTGAGAGGTGAAAATAAAAGCACTGATAATGATCCCCAGTAATAATACAACAGTTTTCTGGCTACAATGACAATTATTTCTGTTTATGGCAGACTAGTAATGTTATTGTAGGACATGATATGATACTACAATTGTTTTACTGACCACGTATGTTTACACATAGAATACATTTGACTCCCGTTGTCATTAGCTCTTATTAAACTTAAAAGCAGAGCTGAAGATCAATGTACTGTACCAGATGGTGCAGATAGAGAGCTGAACAATAATAACAAGCAAAACAAAGACGAGAAAAATGTAATACGATACGATACAATATGATACGATACATTGGTTCCACTTTTTGTACAACATTTTTTTTTTTTTTTGAAGTACATCCTGTGCTTCTGAGTTCTGCCACAACATCACACAAACAGATCATCCTTTGAAGAAATGCAGGAAGAGCAACATGTTAAAATACGCCAGAAAAACTTTAACCATGAGCCACAGAAGAGATGAAGGAGGGCGAGGAGAGGAGGAGGAGGAAGGAGGGGGAGAACATCTGTGTATGCCTGTGTGTGTGTGTGTGTGTGTGTGTGTGAGAGAGGGTTTGATAAGGAAAGAGAGAAAACGCTGGCTCCTGTTGCCGAGGCAACCATCTCTCTCCCCTCTCCTCTTTAACCCTTTCTCCGTAGCGCTTCCTTTTTTTCACCCTCTGTCTTTTACCATCGCAGCGATCTCTCACTTGTTGATGTCCTATCGCTCCATCTGTCCCTCTCCTCATCGCCACGCATCTCTCTTCCTCTCTCCTCACATGACTGCTTCTCTCTCTGCAACACGAAGTCTTGATTCGTGATCTACTCGGCCTTATCTTCATCGTGATTATTCATCCTCATCATCTCGGCACACCTGTCATTTCGTCTGCACACATGTGCTTTGTTTACTCTGAATCATTTGGCGCCAGAGGACAATTTGTGTCAAACTGTGTTAAGGATCAAGAAATAATTATTTCAAGTCAGGTGCTATTATTGAATTGAAAACTTTAAGGAAAGTGATTACAATAAAGGCTGACAAGACTGCACGATCATTCTGAAGGATGTGAATTACTGTATATCTGAAATGTTGATCGTGTTAACATTTGCATAACATTTGAAGCACACTAACTAAACCACAGTGCCACAGTGCTTGGACAGTTTACCACCTTATTAATCAATCAATTAATCAATCAACCAATCAATCAATTATCATTAAGAATTCAGTCACCATGCACACGATACACTTAACAGTTAAAATTAATCCATTGAAACACAAGAACCTTCTCAAGATAGGAAAACCTGCTCATTCCTCATCAGAACAAAGCTTTGAAACTGAAAATAAGTTACATAATAATAAATGCATAATGTTCTGTGGGCTTTCGAGGTATAGGCTAGCTACCAACCATTTCTGACACATGGTCAGAGTACAAGTTAAGGAGGAACAAGTACTAAGTTGAACTGTTTAAGAATAAGTTCAGCATTTAACTTTCTTGGATTGATATCGCTGTCATATCTGTATGAATGACAATTCACAGTTTTACAGTTGGCTGGGGCTTTCTGGAGGATCCAACTGCGTTTACTCTTTCACAGATTGCCCACTAAGCGTAAGGTTGGCAGTTCAATTACTGGTTCCTCCTGGTCGTATGCCGAATTGTGTCTTTGGGCAAAAAGTAAACACCAAGTTTCCCGAGATATGGCAGGAAAGCACCTTGCATGGCTGCTCTGCCGCCATCGGCGTGTGAGTGCGTTTGTGAATAGGAAACACTGTAAAGTATTTTGAAACCGCTAAGGTGAAGAGGTGCTTCATAACCATAGCCCATTTACCATCTACCGTCCCACTGGTTGCCTGGCAACCAGTCCCAGCCAAGACAGTTGGGCACCTAAATGGTCACGGTTAAACTTTGGTTTTTGAACAGATAAAATGAACAGAGCTTTTTTTCTTCCTGTTTTCAGTCTTTATGCTAAGCTAAGCTAACCCTGCTGGCGTTATATTTAGAATACAGATATAAGAGGAGTATTGATCTCCTCATATAAATCTTAAACATATGTATAAAATGTTCAATTCTTCCTCAGCAGAAGGCATTGGCTGTGTTGCCGCTAAGTGTGAATTTGAACCCAAACTGGAAATTCACAAGCAAATAAAAATCCACTCCTGTGACCCTTTGATATGATGGACGTGTGCCATTGCAAAGCAGGAATTTAGAGGTCAGGAACAAAATGCAGTGCCAACAACCACCCTCCACACTTGCCAATTTTCAGTATTTACTCTTTCGCTCTCCAAATGCTGCATGATGAAAATATACTGTCACCCCAATGGTGTGCGCTGTCCAGCTGCTGTGTGAAATCAGCGCCTGATGTTCCTCCACCAGCAGCACGATGCGTGGCAATACATGGAATCACAGCATTCAGCCAAATTAAATCTCGAGGAAGAGTGTGTTTGCAGTGTGCAGAGTGTGTAATCAGCACGTGTCAAGCACAATGCGTCTGCCTTCCATTACACCAAATGTAGGAATTAGGTTAAATTAGACGACTCAGCTGCTCTTGTTCAGTCGTTCAGACCTTCTGTCTTACATTTAATGAACAATGAGCTTGAAATGCATCATTGCCGTGAAATTAATTTGCTGTAAATAATATACTTTACACTTTATTGCTGTCTCAGATAATTCTGCGCTCTCTTTTTTGACATCAGATACCCTGTTGCTAGGTAACTGTTAATTGTTAATTTTCAGGCACTTCATAAAAAGTCGAAATCAAAGGGAAAGGGGCCGAAGTAGAGAGTGACAGAGCAGTGTGGTAGATGTCAGTGCAACACACAAAAGGCAAACAAAATGGGTCTTCTAAAGGCCACAAGTTTCAGGGATCGAGTGAGTTGTATCACTGAAAAGGAAGCTCGCTTTGTTGGACCACAGTCTTGTGGCACCTCCATTATTGTCATCTATCCTTTTTACCCCTGCTCTCCCTCCAGCCTGCTCCCCCCACTCATTCTCCATAATCCAGTGAACTCTCGTCCATAACTCACGGGCTCTTCTTTCTTTTATTACCACAATGCCCCCCACCTTTCCCACCATCCTAATAACTCAGCCTGATGCACAATATAAGGGGGTCCTGGAGAGAGAGGGACTCAGAGTGGGATAAAGAGAGGACGGGAGAGACACTGAAGTACAGAAGCAAGACTAAGAAAGGACGTAAAGAGAGAGTATAGGGTGATGTATTAGGCGATGGGCAAAGTAATGGGAAGGAGTGACGGAGCAAAGCGACGCTGAGAGGCAGACAGAGTGCACGGTTCTGGCTCTGGATGGTTTGTGAGATGTAAAGGCTTTTTAGACAATGGTGGAAAAGTGGCAAAAAAAAAAAAAAATACAAAACTGCAATATTTCACATTTAAGTTGCTCTACCTCACACACGAGTCTTACTCATGAATCTTACTAATATATTTCTACCTCCCCTCCTCAAACCTCACTCCTGCCATCAATAATTAAATAAGTCTTGCTTCCTGGTGTGACTGAAAAATTTATGTGAGCTAGAATGGTTGAGGGGGGGGGGGGGGGTTTCCAGGGATGATGGATGGGAAGATGGGTGTCATCATAGCTGGAGTGGGAGACAGGCAGGATACTGTATGCAGGTACAGTATATACGCAAAAGGTTCATACTAGTATGTTTCAAACTGTCCAACACTGCAGCCACCTGATTGTGAAGGTGTCAGCAAGTTTGGCATCATGTCTCTGAACATCCAACTTCTCTGGCAGATATTTATTTTCCAGCAGAGGTCTGTGGGGAACGCAGGGGAGAGTCAGTGCTGCAGCAGCCGCTTCACTTCATGTTCACTATTTTGGGAGGAACTGTTGGTCCTACATGAAACTCTCTCTCTCTCTCTCTCCGAAAACTTTCCTTCCCTTCAACTCTTCAGTCCATGCTTCTTTTATCTTCCCTATAAACTCTGCACTCCTCTAGCCATGGTCAGTCCTTAACTTTGGTCAAGGCTGAGAAATCTCAACAATTATGACATAGATTGCCAAATATTTATGCACAGATATTCATGAGCCCCAGATGATGAATCACAAGTGGCCCTTGAAGTTGACATTTATGGTTTGAGTAATATATCATAACAAGTATTGTCACGAAAGTTGCTACAAACATAATGAATGAATTGTCATAACTTTCTATTGACTTACTAGTGAGCTGGAAGTCCAACACCATCCTAAAAAACAATATTGTGGGAGGGTCCAGATTAATGTTAGGATTATGGTTAAGGAGAAGGTGACTAACAGTAAAACAACCAGATCAGAACACTATACACTGAGTTGGGATGGGGCTTTGCTCTGTAGTAACCATCCTGTCCAGTACTTACAACCAGGCATGTAACCAAAGAGCTGAAGCTGAACTTTGATTGTAGTGCTAATCGTGAAAATAAACATTACTCTCTAAACATTTGTATTATGAACATGTTAGCATGCCCACATAAGCATTTAGCTCAAAGCAGCACATCATCACAGAGCCAGACATGACTGCAGACTGTTTTGACTGTATGTAATCCCTTAAAGTGGCCAATCAGCTAACTCCTCCTAAAAGGGAACAACTGTAAATGAACTTTCAAGCCTCAATAATGTGATCAAGGAGTTGTATAAACATTCATAGGTCTGCTGTGGTGGAAGAAGTATTCAGAAAAGTACCAATACAGCAACATAAACATATTCCATTACAAGTCAAAGTCCTGCATGAATCATACATGTAAAAGTATTAGCTGCAAAATGTAGTAAGTAAAAGTCCTGGTTTGGTCCCTCTGACTGATATATTTTTATGATTGACACCATTAGATTATTAATAGTGAAGCATCAGTGTGTAAACAGCATGTTACTTTTGTAGCTGCTGCAGGTGGAGCTACTTTCAACTTTATATCCAGTTTTATATCCAGGGACAGAAGATAAATGTGAAGGGTCATCAGATGATTACTAGGTGAGGAAAGAAGAAAAAAAAAAACAAAGGTTTTTGGACTTTTTCTCTGATCATAGATTTTTGGAGCGATATTGGATCATTTGAACATTTATTGAAATAAAACCGTGTGAGAAAGTTTGAGGGAAAAATCACTTTTTGGTGAAGCTGTTAACAATAGACATCTGAAATGTGACGCTGACTACATCTATTTTTGTAAAATGTCAGAAGACAAAGGTTGGAAACCACTGGTTTAATCTTTAACAATTTGTTCTATTTTAAAAGCTTGTTACAATATCCAAAATAACTAAAGTTGTTAAATAAATGAAATGAAGTGGAAGTAGAAAGAAGAGTAAAACTCAAAATTGCACTTGAGTAAATTATACTTAGTTACTTTCCACCACTACTGGTATGTGGCAGATATTAACTAACAAAACTGCTGGAAAACTATTTCAATGGCAGAGACATGTTGACTAAACACATGATTTATCATGAAGCAAAACTACAGTGCAAGTTGACTCTCGAGGATGGCACCCATCCTCCATCTTTGACCAGCTGAGAGTGTGAACCATAGGGAGTGGGTGGGGATTGGACAGGGAGCTGAAAGTCTCAGTACAAGGTAATCCTTGAGTCAAAGGAATTTATAAACAACCCCATCAAACCCCTGCAGATATACTGTGCTCATAGTGCACTGTGGGGCAGTAAAAGTCTTAATGCATCTTTAAGTCACTCTGGATAAGATGTGCTTGATAAAGTGCCAAAACGTATCGTAAGAGTGGAAAACAAGAAAGCTGGTTTTGATTTGAGATGTTTTTGTAACAGTGAGGTCATTAAACAGCACCAAGAGAATAGCTACAATATGGCTTTGCATAATGAATCTGCCTCTCCACCCATTAACTCAAATTTGGCTAACCTTGTGTTTGCATGTGTGCGACTTACAAGATATGGGTCCTGCATCAAATACAGTTTATATTTCTCAGACCATCTAAATGCACATGTTTTCAGCCTTGATTTCCTGTGGGATGTTGTGTCTGTTTCCTCCTTTACAGAATGCCCTGTTTATTATTCATACATTTAAATGCATTTGCACAAGGGATCGGCTCGGTACAAGCACAATATAACGCTACTGGCAACTGCATTGTAGAGTGCTGGTAGATAAATGTCCTTCTCAATGTCAGTTTGATGGCAATTGCTGAGACAGGGGAGTGTTTTCTTCATTTACTTCCATCATCCTGATTTTTCAACCTGTCCTGCTGCCCTGACCTCAGACAATTGTTATGCACATCCTCAATCTCACTGTTGATACCTTCTGGAAAGATAGAGGTACAAACACTTCATTAACGGTGAACTTAAATGGATGCCGTAGGCCTATTTTTTTTTTTTATATTTTAGAATATACAACAGCTAAAGTTGAGGCCAGGGGTCTCAGGCAGGTCCGCTGTACTGCTGCAAAGTCCAGCAGGAGCAATGATGGAGGAGGAGAGAGCAGCCTGAGAGAGCAGCCTGAGAGAGCCCTGAGGGGGCTGGACGGCATCAGACGAGGCCGTGCACAGCGCCAGCAGCAGTAGAGGGGGGACAGACCCAGACCCAACCACTCCACCATACCGTCGCCATATGGCCCTGCTTTCTCAGGCAGCCCTCTCATCTCCTCTTCCCCTCTTCCTGGGGAAGTCCTGCCAGCCAGGGAGGGAGCAAGAGCCAGCTTCTGTGCGACAGAAAGATCATGCATTTGCGAGTATGACAGTGGACATGTCAACGAAACAAAGCAAGAAAGAGGAGGAGAAGCGATACACAGATGAAGCATTTTAGATTATGCATGTGTTCAGAGAGAGAAAGAGAGACTGTTTGTGTCCACTACAGCGAGAAGACAGACTCAGTCAAAGCCATGCAAGAAGGGAGAACTTCTCCAGCACATAAACCCACTAGCCACATGACACGAACCAAGATGATACAGAGTGTGTCAGTGCTTTAAAATCCAGATGTCAACACAAACAAAAGTTTAAAGAGACTCAGTGCCATATGCGTGAAACTTATATTTTTTTATTATTAATACTCAACACTTCATTTTGTTCATCATGTACAAAGAGAAAGAATAGTCTTATTTCAGCACTTATAATCGTAGATATCATTATTATCCTTATTAGAAGTACCTTAATGATGCTTTTTTGCAATTGTGTCATGACGTGGTTACTTTTGTTATTGAGATTACTTCGATCGTTTCCATACAAAAGAAAGGTAAATATTTTCCCCCAATAGTCAGTATTTACACAACCTGTACAATTATTTGTTTTTGTGTGTTTTTCTGTTTGTATGGTGTAAAAAATTTGGTATTATTTCAAAGAAAAGGGCCACGAAAAGAGAAAAGAATGGCCAATAATAATATTATGTATATCATTATGTATACAATTGAGACTATTTATATGTTACAATTGTTTTGTCACCCACAGTTAATTGAATCAGGCTATGTAGTTCCAGTGAAGATTTGTGTTTTTCATAAACCTGTTAACCTTGTGAAATACATTTAGTAACAACCCCTTATGTCATCATCAATTTTCACCCGGTCGGACCAATCGATTCTCAATTTATGAATGAAGATGGAAAATAGCGATATTAACAAACAAACAAAACTGTACACAATTTAATAGAAAATTTTGTGTGCATCAATATAAAGCAATATCAATACATAATACACACAGACAGAGCTGTAGAGTATCAGTAAACAAGTTCTGTAATGAATTAGGATTAACTGGAAAATGATAAACTGCTAGATTACATGGAGCTTCAGAATAAATCAGTTATATAATATCACAGTATAATTCTTCTGCCTGCATCACACAAGTGGCTCACTGATTAAAAATTAGCAGTTAAAAGTCTGTGAAGGAAAATAGAAATATCGAAGTGAAACTTGTCAAACAGCTTCTTTCCAAAAAAAAAGAAAAGAAAAACCACAAATGCAAAAATACATTTTCACAAGTCGGTTGAACCATTACGTCGACCATGTCATGCTCTTATTTGGTCCCACGTGTCAGTATTCCTGACAGAAAAACACACGTCAGCTGAGGTCATATTTACACCCTTCACCTTCAGGATGTTCCAGCCCACTAACTCTCCACAGCCATTTCTTGTGTTGTTTAAAAAAAAAAAAAAACGAAAAAAAGTGACACAGTGTTTTGCTCTACATGAACCGTTTGAGCAAATGTGTTGTGGCATGCTCGTGTGCAGAGAAGGGAGGCTAGGACCAAATTTGGCCTTGAGGGAAATAAAGACTTCTGACGAGCCTGGCTTACTCTACATCGCTGACCCGGACCTGAACACGCCGGCTGCAGAGCAGAGCAGCTGGAGGTGGTAAAGATCTGATGATGGCGTGTTTACCACAGTGTCAGGTGCACCTCCACCTCTCAACCAGTAGCAGTAAACTAGCCCTGAACTAGCCTTCCAAGGCCTGGGAACAGCAAGAACTGATGTATTGGCACATACAGTACAGTGTACAGTAAAAACAATTTCTGTTTGGTCATGCTGTTTATTGCAAATGAGGAGAGCCAACGTGGTAAAAAATATGCAAACCTAACAGAGTTTATGTGCACACTGACACATTTTTCACTTTCCAATCAACCCTGGAGACATGGAAGCAGCTGAGGAGAAAAACAGAAGAGAGATTAATTTTTTCTCTCGGGGCTGAGGAGGAGAAGATCATCGAGACTTATTGGAATCAGTCCAGAACACAACTGAGGAAATAATCTCTGACTGCAAGTGGACAAAAATTGCATATGTACACGATAAATTGCAAATGATATTTCCTGTCTCATACACAGAAAACACGCAAAGTTGCACAGAATGAATCAGAGTCCGGAGCATTTAAGCATTTTCAGCTGTCAACTAGCTGATAGCATTTTAGTAATACGTGAGCCAAAAGAAAGCAACAGCAGTCGATTCCCCTGTTGCAAAAAAGTCGACATGAAATGAGACACGACAGAACAAATGTTTCACCATTTAATAAGGGGTTGCACAAATGCATTTCAGCTTCAAATGGACTCTCCATAAAGATGAAACTACGCTCCTTCGTGGTTTTTCCAAAACATTTGTGCTGAAACTCTCAGCGATATCAACAATACCGACACTGGGAAATGTCCAGTGTGCATTTGTGTGTGTACATGTGTCCTCACGGTGTGTGCATGTGTATATATATATATATATATATATATATATATATATATATATATATATATATGTCTTCCTTTAGCACAGTGATGTCTATCCCAAACACGGAGAGGGGGCAGGATAGGCCGGGCTGACGATGGCTCTAAATTCTGTGTGCAATCACCATTAGAGCCCAGGACAAAAACAAAGAATTTAAATTGAAAAAATAATATCTAAAACGGGCAACAAAAACACAAATGTCTTGAAAGTTTTTAACAAGGATTGCTGCTTAAAAATTAAAGATCACAATATACTGCCTCTATATGCAAATATCATCTCTGTATACATGTAATATTGTATTACATTAATGTGTAGATAGCTGAATTGAGCTCAAAAAGCATGAAGAATAGCTTACCTTAAAAAGAGAGAATCTAACACAATTCAAGGGAAACTTAGCAAAGACTCCTAAAACTAAACTTTCCCCTTGTATCACCAAACGTCTACACCTACAGTAAATTATCCTCAATTCCCAACACTTTAGCAAAAATAAGAAAAAGCTGAATTCTTAACATAATCAGTATACTGATTGGTAAAGTATTATAATTAAGTAAACATGAGATTTAAAGAAAAAGAGGTTTAATTATATCACTTATGATTAGTAATATTTGTGTCTTAACTATATTTTGCATATTTTTGTTCATGTATTTTTTTTCTTTTTATGAGTTTTTATCGGTTTTCTTTATTTCTTAAATTGCTGTAAAACATATTGAAAGTTACATCCTGTCTGTCTGTTTACTGTACAAAGTGAAAAGAGTTTTTTTTAAATATATTATTTACAAGGAAAAGATTGAACATACTAATGCTGACGCTGATTGATGCCCACTCCAGAAAAGTCTCTCCTCTCCTCGCTCTTATTTCCTCATCATATTCCCCCTCGTTCTCCTGTCAACTTCGTACACCTTCTCGCTGATAATGGTTGACCTGAACTTTCAAAAATGTGTGCGTATAAAAATTCCAGAGATCTCAATCTATTTATTAGGAGAGTCGTATAAGGGGGGAGGAGGAGGAGGAGGAGGAAGAGCGGGGGGACAGGGGGGGGGTGAATCTGATTTAAGGCTAACTCGATCAGTCTCGCTGTGACAGTGTTATCTGTGAAGCGAGGGAGGAGGAGAGGTTGTTGAATTTATGAATAGTTATCAGCGGTGTTAGTGGTAGTAGAAAAGAAAAAACAGCTGTTGTCGCTCTATTGTGATTTGCTTCCCTTCACACACACACACACGCACACGCACACACACACACACACACGCACGCACACACACACACACACACGCACGCACGCATGCACACACACACGCACACACGCCAACCTATTACACGGGTGCGTTTAGATCGGGGTATAAGATAGTAGTCGGCGATGACAAAGATCACACTCTACACATTCCAGCAGCTCTCATCTCAGGCCAGCACTCCTGCACAGTCTCCCACAGCCCTTGAACTCCTGACACCGACTAACCGAAGATCAACCCTTTAAATAACCAGCAGAGGCTTCGCGATTCTGTACAGTAACGTGATGAGTCATCATCAGACAGCCCGGGGTGGAGGGTGGGGAGGGGGAGGGGGGGTGACGGGATGATAAGGCATATCTACAGAGTGCCTGAACCTACACTGAGTAAAATGTCCTGTGCAATAAATGAGGCCTCTTCAGCTAAAAAGACTATCTACATCAGTCAAAGTAAAAAGCAATCTTTCACAAGATGGCCGCCTTTCCCGACGCCTCAGTCCGCGTTTAAGAGGCCTCTCGCAAATAGACTTCCTCCCCGGCTCAAGCTTTTGTCAGCATCATTGCTGTGGGGGCAACAACACTTCTCCTACACGTTTTGTAGCATTTCGCCTACATCAACGACAGTCCATATATTAATCATACACAATGTCCAAACAAAGCTTTCTGCGTCAGCCTCTCAGGCTAAAAAGTAATGCCTTCGACAAGATACTAGTGAGAGGCCGAGAAAAGTAAGTGCCTGGTGACAGTTATGTAACCTGAATAAAATAAGTGGTCTAAAGGCTGCCATGTTGTGAAGTGAGACGCATCTGTAACAGTGGGACATCCTGAATACAATTGGTTCATAAAACACTGCCCATACTTGACATATGAATTTTTTTTTTTTTTTTTTTACGAAGTTATAAAAGATCTTAAACGGCAACTTGTATCCAAACCATCGGCAGCAGCGTCTCAAGTCTGCTGTAAATTTTTACTGCAGTTTTGGCTCATAAATGTGAGGAGAAACAGCCGAAAAGCGCGCTGGTCCGTCCTGGTGCCGCCGCGTGAGGACCATTTGTGAACTGGAGGACACTTCCTCTGGAGACCATTAAGGCACGTCCTTCCTCTCAGTATCTTCAGCCTCTGACGAAACGTTGTTGTTCACAGTAACACAAGTTCAGACCGACTAAAAACTGCATGTGTTTTAAGTGTGTGTGCACTCGGTTTGCAAATGTCTTAAAACATCAAATAAAGATCTGTCGGCTCCAAATGTGTCTTCCAGATCCTGTTTTTCCACGAAGGAGCAAATAAATGTATGAGCATGGAGAAAAATATTCTACAGAAAACAGAAAAACAGGAGTTAAGGACTCAGTCTTTCTGGCTTGTTGGTTGAACTAAGAACAACCTTCCTGCTGCCACCGAGGGCAGACAGAGTACAACTACAGATACTAAAACAGTAGTGAAATATTATACCAACAGAACACAAAACAAGAAAAACTTAGTGATATCATAAGCAGTGTTATCATAATCAGCACTAACATCTTTGTTATTCACAACGTTATCAGTATTATTGTTGTTCTTATACCCTGTTTTTTCTATAAGAATATTTATTATCATTCATGATTGTATTTCTCATAGCAAACAAGATCAGCTCTTTTGGCATCAGGGTTAAGGGGAAGGAGCGGGGGAGGAGGGCGGGGGGGTGAGAGAAAGAGGAGAGAGGGAGAACAGAAGAGTGAGTGCGAGGTGAAGAGAGATGGACGGGCCGGGATGCGTCCGTCTAGAGAGAGAAGCACTAGTCGTCTCCTGTGTCGCGGCTCTGGTAAACGTGACGATGTTTACTTTCTGCCTTTGACACAGGGGCAGATGGGCAGTTCGCTCCCGTCTCCGCTCTCGCTGTCCTTCCTCAGCGGGGAGCCTTCGGATGGCCATCGCAAATCGCACCAGGCTCACGCGGCCGACATCAAACTAAGACGAGGTGTCGCCTCATTAGGATATCAACCGAGTGGACCGACTTCTACCACACTGGTGGATAAAATGATGGAGTTGAGTGCGTTTGTGAGGTCGTGGCGAATGTTAATCGAGTGCGTTTGGACATAAAAGTAGAGTAGCTTTGGCCATTTCTGAGAGAGGGTTAACATCCCATACCTCCCCAGGATGTCCTGATTTTTTACCCATACTTTCTTGCAAAATTAAGATTTCTTTCCATTTCCCCCTTACTCTTACTTTCATATATCAGAGTCTCTACCTTTCAGTCCTTTCCTCCTTCGTCTCTCTCCTCTTTTTGCTCATCTTTCTGTCTCGGTATGGGCTAGGGTTGCAGTGTGTCTACAGTGTCTTTAGAGTCATCCCTGAGCACCTAACACTAGATGCCTCTATTGCTCTCCTCCTTCTCCCTTGCCATCGTCCGCTCCTCCTCCCCATTTTATCTTTCACACGTCAGACTCAATGCTGGAGAGTTTCTCGTACACATGGCCATTGCTTCCATTGAAGGGACGCGGGGGGCCGACCCCCAGCATGGAGCCGTGGTGGTTCATTCCACCGAGGCTGAGCTCTTTCGGGAACCGGGGGGCCACGTTGGACATCACCCCGGCTGTGGCAGACGCTGGCAGATATGACGTTACGCTCATCTGGCTCCTGAAGTCACTTCGGCTGTTTTTGGCAACTTGTTGCTGCTGCTGTTGCTTTTTCATGTAATATTGTTTGGCTCCGTGCATCAAACACTGGTCATCGCCAAAGGTGGGTATAAAGGGGTTTTGGTTTACCCGATCAGGGTAAAGAGATTTGGATAAAGAGAATCCTCCCCCACCTCCTCCTTCCATCAAAGACCTATCCCTGTCTCTCATGTCTCTCTCTCCGATGGAGCGGCGGTGGAGGCCCTCACCGCCTCTGAACAGGCCAAACGGTGAGCCGGGTCCTTTCCGGCTCTCGCCTCCATAAAACAACGGGTCCCTGTCTCTTTCTCTTTCTCTCTCCGAGCCCCCGTGACGCTCAAATATGTGTGCAAAGGGGCTGGTGCCTTCCATGTAGCGTTCTTTCTCCTTCAAGCTAACACTCCTGGGTGGGGGCAGCATTCCTCCCATACCTGCACCACCCATCCCTCCGCCTCCTCCTAAACCTCCCATCAAACTTTCCATCCCGCCCGATTCCTCTTTCTGAAGGTCGACAAATGCGTCATACGAGTGTTGCCGCCTGAGTGGCTTGCCGAAACCTCCGCTCTTCCTCCTCTGCTGGGCCTGAGATTGAGACTGAGGGCCTGCGACCATACCTCCTCCTCCTCCCCCACCTTTCCCTCCCCCCATCTGTTCCAAGAGGTGGTTGTTGTCCTCGCTGATATCGTAAAGGTTTCCTGTCTTTTTACAACCTTCGCAGCGCATGCAGGTCGCAGAGCTCGGGCGACTGTTTCCACCTCCTGAGGACCCACAGCTCATACCACCATACCCACCATGCATGGACATCTGCTTGCCTCCTCCGCTTGCCCGACAGTTCCTGCACTCCCACTCTCCCCCC
The DNA here is from genome assembly GCF_022577435.1 of Embiotoca jacksoni. NCBI lineage: Eukaryota > Metazoa > Chordata > Actinopteri > Embiotocidae > Embiotoca > Embiotoca jacksoni. Next base: position 10,391,930 of record NW_027185285.1, read on the forward strand.
GCCAGCCCGGATCCTCCTCCGCTCTTTGAATCTGGCTTTTTGGGTTTGCTTTTCAGGAAGTCATCCACAGGTACAAGGGAAGTGCAGGGCCCCACCCCTCCATCTCTGCTCACAGGACCCTCCGTCAAGTCCACATGTTCCCACTGAGGAACGCCCTCTTTGGGTCGAAACTGGTCCAAATAAAAATCCCTAACGCTCTCCTTTTCTCTGAAAAGATAAGAGTTCCCATTGTTGTTTCCTCCTCCACCTCCTCCACCACCTCTCTTGCGTTCGGAGGGCAACAGCGGCGGAGAGGTAGAGCGGTGACTGTGGTAGTGGTGGTGGCTGATGTGGTAGGGTTTCCTCCTGTAGCCCAGCTCAATCTCGTCCAGCTCCCGTCTGGACTTGGCAGAGGCCGGCCTCTTTTTCAGGCTATCACGGTATTGTTTGCGCTTCTTGGCATTACCCTCCAGGTTTCCGTAAGTTACAGTGTGCGTTGAAATGTCTGAGACATCTGAACGTATATTCCCATCGTCATCTCCTCTCCCTCCACAGTAGCCATGTCCAGGGATGTAGGTGGAACTCGAGGCACCTCCCTTGAAGGAGAACTTCCCGTACAGGTCGGGCAGGCCTCCCTTGAAGCTCTGGCCCGAGGGAGGAGTCTGTCCAGACAGCAGGTCGAACTTGCTCATGTTCCTGTGGGTCAGCGCTGAGCATGGCTGCGTGGTAAAAATAGGCGCCACCCCTCCGCCCAGGCTGTCACAGTCGAACATGCCGCCCTCCAGAGAACTAGCACTGCCCAAACTCTGGGGCCTGTTGGGAGGAGGTCCGCTGAGCCCTAGTTGTGAGCCGTGGTGGTGCAGGTAGTGGTCCTGGTACAAGTTACTGTCCTTGAGGTGGATGTTACCAAACGTCCTCTCCACCTCACTGATGTAGTCGCTAAACATGTTATCGTCGGGTGGGTAGGGTGGCTTGCAGTCTGAGTGGCCCGCCAAGCTGCGCCGGTGTTCAGAGATGTCATAAACAGATGATTCACGGCGGATGAAGTCCAGAGCGCTGTGTGGTGACCCGTTCACCCCTGACAGGGAGGCCATGTTTTTGGCAGTGCGTAAGAGGCGCATAATGTTGGAATGGGTGTTGTTCATTGTGGCTGATGGAGAGTTCAATGCAGAGCTGCTCTTCTCCTCGATCTGCACCCCGTGAATGCAGCTGTAGATGCCCTGTGGGGGAGAAAGACAGGGAAGAGGGAGCATTAAGGAGTGAACATTTATTAATCACCAACATTGTAAACTAACACGTCTACACACGTTCTTCATCCATCTATGTCACACACATCTGACAGACCAGATGCACTTTTATTCGAATCAATCCAACTGTCTACACAAACCGTACGTAGCTTTACACATGGCAATGCAACCTCAAATATATTTTTTGAGTTGATTCGCTTCCATTTTACATGTGTAGCTGCAGTGATTGTGTGTTGCTGTCAAAGCGTCGGTGACTTTCACTCAACACTTGGCCTGAACACATCCTGTGCAGACAGAGACAGACGACTGAAGCTGCTTCTGCCTCTGCTACTGTGTTCGTTACACCTCCTGTGTTGACATGGTGTACGTTGACACAAACGTCAGACCGTAGTTTTAATGGGCAACTGGGATGTTTGAACAGTTGGTCAAAGAAAACGTTCCCACATTAATATTCGATTAAAAACACAGAGAAATTATTTAAGTTAGCTATACTGCATAAAATGCTGTCAACATTGCAACCTGACTGTGCTTTTTAGGGTTAGGGTTATGATACGATACGATACGATTACAATAAGATACGATACAATATACTTTATTGTCCCAAGTTTTTCTTGGGCAACTGTTGCTGCATTTGATAGAATTCTGCATTTTGGACTTAACATAATATTATTCCTAAGACAACAATACATTCACAACACTTAAGGCATATTGTACGAATGTGACTGCATTTTATAGCTTAAAAAAAAAATCCAGTGTATACAAGCTTAAAAATGAAATATTGCACAGTCAGTCTATATAAGTTATTATTTCATAGTTTAACAGCTTTTGGTGTTGATGCTCTCCATACCTTACTGTATTTCATTAAGTTAAACATGTAACTGTTACATGCAATTTATAGACATAAACATGTGGTGTATTCACTGGTGTGAGATCAAGTGAGACAGTGCAAGTGAGCAAATAGCACAAAGATTCAGAGAGGATAGTGTGATTTGATGGTGGATGATTGATATAGACAAAGGGGCTGTAAAAAAAAACCTCGGACCCAGTGATCAATACCTTTAATCAATGTGATTAGAATTCAGCTGAACAATATCGTCCGGCAGTTATTAAACACCTCAGTTCCTCAACCCCTCACCGCCACCGGCCACAACCCAATTCCTTCGGAAGAGAAAGGCCAAGCCAAGGAGAGACTACTAGCAGAGCGTCACAGTGACAGAAAGATAAACTGCTCCATTTGCATTCAGTGATGTACGATACAATATTTGGATAAAAATGGATGTACAGCAGAGAGCAAACCAGGCATGACGGATGGGGACGGTAAAGGATCAGATCAATTTCCAACAATGATTTTTCTCAGTTTTTCTGGACATCTGTAGATGGCTATGGAAATAAAGGAACGCTTCAGCCACTGTTAAAGGCCAAAGCTCGGCTGTCCTCTGTCCTGCTTGCCAGTGCAGAGGTCGGGATGCTGCCGTGAGGTTAGGGGTCTCGCTGCTGTCACATCTTCTCTGCTGTTTGGCAACGACTCTTCCACACCTCCTCCTGATATCCACTAATAAGACCAGTTGAACCTCAGTTCTGCTTTCACGAGCTACTTGTTTCTAGTAATTAATTAGCCCCATTGATGGTGCCTGCATTGCAGCAAAAAAGGCGTCATCCCTCATTCCAGTTTTATAGATAATGTTTTTACTTCTTTTAATTTCACAGTCTGTTAACAGCCAAGTATGAAAAGCTTGACAGTGGCTACAACCTAGAGAGGTTAACATAAATACAAAATGACTCAACAGTATTGAAGAAAGATGGGATCTGGAGGGGAATCTTGAAGTGTGGGACAAATGTATACGCCCACCGCTTCGAACCAGCTTTCAATGTTTATCGAGTCCTTCTCTGTCTCATCTGTGTTTCTTTTTTCCATCTGCCTGTTTATATAATTTGTCATCACTTCTTCCCTTTTGTTTTTCTTATTTTATTGTTCTGATTACACTGCACCTGCTGCTAAATCTGTGACTTCTTCACTCCCAAGGCATCTATAACATCAAGTCCTTTTGGGGAAAGATTTCCAGAAACATTCATCTTCATTTTAGGTGTATTTTCCTTTTGACCTTAATGTATGGTGAAGTTGTGTTGGTGCAGTTTGAGGGCAAGGTCATAATTTATGGGGTTTTTCAGATCTCTCTCATCCTCTCTTTCACACACACACACACACACACACACACACACACACACACACACACACACACACACACACACACACACACACACACACACAAATAAACAGTGGTAACAACCAGCAGCGGGAACAAGAACTAAATCCCGAAGAGCATCAAATCTCAGACATTTAACAAAGCGACCGCTGCTTCATATTAAACAGTCGATTTTGTCTACTCTGCATGCCTACGTAATGTAATAGTTGGCAGATTGCTGCCGGCCTGGTGTTACAGTAGCTGATTGTTTGGGCAGGATGTGTGAATAGAAAAAAACTGTGGCCGGAAGGTTTCGAAGACAGTTTCTATCCAACAAGGTATCACCAAAAAAAAAATCTGTGATTCCACAGATACAGGAAGAAGCAGCAAATCAGCACATACAGTAGGTTGCATTTCGAGTGCCAACTGCATAAGCAGCTCATAATTTCATACTGCCTGTGTGTGTATGTGTGTGAGAGTTTATGGTGCTAAACGAAAATGAATTTAGCCATGATGTGGTGAGAGCTGCGAGAAGCAGAGTGATTAAACCTATAATACATTTACTATTTTAAAGTCATTAGAGGCTTTTTAAATCAATATAATTCATTTGTTGCAGAGCTGCAGGTGAGACCTGGAGCAGCCAGCCAGCTGAGAGCTGCTCTCAGAGCAAAGGAACTCTAACTGACCGTGACTCCGTGACCAAAGCCACGTGACTCACGCCAACCGTGACAGATGTCTCATTTTTTACACTGCAGATCTTAAATGTTAATTGCAGCAATAACAATAAAGTTTATTGGATTATCCTGTGAAATAAAAAAAAATAAAAAAATAAAAAAGCGGAATCAATCTGAGTGGCAGAGCACGAAAAGAAAAAAAAAAAAAGAAAAAGAAAAGGAAGAAACGGCCGCGGCTGCGGAGAAAACACTCAAGTTAAATGAGGAGACAATGTGAGGCTGCGGCCGAGGACTGTGCAAAGATAATAAACAGCGATTTGCATTGTTGTTGTTTCACAATAACCGAGCTCTGTGCTACATGTGCAAATGAACACTCTCAATGAATATTTCCCCTGAATTATTTTTAACATACCGAATCATCTGGCTGTATTTGCGGACACGTAGCGTTAATTTATTCTGTCACACTGCAGCAAAGAGAGAGGGAGCTTCTGTAAACGAGCGCAATCACTGAGCTTAGTTGTTCTCTGATCCACTTCCCATACAAAATTATAACGATGCAATAATCAAAAACAACACCGTGCAGCCTTTTTTTGGTGTTGTTTTTTATGTGGAAATGAGAAGTCGACTGACATTTTAGCAACAAGTATTTTATGCTCCTCCTGCACAGACACGGCCACGCGCACACCGACATAAATAAGGCAGCGGCAACGAAGGTAAAATTAACACCTTACAAAATAATCAAATTCGGGCACTGAAGCGTAATATTAGCGCAGAGAGGGGAAAATGTTATATTGTTGTCGTTTCGGGTTTTTTTTTTTTTTACGTCCTTCGCAAAAGCAGCCCCGGCACCGCAAGAGCATATCAAATGGAGGGAGAGAGAGCGGCAGTGTGTGGTTTCCCTGCTGTAAATTAGCCACGTGGTTTCGCCTGCAGCGGTTCACCTTCAGAGGCACACAGTGAATTACACCCGAGCCATGTCAAAACAATTGGAATGCAAATCAAATACCTCGGGGGTGACTTTGGTCTCCTGGGATCCAGTAATCTACCCGCGCCGGTTCCGTGGCCGATTTTTTTTGTTGAGTGAAATATCGATTTCGGCTCAAGAATTTGTAAATATTTACCTCATGGGCATCAGAAAGGCCTCAGCAAAAAGAAAAAGAGGGGGGGGAAGCTCCGATATCTGTGTTTGGAGAACAGAAGTTCGGTTTGGCTGAGTAGGATGTATACTTTTATCATTTTGAGGACCTTCATTTGAGACAACTTAGCTAATAAGGTGTCTTTACAGACAAGGAGGGTTCAGTGACACACAAGGTAAATTGAATAATTGTAACCAGTTCAGATATCTTGTACATCCCTAATTTCCATCTTTACCTAATGCTAAATAATCTACACTGTTTTGGCTGCTGTCATTCATACCTGTGAGGGAGTGTCAAAGATATATTTCTGGATATATCAGGGAAGGGTTTAAAAAAACAAACAAACAAAAAAGACACCAGGTGTGAAAAGTATTTCTTCGAACACTACTAATCAATTTAATTATAAAAAAACAAAAAACTACTTTGAATTGCACTCCTTTGTGGGCTTTGAAACTAAAATTCTCATCTTTCCAGATGTTGTCACCTTTGGTTTCCCGGAAGGCAAACACGGCAGGGTAGTTGTGCAGTGTTGTGTGGAAGTTGTTGTGTATTTCTATCAGCTCCTGCAGAATTTGGAAAGTGTGCCAGGTAGAAAAGTGTGATACTGCCGGGCTTATGCTTGATTTTGACGCTTAAAAATACAAGCGTGGTGTGAAATGTGTCCGCTGCAGTGTCCTTTGCTTTGTCTTAAAAAGACTTCATTGGCAATATGAATTTGTGAAAGTACAAGCCGAGGCACGCTGATCAACATCTCTCAGTGGAGAGTGTCTCCAACTGTGTGTAAATATGCTTCTTTCTGTGTTTTAGGGCTCTACGTCATGCAGATGAATACACTTATGATTTCTTAATTCATTTGGACAAAATTAGAAGTATCAGGGCAAGTATCAATACAATCACCATTTCCTTGTAACAACAGTTCCCTCCCCACCCTCTCTCACCCTGCTGATTGAGAAGACGAAGCCGGGCTGGCCGGAGCAGACGCCCATGAAGCAGAAGCGCAGCTGCCAGTAGAACCAGTGCTCGCAGATGAAGGTGATGAGTGAGAGAGCCATGGCAGCACCCAGCATGTAGAAGACGCCGGCCATGTTGTCCACGTCCAGCTGGCTGGACATCACCTCGTTCTTCTCATGGTGGCAGATCCCAGTCAACCAGAGAGACTCCAGCTCCTCCATCTCACCTGGATGGAAGAGAGGTAATGACATGGAGGGTTGAAGGGGAGGCAGACAAGAGGAAGGACAAAGGGAGGGAGACGGTGAAAGGATGGAGGGAGAAACAGTTGGTATGAAGGAGGATGGAGGCAGAGAGAGATGGATGAAGGGTAAGAAAGAGGGATGGGGAAGGGTTGAAGGAGCAACAAGTAGGAGGAAATGGGATGGAGGGAAGGAAGGATGGAGATACATGGATGAACAGAAGAAGAAGGGATAGATAGATAGATAGATAGATAGATAGATAGATAGATAGATAGATAGATAGATAGATAGATAGATAGATAGATAGATAGATAGATAGATCGATAGGGACACCATGACAACATTTGAAAACGTTTTTTTTATTTTATTTTTTTTAATATATACAGGAATTGAAATAAAGAGAGATGTGTGAAAAAGTGGGAACGGATGTGAAATATAAAGTAGAGAGGAGGGATATGATGTAATAACAGAATGGGTATTGGAGGACATGGGGGATGGAGAGAATGACGTAACAGAAGAAGAGAGGAGGGAAGATGGCGGGCAGGCGGGGGAAGGGGGGCAGTGTGTTTAGAAGTGAAATACAGCTCTGAATTTCACAGCAGACAGTAAAAAAAAAAGGAGAAACACACATGCCATCGGTCACATGTTAATTACTTCAATCTTATTTGGACTGCTTTCTGCAAATAATTGTGTCTGTCGGTGTCTGTCGTGCATCTGATGCTGGTCCCCGAGCTTCTGGTCTCTTTTGTGGGTCACCTTCTGTTTCATCACGAGCTGTTCTCTATCAAAGCTGACTGAGGCAGGACAGACGTCGGTTAATTAATCATACATTCAGCCGCTGTCGCTACACTGTCAGCGCAACTCCTGCACTACAGCACTGGCTTGGCCTCTGAGCATCAACAAAGGATCTGTGCAGCATACAAACTCAGAGGCACCGCACACAAAAATACAGAGAGTCAAACAGCAGCACTTAAATATACTGATAAACTGATCAACGGTAAATGCAGCCAGTTTGCACCCATTCTCATCAATAACACTGGCATCTCAACAACCGGTCGGGGGTTAGGATGTCGTTTTACTTGATATGTTTGTTATGTCCCTTGTTTTCGTTAAGAAAAAGGTTTTTGGAAAGTGCATTCTTTTGTCGTTCATTGGACATCAGAGCCCACCTAGTGAGAGGATGCAACAATTGTCCCTGACAAGACAGTTTGTTCAGGACCTGTAGGGAGGTCCAACACTGTAAAACGTAACTGTTTATAAAGGTTAATGCATTAACAATGGCTCAGTCCTGAAACTTAAACAGCTAAACGAAATTCACCATTGTTAATGTTATTGTTAACACCTGGTCATTTCCTCCTGCGATGTGTCAAAAGGACATTTTTCAACAAAAAAAAAAGATGGAACTTAATTTGTCCTTGAAAACAATAGTTGTGACAAAAAAACAGCAACAACAACACGTATTATCTTCTGGAGCGTTTAAGCACATCTCAAGATTTTCAGAGTTAGGGGCAAGATTCAACGCTGTTTTATTGTCTGTATGCTAAAAATAAAGCTACAGCCAGTTAGTTTAGTTTAGTTTAATAACTGGGGAAAAATAGCATGGCTCTGTTTAAAAGTAAGAAATCACACTTACCAGCACCTCTAAAACTTCATTTACACTTTATCCATTGTTTGTTTGAGTCATACAAAAAATAAAGTTGCCATTTATGGGGTCTTTGTGCAAAAATAACCTATTTCCCAAAGCTAAGATAAGATAACCATTTGCTGTAACTGTATAATCAAATCTAACACTCAGCCAGAGTAAATTACAGTGTTTTCCAAAAGCTGCTTTTACATTTTATGGTGTCTCAATTTTATGTGGGCAATAATACTGTACAAGTGGAAAGACGTATAAGACACTGGAGGACTCAACGAGGGAATCACAATGGAGCTGATGTAGGACAGCAACAGACTGTCAGAGGTTCAGTGACAATGTGTTTGCTTTTAACCACTGTCTTAAATCTAATAAAGTACACTTTGGAGTCAAAAGTCTTTAAAAATACATTTTAAAACTTAGGTAGAAGTTACTGTTTTATCATTGATGCCTGGTATCTCTGAAATGATGCAACAGGTTTTTCATTGGTTTCAAGATCAAAAAGGTCATCAAACTAAAGTGAATGAGGTGAAAACTTTTAAAAAGAAAAAATTGCAACCAAAATTGCAGTTTCATTTCCAGGACAGCTGTGATATATATTTTTGCTCTGGCCTGCGTCAAACTAACCAGACTCTTTTCCAGCCTCGGTATCAGGCCACTGGGCTCTCCGCGTGAGTCTGATCGCTTTCTAGGCCACCAGGAGGGGAGTGGATGGTGAGGCGTGGCAAAGTGACATTGAAATCCTGAGAGGGACGAGACAGGGCCGCTTGGTTCCTGTATTAAAGCTGTTGCAGAGGCAGAGGGGGACGTTACTGCAAGCCGACCCATATTCATACCCACACGCATGCATATGTGCAAGCGGACACACAAATTAGTCTGATAAAAGTTTGAAAGATTATTCAATTACATTTGTAATTAACCTAACTGATGATCGATAAGTATCTTGACAATACTCTTACTGAAGTAGGCTGATAAAAATAAAACCTGTCATAAATAATCACAATCTCTACACAGCTCTCTTTCATTATCTCTCACACACACACACACACACACACACACACACACACACACACACACACACACACACACACACGTGCATGCGCGCGTGCACCCCTCGCTTTCACAAATAGGCACTCTCATTTTCAGAGGGCTGACCCATATTCACACGTGTGCACAAACACACACACACACATACGTGCACACACAAACCCGCACACTCACGCGCACACAGTGTTGAAATACACCAGGAGCTATACTGGCATCCCTAACTGGGACGCACTATCATGGGCCCCGGAGGGCCCTTGGTTCAGGATGCTCACAACATGGTGGACCATGCCCAAATAAACTAGCTACAACACACACACACACACACACACACACACTAAACTTCCATTACATTTCCAATTCCGAACCGAGCTGTATATCAAAACAGGACATTGTGAAATTAGTACGTTAAAGTCGATAAGCAAGCAGACATTGTCTGTGACATTTTGATTTGTTTATGATGAAGAATTTTTGCTTGAAAACCATAAAGCATACACTGTACAGCTTTAGGACCACATTTAATTTCGTTCCCTGCTCGAATGGAGACTTATTAATGCTCCGGCTGGGGCTGAAGTGAAGCGCATTTCAAAAAGAACAAACCCTGGAGAGCTTGGACAGTCTCCCATTAAAGGCAAGCATGATCATAAAGCACAGGGATCCCCACAGTGGAGCTAAATCTCAAGTTATAGTCCGAGTAGCAGTGTTTTACCTTTCCTGCCTGTGCTTGATGTACTGTATGTGAGAGGGGAATTACTGTTGCAGAGCCAATTAGCCAATTAGCCACAAAATCCTTGGAAAGCTACGATTGTCTCCTCACTCTCCCAGTTCTTGTGCTGAGCAGAGGGAAGGGGTTGAAATCCAAAATCGTATTGTCTAAGAAACCTAAGTTAGAGGAAGGGATTCTGAACATCATTCATAAAAAAATATAGTATTTCACACTGATGCAGTCCAGGCTGTAAGTATTTAAACAGTTACACACTTCTACTTTAGCATATTCAATCAGAAATAAAGGCTGCAATAAGTGCAAAGCCTCAGCTCTAATTTGATCAAGATCAAGACACGACTTGACATGACCCGATCCCTCAGAAGATTTACTACAAGATGCAAACTCCTGGTAAACCGAGAGAGAGAGAGAGAGAGAGAGAGAGAGAGAGAGAGAGAGAAAAAAAAAAGGCAGTTTACAAAAGAATACAAAAAGAAAACAGCAGTTGTGGAAGAAATGGACTGATGAAATCGACCTCTATTAAAATGATGGAAGGACAAAAGCATGGCGCTCATGACCCAGAGCACCACCTCATCTGTCAAACATGGTGCTGTCTCTGTTATGGTTTGGGCATGCATGGCTGCTTGTGGAACTGACACACTGACGTTTATTGATTTCACTGCTGATGGAAGCGGGAGGATGAATGCAGAGGTATTTAGGAGGATTCTTCGCGCTCTGGCTCAGCCAAATGCATCGAAACCCGTCGGATGACATTTTATCATTCAACGAGGCAACGATCCTCGACACGCAGCCAGAGCAACCAAAGAGCTTTTCAGGGTGAGGAGGTGGAATATCCTCGACTGGCCGAGTAAATCACCTGATCTCAATCCAACTGAGCTGCAGCCCACTTTCTGCGGACCAGACTAAAAGCAGATACAGTCATGTCTGTGTGTCCAAGACTTGAGGCAGTCAATAACTGTTTTATATTTTCTACAAAATATTAAAAAAGAGGATTTTGTTTGACTTCTTGTGTCGATCTGATTTCTGGGCACTATTGGTTAACTAACAGGCCCCGACAGTTCTTTTCATTTCAAATTGAATGTGCTGAAGCGCAGACGGAAGTACAAAAAAATGTATAACTGTATTGGACTGTGTACATAAGCAAGGTTCGTAGCCTCTATTATGTGTTCCTGCAGCTCAGCACGTGGCAGTTCATAGATTATTGAAGGGCAAATCAAGGGCCTCGAATTAGCTCTTAAAGGAGAATTCTGGTTTGTTACAAATGAGATCTTATTTTAAAAGGTTTGGTTCTTCTTCCTGCTAGTAATGATAACATTATATTTACCAAGTTAATTGTGGATATTAGAGAATGCTGAAGCAATTCTAAAAACAATTGTCAATTGTGGCAACACACCAGGCAGACTGTCTGTTTATCTGTCGGTTTCGCGATTTGCTGGTTCAACTTTGATGTACCATCAGCATCGACTGCCGCACACGGGCTTCCTGTTCAGTGACAGATTATAACCATCGATTCATCCTACTTTTGCCGTTCCAAATGTACTTATGTTCTAAGACTTACTATATTTTGATTGCGTAAGTGCGTTCACACTGTCAAGTACAGAAACATGCAGTGCACTGTAAGTACCCGGATGGTGCACTCATAGTGGTCTACAAATTGAGTGTGAAACGATGAACATTTTCACCCTAAACGGTTGCCATTGGGGCAGTGTAGCGGAAAAGGAGGGACCAACGGCCTAAATGATTATATGCCAACTGGTCTGGCTGAGGAAACTGCAGCTGTTGCAGAACACCACACAATAGTGTTTACTTTCCACAAAGTACCACCATACTATCCTGGCACGTTTGCTGAGCCACTCTGAAGGGCAGACCGATCAGTGACAAGTGTCAATGGTTAAACATCTTTTCCCCGCCCCGCCCCGCCCCTCCTTCACTCTGATTGGATAGCGGGTGACTGTGACGAAGGCAGCGTTAACATTTTTCAACTCTCTGTTACCGGAAAAAAACACAGAACGTTCAGCGTCCAGTGTAGAATAAACGCTCTGCACCTCGTCAAGCTGCTGGTATTTAAAAACATATTTTTTGGTGTCAGGAAACAACCCTTCGGTGGAGTGTTGGGTGGTTTCGACACATTTTGATTGGTTCAAATTAACCTGAGGTCTACGCCCGGAAGGTTGAAACGACTGCAATGAATCCCTATTGAGCGTGGCTCATAAATTCTCAATGTGAATTTGCGTCTGGTAATTCTGGGCTACCACCGTACTGCTGTTAGACAGAAGCCATCAGTATGTTTATTGTGTGCGTGGGTATGAAAGCACATTCATTTCTGGATAAAATAATTAAAGCCAGCAGATATGTTGGCAGGTGATGCATTCAAATGCGACAGTTATTTTCAGTAAGTGTAGAGCAGCAGTGTGCAGTTAAAGACAACATAACCCTGTAGAAATTCAAGCACTACACAAGTCGGTGAACAAACACGTAAGAGTACTTTACCTTTACGTGAGCGTACTCAGGGAGTACACCATATGAAACGCAGACTTTGTTTTGGCAGTGTTGCCATGATTTAAGCAGTTAATTTAGTGAGCATCATGTTATCATAACCGACGAGTCATTAAAAGTTGGACTTGTGCTTACATTTTTTTGCTTCAAGGTCAGTGAGAAGTCATGATCCGTTGCAATAGCTGGTAAAATGAAGTCTTATCTCACTGACTATCTGATGCATTTTTCAGTAATTATACAACTAATCACATCCACACAGCTGTATGCATGATGGAGGCTCTGTTCCCTGAGTGCATTCAACTGTGCGGTATCCATGAATAAAACAGTGGAGGAAAACAGCTCGCTCCCTCACCGTCTCCAAAGAGCTGCAGGATGGCCAGGTCCACATGTCTCTTCCAGAGCGACTCCTTCTGGATGGCGATGCCATAACCCGTGGTGGCAAAGATGTAGCCGCTGCCAATGGTCACCAGCTTACAGCCCTCGTCCCTTCCGGCCATGTAGTTTAGCACGGCCGCATCATAAATGAAAGCATCAAGTTTTCTAAAAAAGAAAAAGGAGAGGGGGAGACAGAGAGAGAGAGAGAGAGAGAGAGATAGGTTACAATTAATTAGCACTCAGGAGTCAGACATCACAGCTACAACATTCCAATTAACCTGCTAAATAGCACTAAGCTGCTGATAAGTGTAATAGACTTCCACTTGGTTTGCCAAAGGCTGGAGCTGGCACACAGACTGGTGAACAGGCACACTTGATGAAAACAGAAGAGGGGGAGTGGAACGTATTACTGGAGTTATTCAGCTCCAATATGTTATCATGAAGTAAAATATCAAAAAGGGACTGATCATTTTTTAACAACTTTTCTCTGAACTTGCAGTTTCTATTACAATATACAGTGTGACTAACATGTAATGATTTTCAAGGTGGTTGTTTACCTGCTCTGTCCTGGTTTGGATTTACAAATACAAATAAAATAAAAGTCAACTAAAAATCTAATTGGAAAACACCAACAATGAGCAGCTTTCAATGTAATAACGTTTACATGTCAGAAGCAAATACATAAACCTCGACCAAAATACACTGTTCAAGATATATTCTAGTATGTACAAATATACATATACTCAATCAGGGGCTTCTGTAGGTTTTGAATGTGATATATGTGATCATGTTAATGTCGCTCTGGAAATGCTTTTTGCTTGGTTTTACATCGGTTTTAAAGTGGAACTAAATTAACCACTTGACCGTGCAGGTCCTCACCCGGCTTTGAGACTCTGCAGAGCTTCGTTGACGTTTCTCTGATGGAACTTTGTCATGTAGCCGTGCATTTCTGGATAGTTGTTCCTAATGTTTCTCTCTGTACTCCCGTTGGGGACGGTGCCGAACCGAAATGGAGGCGAAAAGTCGTTGGGACTCTGGAACTAAAACATAGATGACAGAGCAGAGAGAGGCATGTAAAAATCTGCCACATCTACTTTACAAATTAAGGGTAAAGATGAGAGAAAGTGGCAAAACAGATAACAGAAAGCTTTCACCTTACCTTTTTGTCTGAGAGACCAGTTACCTGGTCCACATATTCCTCCTGGATCATGAAAGCAGCCAGGTTGGCAGTGTAGGAGGCCAAGAAGATCACAGCAAAGAAGGCCCACACCGACACCATGATCTTACTGGTGGTACCCTTGGGGTTCTGGACCGGCACAGAGTTGTTGAAGACCAGACCCCACAGCAGCCAGATGGCCTTACCAATGGTGAAGGACGGACCATGAGGCTCTGAAAGAAACACAGTCCCGGTTAAAGACAGTGGGACAAATCGGCTTCGGCTCCCAAACTTGTTGGGGCACTTAGACTTCCTTTACTAGTCATTCTTCAGCTCTGCAGTGAATTTATTTAGTAGAACAAAACGGAATGTCCTCTTTGATTCCTGTACTGATTTAAATAAGCTTTAAGAAGTCAGCATACTGATATATTATCGTGAAACATACTTCATCTGGCAGCTATCCAGTTTTAACTTATTATTCTATAGCCATGGTGGGTGCATGTTAGTTTTCTGTCAGTTGGTCAACTGTTCCTCTACCCTAATCTAAACTAATAAGACTGTATGTGAAAGTGGACGTAGCTACTGGTTCTGACAAATTTGGCCGATGTGGAAGGGTGCAAAGCCACAGACGGCCACTAGGGGTTGGCCCCAAAAAGGGTCTGGCTCCATAGACTCCCATTCAACTTCTCTCATGAAATATGAAGTCAATAAATTTGTTCTACAAGTCATAATGGTGTCACTCCTTCTCAGTAGTTTTCTGGCAGTCCATATGAAAATAATTCCATCATTAATTAGAATATAGGCCTAAAAAAAGCTGTGTTTTTGGGTGGTTGTATCTTTGATTGTCCACAGGTTCCCAATCAGATCGAGTCAGATCCGGCGCTCGCTCCCCCCAGCTCGTCCAAATATGGTCAAACGTTCGAGGGTTCACAAACTAATGGTGATGTCATTGTTGGTTGCTGTTTGGTCTAAACTGAAACATCTCAACGACTCTTAGAAGACTTGGCTTGACATCTGAAACACGATTTTTCCTCTCTGGACAAATTCTAATTAATATGTTTACAGACATGTCAAGTACTTTGGTTTATGACCAAAACTATTGACACTCCGATCACTTTGTGTATTTAACAACGTGTTAGTATGCTAACATGCAAAATTTTAACAATGCATATGATAAGCATTAATCCTGCTAAACAGCAGTATGTTAGCTTAGTCTTTTTGAGGAAGTTGCCTTTCTCGTGTTAGCACTTATTACAACCTCAGCACAGCTATGGACTCTTAATCTTGTTGTTTTATGTCACTAACATAAGCGATATGCATACATTATATATATCACAACAGTAAATGTAAGTCATACATTCTTAGTTTTTTGTGATTCCTTAGAAACTGTTCATCTTTGAGCTGCAGACTGATGTATTCCGGCCATTATGATGTGATTAGCGGTTCATAATGTTTGTGTGGGTAAGTGTGAGTGTGTGAAAGAGTCTGTGTGTGTGTAAGCATGTGGGTGTGTATTGTTGTGCGGAGCTTTTGTTCATGGACAAACCGGCTTTATCTTGCCAAATCTCTCTTTGTGAACTCTGCGAGAAAGTTGGTTAAATGAATCGGGTGAAAGATTTTACAAATCTGCAGTCAAGCCATTGATACGTTTTTTGCATGAAATCCTTTGACTCCAAACTTCGATCTGCACTCTTCATGATACCAAACTCCCACAGCACTACGAGCAGATAAAACAAGGAGGCACACAGAAGAGAACAGCGCTTTAGGGAGGAGTACATGTTCTCCAGAAGATGATGAAGGATGAGAGGAATGAAAAAAAGATAACCATTGTCTATATATAGCCACATCAGAGATAGAGTTGTGGGAGACATTGATTTTTGTTTTCAGCTGGGGAGATCTAAGACAAAACTATCCCCTCGCTGTCAGAGCTGACACATGGTTTTGACAATTATGGAAATGAATGCAAATGACTTGTCCGGTGTGAAGTAAGCAGCACTGCAGGTTTGTTGAACCTGGGCATCGAAACACACCTGTAAGTGATAAAAGTGCAGGGTGGTGGTGAAAGAGGAGGGGGAGGAGGAGGAGCAGGAGGAAGATGAGAGGAGAGGAGAGGAGAAGAGAGGAGAGGAGAGGAGAGGAGAGGAGAGGAGAGGAGAGGAGAGGAGAGGAGAGGAGAGGAGAGGAGAGGAGAATGAAGTCATTGGGTCAGTGAGGACGGCTGGTCTATGTGTGGAGGCGGCCCGCAGTGTGTTTGTGAATGTCTGTGTCTCTATCAGTCTTTGTGCGTGGCGGAAAAAAAAACAACTGTACAACATGATCCACACTTGTATTGTTACAGATACAAAGTTTTACCTGCAAAGCATCTGTATACTACTCATCAAACACTTGTATTATCCTCCACCACATTCTCTGCATACTTTAGATCCCATTTTGTAAATGTTACCAGCAAAGATGATGTATTTTATGCTTTCATCCCTCCGACAGTGTTGAAACGTTTTGGTGAGACTGACCTTCGCTTAATTTTGATCCATTAATAGATTTGTATTTCTATGTCAAAACTATTGCACTGTTTATTTTATGCCAAAGGTCTCACATCCATGACTTTTAAGATGGCTGCTAAACATCCTCTTATTCAGATGCTTTAAAAAAATTAAAATAAATAAGAAACCCTGAAAATGTCAGAAAGCCAAACATGCAACAGACAATTGAATGCAGGGATGTGCTGGTCCTGGAGTGTGCACGAACATTTATCAATTCAGTTATAAATCAGTGCTAATGGTGAGGAGTAGACTGTGAAAAAGATGGCACAAAAAAAAAAAATTACAAACTCACATTTCAGGTCTTTGCTATGGTTTACATGTGTCTTACATATGTGATTTTTGGACCTGACATCACTACAACATCATCATGAAGAAAAACCCTGTGCACAACTTTAAATGGACTTCTTGCCTGGGTTACTGTATGTGTGGGGCCAAACAAAGCAAAGATTTTGACCAGTTAGTTATATTTGCAATATTTAAAAAGCCATGCGCCTAAACATTTTCAATATTTTACCAAGATGATGATCTGATGACCATGAACCAAGAGCTTTCAGTTGCTTGTGTTTATAAGAATTTTGTTGGCAGCAAGCAGCAAGCAGCAGTGACGTCACCCATCAGTTTGCGAGCGGCCATTCTGAAACCTCGAGTTCATTATTTTGACCGTCGCCATTTTGCTATTTTGGAGCCAGAAGTGACCATATTTGGACGAGCTGGGAAGGATGCGAGCGGTGGATCTGACTCAACCTCTGAGGACACCACGCCCCGCCCATCTATAGCGGAAACCTGACTGTACCACAGACCTGTCAACAGACTAGCCCCCAAACATATAGTTTTTTAGAGACTTAATATCTAAATAATGATGGGATTATTTTCAGATAGACCACAAGAAAATGAACAAGAAAGAGTGATTTTAGTAAATGACACCATTATGGCTAGTGGAAAGTTTTGGAGCCAACCCAACTGACCTCACCCAGAAATCATGTCCACATTCATATCCAGTCTATGGTTGGCAATTTGTACATACATTATTTGTAAACGTTTTGTTGTCATTATCATGTAATAAATAAATTCCTACAAACAGGATTTGGTACAGCAAATTATTTGTATGACTTGACAAAGTCCCCCCCCCACACACACACACACACACCCAACAGGTACTAAGCCTGTGTTTATGTGTGTTTATGTGTGTGTGTATGTGTGTGTGTGTGTGTATGTGTGTGTGTGTGTGTGTGTGTGTGTGTGTGTGTGTTGAGCCTCCCACCTCTGCCGTCAGCCAGACAGCGGTTGTAGCCCACAGGGCTGAAGTACTCGAATATAAACACAGCCATTGCTGACACCAGCAGCAGCATCACGAACATCATCACCCACACATCCGCGCTGAAGGGCTCTGGAGGGCGAGAGAGGGAAGAGAGAGGGAAGAGAGGAGGGGAGAGGGAAAGATGAAGGAAGACATGGGATTGAGGGAGGGAGCATGGACGGACGGAGATAAGGATAGGAGAAGAGAGTGGAGGGAAAAAAAAGGGTTGTAAGGAGGCAGAAGACAGGGAGGAGACGAGGGACATATCGGAAGAGAGGGAAGGACGAGGGAAAAAGAGCGAGGGCGGCAGAGAGAAAGAGAAAATGAAGCAAGAGAGGAGAGGGCAAGAGAGATATGCAAATGTGGTGTACCAGATTGAGAAGAGGAAGGAAGCATCAGAGAAATTGAGTAGGAGTGGGAAATATAAGAGGACAAAGAGACAGAGAGCGAAAAGAGAAAAAATAAACAGTTAGCCCTATTATCATGCACTCCAGTGTACCTCCTCATTGTGCAAATGCATTGAAACTTGGCTCTCATCACTTGGTGTGCACACTAAATCAGTTTTACTTCAACTTTTAAAGGTGGGAAAATGGATGTGAGGCTAAAGTGACCTGATGAAGATCCATCTAACAATCTCAGACTGTCGAGGGAACTGACGTAAATCTAACAAAAGCAAACCTTATTACAGAGAATCTTTTAAACCAATCAAGTGTCTTTGAGTTAAACGAAATCAAACTGGCTAAAGTAGGGTTTTGTATATTTTGCGACATTGAGGAGAAAAGTTACTGGTGGAAAAAGGCGTGGCCATCTCCAAGTGAAGCAGTTCAATTTAGCATATGTGTAGTTATAAGGATTTAAAAGTGCAATTTACCTTTATTAAAAAAAAAATACCCTATGGTGGACATGGATAATTTTTTACTCCTGTAAAACTAGGCATTTTTACACCGTGAATGGTTTCAGCTATAGAACCACTGTTTTGCTAAATCTGGCAGAATCACCACAATAACTAGACCTGTAAGCAGGTATAGGACAATCTGCAAGTCAGAAATAAAACCCTGCATCTCTGGGCAAACAGGAAGATGAGACCATTAAACACGGCTTAAACAGCTTGTGTATTATCTGATGTTTTTTTTTCCCCCCACCAATAAACTGTATAAAAAATTACAACCTTGCAAGTATCAGCAGTGGTACTGCATTTATGTCTTATGATATTCTCCTGCATACAGTGTTCCACAACATGTAGACATTTTTTTCCCTCAGGCTCTTCCTTCGACTCATCTCTGCCAACTTCCTACATCTTTCAACAGCTGACTACTGCGCTCCTCACCTAAGAAGGCCGACGGCGAAACGGTGCCGTTACTACGGGAGACCATGACGCTGATGCCCGTCTCAATGAAGGGCACGGAAAAGTCGATGACCTCCGACCTCTCCTCGTTGATGGTCAAGGAGCCGACAGCCATGTGGGCATTTTTTAACACCACCTAGTCAGACAGGTGGAAAACAGACAGACAAAGAGGATCCATTATCCACTGGCAACTGACACCCAGCCATCTGCCACTGAAGCTGCGAGGTAATGAATGGAGAGCACTTTAAAGGAAAACGTGTCCTAAAACTTCAACTTCTCCCTGAGGGGGAATGTCTCCTGTGCTGCAGCAACAAAAACATTCAATGAACAAATTCAATCAACACTGTTAAGAATAGCTCACAGTCATAAAACAGCATAAAAATAGATCATCACAGCCATTGGTTTATTTGATTGTGCAGTCTTTGGAAATATGGGTGATTCTTCTTTCAGCAGTTCAATATGGACAAAGATGGACAACCTTTTTCTTTTGTGATGAATTCACACGTCAAACTATCTAACTATCATAAGTATTCTCACACAGGAGCATCAACCTATCACATTGTGCATTTCTGCTATTGTGACATCCTGAGGTTCAGCTGTGGAGAATATTCAATCATTTGAACCCCGAACCCCAAATATTCCCAAACCAAAGTCTCTCTAAAATTGGCTGCCTGTATAATGACTGACTGTTGTGCGCTACGATACATCACGTTCAAGCATCTTTCTGTCAGTTTAAAAAAAAAAAAAGGAGCATGTTTACAACAGGATTGAAGCTTTTCTTCTACCATGGAATCATGTCTGTATAACATTAGCCGGTCCAGACCCACTTTTGTATGTCTGGATAAAATTCAGACTTCTGAACATGTGAGTCTGAGTTAGTCCACAGATGTCCAAGATGGGTTCAATATCATTCTGGCTCCACAGTGGATGTCATTTGAACATCGGCAAAGACGTTAAACTTTTGTGTCTGTGCTCGGTGGGCAGTGGAGCCAATTTGAAAAAAGATACTTTTACCATTTTCTTCTGAAAAATGAGCTGCCGTGAATCTATGCAAACATTTTTTTAAAACTGGCGCAAATTCAAATTGCTGCCGGTATCAATAGTTTTGATACAAAATATTCGCCTGGAAGTATTTTGTATTTTCTTGTCATTTATTCATCACGCCCGCGGTGTGTAGAAACCTTACGTTTTTAATGTTTTATTTGGGCAAAGTGCAAACACTTTCCCAATGCATCTCCAGCATTATTTCTGCTCACTGAATGAAAGAATAAATGTGACTGAGCCTCTCAGCAGACCGCAGGAGACGCAAATAAACCCACTCCTCAGCCAGTCACAATGCAGTTCATCAAGTCAAACTTTGTTCTAAGTAAAAACGAAAGTTTGTGCTGCTATCACAGCTCCTCTTGTTGTCTCCATCATCATGTATAAAGCATGCTGCAGGTGCAGGCAGTCTCCCTCTGTTAGCTGTCACAAGGTATTTTGGAAAGTGAAGGAAATCATATCTGATATAACAGCAGATGGGACAGGATCAGAGAAAGTGGATAACATCAAAAAAAAAAAAAAAAAAGTGGGCAAAGAATAAGCATGAGCAGAGAAACATAAAAAGTGAAGCAGAGAAACGTATGGAGATGTTAGAGACAAAGATAGAGCACAGCGGGTGGAGACAGGAGGCCAACACACTTTCCACACACAGCGCTCAGAGTGGACACTCGTGATGCTCACCAGGGGACGGAGAGAGGGAGAAAGACAGAGAGAGGGAGGAGGAAAGTGGGTTACCACAGTGGGTCATGGCTGCTTGAAATAGCCGCCCCATTGCCTTCCTCTACCTGCCTCCCTCCCCTCAGTACCTCTGCACAGGTAGTATATTTAGCCTCAAAATTCCACAGGCCTACAGCACAGTGGTAAAGTGGGACGAGCCTGTCTCTCTCAGTTAATAAGGTGTGTGTGAGTGTGTGAGTCAAAGCTCCACAATGTGCTTCAGGAAAAAGACAGAGAGAAAAGAGAGAAAGAAAGAGAAGTGAGCGAACCTTTGTTCCCTGCCAGTGAAGTGGACCTTTGCAGAAGGCATTACACATCTACTTTGCACATTCTCTGCAATTTTTCAAAGTAGTCGGGTTGTGTTTGTAACTTTTCAATCTTGTTTATTCTGTCAGCATATAGGCGGCTGTGCGTGTTCACTTGTGTGTGTGTGTGTGTGTGTGTGTGTGTGCCTAAATGTGCGCACTTCTCCCTGGGGAAGCCAACGAGTCCATCCAGCAGTGTACTCACTTCCTCTCTCTGCTCGCTCTCTCCATCTCCCTCCTACGACTTGTTCTCTCCGTGTTATGAAAGTGACCCATGTGGGTGTTGCTGAGAATGAGTGAGCGAGGAGCTGCGTTTTGTGTGTGTTTATGTGTCTTGGTCGGTATGTGTGTGTGTGTGTGTGTGTGTGTGTGTGTGTGTGTGTGTGTGTGTGTACGCCAGTCTCTTTATGTGACTCTGCTAGCGAGGCCAAATTCATGTAATCAAGTCTATTGCCTCTAATATTTTAGATTAGGAGTATCAGGGGCAGCACAAGTCAATGCAGCCCATGAAATCTGACACTGACTGCTAGAATCGAGTTAGGACAAAATGTAGGTCTTCTCAAGCCTTCATCGATTTCCTTTCTTTTCTTTTCTTTTTTCCTTTTGATCTTTTGTCTTTCAGAGACGTGGCAAATTGTGTAAAGGCCCTCAGCGATCTCTGTGGGTGTTCGGGAGTGTGCTGAGACACGTCCTGGTGTGTGTGTGTGTGTGTGTGTGTGTGTGTGTGTGTGTGTGTGTGTGTGTGTGTGTGTCCGTCCGTCCAGATCTGGGTCCATTAAGGGTGCGAGGTGTACTGTAGCTTTGGCCGTGTTCCAATCGGAGAAGGACACAGGTCGGTTTTGTTAGGTTCAGCAGATATGGTAGAGTTATGCTGAGGTGTGTGTGAGGAGGAAATTGACCTTACAAGTGCTCCTTCTCGGTGCACATATAGAAACAATCCGGGTGTGTACGCTCCCCTGTGTCCACGTAACTGCATTCACGTATGTAGGCTCTCGTTTCTGTGATCATTCACGCATAAGTATCCCTTGCCTGCATGTGTCTGTGTGTGTGGGAGAGTGGGAGATGATGCCCCCCCCCGCCCTCCTTCTAATGACCATTCATCTGTGGAGGTGAGAAGAAGATGGCACATTACGGCTTTTAGTCAGGGTGATAGAGTTTATTACAGGTGACCACACTTATGCCCACTAAAGACACTGGCAGGAAGACTATAATGGCTTTATGTAAGAGATTAAATGGGTCTGTTTAATGTAAATTCAACAGCAAAAGTTTGACTGTGGGGAGAAATAAATGGACACGCAATCTTGTCTGACTTCTGAAGGTTGTTCAAACTTCTGCGTCCCCCACACGGAGCGACGGAGCGTGTTTCCAACTTGTGACCTTAGGAATACTATTGATCTGTTTCCTTTTCCTTCATTAACAAATGGCCAAAGTCAAACAACAGAAGTGCAGGTTGCTCTTATAGGTTGAAGTATGAGAACTGACAATGACCTTACCGTGGGACCAATGTCGATTACGAAATGTTTAGAGCCCAAAGTGAATTGTTGCAGCAGACTGAGCTGTACGCACCCTGGGGCGAGGCGCTTAACCCATCTTACACAAGCATTAGGCCTGTTGGGCGGAGGGGTTGACCCGGAAAAGGAAAGCTCATAATTCAAGGTACGAAAACGCACTTAAAAAGAGGAAATTAACCCTCAAGGAAGTTTCCGGGTAAGTTTAATCTTTCACAGTTCACTGGGCTGAAAGGGTTGAACACGGACTATAACTTTGTCTCCTCTTTGATCTTCACCGTGGCAGTAATTCCCAGCATCTTGACGTGTTAAATTCTCAGCAGGTTAAATCAAACATTATCTCACAGAATGCACGGAGATGATAATTTACATTTTATTTGGAGGTTAAGAGCTCACAGCTTTGACTATGCGAGTGTAAACTCAAAGGAGCACCTATCGGATGCAAGATTTTATTTTATTTTATTTGCGGATGATGCAGATGTATTGTATAGTGGTAAGAATTTCTTTGGCAGTCATGTAACAATTTTACGAAGCAAACTTATGATAAGTGACACTGAACCTGAAAGGGTGTCTGATTTTTTTTTCAAGGAAAAACTACATTTAAATCATGTCACATAAAATATGTGAAAATCTGTTGCAATACTGTATAACATCTGATTTCCAAATCTGCACAAAGCGTAAAAGAAACAAATGTTCTCCACATTGTTGTTTTTTCCTGCACAGTTTGTTGTTGGTGTAATTATCTACAGACCTAAATACACCCCTGCACCGAGCACGACACCTCTGTGCACTGAAACCTGTTTTGTAATTGGAGCATTTACTGTTCTAACCTCAACCAGACATTTCCCGGTCGCTCTCCTTTCCTTACCTGACACGCTGCCAAATATGCTCGTGTCTTTATACGCCGACACTGACAGCCCAAATGTCTTAACACCACCTTTAAACAGCAGTAACATCAATAGAAATGTGAATTAGCGGCAATTTTCATTTGCAAGCTCTGCCAACAAATTACATCTGCGATTGTCACATAATTTATACAGGTTGAGAAGCACAAAGAGGCTTTTACTTGTTGACCTGTGAAATGTGGCAGCTCCACACTGAACATTGTTAATGGTGAGACACACTGGCGATATCTCCTCTGAAAACTTTTAGTCTTATACAGCATGTAAGTTACACACATAAAAACACACTGAGGCGTTATGTCCTCACCTCTCCCACCATGCCGTTCCAGGTTCCATTGATCTTCTTGCCGTGTTTGCCATTAGTGACCAGGTAAAGGTCGTAGGTAAACTTGACTGACTTGGCAATCTTCTTCAGGATGTCGATGCAGAAGCCCTTACAGCACCGCTTGATGTAGATCCCTGAATCTTTCGTCTGATTACTGCATAGACAGACACATAGATCATTATTTAATCGCAAATGAACATCTGTCTGAATTGGCATGAAATGTTAATTGTAAATGTGATTTACTGTTTTATGACACCGTCACTCTCACACCAGTGAAGTGTGAAGCGATTCTACCTCGGGCTCTGCGAAGCTGCCGTGGGAACTTAACATCATTCACAAGCAAAATTTAGGCGGTTGCCAGGGTTTTTTTCCTTCTCATTTTTACTTTGCTGAGTTGCACACTGGCCGAATCGGTGAGCTACTGTGGCAGATGGGCAGAAAGTTTATCTGTAACAATCTTTTCACACTGATTTCACTACTTACTCAATGGGAAGTTGTTTTTGTCTTGTCATGCATTCTTAAATCTTGATTCTCAGGCATTTTAACATGCATTCATTCACTCCATATACTGACTCGGTACATCTGAGATTTGAGTCTCACAGTGTTTTGATTTGTTTCCGGCAGGGTACGGTGTTCCTCATGCAGGTCCCACTGAGCGGATCCACGTCTTCCACAATGACGAACGGAGCCTCCTCCAATGTCACAATGGACAGGTGGTCATCCTCGATGTTTGCTGGCCCCCCATATAGTTCATAGCGAGGCCACACATGGTACTTCATGGACAGGGAACGGTTCTCCCATTTACCCACCTGCAGAGACCGTAGAACGCAGAAAACAAAAGACATTCAGATTGCCTTAAATAATCATACACTGATTAACTGCAATCACAGAAACTCCTCATTTCTATTCAAATTCTTTTGTGATTCCGTCTGGAAGCACCTAAAATATTGAAATTAACAACAATAACTGTAGCTCTGCACGTGCAAACAATTTTGACAGATATCGCCAAAGAGCATTATACTGTAGAGTTTGTATACTTGTTACGTTTTTATAGTCTCACTTCCTGTTTTCAGTATTTTATTGTGATTAGGAGAGGAGAGGAGAGGAGAGGAGAGAGGACTGAGACCCGGAGTGGAGAATGAGAGCAAGGTTAAACTGAAGGACGGGACTGAATCAGAGTAACGAGCAGAATTCAGATCAAGGGGAGAGGATGGGCAGAGAAATACAGGGATGGAGAGATTAAATGAAGAAAAAGAGATATGAAACACAGACACTTTTTTCCAGAGAGAAAAGGAGTGTTTAAAGTGAGCGAGTGGGTGTCTATGTGACAGGAAATGAAAGCCAGAGATGGAGCTCATTCAAATGCAAAACGCTGGCTCTTCTATAGAGGAGTGACCAGCTGTATGTCTGGAGAGCCCTCTAGCCCTTGTGGCTCTACTCCACTGAATAAGCCCCATCAATTAGTCAAGCTCCCCCAGTTGCCACTCGCATAAAACCATACCTGGAGACTTTGCACCGTGACCTTCTCCTCTACATGTGCCCAGTAGGCCACTTTCATCAAGGGAAAGATGTGGGCGGAAGTGGAAATGGATCATCAGCTAATTGGACACAGTATAATGGGAGATAGGGCAGGACAGGGAGCTGTGGTGTGAGTGTGCAAAAGTCAGGTTTGCACACTCGTTAAATATGTAAATGTGCTCAAACACATTGCACTCCCGGGAACACAAACTTGGCAAGGCTGCCCAGAGTGGACAAGCTGAGGCTGTGTATCCCTCGGGCACAATGCAGCCTTTCTCTACTTGGACAAAAAAAAAAGGATGAGCAGGAGTAGACTGAGATGGAGGGACGGACAGGTGGAGAAAAAGGAACATGGGTTGGAAAAAAAACGGGTTAAAATCAGCCTAGAGGACAATAAATGGGACTGGACACTACAGAGTTGTCACACTACTTCAAAGGTGCGGCGTAAGGATGGTTGTAGGAGCTGGAACTCATTAGGATCCGAGAAAAGTGGTTCAGCTGGAAGTCAAGCTAAGAATTAAACATGAGTGAGGGAGTGGGGGGGGGAGAGGAGGTGGTGGAGGGGTGGTGCAGGCTGCAAGGGGACCATGGGGGAGAGAAAGAGAGTGAGAGAGAGAGTGGGGAGGCAGAAGGGGAGCGACTCACCTTGTTCTCTGATCAGAGGACAGAATATAGATTAGAGAGGCAGAAGAAAGAGAGAAATACTGAGAATAAAGAATAGGGAGAGTCAAAGGAGCCAGACTGCAGGACACAGATACAATGGAGGAGGAGCATCAGGAAACACAGGTGCACGCTGGTGACGGGGCAGGTGGTGAGGTTCATTTAAGGTTGTCGGTTCGAAGCGTGACTCAGAATTACTCTCCCCCACCCATACTTAAAGACTTTTTAACTATTCTTGCATCCGTACAATGTCATTGACTGTCCTTCGTGAATTGACTCCGTACATATAAAGTTTGAATGAAGTTTGTTTTTTATTCATTAGGTCACATGGAAGCAGGCAAATACAACAACAAAAAATTGGACTATCAATCTAACGCTCATTTCAATACGTGGGATTTCTGGACTCAACTTCATCTCCATCCTTTAGCTACATCTGCTCATCCTCAGCTGATACTGCACAAGATCAGGATTCTGGATAAGCTGCCAGTCAAGCGCAGGGCTGACATAAAGAAACAGGCAGCCATTCGCATACTTTAGTCATACCTATGGACTATTAAGAGTCACGAATTAACCCAAACCTGCGTGTCTATTGGAGGAAACTGGAATACCCGGAGGAAGCCCTTGCAGACGCAGGGGGAACATGTAAACTCTACACAGAACTCGGAACGTATGTGCACAAACAGATTACTGTACGAGGGTGGATCAAAAAGCTTTAAAACCATTCCCAGTTGAGTGCAACACCATGAAGTGCACATGGAGCACAGGGAAGCTTCAACCTTCGTTTGATCAACATCAGTATCTGAGTTATATGCATTTAAGTGACCGCTGACATGTGAACATTTGCCACGTCACATTGAACAGAGAGCACACATCAAAGTTTGTGTCAAGCTCGGAAAACGGAGCAACAGAGACCCTTGAAATGCTTCAGAAAGCGTACAGTAATGAAGCAGTGAGCCGGGCGAGGTTTATTTAGCAGCATTTGCATTTTAAAAAGGGAATAATGTCACTTTGCAACGTCGAAAAAAGGCGCATCGGGTCATGAGCGGCACAAGGTGGGTTTCCTTTGACAGTCACAGGGCTATGCACCGTGATCTCATCCTCCAAAGTCAGACTGTCAACACTGGGTTCAACTGTGACGTTCTGAGGCGTCTGAACCAAAACATTCAGTGCAAATGGCCTGAACTGTGACATGATGCCACTTTGGTTCTCCAACATGACAATGCACCCACTCACAGCGTGTTGAAAATGCACAATCCTAGCTCCCCATCAGCTTACTTGTAGGATTTGGGTCCTTGTGACTTCTTACTGTTCCCCAAACATTTGTCACAAACTTTGATGTGCTGCTCACTTTTGAGATACATGGTGAGATTGTTAATGCACACGCACCAGTGGTCACAAAAACTAGCGTAACGTAACGTGCTGATGTTGCTCAAGCGACACAAGTCAAGGAATGCTTACTCACGAAAGTTATAGCTTCTCCCTGCTCCCTGCATGTCACAGCGCTTGCTCAAGCAGTTCCTCAGCAAACATTCAGAACTCGATTACACATGTATTGATAAATAATGCCACCAATGTCGACATCATCATGGCTCAGCTACTGCCCCGACTTGAAACAGTAACTTGACAGTGTCTGATATAGAGCGTCACCAGAGATATACTTGCTTTTAAACCATGCGTTGGCGTTTACAACCGTTTTGCGCCGTGATTGCTAACATACTTGCCCCTGTACTCTGCGTATTACTGGAGGACTCCACCAGACGACACACCGGAGAAACAATGATACCATTAGAACATCCTGATTCAGCTGATGCAAGCAATAAACATGGTGCCAATCGAGAAGATCACAACTTTGCTGATTGCAAGATCACCGGGGGACAAAACACACCGCCTGCACCATCCACACTCCGTATTTTCAGCATTTCCTGCTGTCTACGGAAATAACGCTATCAGACTTGTTGCCATTTTGTTAATCAGTTTCTGTGGTGCTGTCACTGCTCCACACTGCCCCTGCACCTATACCAGTCATGTGTGTGTATTGCATCTTGCATACGCATTGCGTTAATTTGAGGACGTGTACAACCAACGCTTGAATGTAAAATATATCACATTGACACTTGCTACATGTCAGTTCTGACAGGAAGTGTTGATACTTCAATAGAAACAAGTGAGAAAAAAAATTGACATTTTTGGCTGTTTTGGCAAACGGGCAAATAGAATCTGTAATTTTGTGAAAATGCCACATTAAGGAAGGGTTGTGTCAAATTGTTCACCAAACTTTCAAATTTCAAACAGCTGTAGACCGGCATTCACAGTACATCGCCAATCTGAAGCCTTGACTGCAGTGCATTGCTCAAAGGCACCTTCACAGAGTTGATAATATCTAATCAGAGGAGCGCCTATAAAGCTCAAGGCTTGAAATGCTTAAAAAGTGAAAATCAAATGATAAGGAGCCAGAAGATAGAAAAACACTGATGCACCAGGACTCACTGACACTGCTTCTATCCACGATTTAACAGTTCATACATTATTTTGCTGTTAACATCAGAGGACAATTAGGTTTGACTGGAATCTAAAGGTCAGGAACGACCAATAAATGCAGAGGATCTGGTTTTTTTTCTCGAGTCTTTCCTTTTTCCCCATCAGTAATGAGAAAAGATGAACACACACACACACACACACACACACACACACACACACACACACATTGACACACACATACACGGACACCGTCACCCCATGTCTCACCCTGTCCCACTGTCTGTCTTTGTTGAGCAGAAGGATGACCAGCTTGGGGTGCATCTGGTATCCGTCCTCGCTGAACGACAGATTACGCCCCTCAAACGTCACATTCATCAGGTACCTGTAGAGGGAAACATTGACAAAGGGGACAGAGAAGGAAACAGATTGAGTCATCTATCACTCGCTGAATAACGTCGTTGTCAGTGGCATTTCACAAACGTCTTATTTACTCTATATATATATATCTGATCAAGAATGCGTATATATATATATATATATATACGCATTCTTGATCAGTGACTCAGTTCCCCAAACATTTACGTTTCATTGTGTGGCAACTTATTTTGTAAGCATCTATCATTTCAGACAAACCCATCTGAATTCAAGAAATGGCTATCGGCTTGTGTCTAACCAGCTCTCCCATAAATAGATGAATATACATTAGTCATCACTTGCGGAAGGACATTTGAGCAGAACAGCAGACGAAGGCTTTAAGACAGGACTAAGGGAAATTAGTTTCAGAAAATCATCACATCCTTCTGTCAAATATTACACATTCAAACCCGGCAACGGCAAAAAGCATTCACTCTTACTGATGTGAAATTAAAGAAATAGTTCGATATTTTGGGAACTTCTTTGATGGACAGTCAGAGAAGATTGACAGCACTCTCATATCTGTCTGTCAAATACAAGCCACTGCTAGTTTATCACAAAGACTGGACACACCTGTTTGAAGGTATAAAAAACTCCCCCCATCAGCACTTTGTGACCTCAAATGAACACAGTATAGCTCATTTCATTAATCGGTACAAAAACTCAAGTGTAAAAATGTATGGGGGTTATATGCAGGACTTTTACGTGACTGGGATCTCTTCCCAGGCAACCAGTCTAGACTAGATTAACTGTCGGCTGTTTTGCTGGCTGAGTGGAGATTTTTGCAGAATGGGCTTCCAACCAAACTCTCAAGGAAGTGATAGAAACTTGAGAAACAATATACTCATCCATCCTCCTCCTCATCAGATAACCGTTAATACAAATCTACAATCTACCAGCTAAAGTGCTGTGAAGCACTTTGAGCTGCATTTCTTGTATGAAAGGTGCTATACAAATAAAGTTTATTCTTCTTCTTATTATTATTATTATTAAAAATGTTACCTAAATATTGGCTTTAAAATAACATGAATAAATGTTATTTGAATTCTATAAACTATAAAGAGACTCAGCCAGGCAGATACAGTACATTGAGGGAGAGAGGAAGAGAGAGATGAAGAAAGGCACAAAAACAAGCAATGCAGTTTGTATCTGGTGTCACGAGTAAAAAAACATTGTGTGTATGTGTGTGTTTGAGAGAGCAGCATTGGTGTTAATGTGTGTTGGAGTGTGTAAGTGTGTGTACATGAGGACAGGAATGTTTATGTCAGGTGAACTTGGATTCACTTCACTGTCAACCCCCCCCCCCCACCTCCCCCACCCCTCCCCACACACACACACACACACACACACACACACACACACACACACACACACAGGCTCTCTTAACTCGTTTCCTCCCTCAGCCCTTTACTCTCTATCACCTTCTCTCTCTCTCTCTCTCTCTCTCTCTGTGACTGTTTCCATGGAAACACTGTGCCTCAACACCATGCACACCATATATATATATATATATATATATATATATATATATATGTAGATGAATAAATAAATGACAGAAGAAGGTGCATGTGAATGTGACTGTATGTGCGGAGAGGACTGGCTCGGTGCCAGTGTGCTGATGAGGTCTGTGAGCATCGGACAGGGTCGTGTGCCAGGACACATGATCACCAGCAGAATCAGCTCGTCTTGAGCGACTGCTTCTTTTTTTTGTTCCTTGGGAGAGCGTGATGATGCTCTCTCTTTCTATCTATCTATCCATTTATCCATCTATCTTTCCACTCCAGAATGGAATGATTTATGTAATCCAGCAATTACTCTAATGCCAGCTTCCTTATTCTATTTCCTGTATTAAATATTGATATTTTCAATGGGCTGTGAGGATCAGAATCACCCAGCATCATACCGTCTCATGCAGCCCCATGTGTCCGGCTAACAGCCCCATCCTGTAGAGCCCTGGCACTGATACAAAGTGCATGGAATCTGCTGCATAAATCATAAGTCATTTACAAAATGACTTGACGCTGTGGCCCCTTTAATCTTTATTGAGCCAGCTATTGTTACGTGCTACAAATGCACGGGCCTGTGTGTGTGTGTGTGTGTGTGTGTGTGTGTGTGTGTGTGTGTGTGTGTGTGCGAGCAACCTACACACTGTCAGCAGCAAATCACAAGCATATGTGTGT
This sequence comes from Embiotoca jacksoni, assembly GCF_022577435.1. Lineage (NCBI taxonomy): Eukaryota > Metazoa > Chordata > Actinopteri > Embiotocidae > Embiotoca > Embiotoca jacksoni. The sequence continues at coordinate 10,422,997 of NW_027185285.1, forward strand.
TGCCATGGCACCCACAACCACTGTGATTTCCGAGCCAATGTGCCGCGTTACTATGGTAACGGTAATCTCACAGAGGGTGGGGGAAAGAGACAGAGAGAGAGAGAGAGAGAGAGAGAGAGAGAGAGAGAGAGAGAGAGAGAGAGGTGGGATTCAAAGAAAAAAAAAAAAGGGAGGGGATGGGACATATTACAACTAGATTGCGACGTGCTCGTCGCTCTTCTGCCATCACACTCTGACGACCGTGTTTACGGGCAGGAACGTCTCCGTGTCCTCTCGCTGTCGCCTCCTCTGAACTTCCTGTATCACCACCAAAAAAAGAAGAGGACACGCACGTACCCACAGACACTCAGACGGAGACGGTTTGCTCAGCATTCGCACTCAAAGATGAATATAAAGGCAACATCTGAGAGCCGCCCTGCTCTTTGAGATGCTCCACCGGGGCAGCTGGGTGTTAAGCACCTTGTTGAAACCTGGATGACAGTCAGTCACCTTCACTGCCTTCCTTTACACGCCAGACACGCAAGTAAACATGTGAATAAGAACCAACTCCCAAACCGCTTCCATCTATGTCCTAAAGCTACCCTGTGTGTCATGAGACTGCATTACGTTACGTGCATATTAGAAATCCTGTGCACACACTGTGTGAATAATATGATAAGACGGAGTCACACATCCACCCATCCTCTAAACCCCATGTTTTGATATCCTGTTGAACCCGTCAGTTTCCAGCTTAAGCCAGAGGAGAAACTCTCAGCTGTACTGTACAGAAGGTGAATTAAAATTCAAACAGCAGAAGCAGCTGTCTCCACCTGGTGAACAAAAGCTAGTGGCGCTGACCGGAGTTCGACATGTTGTGCTCCAATCACATCTACAGTCGCGATTTCCCTTTCACTAACTCACCCATTATGCAGCTTTAAAGGCATCAGTGATTCTATTCTTTCTCGTTTTATTTAAGGAAAGCTTGTTAAATGCTTCTGTATATCAGAACGACATAGTGACACACACACACACACATACACAAATTTGCCATGCTAAATCCATGGCCTGACACAGATACGTTTTAGCGCATGTTCTGCTGTGAATAATGGAGGAGTTGTGTGAATCATTGATAGATCAGTTTTAATAAATTAACCCTGACATGAATTACTGATGAATTACACTCCGTAGCAATTACTGTGGTGCACTGTACTTATTGGATTTGTAGAGGAGGAACCTATATGGAGAATGATAACATGCCCCATATGGCAGCGTGCGGTCGAGGCAGACAAAACATACTGCAGCTTTGCTGCGTGCACACTTGGGGTATACGCGGTGTGAATGTGAGGTGAGGTGTGAATTTGTCGTGTGTGCATGTGTTGTGCACGTGGTGGTTAGTGTGTGTGTGTGTGTGTGTGTGTGTGTGTGTGTGTGTGTGTGTGTGTGTGATGTGTGCATATTCAGACATGGGAACTAAATGTGTAAACAGTGCAATAGATAGTGTTAATGGGAACAGAGATACTGAAGGGAAGAACTGAGAACATGAAATGGCATCTAGATATGTGGCTCTGATTTGATTTAGTTTTGACAACTGATAGAAAGCCCCTATTATGCAACAAGAAGTTCAATCGGAGATCTGATTGGTTAACTGTACATTTGAAACGTGCTCAAATCAGCATGACAGCACACCGTCCTCATCACTAAAAATATCGCTCTGCCTTCTCAATGGGAATATCTGATTGGAGTTGAATTTCATGTTGTCGTGTTGTAGCCGTTTGTGGGAAACCAGGCTGCTTCGTCTGGATGTGCGTGGGTGGAAATTACTTCACACAACAAGGAATCTTCCGTTTCGTACCTTTACCGAACTTGCAGCAGGTGAGTACAGAACATACAGTACGTCCATTTACATCAGGCATAGCGGTTATACTGGGTTGTGGGCTCGAGCTCGGGGACAGAACAGCACGTTAGCACTGTCCATGCGATGAGCCGTGAGCACCATTCAACCTAAAACTAACTAACTCCCATCAAATCTCGTTGTTTTCTCTGATCGTGATCATGAACCAATCAAAAACTCTATATTTAACAACAAGCAACCTGTCATGTAAGAGGAGGGAGGAGGAAAGAACTTCTCTATTGTGAACAGCCTTACAATTTAATATGCAATATAATGTTGTTTTTAGCTGTTATAGGCCTATTAAATGTGAACCATTACACAGAATTGGGTGTTTCTTTGTACTTTGTTCTGCTTCTCAGCACCCGTACCGTAACACCACAGATAGTCGCGCACTTAAGATCCAGGCAGCGGCTAGTTTGACCAGGTTTAACACATGGCGGCTAAAATGACGGCAGTCCAGTGAGTGGGTGACACGACGCTACAATCTTAAAGATACACGAGTCCATCGATATCTTTTTTCAGTGGCTTTTTTACTTACAACAAGATTGAGTAAGCTAAGCAGTTTCGTGTTCCTGTGCTGTATTTATTCAGTTTGAAAAATCCCACTATCTCTGGAAAGGATTAAAATGGACTAGAAATCATCTCTGTTGCTAGGTTGTTACTGACATTGCATACATTACATATGAGTTTACTGACACAACTGATTGCTTTCAGTTCTTAGTCATACCCCATGTATTGCCATGGAAACGGAGATTGCACTAACAAAAAGTTATATATTTTGAGAGCAAATTGCCCCACAATATGAAAACATTTTGATTAATTATTTGATTTAGCTGGTAACTTGTGGGATAATCACAATATTTCCCTCGAGGGTGCGCTTTAACATCATTATTGGCACGACAGTGATGCGGTAAGCGTCTCGTGTAATATTGCTTCAATCAAAACTATGTATAATGACATTAATTTGAAACGGTAGCTCTTAAACTGGCTGGATTCTCTACATTGTAGAGATAATGGATACCTGAGGCAATATTCTCCTTTTCTTGATTTTCTAATTTCAGAGCATTTTGTAGTAAAACTTCAAAAGCCTTAAAAGATAAATGTATGTACTGGAATAACAAATCAAGCATTATAATAGACTAGAGTACAAGGTACTCTGTGAAACAAGAGTGCAATGAAGGGAAGCAAATGAGAGGAAATAATGTAATAGAAAGAGAGGGTTAGGCAAAGATTGTGAGATAAAGGAAGAAACAGAAAAGTAAACGCTTGAATAAACCTGCCAGAGAAAAGAAGATTTAGTGACAGAGACAGATGGAGAGATTTGAGAGGAGAAAGAGAGATGGCAAAAAAAGATGGAGAGAAACAGGAGAGACAGAACGGGAGGCTTCATGACCTACTTCCAATCAAGCCTCATCACAAACAGGTACTTTTCTTACACCGCCCACAGGCCTGCCCCACAAACACACACCCAACTGGCCTTTATAGACTCCGTCGGAAAAAGCTAGACGCGCACACACACATGAACACCGAGGTGGACACACGGTCTTTCAAACTGGCACACACTCATCCCTCAGCTCAAAAGGGTGAAAATTCTGCTTCAGAGCACCCTCAAACGCACACACACACACACACACACACACACACACACACACACACACACACACACACACACACACACACACACACAGAGACACATATACTCTATTGAAAGCCTCACTGAGGCCACATAAGTTCAGAAATGTCCACAGAGCTTAAAAGCACTTGACACCTCTCCAACTCCAAGCTCATCTGGAACCTGTCCACGACTGGCAAGGTCAGGGCCACTGTTGTCAAACTCATGATTCTCACACTGTTGTGTACTGCTGCTCACCAGTGGTCTCTCTCCATCCCTCCATCGCTCTGTCTTTTGCTCTTTGTGCTCTGCTCTCTTCCTCCTCTTTCTTGCTATCTTCATTTGTCAGGCGTGTACTGTAGCATTAGCTGGAAAGTCACGGTGCTGGCTACAGTGGACTTAATTTACTTAGTGGAGCGACACGTCCTTCTCTTGTGGCACGAAGGGCCGAACAAGGAAATGCTAATGTATGGTTTATAAAGTCAAGTAGATGACTGTGACCATACAGCCAGTCTTCCTCATTCACTAGTAGACTGAAATGAAAACTAGATGTGATTTACATATTTCCATGCGTCACTCACTGACCTCATAACTTTGAAATCCACAAGCTTGAAAGCCATGTGACATGTGATCCAACTGGGATACAAAAAGAAATGGGTCAAAGCTGTAACACAAGTTTTGTATTGTTTTTAGTAGTTTGGGACATGCACAGATCAGCCAAAGGTTTAAAACCACCTGCCTAATATTGTTAAGGTTCCTTTTCGTGCCACCAAAACAGCTTTGACCCGTTGAGGCGAGGAGTCCTCAAGACCTCTGAAGGTATCAGGCACCAATGTTAGCAGCAGAGCTTTTAGGTCCTGTAATCTGCGAGGTCCATCAATGGATCGCACTTGTTTTCAAGCACATCCCAAAGACACTCGATCTGACTGACATTTGGGGAATTTTGAGGATAAGTCAACACCTTTGAACACTTTGTCATGTTCCTCAAACCATTTCCTCAACAAGTGGTAGGTGCATTATCCTGCTGATGGAAGCCAACACCATCAGGGATTACTATTGCTATGAAAGGGTGTACATGGTCAACAACAATGTTTAGGTCGGTGGTACCTGTCAAAGTGACGTCCACATTAAAGCCAGGACCCAAGGTTTCCCAGCAGAACATTGTCCACAGCCTCCATCAGCTTTCCTTCTTCCCAATAAATAGCACATCCTGCTGCCATCTCCTTCCCCAGGTAAACGACACACACACGGCTTTCTACCCAATGTAAAGGAAAACACGATTCATCAGACCAGGCCAACTTCCTACATTTCTCCGTGGTCCAGTTCTGAAGCGCACATGTCCATTGTAGTTGCTTCTGGCAGTGGACAGGAGTCAACATGGACACTCTGACTGGTCTGCAGCTACGCAGCTCCGTATGTAGCAAGCTGGGAATCACTGTGTGTTCTGACACATCTCTATCATGACCTGCATTAAGGTTTTCAGCAGTTTGTGCTGCAGTAGCTCTCCTGTGGGGTCCGACCACAGGAGCAAGTCTTCGCTCTCCATGACCATCAATTAGTCTTGGGCGCACCTGACCCTCGCCCTGGTTCACCGGTTGTCCTTCCTTGGCTCATTATTTGTATTTACTAACCCCTGCACACCTGGAACACCCTACAAGACCTGCTGTTTTGGAAATGCCCTAACAGAGTCATCTAGCCATTACAATTTGGCGCTCTGATGCGAACACTTGATCATTTTTCCTGTTTCCAACATATCCGATTCAACAACTGACTGTTCACCCGCTGCATAATAATGTATATCCCACCCACAGACAGGTGCCAATGTAACAAAATATTCAATGTTATTCACCACCTGTCAGTGGTTTCAGTGTTGAGGCTGATCGCTATTTGCTGTTAACATCAACCATTTTAAGAGGGCTTCAAAATGGATGAATTGGGTGACTGCCATCGTCCTTCCTTCCCTCCTTAATTTCGTCACCATTTGTTCTGCTGCTTCACATTTTCAACGACTTCAAGTTTTCAAATATGGCCTAAAATTAGCTACCAAAAATTGTTGTGGAATAAATCTAAAGCAAGAACTAGGCCAAGCACTTCATGACAGTTCATCCTTAATCTACAGTTGAACATTTGTTCCTCATGAGTTGGTGGAGTTTTGAGAGGCAGGAAGTCACATCATCCTCTCAACCAGAGACTTCCAACAGGGTTACTTGTATCCTGGGGGGGTTGTGCAGTTGCCAAGGTTTTTTTTACTTTTAGAAAACCTGTCAAGTAGCTCGACGAACATGAAAAAGTAGAATTTACAGTAGGACGCCATTAAAAACATATATCTGAGTATTAAGTCGGCTGTATCATTAAACAATCAATTCATGTATCATTGCAGCTAATACATAATACTGAAAATAGGTAAAAGTACAAACAGTTGAACTGAAATGAAAATAATATAGTATAACTTTATCAAACACTTCAAAGAAAATAACATTCACATAACACTCACTACCATACAATTTGATATGATAAAAAAATTTAATAATATTCCAAAATAATTCAAATGAACACATTTGCAACATGACTGTTGGTGCTGAGGACAAGCGAACCTTACAGGACTGTTGGGGTTGATGTTACCAAAACGTTTGGGACCACCATTCAATCCTGAGCCCCATCATTTTCTGATTAGTTTGACTACCAGTTGCCACGATCAGTTTATGTTTTCCAGACAAATTTGTTGCAGCAAAATTTTGCTTTAGAGATCAACACTTTGTTTTCCAGCCTCGCACAGCTGCTTAATGCCATTTCCACCAGTGAAGAATTAATTGTGACTCTACCTGATTTATTAATGATTTACTTTAAAAGGTCCGTTTGAAAATGTATAAATGGAATTCACTGGAGAGAGACACTGAATGTAATGTTTTCATCCCTACAAAGAGCCTTTTGATTCGAGTTGCTCTCGACCCATCTTTCATCTGTTCATTTGGTGATTCACTTAGCAGTGAACCAACCAGGCAGCAGGACATCCAGCCAGCCAACAAACCAAGCAGCCAGAAAGCCACGAAACCCACTGTTCATTCAGTTTTTAGTATATAGACTGGAGGCCAAATTCTAATCTCTTGATTGAACACTTGAAGACAAAGGTTATCACCAAACAAATTTAGTTAACGCAGCAAGGGGCGAAGGATCTTAGCAGCGCTCGCAACTGATCTAATCAACAACATAGCTAAGTTGATTATAAAACTGCAGGTCTGGAGTGCAGACAATGGCTGGAGAGGAGAGGAGAGGAGAGGAGAGGAGAGGAGAGGAGAGGAGAGGAGAGGAGAGGAGAGGAGAGGAGAGGAGAGGAGAGGAGATAAAACAGAGCAGAGCATCACTCGACAGAGGAGAATAAAGCGGAACAAAGCAGTATGGAGAAGAGCAGATGTATAAAAGCCAACCAGGGCAGAACAAAAGAGAAGACTACAGGCCAAGAAAGGACAGAGGAGAACATGATGGAGTCACAGGAAAGCTGAGCAGAGCAGAGAGCAGCACAGGACACGGCAGACAAGACCACAGAAGAGTTGAGAAGAACAAAGAAGCGCACAGCGAGGAGCACACGAACAGAGCAGGGGAATTGCATTCAGGGACAACGGGAGCTGCCATAAACTCCAGCGTTATCTCAAAGCAGTAAGCAGTGGTGAAACAAATGCAAAGCTTCAGAAAGGAGCGAATCACAGACGGGCTGAAATGACATCTAAAGAGCATGCTGGAACAGACAACAAAGCTTTGTTGCCTTAGTGCAGGATGCAGTGACGCCTGGACCATGAGGAGAAATTTTACACATCCCTCATATGCAGTTCAATCCAAAAAGGTGAGCATGTGTTTCTACAGCGGGCTCCTGTGTCCTCCTGCTGCCGTACATGTCTGTGTGTATTTTTGGACAAATGTGTTCTCGTAATCAGGAGAGGAACTGTGGGAGAAAGCAGTGCGGCAGAAAGCAGAAACAGACTGCTTATACCACCTCCACCATGCAGCTACTTTCCAAAGAAGCATGTGACAAGACAAGAAGAAGGAAACAGAATTTCCAACAACAGCAACTGAACCGGTGGCAATCTCTTGACAATCTCTTTAGCACGCACACACACACACACGCACACGCACGCACGCACGCGCGCGCGCACACACACACACACACACACACACACACACACACACACACACACACACACACACACACACACACACACACACACACACACATACCTGGCCTTCCTTGACAGTCTGTCTCTCTTAAGCACAATAAAAAAAACACACATACCCATACACATCCAGCCACAGCAGACATGCAGAGTGGCAGAGGGGTGAAACTGCCCCCTGAATATAATACTGCGCTGAGCTCTGGAGCACAGCACGACAGGGGATAGTGTTCGCCGACTGAAACGCCATTGGGACCAATTAGGCAGCGCGCAAAGCAAAGAGCAGCCGAACGCTACACTTCACAACCAGTTCAAAAGGCCTGCTGCCGAGACGGACAGCTGAGGGGGTGGGGTTGGTTTTCCTGAGGAAGGGGGCATGTGAAGGGGGTGTTTGTGTGTGTAGGGTATTATTACATGGGGGGACGATGATCACAGAATGCAGGGGATGAAGGTGCGTGCGTGTGTGGGTGTGTGTGTGTGTTGGTGCGCATTTGTGTGGGCGCGCCAGCATCTGCCGCTTCCATGAATGTGCTGATCTATGCTTGTGTTGATGTTAGACCACCTGAACGTGTGCATCTTTAAAGCTGCTGCGTGTAGCATTTTAGCATCCATAAATCATTGCCACATTAATTTGGGTACATTAGTGTAATTGTAAATAAATGGCTGTAAACAAATTAAACCACTGCTGAGATACATGGCCTCTCACTGTAAAGTTTTTCACGTTGAGCACCACAGAGATCTTCGTGGGATATGTTGAATTGCTGCAGGGCAAAAAGTGAGCTTTTTCTGCTGCATACGCAACAGTAGGGAAAGGAGCACCGTTTCTACGGGGCACTCACACTTTCTCACGACGACATATTCCAGCAGAGATGTGGCGATATCGAACAAGAAGTTGAGAACTCTATGAACAATGCAGTCTTAAGTCGAAAGATTGCAAACAATATCACTAGAAGTCCTCTAAAATATTAAGGGTCCCATATTTTACACTTTTCAAGTGTTTTATTTACAGAAGATATTTTTCTAGTTTTCAGAAACAAAAACCATCTTTATATGGCTTCTTTCTAGAGCTCTCCGAAGAAAAGGATGTTTTACTTCTGTGTCTTTAAGGCCCATTATTAATCATCCTCTCTTCTGATTGGCTATCTCTTATCTGAGTTGTATTTAACAGGTATTTGTGTTTAATCATTAGTGTGCGTCACGTCCACTGATTTTGGATGTGAAGCTCGATTTACTCTGGAGCTTCCAAAGTTTGAAAAAATAACCCTGATTATGTAACAGTGATGTCACTGCTATTTTCTACAACCTGGGATCGAGACTTTAAAATTTTCACCGGAAGCGTTCCAAACTGTGAGTTCAGGGTTGAAAAAAAGTTGAGGCTGGGGGCATGCAAATGAGTTGCACTACTGGAAATATAGGATGGTAATACACAAGAGAACATGATATCTCCATTTCTGCTGCGCTGATTTGATCCTTACTTTAAATCTGTCTAAATAGATGTTATATACGAATATAATTTGTAATTGTTTACCAAGGGTTAGCCACATGTGATAATGGACAGACAGCTGATATTCTACTGTGGATCACACCACACAAAAACTCTCACCTGAGCACTTCGTTGGGGTTGCCTGAGATTGGGGTCTTCTTGTCAGGAGCTCCATGGCACTCAGACTTCAGCAGGGTGTGAGGCCCGCGGTCCATCACCATGGTGGAAGTTGCCATAGTGATGATCGCCACACCATCACGAACACGAGCCTCTAGGCCATAGTCCCACTCGTCGTAGGACACAGAGAGCAGGCCTAACCGGACAAAAAAGAGGAGACAAGAAGTTCAGAGGAGGTGTGGAAACAAAATAACACTGTGATGGTGAGGCAGAAGGAGACAGAAGGATTAGTAAAAATAGGTAAGTGAGAAAGGAAGGATTCATGAAGGAGGTGGTATATTTAGGAATAAGGTAAATACAGCATGAGCATTAAGACTAGTAAACTGAGAAGTGAAGGCAAAAGGGAGACCGACAGATGGAGAAAACTACAGTGGGGATAGATGGGGATTATTCTGCTAGGCTATATAGAGGGTACATGAGCATACACTAGATGATGACTCACACAGCAAATGAAACGCACACCCATTCTGCCTGACTAAGTGTCTATCACCTTGCTGTGTTTGTCCATCTGTCTGTCTAAAGCACTGTCTGTCTCTGTTTGTTGGCCTCAGCGCTGTCTGTACGCTTGTTTATCTGTCCTTCTGTCGGCCTGAGTCCTGTTCTCTTTTGACAATCTGTCAGAGGTTTATGAACATTTATTTGTAGATATCTCTGTCTCTCTCGCTGTCTCCCTGCCCATCTCTTCCGATGCCCTTCTAATAATCCATCAGCCCATTCAACTCTTTGTCAGGATGGCTGTCGTTCCTCAAACCTGTCCTGCTCTGCTGTTGAGTGACTATCAAGTATGCGGACGGTACACGGATATTTAATGTATTTCTGAGGCTGAAGAAAGTGTTGATCTGACCACCTTGGCTTTATTGCCTTTAATTATCCGAAGGAAGGTGAGATCATATAGGACAGCACCCTTAATGTCCATGGGTCGAATCATCAAAGACGCCCCCAGTTGCTTGAGATTCTTCATGCAAAGCAGTCATTTTAAAAGTTTGGGTTATTTTTCACACACACACACACACACACACACACACACACACACACACACACACACACACACACACACACACACACACACACACTGAATTAACATATTGAGACTGCTGCCTCCCTCTGGAGCATGGAAGAGATTTGGGTATCCAGAGGCACACGGAGGGCAACTAGGGCTAAGCTGCTGCACCGTGCTGAGGTGTAGGTTTCGAGAGGTGGGCTAGGATCAGGTGTCATTGGACAGGAACCCCATACCAGCCTCTACACACATCACGACATTATGTCAGTCAACCTTCGAAGCAGGCCATCTGGATTAAGATTGAAGTGGTGGGGTTGTCTGGGGAGAGGCCTAAACTAACAGGTGCTTCTGATTGCAGCACCTGTCTCGCAAAGGTAGGCTGCACCAAGGGAGTTCTGCAGACGTCATAGACTGTATATACGTAACTTCTTGGTCTGAAAAATGCAATATCACCGAGTGCCGCTAGAGCTTGGCTCCAAAAAGCCTCCGGCTCCATAGTCTTCCATTGAACTTCTCTCATGAAAGTTAATACATTTTTTCCAAAAGTTATCTCTCTCCGCTAATGTCGGGTTTCCAATCAGATCGAGTCAAATCCACCGCTCACTCCTCCTCAGCTCGTCCAAATATGGTCACTTCTGGCGCCAAACTGCTCTGATTTAGCAGGATGCAACGGCCAATATCTGAACTCGAGGCTTCATAACGGCCGTTCACAAATCAATGGGTATCGTCACTGTTGGTTGCCACTTGGCGGACGATGAGAGGTTGAGGTAGTGGCCGTATCTGAGACAAAGGAGAATACGCTGCATATTTTCTGATCACCAGATGGTCTATAAAAATGTTGAGTCAGTTGCAGCCCTGTATTTGCACACAAATTTGCAAAGAGCCTTGTATCAGTCAAATAATCACAAATCAATTTCTTATATACACCCTAGAAAATCAGATTCATTCTATCAGTGTGTCTTTAAATGGATTCTTGGTGTATTATTAATCTAAAATGGCAAAAAAAAAAAAAAAAAAAAATGCAGAAAGAACTATGAGAAGAGTTTATTTGCTTGGAAAATTAGGCTATTATGGATCAAATAAAACACAGCTGACATTTAGATAATGAGTTTATTAAATTGCCATTATTGACAATGTAATCCGTTACAATATTCAATCATAATATGATTAACTCATGACAAATAGTCACCATTAATTGATGACACAGTGCATGTTGCCCAGCACTGACTGAGCCTAGTGCACAAATGTTTATCTCTTTTTAATGACCAATCATTTAGTTCTCATGTTCACCGCTGTCAGGATTCATCGTGTTGGAGCTAATAGGTGGGATTGTCCTTGAGCTCGGCTCACAAGTGTTCTAATTGTTCTGGATTCATTTCTGGAACGTCGTTTAGGAACGAATTTATGCCTGTTTAATTCAAATTACAGGTTAACTTTGGACCAGCTTAAATTTTTAAATGTAAAATGATGCAGCAAATGTGCCCACCCTGTAGAGCAGCTAGAAACTGCTAGAAGACCTCAAAGTTATGTAACATAGTGTTATAGTGTATCCAAACTCAGTTATTCCGCATCTTCAAATCCTATTCTCTTGTAAAATTGAAACACAAGTTTTGAATATAATTATTAAAGCGTAGACTGTTGCTTGTCAGGTATATTTCTTTTCATTTTAGAACTAACATCATTTTGACTTTATTTATAATACTTTAGCCTAATGGGGATAATTGTGTCTATTCTGCAACACACAAACAAAGCTGCTTCTTTATTTTCCAAGTCTTTAATGGATCATAATGACTTGCACATAGCTGGAGGCTTTTTGGATTTATACTGAATGTAGAGCAAATCAGCAAAGACATTAAAAACTCACTGAGTTTTAAACTCACTGAGTTAGAATTTGCTTATGGTAGTTCAATCCAGTATCATGCCAAAGTGTCTAATACACCCACCAGTACACTACAGCATACTGTGTCATTTTGCCTCGTCTAGGCACAAAAACTACTTGGTTGGGAATATTTTTCAAAGAAATCCACACAGCAATATCACAGACTTGAACCCTAGTCTCCTGAGTGAAAGTCCTGGATTTGATCCATCCAACCACCCACTACCTGCTTGTCTTTGGTGAGATACTAAGCTGGCTAGTTGACTGGCAACAATCCACAGTCACTGGCTCGAAGTGAGAAGCCTTCTTTTGTTCAGTTTTGTGTGAAATCGAAGCCGTATTGTTTCAAATATTGTTTGACGGGTGCGGCAACAGCAACTAAAGGAGGAGGGACCATCGAGCAAACAATTTAACACAGAAGCCTTTCCGATCAAAAGCCCAGTCTTAACAACAGCAGAGTCTTAACTCGGCAACAAAGGCCTTTGTGACTTCTGGAAATTGCTAATAACAGATTTTTCTGTCTGGGATCTATTAGACGCCTCTGGGTTCAGGGTCACACGGCTCTCAGCGCCCAGCTTTCAAGTCAATTTATCTGGCTATCTGTCTCTGTCCGTCATTTAATCTGTCCTTCCCTCTGTCCATCAGTTGGTCTGCATCTATCTGACAGCGTATGACCACATGTCAGCCAGTCCACTACCATGTCAGTGGGCAGAAATAGACAGGCAGCCTGGCAACCTGCCTTCCTCGCGGGGCCTCAGCGCTGACAGCTCCGGCCCTCCAGGACCACATCTAATGTCACATACTGTTGACACTTTCTCAACACTCACTCACATCCATCGCTTGTTCCTTTTTACATACTTCACTTTTATCATTTTATGGGAAAGATTCTTTACTAGGAAGACGGATGCATCTTTGTGTCTCTGTTGGCAGCATGTGCTCTCTGGTGGATTCTTTTCTGCATCTTGGGAAAGGCTGCGTGACGTGTATATATTCATGCTTCTCTCAGGACATGTTTAAGTGTCACAACACAGACATGTCAACTGGTAACGCTAAAGCCGAACTGCGATGTTGCATCTGGAGGTGCTTCTTCTGGTCAGAAAAGAGGCTACTGTCTCCCTGTCACAGATACGCACGTACGAAGAAACCCACAAACAATGCAGACAGAGTATCCACAGTACGCAAACTGATTGGAGAAAACGTAACAGCAGATATTTTTGGAAACAGCTTATTATTGTCAGCGATGTCAGATTGGGTGGTTATGTTGGCACAGCCTGTGCTGCAGTTGTGTGTAACTGATCAGGAAGAAAAGAGACAGAAAAAGCTGTTAGCGGGAGTGAGAGAGCTGAGAGGGACGAGGAGGAAGAAGAGGGACAGAATGTGCACACAGAGAGGGAAAGTCAAACAGCAACAGAGACACAAAGATACCGCAACAAGAAAACAGAGAAAGCTGAACAGAGTTTGAGGAGAGTCAGAGGAGGCTGAAATAGTAAAACAGAAAACACAGAGAAGTGAAGGAACAATGGCATGAAATAAGGAGGAAAAGATAGGAAGGAGGAGAGTTGGTGGAGAAGATGGTTCCCAAGAGCGCTACTTAAGGAAGGCATCAGTGAAATTACCCGTGAGAATTGGAGGCTCTTCATCACACATGGTGCAAATTATTAAGTGTGCCTCGTAAGCAAATTAGCCCCACAGCTAGCGCGCACCTTCTGCTGAACCCTGAACCACTGGATTCAAACAGAGCAACCAACGCGCCATCCCAGATGCTACGGTGTCATTTCACTCTGCTTAGAAGTTGGTGCGCTCGACTGCCACCACAGTCTTCATGTGGCTTTCCTGACGTTGAGGTTAAAACTAGAGATAAGAGCTGGTTAAATAACTACAAATATCATTTAAATATCTTCCTTTGCTTCAGTTGAATCTTCATCCTGGTTAATTCAGGCCACTATCTGTTAAAATCTGCAGGGTTTTTTTGGTGACAAAAAAAATGCAATTTGTACCTCTGAGAAATTTTACTATTGTTGGAATATCAATTCTTCTGCAATGAAAATCAAAACATACAAGCCTTTTAGACGCTTTAGCAACTCATGATGAAGGTAAGGCAGCGTTCAATTATTTTATATAGCGTCACTGCTGAAGTGGTTTCAGTAAAATCCATCATCCGACCATCATGTTCATCTTATTGGAGGGGCATCACTGACAAGCACAGATCCTGCAGCATCCGAGGTGCGAGCAGAAGCTCAGCAATCTGAAAAATGACTTATGTTTATGCATGTTTCAACTTGCAAGCTATAATATGGTTTCTATGGATACAGCCACACATGATCAGATTTTACATTTAGTTCCACAGATTCATAAAAGACCTATTATATTTAAACTAACTTCATTTGGTACCAGACATGTTGTTGTTGATGGAATACAGGCCAGTGAAGAGTATCATGTATTTTGTAACATTCTGTATTCAATTCATCACGCATAAAATGAGAGGTTCACATTTAGCCAACTATCCGTCATTATGTCCCATATGATTCATGACATAATAATTCAATGTTAACCGAGAGAGGTTTGTGTGTGTCCATCAACGTAGCCACTCCACCAGCTCCACTTTGTAATCATCCAGGAGTACATGAGCTAGACACGATTATCTCCGTGGCAACATAAATCAAGAGGGAAGTTGTGTGATTTACATAGCTGATATGGTTATATATCAAACTTTATAGACTGGTACCCCTAATTTAGAGCAGACAAACCAATACAAACACACATACACACACTCACACACACACACAGCGAGAGTTGGGGTCACACTGGCCAACAAATAAACACTCTCGCCCACCACCATGTGAAGTACACACTAAAGCACAAACACACAACCCATTTGATTACTTTCACCCATTATTTTCTAATACAAATTAAACACCAAACCAATCGCACATTTCACAGACAAACGCACACAGAAAGGACACGCAAACACACCAAAGCGCAGTCAAAAGCGCGCACACACAAACGCACTCCTAACTCCCATTTAGAGTAAATCACCCCTGGATGTCAATAAGGGAGCAGAGGTAAAAAGTTTGAGTTACAGTGCTTGAACGGCTCAACAATCTCAGGTTCCCCCTGAACAACATTTCCCAGAAACTGCTGAGAACAGGCAGCAGTGTAATATTTCCCCTCCACTGTAAATCAACAAGCCAAACACCAACAAATTATCAGGCTCATATGTCCGGCATAAATATACTACCTGCTCTACAGAGAGGGAAACAGCCTGAATTTGCGGAAAGTTCCATCGGTTAGCATGGTGGCAACATCACTAACAGTTAAATGCTTGATTCCCACTGCGAGCTGGCCTTTCTAAAAGTGTCTGACCACCCCGGAGTGCTCAAAGTGGCGTTACATGAGGCAGTCTGACAAGTGTGCCTGACAGATTGCGTGAGTAGGTTGCCTGGTTAATGTGCCCCAACTTAGATGCCACTTTGGGTCCACGTTTGACCTTCAAAGGTTAGAATGACCTCCAGTGGTGTTGTGGGAAGAGAGCAGGGAGGAATGCTCCCTCACTTCTTATTAGGAAAGGTCGGTATGTTTTTTTGAAAAATCCAAACAGGCAACTGATCCGCGTTCATTCTGTGATGCTAAGTAGGCCAAGAGTAAGACAGACACTTTTGCAGGTAGATCTCGCCACCCCTTGAAGGAGGGTACATGCATGTGTCTTTGTTTTCATGAACAGTTACTGACATGTTAGCATTTTAGCCTGGTCCTTATAATAGCCAAAGATTCAGTTCAGCAATTCATTATTTTTTTAGGAAAAGTATAAGGTCCATGTACAGTGGAGTAACATCATGATAAATGATCAAGGAAAGAGCGCAACCACAAAAAACCACAAGCTTTTTCTATAAGTAGCTACAGATGGGTGACAAATTAAAGGAATAACCTGAAACCTGGTCCAGTAGGCCTGTTATGCTGTAGGTTTGCTGGTATGGTTTAAGTCCACATGTCCCCTGAGAGGGTAGGGTCACTGTAAATCAATACCAAGTTGTTTTAAGTGGTCAACTTTATCCTACAATGAAGCATTTCTATCCTGATGGGAGAGGTCTCTTCCAGGATGACAATATACCCATCCACAGGGGTCACTGAATGGTTGGATGAGTATGAACATGTCACCAAATCTCAACCCAGTTTAGGACCTATGGGACATTTTGGATTGGCATGTTAAACGGCACTCTCAACCACAATAATCGAAACACTAAATCAGGGAATATCTTTTGGAAAAATGATGTTTCATTCCTCCATTAGAGTTAGAAAGACTTTCAGAATCAGTGTCAAAACACGTTGAAAGCAGTTCTGGTATGTCACCCGTCTGTCTATACGGTGCAGTGAAAAGTGTTCAAGCTCCTCCTGATTTCTTCTATTTCTGTATATCTCATATATGTGTAAATCACATGAAACAGAAGCAAACAGAGTAAACACATAATTCAAGTCTTAAATGATAATTGTGCATATTGACGCAAATATATTATCTAATAACAACTAGCAAGGTGTAAAAAAGTATTCACCCCTTTAGATACTAGATCCAAAACAAACTCTACTGGTAGTTGGTTGTAAATGGACTTTACACGTCCAGGCTTGAAGTCTACCAGCTCTGTTCGATAGAATCATGACTTCTGACCATTTTCAGAACATGTAGTTGTGTAACAGGTCTAAGCAGTACCAAACTAGGCCAAACTCTAAAGAAATTCCAGGGACGATAAGGAGTAAGGTGATTAGTCTGTGAAGGGTATTTCCAGAGATACACAGTACGAGACATTATCTATGAATGAAGAGGACTTGGAACGATAGTGACCCTTCCCTCAAGAGGCGGACCTTCTGCAATCCTTCCAAGAACACGGTGACCACTCATCCAGGAAGTCACAAAAGATGAACCAGAACCCAGAAGGTGGTTGAATACTTTTTCAAGGACTTTTTTTTTTTTTTTTTCAAAAAGGTGGCCCCTACACAGACATTGAATGCATTCATGGTACTTGTCGTGGCTCTATGAATATACAACAACCAAACATTGCATGTCATGTAATTGTTGGACATTTTTTAGATCAAAGCAACCAAACATGTTTCCACATTGACATTATGTCAGGTAAAAAACAGATGGAACTGTACTTCCTAATGGTGACTCAGTTTCAGGTTTCCTACCTGTGGGGAACTCTGCAGGCACTACATCAGTATCGCCAGCCACCAGCGAGGGCACTATCCACGTGTAGCCGTAACCGGTGATCCCTACAGAGTGGGCCACCTCGAAGATAGTGTTGGCCTCTTCTTTTGTGCAATAGAGAAGAATGACGGGGCTCTGGAGCTTCTTCAGCTGGTTCTGGATCTTCGCATCTCCATCATCTACGGACATGTCGAGCAGTATAACTTCCTCCAGTTCCCAGCCCACAAAGCTGTTTTCGATGGTGCTACGAATCTGGATGAGGCAGAAAGAGAGGAGGCAGAAAAAGTAGTCTGATTTATTACCAGAGATTCTCCAACAAGACAAAAGACCAGACAGAAGCAGAAAGAGTTTTATCTTTGGTCAACAAAACGTTGGCTTTAACACTACAGTATATTTTCAACATGTCTGTTACAATTTGAAGACTTTGTACACGACACTTGTACTTTTTATTGTTTTAATTTAACAGTTCTCCTGAGTAATGTTTGCATTATTGTTTCAGCATGAAGTTGTCACATTAAGCACTAGTGTGGCATCATTTTCTCAGTGAAAACATCACATAATGGAAAATATGATTCCTCTGTCTGAAACTTTTAAAACAAAAAAAAAAGAAATCCAGTGTTTGGGTTAATGTTAACAAGTGGATGCTTAACAAACTTGTCTCTAATCAGCATCATTCTAACACTTTTATTGTTTAATATTTTTACTCCTTGTTTTATACACATAGGTTTCAACCTCAATTGTTATCATTTCTTCTTTTATTTCATTTTTTAAAAATATTTTATTAAAGCAAGCAAGTAATCTGTTGTTTAATCTATGTATACATATACAATTATATATATATGAAATAAAAACTATAAAATTAATGTTTATATTTGAATTAATTTATGATTAATTCAAGTTAAAGTTAATATATATATATACATATACATATATATTATTATTATTATTATTCAAATTTAATAGGCTCATTTGTGTCATTGGTTTCTCAGCACAGGGCTGATTTATTGCTTAGACATCTTGTGTTCTGTGTAATCTTCCCTTTACATTCGGGGTTATTTGTGCATGTTGCTTCAGCTGCATGCCGTTACCTTGGTGACAAAGTCCTGGTAACCCGGGTAGTACGTTGTGACGATGGAGAAGATGTACCAGTCGTATTCCTCCATGATGTTCAGAATGACTGACGCCTGCTGCTCGATGGAGGGGCCAAATTGAAAGAACATGGAGTTGTCATCCTGAAAGTGACAGAAACACACAGGATGCAGAGTGTAAATGGTTATGTAACAATTGGCCTGAACTTTAATTTAGTTGGCTTTACACACAGAGGAGAATAGTGACTACTTAGAGGACGGCGGTGGTTTTGTAACATTATTGGTGCGCACATTAATTTTGCTGCCTTTATTCTCTTGCTCACAGAGGAGAAAGGCAAGAGGACACCAGCGGGCTTGTAATGATACCGGTCATGATTTTCATTAGTTGCCTTTATGACTCCTTTAATGAGTTTGTGCATGGGGGTGACGGGAGAAAATTCTAGGGACTTGAAGCTGCTGTCCTCAATCTTATCGATCATTTTCATCAATTTGTCTCATTACAGCCATTTAATTTCCATTTCCATTTAGCCTGTGCAAAACTAGATTTATATAGAATATAATATAGAAGAATATAAGAGAAATGGAACACACCTACTCCTAACACACATGTACATTAAACCAATCACTGACTGAGACTTCATTTGAGTATGAGATACAGAATGCAAAGCAAACAGCATCACAGTCAGAGACAGACACTCCGGTAAACAGTGCTTACACACTGATATTCAAGTCTGCGTCTTAGCACCAGTGTTGAAATGGAATATTGAGCTGGACAGAAGAAGAGGAGGAGGTGAGAAATACTAGTCTAGACAAGACACTGCAGTTCTGCAACATGAGCTTGTTACTGTGCATGGGTGTGAGTCATTCTGTGAGAGTCAAACTCTCCTGCACACAATGTACAGTAGTGTGTTTATGCTCCCAGATATTCACGCTTCAAAATGTGGCAAATTATATGAATGAGAATTAATTCCTTTTTTTTGGCGTGTTTTGTTGCTGTAAAGTCAGTCGGGTAAGACCAGGCCGGCTGGCAGGGTGTTGCCTTCTTAGGACGCTCTTTGTGCTGCTCAGCATCAAAGGCTAACCTGCCCCCTCCCTGGAGATTCACACGGGTTGATCCTTTACCTTGTTCCTGCATTAATGAGATCAGGGCTATACCACGGAGGTGGCATGTTGAGCAGCACAATACATACAGCGTGTGAAATACGAGCACTCAAATAATGAGGCTAATGTGCTGCATCCATGAGGTGGAAAACTTGTCATGAGTCCATGATGCGTGAAATATAAAAGAGCCTCCTGAGTTGAGTGCAGAGGCTGTGTCTCAAAAATCATGAAATAATGATGCACGCGCTGATGTTGTATTGCGTTCCTCCGCTAACTTGAATCCATTTGTTGCTCAACTTTCTATCTCTTCTCTGCCTCTTCCTCTCTCGTCCTTCATCCATCTCTATCCATCTCCTCTCTCGCTCCGCCATCCCATTAATACCACTGGAATTACTGCCGGGGCACAGTTATAATTGAATTTCCAGACTCTTGCACTCCTGCTCCCCCCCCCCCCCCCTCTTTATCCTCTACAGAGAACCCATGCCACCCTGCCCACCCCCTAACCCCACATTTCCTCTGGCTTCCTCTCTATCTCACTCTTCTTAAGAGCAGTATTAATGTACTGTCCAACACATTCATTCAGAGTGCCAGAGGTCTGCAGAATTTTCATTAGCCTTTGAGAAAAGTACATGCTAAAAGAAGAGCAAGGCAAATGCAAGAAGCAGGGAAGGAGTGAGGGAGGGGGAGCGATATAGCGGATGTTGGTGAGGGGGGGGGGGGGGTTGTTGGGAGTGGGTTGACTAAAATGAAGTGCTGCAAAACACCACTCTTCATTCACAGCAACAATAATCAGGGTCTGGCCACATTATCACCTCTGTTGGCACAAAGTGATCGATTAGTGAGTATTAAAATTCCCAGAGGGGGCAGCGAGGCCAGCAAGTCAGTCAGCCAGACGCAGGAAGCCGGCCAGCAAGGCTTTGAATATTGCTTCTGAGCCAGTCACTGTCTCTTTCTGTGGATCCACGGCTGACGTCAGCGCTGGCTACTGTACACAGACAACAATACACTAAACCACACAATACAGCAGGATGAATGGTCGGTGGAGAGGGAGAGATGGAGAGATGGAGAGATACGACGAGAGACAGAAAAAGAGCAGATAAAACCAGAGAGGAGGGAGCAGATAAGAGGAAAGAGAAAAGCAGAGAGAGAAACTAAAATGGAAAGGAAGGAATTAAGCAAGCTATAATAGGAGATAGAGATGTACAAAAAGCAAGCATGGATGCAGCTGAGATTTGAAGCCTGCCTCCAGAGGGACAGAGGCAGAGGACAATGTGGTGACAATAGGATGAATGGAGAAGAAGAGGGCAGGCTGGCAGGCGGCTGTGATCCAGTATGGAGCGAGGGAGCAGGGAAGGGGGCAGGAAGCCAGGAGTCAGCAAAGGAGCAGGCAAAACGGAGGTGTGTGTGTGTGTGTGTGTGTGTGTGTGTGTGTGTGTGTGTTCGCCAGCTACGTGTGTCAGGCAGTCAGCCAGCCATTTATGCCCGAGTTGTTCAACCACAGAGGACCACTGCTGTCAGAGAGGAGAAGACAGGAACGGGACACGTGTGCCCTACGTTACGGGAGACGTGTGTGTTTGTGGGTGACAGATGGAGACATATGTGGTTTAATGTGTGTGTGTGTGTGTGTGTGTGTGTGTGTGTGTGTGTGTGTGTGTGTGTGTGTGTGTGTGTGTGTGTGTGTCAGTTTCTACATCTGTATTAACACACATATGTGCCTATATTCTTCTATTTTTGCCCCAAAACAGCAGCATTTCTGTCTTTGTGTAAATTGGCCTCTGTGTGTTATGTTGTGTGTGTGTGTGTGTGTGTGTGTGTGTGTGTGTGTGTGTGTGTGTGTGTGTGTGTGTGTGTGTGTGTGTGTGTGTGTGTGTGTGTGTGTGTGTGTGTGTGTGTGTGTGTCAGTTTCTACATCTGTATTAACACACATATGTGCCTATATTCTTCTATTTTTGCCCCAAAACAGCAGCATTTCTGTCTTTGTGTAAATTGGCCTCTGTGTGTTATGTTGTGTGTGTGTGTGTGTGTGTGTGTGTGTGTGTGTGTGTGTGTGTGTGTGTGTGTGTGTGTGTGTGTGTGTGTGTGTGTGTGTGTGTGTGTGTGTGTGTGTGTGTGTGTGTGTGTGTGTGTGTGTGTGTGTGTGTGTATTCCATGGGTGACAAGGCTTGGTGTGCCAGAGTTGCTTGCTCTGCCCCAGAGCCCCCAAATGAGTGCACTCACACACTCCCGGAGCAGTTATTTGACTTGGAGGGGAGGGCGAGTCAATAACTCAGGTATTTCAATTACACACACAGGGGCACATCAGTGACTGCAAAAGAAATAGACCCACTTCCAATCTTGCTCCGGAATAACACACACACACACACACACACACACACACACACACACACACACACACACACACACACACCATCCATTATTCTCTTCCTGTCTCTCGTGCACGTGCTCACTCTCTTTGTAACAGCATTCAAAACCCTCCCTCTAAGAGAGCATTCAAACACAATACAAAACACAAAATGACAAATCAAGGCTGCAATCACACTAATACCAGGCTGTTGCGTCAGACACACACAAGCACTTGTACACTCAAACTGACTCAGTAAAACACCATGAGACGCACTGCTAAACAGAAAGGTGTATCACATCGTGATCGCATAAAGCACATAAATGGGAACACATACTGGTATAACTGTCAAGCAAATTGTTTTTAAATGTGGATAAAGATCGTGCCATGGTGAGGTTTGTAACCAAAGGTTTTAGGTATCTATTACTTTTGTATCAGCATTTAGATTTTTATTTGGGGTAATTTGGGTTTTCAGGATTTTTTTTGTGTCGTTTTATTTGGCTACTAATCCAACTACCTGTCTGTCTTTCTTTTAACAATGTTGGAGTTATGTTGGAAAGAAGTGTTCTTACCTCAATATGCCATCTAGTATGCAGTGTGTTTTGCACCGTATAATTAGAGTATAAATACACCAAATAGCTTAAAAAAAAACGTAATAGTATGCGAAATAAACAAATAAACTATAAAGGAACAGTTTGATATGTTGGAAAAGACACTCTTTCTCTTTTGCTGCTGAGAGATAAGTGACGTCTGTTTGGTGGACATGAAACGATTTCTAGTATCTCAGTACAATGATCTTTAGGGGTGCTGGTAGGACTTAGCTACGTTTGGGCAGAGCCACTCTGCTGGTTAGCCAAGAGGTTGCTGGTCGTAGCTTCATATTTACTGTGCACATGGTATCAATCTTCTCATGTAACTATTCCTTTAACTATGTCATGTGCTATTTTATGACAAATGCATGGCTCATAGTGGATTATACTTTAGATTAGGGGTTGGGGAGATCTATCTCGCATACTATTGTGATCTGTTGTGTAGAAGTATTGTAGCAATACACTCACAGCAAGTATCAATATTCTATCATAAATAGATTCATTGTGTGATTGCATTTTATGACAGGTTTTTTTTGTTGATCAGTCTGTCTGCTTCAAAATCCCATTTTTCAACAATAAAAGTGTGAACATACCGAAAGGTTTACTTCATTCAATAAAATGATTTCTTTTGGTGGCATAAAAAAAAAAAAAAAACTCTAATAAATCTCAATATATGTTATTGCAATACTCAGCATATTGCAAAAGGTTTAAAATGTAAATAAATCGTATTGTGACTTGAAAACTTACTCCAGTAAAAATCAAGGTTTTTAACCTTGTTAACATGTCCACGTGGTGTTTTTTTTTTATTCTAGAAGACATATGAGTGAAATAAGCCGAGAACATCATGGCTGAGCACTCAGCTTTGGAACTGCAGTGACAGTCTGACTCAAAACACACATTCAGACAGCCAGAGATTCATGTCACAAACTCAGGGAACCAATCCCGTCAGCTTGTGGGTGGGGTTCTCCATATCATCGATCCGCCAGCTCGAGCTCAAACAAGCAGAGAAGGCTGAGATAGAGGACTGTTTGGATATTCATACATTCACACATACTATATTACGTTTAGTTACATGGAGCCACGCTAAGGAATTAGGGGGGGAAAAAAATTCTCGAAAAAAATGTCCAAATATGTCATTCTGATAACCAGAGACACATTTTTAGAAATTTAAACAATGCCAGAGGAGGGACTTTAAGTGTTGTGATAACATCATATGATGGGGTTCCCACACCTACTTTACATGCAGAATGATTATCTATCCGGAATCCACTGATATAAAAAACAAGAGCTACCACAGACAACATGTGACGGAGTGGGACAAGGGCTTACATCCTAATTAGCCCATAAGATAGACGAGGCCTTAGCAACATTTACAAGCATTTTTAATTAACTTTATGTGCAATATAAACCATGTAGGTATCTTTTTCCTTGTCAGGAGGTAGTGTTCAGTCGAAGACGGAGTGAGTGGAAGAGAGACAAAGACTGAGATCGAAAGGTAGAGAAAGCCAGCGAGAGATGATGGTGTCTGTTGCTGGGAGGTTTTTGGCAATGCATATTTCTATCCTGCCTATAAAGGATCCTTTGAACTTGAGCAGGGAGGGTGTTGCTATTGACTGCTGCTGCACTGCCTGATGGAAAGAGAAGCCAGCCAGAGAGCGAGCGAGAGAGAGAGACAGAGGGAGAGAGGATGGAGAGATGAGAGAAGAGAGCGATGGAGTGGGAGGTGAGGCGGGAGGAAAGAGGGAACAGCTGGCCTTCGCTTGAATGTAGTGAATTTAAAAGACAGTGGGTAGGAGATATAAACTCACCACAGCCACAGGCATTCACATACACACACTCGCAGTTGAGATGGCTGCAGGGATACACACACACACACACACACACACACACACACACACACACACACACACACACACACACACACACACACAAACACAGAGGTGCTCAGTTTTGATAAGCCTGTAAGCACAAGCCGCAGTCACCACGTGCGCCCAAATTACGAATTGATGATGAGTCCTCCCCTCTGCTCCCCTGTATTTTCTCCCTGTCCCTCGCCTCTCTCTCACACACACGCACGCACACGCGCACACACACACACACACACACACACACGCGCGTACACACACACACACACACACACACACACACACACACACACACACACACACACACACACACACACACACACATAATTCTTTATCTCTACCTCAATTAAACCTCCCCTCACTCCCAGTCTCTTTTCCCCTCTACTTCGCTCTTCTCATGCCTCATCATCACATTTCTTATCATGGAAGCCTACTTATCTTTAATCAAACCCATACAAGCTTAATTAGCTTGCACATTTGTCAGACCATCATCTAATTAACAGTGACCTTATTTTAAGTACTTTTTGAGTCTTAATTAAAAAAAAAAAAAAAAACAGGTCTTCATTGGAGTATTTGACTAATTTTGCCATAACATAATTTTGATTGCAATGTGACTACCCTGTCACAGCCACCGCAACCTTTCAGGTATTTAAAGGATGACAAGACGGGAAAAAAAGAGACGTACAAAAAGGAGCAAATTAAACTGAGCATGCTGCCGAGGGCGTTTTTTTTTCTTCACATCTTGACACAATCAGACTGCCTGAATGGAAGTTAATACCACTTAACACTGAGACGCACACACAAACACACACAAATGCACAGATCGTTTCTCTCTGGCCCATTTCTACTCTAAGTTTAGCAGACGACCCACCAAGGGGCCTTTGCAGTCTGATGCTTTTCCTGCTGCTGCTCTTGTCTGTCCCCTGGTCCTCGCTAAATGGTAATAGTTCTTTCTCGGTGCACGTGTCTGTGTGTGTGTCGTAAAGTTAGGCTAAGGAGACTGAATAGGGTGGCTGGAGGAAAGAGTGAGTCGACAAAGTATATGGATGTAGTCTGGCTTTTATATCCGTGTCTCTGGGATGGGCAGCTGGGTGAGGCGAAGTGGCTGAATATTAGGGTGGAAGGTATAAATTATGACTGAATTTTGTCGGTTCTTTTACATAAGAAGTGGCATTTCTTATCAAAAGATACAACACCAAGGATATGCTATGAGACTGTCCTCGACGCAATAGGTCCTTAGTGCAAACTAAGACCCGCAGCCACGTTTCAAATTAGGCGCCCTGTAGTGGTTCGTGTAAACAACGACAATCTGGTGTCCCGGAGAAAAGACACAGGTGCGAGGAAGCAGGTTGGGTAGATGGCTGAATACGGAGGGAGCCAGGACAGTTTTTTAAAAACTGCATTTTCCATTGGCTCGACACCAGAGGCTAAACGACGCTGGGTGCCGGAGACTGTTATTTGCTTTCGGTTTCCAACCATGTGTCAGGATGGTTATTTAAAAAACATATTTACTGTTGCCACGACGACAACGGTTGCAAAACTTTGAGGAAGTAATAACTTCATCACGTAACCGGGCTCAAGTCATCATTCTAACCAAATCTATTATCTTTCCCCTAACCAAGTGTTTTTTGTGCCTAAAGGTAACCCGGTGTGCTGATGTAAGAAACACTTCTGTGGGTCGGATTTGAGGGTCGAAACAAACAACTTGAATGGGATGGAGGACTTGTTGTATGATATATACTGGGTAGAGTTTCAGAGCTGGTGTTTGACTTTAGGAAAAAAAAAAAAAAAATGAGGATAAATGCATGAAGAATGGATTAAAATGTTTGTTTATCTGCTCTAACACAAGATGCATGCAAATTATAAGACAGCCAGCAAGCTTACTTCCAGCAGTAGTAAGTGTGTGTAAAGCCAAGAAGCATTTCATTACCTGACTACCTTTTGTGGAACAACAGGTTATGTTGACAGAAAAGATGATAGATATATTTCCAAGACAGCATTTCATTCACAAACACCTCGGTTATTCCTCATTCTTTGATCTGTTTGTTTTATAATGATAAAGTAAAAAAAAACATACTGTTTGAACATACTAACAATAAATCTTATCCGTGCCCTATTTAAGCCAAGCAGCAAAACAGGATGAAACAACAGGCTGATGTTACATGTCTCCTTAACATACTTTACTTAAAGTGCAGTTGCTGCAATTAGTGTCTTCTATGTCTTCTACATGGATTATCAACTGAGGAGGACGTAGACTTCTGTCTAGGGAGCGTAGCTTTAGGCACAGTCTTCATCATCATCCACTGCATAACGTTTAAGACAATAAGGTTTCTAAAGGAAGAATAAGCGTTCCTTTTTGTCTGCTGTATTTTTCCACCACTCAAACGATAATACACAGACAGACACATTTTACCATCATGACCCCAAACCCACCATAAAGTAAGACTCAATCAGAGAGAAGAACTTATAATACTATATTGTTTGATTTTGGATCTTTTGCTGCTCTTCCAAGGGCAACTTAGTGAAGAAAAGAGAGAGCTTAAGTCAGAGGGTTGGTAGTGGAAGCAGGGACAGTGAAGACGCTGAGGTTCACAACAGAGTGTCCCAAGGCGGCTGTAAAGTGGTTTAGGGAGTCAGGGAGGTGAGCACGCTTCTGTAGTCAGACATCTTTCTTCCTGTCCTTTGCTCCAAGCGAAAGAGGAGGAGGGGAAAGGTGATGCTGAGTTGAGGGAAGAGAGACAGGGACGAGCCACGGGGAGGGAGGGAGGGAGGGAAAGGGAGGAGAGGGGGGTTGGAAGCAACTGCACAAGTAGCTTCCAACCCCTCATCACATGAGGGATGTTATTAATCCATTTTTTTTCCCCTCCAGTCTCTCCATCTGTCCTCTGCTATCTCCTCAACTCCAGTCGTATCTCCTGATTTCAATCTCCTGCTCTGGCTTTGCCCTCAACTCACAGCTCTTCATCCCCCCTCACCCTATCCTCCTCCTCCTCCTCCTCCTCCTCCTCCTCCTCCTCTCTATTCCCCGTTTCTTGCACAGCCTCTCTAACTTTCTCCCTCATCCTTGTCTTGGCCTCCCCTGCCTCGCTCTCTTCCTTCCTTCCTTCCCCCCTCTCTCTTTCTCTTTCTCTTTCTCTCTCTCTCTCTCTCTCTCTCTCTCTCTCTCTCTCTCTCTCTCTCTCTCTCTCTGTCCATCTATCATGCATCCCAGGGTGCACCTGGGCTGCGCTGTCAGTTGTAGGCCCAGAGCCATCATCATGCTGGGGCTGTTTCTCACCACTTCACACTATACAGGAACTGAATTTTCTCTCACTCTCAGGTTTCACCTCACCTCCAGTTTTACAATGTATCTGTAATACATGAATATGTGCTACAGCCCCCCCCCCAAAAAAAAAAAAAGGTGCAGGTCACTATCAACTCTTCAGACAGTCTTTAACCTGTAGAAACGGGTGTAAGCACGTGATCTTCAGGTGACGAGGAGGAGAGGCGAACAGAGCGCAAAGGGAAACCAGAGAGAACCGTTGATATGTGCTTCTGTGTTCTTCTCCCGGCGACACAATAAAGGCCCGCTCTCAGCCACTGTCAGCGGCGGGACCACCCTCTCCATCTCCGCTGCCCCTCCTCCTTGACTCTCCAATCTTATCCCTTTCCGAAGCACAGACCACCCTCTCTATCTCCCCCCCTCCTCTTTTATCTGCGCCGCTCTCTTCCCCGTTCCCTTTGCAGTTTTACATTTACATTTCAGGCATTTCGTTGATGCTCTCATCCACAGTAACTTAACGAGCGCAACTGCGGGGTGAGCCTCGAAAGTCTTCGGTCTCCGACAGATCAAGAAGCAGCGGGTGCACGAGGTCAAACAGCGGCGGCTCCGTGACAAACGTAACAACTGTTCTGTGTCACTGGAATGATGAGAGAGAAATTACTAGGAGGTGCCTGCTTAGGAGCAAACTGAGGAAGGTTTATGTGTTCATCTCTCATCTGTGATTCACACACAGACCACCCTCTCAGCCTCGACTACCCCACTAGTACGGCTCCCTCCCAGCGAGGACTCCTTTTCATTCACTGGGATGACAATTAAAATTCAAATCTGCTTTATTAGCGTGACAGAGGCAGGGGGTTGTCTCCACAACAGAACATGTTAGAAGACGGGCTAAGACAATAAGCCAATCTGTATGCTCCCTCTTCTCCTACCTCACTCGTTCCAGTCTTTCCCCTCCTCCCCTGTTTCCGCTTCGTAAAGCCGTGCACGAGTACTTAAAACCCTCCTCTCCTTCTGCACGCCACCCTCCCTCCTTTTTCACAGTCTCTTAAGATGCTAACATGGAGACACAATGATTATGTCACCATCAGTTCCCCTCTTTCGATGTGCACTTGCGGTTACCTACGTGCATGTCGGTGCGCAAACACCTGTGTGTGCGATCGTCCTCATTAAAAGAAAATGGATCCAGTGAAGCTTTAAAGAAGACAAGGGAGCAGAAAACCAGAGATGTGAGAGGCTGTTTAGCTCGAGGAGCGAAACCTGCCACAGGACTTATGAATACTTCAGACTGAATCACTCCAACTCCCAGGATTCACTAACTTCTTCTGCATCTCTTTTTTTGTTTTATTGGCCTGTGCTCAATCCTCAACTATTTTTGATTCCATTTACAATAAGCTTTTTTTTCCAGCAATAACCATTAAATGCATTAACTCTTAAAACAGTAGTATTCACTGTTAGAGGCAGAATCCAGCATTCCTGCACAGGATACAAGCCGCAATCACAGGAGCAACCCATTCAGAGGAATTGATGCACGTATCTAACCTGACATTATTATTTCCTATCCTATTAAGTTACAGCTATTGTGAATTAAACATTTCCTGCTGCTCCTGTTTCACACAGCTCCTGTGGTACATGATGTGTGTGTCCACCAGTCTCAGGAGCCAGTTTACAGTCAATCCAACTTTTAGGTTACTCACAATGCCCAGATTGATAATGGCTAAAAGCAGTGAACTTGGAGATTTTGTAACAGATGTCAAACAGTTAATAAACTTCTCTTTTTCTTTGGCTGTACTGTAATGTGTTTAGTCCAGATTGTGTGCTGAGGTCGTGTTTATTGTAGGAGGATTTGAACCTGGTGGCCAGCCAGCTGAAATCACGTTTCTTCTTTTGGTGGTTATATAATTTCACCCCTCTATCATTTTTAGTTAATGTAAATGAACATGTTGTTTATGTTTTTATCTTCAAAGCAGGATTGACTGTTTTATTCTGGCGGGGTGTGAAGGGTGAAAATATGGTCTGTTGTTCACATATCTGAGTTCAGGACATTGTGTTAAATGTAGACATTCTGTAGTATAATTTATTCGGGTCAAACTGTTATAATCCCTTTAATGCTTATTATAAGATTCAAATCAAGTGTTGCTGTCTCTTTCTCTCCTTCTGTCCTTCTGTCCTTCTCCCTTCTTCACACTGCTCTCTTCTCCACTTAAAAAAAACTGAAGAAATGACTGTACTTTCTTCTTCTTACATTCACAACTCTTGTCTCTTCACTCCTTCTCAGTCTCTTTCTTGCACACACACACACACACACGCACACACACACACACACGCTAAGACACACATGTGGCCCGTCCTCCCTCGTCCTCTGCGTGCTGCCGTGACAGCCGTCCTCTGTGGCTGCCAAGGCTTTTTAACCACAACAATATCTAAATGGCACACAAAGGCCCATCAGAGTCATCTAGTCGTTAAACCAGCAACCTTCAGCTCGGCAATTAGGAATATTTAATTCACCCTCGCACCCCTACACGTACACACACACACACACACCCCTACACGTACATACACACACACACACACACACACACACACACACACACACACACACACACACACACCATCCATTATTCTCTTCCCGTCTCTCGTGCACGTGCTCACTCTCTTTCATCTCTTCCTCTCCCTCTGTTTCACCCGTCCTCTCACCCTGTCTTTTGCACGTGCACACTCGCACTCACGTGCACTATACCTCACACCAATCCACTCTCTTTCTCAATCCCCACGGCTCTTTTGTCTCTCTCTGTCGCTATAGTCACTCCACTACAGCGGCATACAATCAGTGTCAAGATCGATTAACAGATTTCACACCGCTGGACACGGCATTTACAAAGAACCAGATGAAATGAAAAAGAAGGAGCGGGCTGAGATAATAAGGAGAACAGAGAGAAAAGGTTTAACGCACTGCCGTCAATGTGCTGAGTCAATCATAAGTAGATCCAGGAGCACCAGGAGCATGTCAAGCCTTTAGAGGTTCTGTAGGACAGAGCAAAGGGAAACCGGTTTGGAAATAAAAGAGAGCTTTGCCTGCAGTTGTGCACTGCTCATCCAACAGAGAAACAGCTTTGGTACGGGCCTCTGTGTGTCACGCCAATAAAGATCACCTTTGAACTGAGGGTGAGAATAAACAGGGAGGGGGAAAACTGGACAGAGGAAAGACGGGAAGAAAAGATACTGAGATTTATACATTTTTGGTCTATTTTCATTATTTTTTCATTATTGGTGCGAACCAACCCAATTTCACTCCGTGAATATATAGGTCTGGAGACCCTTAATAGGGAATTGTTTGCAGTTGTTCCATCCTACTTGGCGTAGACCTCTGGTTAATTCAACCAATCATTATGCACCGAAACCTGCCAACACTTTGCCATCGCTGCAACTACGTACGGCCCGTGACCACCAAAGCGTCTTTTCCTGAGTACAGCATACTGTAGGGGTGGGGGGACGGTTAACCACCGATACTCCTCGGTGATTGGTCTGCTCTTCGTAGTGGCTGTGCAAACGCTAATACAAGCCGAGTGGAATTTGAAATTTAAAAGCCAAAGAATAAGAGAGAAGAATATTTTGTTAATGAAACACAACATTCCCAGTTTGACTTCTTGGGGGCTCATTTCTCTCGTTTCCTGTCCTCTTGCCACTGGCTGTAATAAAAACTTAAACATTTAAACATTTGGAAAAACCTCTTCAGGTTATGCTCCAAATAACTGTAATGTCTTATTGTGAGCATACAAATTAATCGCTGTGTCTGTTTTCTGTAAAATTAGTCCAAAGTTAAATATTCCTTCCCAGAAATCTGAGCCACTTTCAAAGATATGTACGAGTTTTGTTGCTGAAAACTTGAGTGTGGTCTGACCTGAGCCCATTTTTTATTTTTTTTTGCCAGATACGTAGATCTTTCTAACCCTTGACTTAGTTAAAAACGGAAACTGTAAAAAGAAAAATAAGAAAAAAAGAAAAACTGGCACACACTTGTTTTTTGAAGCTAAACTCAGCACCATGAAAAATAAGTAACAATATTCAGCCTGACCTGAGTTGGGCCTTCTTGATCTTCTTTGGTGTAAATATCAAGCAACACAGAGTTCACAGCCAAGAAATATATTTTTCTTTTTATTAAAACAGTTGTAAATCTGCAGAGTATCAGTATGTACTAAAAGACTTCTGGAAAAAAAAACATCTGGCAGACTTTGAACGTGGTGGCACACGAATCACCAGGGATGAGAACATTAACCAAAGGTTCTGGGCATTGCATCAAACATTTTGAAAAGGAGGGTTTGATCATCCTGAATGATGCTGGTTAAAAATACTCAATCGAAGCTGCTCTAATAAGCCACTGATTCACAGCTGGGTTGATGATGAATAGAAGTTGCCCATGAACTCTTTACTGACTGATTAACCCCATAGCTATGATGTTATACGCATAAACACCTCTGATGTATGGTTTTCTGCATCCATAAGGACCAGCTATGATTTCACACCTAGTCAGCCTGCTCCCATCCCCCCACCTCCTCCTCCTCCTCTCCTCCTCTCCTCCTCTCCTCCTCTCCTCTCTGCCTGACAGTTGGTTGCAACAGCAGCCATCGAATACACACAGTGGAGGTGCGAGCTATTCTTCCTCTCCCTTGCTGAGCCTCTGTGCGCATGCACACATGGATGAACGCACATCTATAACTTTTGTGTGGTAACACGCGCAAACATTGCACATTTGAAATTACGCGTACTCTACACACACATAAGGTAGACCCGTGTACATTCAGATACACACACACCAGCTGTGGCACCAAAGCCAGCTTTTGGCAATCACATCCACTCTCTCCCTGCCTCCCTGCACGCTGTGTCACAGAACAGAAGTCGAATTCTGCATCTGGAGCCTGGGCTGGTGACTCACCCACAAACACAACACACACACACACACACACACACACACACACACACACACACACACACACACAGATCCTATGAATGTCAGCGGCAAATGCTCTGCTGCTGTGCATGTCTATACGACAAGCACTTATTGAGCAAACTGACACTGCAGCACCTTCCCGTCTTCCTGTCAGAAAGTGAAAGAGATGAACGACAAGCACCCAAAAATAGATGAAATTTTCAGATGCCTGTTCTTTTCAATGACTGCAACACTACAGCACAAACCAGGTTTGTCTTTACAACCTGCTCACTTTGATGAAATTATCCTCCTGCTGTTCTCATCCCTCTCTGTTTGCTTCATCTCATCTCTCTTCTATCTCTTTTTCCATCCAAGGAAACTGAATTCTTAATTAAAATGTATTAATTTTAAAAAGATGCTAAAAATATCTGCCAGAACATGGTATCACTGTGGAGCGCGCACACACACACACACACACACACACACACACACACACACACACACACACACACACACACACACACACACACACACACACACACACACACACCCAACGTTAGCAACCCAGCCACTGGGTTTATTTTATAACACCAGAAAGGAGAAAGCTATCAAACATAGAAAGCATAACATGCACAACGAGACGAATACACTGCGATTAAAACCGTGGCGACACATTGCACCTTGATTTTGAATTGAAGCGTGAAAACGACAAAGGTTAACACGTGTGACTGAAGTGAAACGCAGGTGAGACGCATTGTGAACCGTAAACCGCAGCAGCACCCACAACATGGAAACAGGCAAGCTGCATTCGCCAGACAAATCCCACAGCAGGTAATGGAGGTACAGCGGTGCACTGTGAGGCTCTGTGCTTTGCATCATAGTGAGTTTGCATGATGAGTTAGCTCACCTCTAAGAGTAGTTTCAGGGTATAAATTCTGAAAGCAGACATAATGTATTGCACAATTACTGGCGGAGGGTAAGTGGAGTAACAGTATTTACCGAGCAAGGGAGCCGGGCTTCAGTCCACCAAAGAAGGTAATATGGTAGCTATAATATGTACATGCACATATACACATGCAGCATATATTATAATAATTATAGGTATTACTCTTGAGGTACCTACTGTCCCAGCTATATTCTATTAAATATAACTCACTGCAGTGCTAATAGGGCCGTTAAATACGATAATTATTACATTAATTTGAGTGTTTTTATGTCACAAATACTTGTTCTCACATAATGAATGTATGAGAATTATACACAACCAAATTGCAAAGTAAGGCAGAAATGATGACATTATGGACAGAGCAGATTTAAATGCTAGCACACACAAAAAACTGAAATGGATTTCACCAAAATGAAAGACGCAGTGGCATAAAACTGCATCAAGTGCATTCATAGTAGTTGGTAGATTTAAAATGATGTAAAGAAAGGACAGGAACAGAATAATCCCAGTTAAAAACACTGCAGCAGAGTCAGGTCATAGCATGAATTACAACTAGCATCATTTGTTCGGTCTAAAACCAGGTCTCGCAGTGCACACTTTGATATTCTGAGTTTTCAACGCACCATGAGACAACTCGGTGAGCTTCAAAAAGGCCGAAACAACTGTGTCCAAACTGCAGGTGCACTAGCAAAAAAAAACTTGCACAGCTATTAATAGATTTTACGAAGCTGACACTAACCAGCTGGGATGTGATGGACGTACTCACAGTACAGGAGGACTGACAAATGCTAGAGGACACACGTGCTACGCAAACTTTGACGTCACCAGTGGTGAAAAATGCAGATTTAATCACATACAATAATTGAGTACAGTTAAAGGGACTTTCCTTTCACTGCTATTCACAGGTAGGTGCTGCACTTTTTACTCCACTATATCAAATAGTTAGCAGCTACTTTCAGATTAAGATTTTTACATTAAAGAAACATGATAAACCTTTTAAATTAAGTTATTCATAAAGTCATTAATAAAGTTATTTTTCAACCTTTATATCTTAAGTGGCTTGCAACCTATTTGGCTCATGACTGGTTGTCACCTTGACAAAGTTTCATGTGTATGAATTTTGTTTTTTGGAGCAGCAAAAATCAAACTATAAGCAAAAAAGTTGCTTAAACTTTGATGCAACTATATGAACAATCTCATCATGAAAAATATAATAATATGGAGGTCATTTAAAAAAAAAAACACCTTACTTTCAACACTACATCTTGCTGATAATACATGTGGTTTTTTTTTTTATTTAAGGGAAAAGGGATCATCTACAAATCAATAGAAATCTCATGATCAGACAGAAACTATAATCCAAAATAACCAGAAAAATCACTGGCCTGATGCATCCTGCTCCACCCCTCAGCCTCTTCCTTCTCCGTGATGTTAAATTACCACCTGACCAGGATTCTCATTAGACTAAAGAGGCAGGTGCTCCATCATTGGCATTTCATTTCCATCAGGCCACCGCCCTGTCCTCCTCAGAGTAATGCACTCCTCGTGCAGCTAAAGCGTGACTTGATGTTTGCTTTATTTGCCTGGCCTGTGCAGTCAATAAGGCAGGGGTCACTCCTCTTC
Organism: Embiotoca jacksoni; assembly: GCF_022577435.1. NCBI lineage: Eukaryota > Metazoa > Chordata > Actinopteri > Embiotocidae > Embiotoca > Embiotoca jacksoni. The sequence continues at coordinate 10,458,115 of NW_027185285.1, forward strand.
AATCACAGAGCAGGTGAAAGAGAAGGAGAGTGAGGGGGCAAGGAAGGAGGCAGCAGTGGGTGAGTAAAGAAGGAGGACTGGAGGAAGGGAGTAACTCAGAAAGAAAGATCAGATGCCAGAGGGACGAGGACGAAGGCAGGAGAGAGCACAGACAAATGCTCTGAATCTTCTTTAAATGACTTTTTGTTCTTCCAGCTTTGTCGCCTCACATCCGTCTCCCGTCCTCCCTTTGTCACTTGTCCTGCAGATGCGTTACTCCCATCCCTCCATTTTTTATCAGCCTCTATCTTCTTTGCATGTTGTTATCCTCAGAACACACACACACACACACACACACACACACACACACACACACACACACACACACACACACACACACACACACACACACACACTTCCTTTTTTCCCACGCTCAACCTTCTTTGTGTGTCCTTAACTGTCCTTTCCATCCGTCTCGGCTGGCAATACACCCGACACTATTCTGCTTTTTATCTGAACTTTATCCAAACCCATCTGTCCATTCTCTGTTAAAGTAAGTCTGTCTCTCACTCTCCTGTTTTATCTTTCCCTCCTGTTCCTGATTGGATTATTATTATTCCCCAAATGGATTTTTGTTCTGACAATTCAGCATTTTGAATGAATATTTAAAGTGGAATGTCTCAAGTTATTATCCTCCAAATGGATTATTATGCACAGCACCCAGCTGGAATTTATAAAGCAGAGTTTAGCGTGTTGATTTTTTCAATTTGGCTCGTCTTGCTCGTCTTCCCAACCCTGAACGCTCTTTCTCTTTCTCATGCTTTTTCCCTCTGTCCCTTGCCATCTCTCTCTCTGTCCTACTTTTGAACTCAGTTATTCTATCTCTCTGTCCTCCTGCCAGACCCTCACTCTCCCTCCATGTCTCCCTGCCAACCCGCCCTTTCGCCCTCTCGCCCTCTTCACAGCCCCACCCTCCTTCCTGCTCCTTTTTCTCATTCATCGCTCCCTTGTCCTGTTTCTCCATGTGTGTTTTTTCTTCTCAATCACTCTCCCTGCAATGTTAATTCAAATTGCCTGGTTTGGGAGGACAGTACAGTTCCAATAATGCCAAAAGCACTTAGGAGAACATAATCAATCTCCCGCTCTCGCTCTCGGTTCTTCCCCTCCTTCTCTCTGTTTTCACACCCTATTTCATATTCCCTCCATATGTGGAGCAGGACTCAAACCCCCTGATGCCTTTAATTCTCAACACTATCTCAATACTCTGCTCTAATCAACCCCATTTTCACTTGAATATTATATCCCAGCTCTCTAAATGTCTTCTGTTAATATAACAATATTCAGTATATGGCCTGTTTTCTTGTGGTCTGCTTTTGACCTCTATGAAGGAATTAAGGAATTAAAGGTAGCCCTTGGAGTTTTGTTTGTATGCTAATCTCTATAAACAGACATCTACATTTGAATGCAGAGGGTTTTGGTACCAGAAGCATTCCTTCTGGTTTACGTTTGTCATCTGACCACGTTTGATCGGGCTTTGGTTGCATGCAATAAAAAGTCTGTGGAGGAAAAGAAGTAGAAAACATTGATCGAAATGTAATGTTGGAACCTATCAGCAATCGTCTGACGACAATTTAGCTTATCGTTTGCTTTGCTGAGGTTTTACACTGTTAACTGGGTGTAAACTTGTGAATTACGTTTTCATGTCTCAAGTTGCAAATCAGACAGCAACAGAAGAGAAAGTCTTAGCCCAGATATTCACTGGCTACCAGAACCCCTGAAATAGTATTTGCCGGCAGAGCCTAAAGCATTATCAGACCAATAGTTGGTTCTGAGATTCGTATCACGCAGGTACAGGAAGATGCATGAGAAAATGGGCGACACATTCCTGCAGACAGCTTTCATGTTATTCCTCTGATGGACAATTAGCTGCAATGTCACGTACAGAAATGTAGGAATTTGCCAACAAAGACAGGTAAGATGATGCAAACTAGTAAATATGGATGGCATGAAATTTACAAACTCATTCTTTGATGAGGGAAATGTACTCAACGTAGACCGGTTAGACCTGATGGATGCATTTTGGTGAGAAACATTAAACGTAAACAAAACTTTAGTCTTCAAGAAAACTCCACGGGTATTCTAGAGCATCAAATTATTGCCGTGTCTTTTTTGACAAAGACGTTTGAGGAAGACCCTTTCCTGTTTCATTGTGCCAATGTCCCCAAGTACAAATGACAAAAGCCAATCCAAGTTTGGAAGAACACGACCGACACTCAAAAAGCCCCAGACCTCCACCTCACCCAACACCTGTGGGATGAGAATCCATGCAGCTGCACCAGCAGACATCAGTGACCAACCTCACTAATATTCTTATGAAAATTAATGGGAACAAAATCCTGCAGCCAGGTTCCAAGATTTGGAAAGCCTTCACAGAAAAATGGATTATACCATGGCGTGCTAAAAATTCTCAAGTCTGACTGGCTGGGAGGTGTGGATAAACTTTTAGTAACCACACAGCGTGACCGGACACCTCCCCGACATTTCTAATGTGAACAGGAGGAATTCTCAGGAACTATATTTTATCAAATGTAAAACTGGAACATGTGATTAAAATGAGGTATATAAACATTTGAACACATTGAAATGTTGTTGGCAAGTAGCCATAACAAAAAGATGAAGCAACGTCCAAGTTTGTACTTTCCATGACTGTAATGGATGCCATTGGAGGTACCAATCTCCTACAGCACTACTATTATCCCTTACACATTAAAGCCAGTGGGTTTGACGTGCTCATTTTCAGGTGTCTACATACTTTTGGTCATTTAGACTATGTCTTAGCCTTACCAGTGCATGCACTTTTAAATGAATGTTTGCCCCACTTTGAGTCCTCTATTTCCAAAATCTTTCCATCATATTACTGCATCTGTCCCTCCGCCCACCTATCCTTCATTTTACCTCACAAAAAAAAATCCACTCCCACTCCTCCCCTCTCTCTCTCTCTCTCTCTCTCTTTCTCTCTCTCTCTCTGTCTGTCTGTCTCTCTCTCTCGTCCTCTTTTTCCCTTGTCAGTCTGTCCCCTCGCTCTTTCATGTACATGCACACCTCTCTTCAGGCATCAGCTGCTGGCCCCTGTCAGGTTTAGGGGGGGAGACAGGTGGAGAGGACAAGCAGAGATGAAGAGACAGAACGAGGGAGGAAGGAGGAAAGAGGACAGAGAGGGTGAGGGATGCACACAGAAAGAGAGAGCGGGGTACAACGCGAGAGAAGGTTGAGAGAGGCTAAGAGAGGGAGTGAAATACTTCTAATTCACAGAGACAGGCTGCGTTTCCGTGGCAACGTGGTTTCCATCGTAACAGCGCTGCTAAGGATGCCATTAGTCGTGAACAAAAAGAGAATGCCACTCACCACTTGAAGGCACAATAATACACACAAAAACACAACTGTCTCCTGCATGCATTTGTAATACACTGACACACTAACAAACACTCAAGTCTCACACACACACACACACACACACACACACACATATATGCACCCACCCACCCAGCTTTCCATTCCCCCTATTCAAAACCAAACTCAACACACATCCTGCTGCCACTTCCCCACTGCCCACACAGGAGCTCAAACTAACACAGACATGTACTACTCTATCTCACACCTGCAATCAATCCTGCTGTGGCTCCTACATAATAAGAGCATCAAATCCTTTCACAGTTTGAGCTGCGCGTCATGCTCCGGGGCCGAGAGCTGCCTCCAGATACATGGAACAACATGATGAAGACACGATTGATACACGTTTTGCACACGCTGCCGACCTCAAACACGTTTTAACTTTTGAGCATTCAGCTGGTTCTCTTATCAAAAGAAACATAAGAGGAGAAGGTTGCATTGGTAAGTCACCAGCGTACGAAGCAGACCGACAACAGTAAGGAGTGTGAAGGTCAAAGGAGCGGCGCCATGACTGCAGAAGTAACCTGTTCCTTCCTGCAATATTTATGCTTATGGAAGCAGAGTGAATAAATAAGAGAGTCAGACAGAAAATGTTTTTCTTCAGTATTCAGACGACATATCGATAGTTTGTTACATAGAAGGCATGCTGCTGACCCTTTGCATCATCCCTCAGTGATGCTCAACACTATCCTGATACGACTGACAGGATGAAGGGAGGAGAGGAGGACGCAGTGAACAAAACGCTTTTTGTTGTCTATTTGTAAAAGATGTAATGTTGATTTATAACAACTAAGTCTGTAAGCATATTGTTACTTGGATTTTGAGCACAGGAAACACTGATATCTAAAACAAAACAGGCCATAGCACTGTATTTGACTCATAAAAGTCAAACTTGAAGAACCTATGTGGGGTAATGGTGTAACGTGAATGGCTAAAATGTGCAACGTGCACGATTACACTCTCTAAGCCCTGATACAAGACAGCATGTTGATATTACTGTAGGCAGCAGGCATGTTGCTCGCTCTCTGCTTTGCCCCGGGGCATCGGAGACTGTAACCTAGTTTCCACTGCAGGGCCGAATAGTCAAACAGAGCCTGTTCATAATCTACTGCATGTCACCGAAAATTTCATCTCAAAATAAAGTGCCATTTGTTTTGCTCCTCATCGGAGAAGGAGATCAAATGTTTGAAGCGATTCCATTGCAAAATGAAACTGAACAGCCATGCTTGAAGTAAGGGTATAAAAATAAAACACCTCAGAGGTTACTATCAGTTACTAGAGCATTCTGAGATGACATCCAGGCAATGTAAATCTTCCAACGCTATTACATTTACATTATGCCTCCAACCTTGTCATGGGGAAGTGGCTCAAGACTCGGTGGCTAAGGCCTGAACTGCTTGTGAAAATGTGCTCGGTCTGTACGGCCCGAACACACAGTTGCAGACTGATAGTACAGTATAAGAGCACCTGCAGTGGGTTAAATGTAATCAGGCGTTTAATATTGAGAATCATGATGTTGATGTCAGTATAGGAAGCAGGACATTCCCAACCCTCGGCATGGCTCGGGGGCACGGGAGATGTTGTTGCTCCCCATATGGGAACTGACTGTTATTTCCACACAGAGCTGCAGAGCAACAAATCTGTTCACAGCCATATGGGCCAGGTGCAATGCTAAGTACAGTATCAGGAAAACATAAATAAACCCTTAGGAATTATCTACATCTATTACATTTATCTTAAAATATGGATAGATCTTTATCAAAGTTCTGATTATGAATAAATACAAAAACACAAATCATTGCATTGTTGTTGTACATACTGGATACATCATTCGAGGAGTGTAGGCAGGAAAAAGTGTTTGAACTGTTGGGCTCATGGCATCAACAAAAGCTAACTGAGAGACACATTTCAGTGTACGCACATGAACGACCTGCCTAATAGTGTTTTTTTTATGGCATCAGTTAGCTTTAGTGAACATGATGCCACACTTTCCTTTCAATGGTATATATAGCAGCCAACTTTGTTAACAAAACTTCCCAGAAAGATTTAAAAGAGCTGACTTGGATAAGCAGGTTTTGTTTCTTAATACAATTAGTTAGAAACTTATTGTAATAGGTGTATATCTCACCTTCCCACCATGTCCAGTTATGGTCTTAAGTCACAGCCTATTTTATGCAGATAATTAATATTTTAGATATGATTGCTCATACAGTTTCGTCCATCCAATGATACGCAGAAGATAAATAGAGTCAAAGTAGCACAAAAAAACATTTTGAGCGGAATCTCTTCAAAAACATTCCTCACATGCTTCGCAAAATAGAGATAAAGTTGTATAAAGTTAGAAAAGGTTATAAATTCATCTCAAAAGTGTTTACACTTTTGAGACCACAGTTACACTGTCTATGGTGGAGATGATTTAGTTCTGTGGCTGAGTCCAGTTTAATTGAGTCGAAAAAGCACAACACAGAATCGCCAGAAAGATAAAAAAAATTTAAAAAAAAAAAGGTGACAAAAGAGTAACAGCTAAAAGTTTAAAGGAATCACTGGAGCTGGTTCAGGTCTCTGGTTATGATTCCACCACTAGTGACTATACAATTTTTCATGGAAAAACTGCCAACATCTCTCAGAACAAAACACCCGTCGGTCGATGATTAAATACATTTACTGCAAAGAGTGGAGACAAGCAGGAAGAATAAATCTACAGAAACTCTTCAAAGTATTTGACCAGATACTGAACGTAAATTAAACAGAGAACATTCAGGTGTACTGCTATGTCTTTTTTTTAATTTTTTTATTAGGCCCTCTTTATATGTCTGACCTTTGACCTCTTATGAGGCTTATGTTTTTTAGCACATACACACACGTGATGTCAGTCACACTACAGGAAACAATAGTTTAGCTTAAAATGTAAATACATAAGTGTCCAATGATTATGAATAGATGATCAGCAAATGAACAAATGATAAATGTCAAGCACAAAACACTTGTGACTCAGATGATAAAAATCCAATCACAATTTATAACCAGCTAATGCAGAAAACTGTTCACATGCTCTATCTTGCCACTGTGCAAAATGTTCTGTGCATACAAAGGCAAGGTGTATATACAGCTGGTGTGTGAGCTGCGTGTGTGAGGTGAGGGTTTGTGGCGTCTCTCCGTGTTTCTGCGTGAACGGCACGTTTCATGGCTCAATCCATCATCTGCACAAACCCTTCTGTTGACGCTATCACATAAGTCAGCAAGAAGATGTGCAGGAGAAATTATTTTTGAAAATAGGGTAGCGCTAAAACGGATACGGGTGAATAGTCGTCATGATAACAGAAACTCCTGCAGGGTGGAACAGAGAGAAAAGTGTTGCTCGCGCCCAGAGATAGCCGAGTGGTTAAGTCGGCCACCCCTGAAGTCCTGCGTGTTCCTCTACTGACCTTGGATTAAATGCTGCCACAGCTTTCTCTTCGCTGTTTAACGCTCTTGCTTTTTGGAGTCTAAATGATCAAAACACTTCCCATATAAAGAGTGTGATTTTCAGCTGCAGCAATGATCACCAGCATGTAAACATGATATGGAAGAGGTGAACACAACAAAAACATTGGTGAGAAAGAGGTTTCAAGAGACTAAAGCACAAAGAGGCAGCTACATAGAAGAAAAAGGCCATTGTAGCACCAATCCTGGGACTGTTGGCTCCACTGGCCAACAGTTTGCTGACATTTTGCATTTTCCAAAATTTACATGAAGAATAAACGCTCAGCCGGAATAAGAGAACATGGCAAGAACCACGAGTCATTCTCGTATCCTCGTACATATTCTTTATATGTAAATTTAGTTGAAGTCAGTTATACATCCACCTGTCCTCCATGTGCTTGTTGTCATTGAGTTGTTGCTGCAGTGGTAGGTGGGAGAGTTTACAGGCAGGACAGAGTTTCACTGCGTCAATTATCTTTTTGTGCATTCAGAGAACACGAAGTACGTCCGTATGAGACATAGTTCTGTGCTTTAAGTGCTTGTTTATGAGTTAAGTACGTTTAGTTAAGAATTGAGCTGTATAAGGATAAAGTCCACCAGCCGGATGCTAATGCTAATTGCATGCCAACAACTATTAAGCATTCGTTAATCAGAGGCTGGGAAAGCCACCATTATTGCTAAAGTGGTGTGCAATGACAGTTATCCGCAGCAAATGATTATGTCTTTCTATAATGATTGTGAATGGATGGTTTGCAGTTTACGTTTAAGCAATATTACAGTAGAGGTTGTGTGCACGCGCCTCGGTCCTGACCGCAACACTGAAGTGCCAATAATGACGTTAAAGCACACCCTCTCGTGTAATATTGCGATTATACAACGAGCTGCCATCTAAATAAAATATGTAATCTAAATGTATTCATATTGTGCGGCAATTCGCTCTCAAAATACAAAACATTTTGTGAGTGTGATCTCCATTTCCATGGCAGTACATGGGGTAAGACTAACAACCAGACAACAATCAGTCGCATCAATAGAAGCGGATGTAATATATCAATGTTTACCACTCCAGGAAGTAGTCCGACCCTTAGCAACGACCCTAGCAACAGAGACGAGATTACCAGAGATGGTTTCTCAAACTGAATAAAAAAAGATATCAATAGACTCATGTATTTTCTAAGATTTTAGCACCGCGTCATGTGTTGAAAACATAACTGGTCAAACTAGCCGCAGCTAGGATTTAAAGTGCGTGACTATCTGTAGCGGTACGGAACCAAAAGAGACCCAATTTCGCCCAAATGGGTCACGTTTAATCGACCTATAACAAGTAAAAACTACATTACACTGCATAGCATATGAAATTCAATTCCAATTATATATTCCCATTGAGAAGGCGGAGTGATATTTCTAGTGATGAGCACGTTCCAAATGTACCGTTGACCAATCAGATCGCTGGGTCGGAACTACTTGTTGTATAATTGAAGTTAAGCTGTCGAGTGAAGTAGCATGCTTTCAGTCGTCGTTAGGGATAGCCCTGCGCACTATTTCTGTTACCAGAAATATTACCGGTGTGTGCTAATGCTTCCTTTGTTTCTGCTTTCTTGTAGAACCGCACATTTTATCAACACACACACACACATTTAAACACACGCACTTATATAAATTCAAATTTAAACACACACACACACAACCTCATAATATTCAATGAAGAAGAGTGGAATAACATCGCTGCATTCTGATCGATGCACCACAGCGGTCACACATCCCCGACCAGCTAAAGTTACAGACCTATAGCTATTAACCCATCATTACAGTCACGTAACAGCCTATGGGCATACGGCTACATGGCTGCTGCTCTGTACTTCAAGGTGAAATCATATTTCACCATGTTGCCATATTTCAAGACGATAATGGCCCCGACGCTGAGCGGTTTCATGCAGAGCATGAAATCTTTCCATGGTCTCTTCTATCACCAAACTGAAACTTCACTGAACTTTAGAGTGCACAGAGAAACAGATTCCACCTCTTTCATCCCTTCCAAGAACAAGAGACTTTTCTTCTTATCTAAATGTACTGCACACAATTCGGGAGTTGGACAGCAGCAATTCAAGGACACGTGAAACTATTCTGAGGGCACAATGTGACCTCCTCTTTTATTTTCTGTGTATCTGTGCGGGTCTTGCTAAAGGTTTCTTATAATAGGGGCCACCCTGCATGGTATACATTGTAAGTATTTTGTGTAGCCACATAAATCATGCTGTACAAGATGTGATCGTACAAGAAAACAAAAATTTGGTTGTGTTTTGTGGACACTAATCTTTGCTGCTGGCATCACATACTGAGATAAAAGTTGGGCTACAGCGTGTTTCAGGATCTACTTGATGGACTATGATGCCCACATGCTGTAGGGAGATGCTACTATCAATTGGCCCTTATCCAGAACAAGGTGATAACACAACACAGGCTTGACACTATTACTTGCACATTTCTACCTAACAAAATAACCTTTGTATAAGTTGGAGAACAATACAAAGACTTTGCTTGGACAAAATCAGCTGTGACTTTGTGGAAGAATTTGCACGTCACAAATGTTACAAACATTTTAGAAATGTTTAATGGCCTGAGTTCAACACCACAGCTCTAATTCTTCAATCTTCTGTCGAATAGTTTCAAAAGTTGCATTTTAAAAAAGGCACATGGATTTATTCATGTATGCTCGTGGATTTGGAGATTGCATGTGTATGGGATTGTTTTGTGTTGATGTCCTCGTACACAGAGTTCTCTTCATTAGCATATTGCATTGTTTAAACCCCCCTCTCAGCGCCCGGCTGCCTCATGCCAATAAAAGTCTATTAAGCCTGTTTGACTTTGCTAATGCAAATCAGTCTTTGACAGAGAACAGAGGAGCCAAAGCTCCAGTTTACCAAAGAAGTGCCTGACACAAGACTGATGTGACAGAGAACAAATACAAGAGCAAAGGCAAATGACTGGTAATGATAACGATGATGGTGACTGATGATGCTGAACATGATAATGGTGTTAAAAGATAATGGAATGATGCAATAATAATAATAAAAAAAAAATGTCAAGTCGCACAATAATAACAATAATGGTGATTAACTTTATAAACTAACAAATACAGTACTTGGAGCTGTTCAGTGGGGATATTGTAGTATTTATAGAGATTCCGATAACTAATACTGTCCGAAATTGAAATTACACCACTTTTATCTTTTTATGAACTTTTCTTTTGCCTGGTAGCAGCATTGTTTCAGGAACGCTGAGGTCGGTCTGTTGGTTGATCCACTTCCAATATGTCAACTACTATTTTTATTGATTTGTTAAGAAATTTGATAGAAACATTCATGATGTCCAGAGGTGCCACTGGAGAGCCAAAGAGTACACTTGTTAAATATATCAACATCTGCCAAACAGATTGGCTACGAATTCGTGTTGACATTCATAGTTGTGTCAACTCCTCTGACTTCTCCTCTGGTGCGCACATTAGATTGGCACAAGGTTATACATTAAATGTGTTGACAACTGGTGGGTTGTTTGCCAAGAAATGTAGTTTCCACATTCATCTTCCCCTCAAGAGGAATTGTAATTACTTCAGTGATCCTCTGACACTTCATATATAGTCCCATCATCGGGTCAAAGTTTTTATTAAACCAGATCTTTGGTCTGTAACCAAATATGGGCAAAGCTAATGACATTCCTATCAGCCTCAGCTCTACATTGTGATTAGCACAAATTAGTAGATGTTAGCATGTTATCTTAAACATCAGTCTCTAACATGACTGTCGATTCTCCGGTCTTGTTTTGTGACTGGGCAGAGATAAAGTAAGAGAACGAGCCATGTTTTAAAAAAAAAAAAATAGCAGCACAATTTGGTGGCCGCACCTTCTTTGTTTTGGTCCACCACGGCATTTGACAAGCTCGTGCTTATTTTCCTTATTCTTAGGTGCTGTAAAATCCTTACAGAAATGACTACAAACCGTACATTTTCTGCAGCTAAAAAAGTACATTATATAAGTTTTACGTCAATGTACAGCATCGTGCTGTTAAGCATCACCATTAAATTGTTTTGTACGTCTTATCTACGAAGAATGATGGTATTTTCTCTCCTGCTGAAACTCATGCGCTGTTATTGTGTCCGACGTCGCCGAGTCTGGGCCGCCAGTCAAGATGAGAGATCGAGGCAGTGGCACACTGACAAGAGAACATTAAGAAAAAACTGGCAAGACAACTGTTTTTTACAATAATTTCTGCAAAATAATAAAATTCACAGAGTAGTCTTTTAAATATTCTGACGTTTTATTTTAGATTTAGAATGTTAATTTTGTGAAATGTATTTCGATTTTAATATAATGTCATTTCATATAACCTAACATTTATTTTTGGCCCGTGGCCCTCCACCTAGATTAAGTTTTGGCCCTTTATGGGAAAGAATTTTGGCACCTCTGCTCTAAAACATAAATTCTTTAAATAAGATATTGTTTGCAATTCCCCTTGTTTCACGGTTTATTATGTGACTCTACAGTGATGAATATGAGCATTGTGGGCGCAGCACATTCAGGATATGGGAGCTGTAAGAATAAGATAGCCAGACAAACTCCAGAAAGTTGAGTTGTGCGTTGCCCTCTGCAGAGAACATAATGTGCTTCATTTGTCTGAGTTGGCATTACTGCATCGGAATAATTAATGCCAGCTCTTACATGTCATTGTGTGTCAAAAGCTCCATTCTGTGAGCAGGTTTGGCAGTTCGAATAGTTCAGGGTGACTCAGTATAGCACTAGAGCGTGCTGTTAGCAGAAGGAAACACAGGAGATTGGCGGCAACGCTACTTCCACAAATAAATCGAACTAATCCAGGGGACTTTGTCATGTTTGATTGTCCTACCTTCAGTGTGACTTCTGCCAACAGCCAAAGTTTTAAGAGGTTACTTATTCTTCACTAAAGTACTTTTTTTTTTTTTTTTAACATTTCAGAAAAGTGTGTCCCCAGAAGTGCTGTAGACCAGTAAATCACTTTGTATACAGTGTATTCAAATGCAGACACGTGCCTGTTGATCAATGATGATGATCAATGCAAGCATGAGGCTAATAAGCCAAGAGTATCCAGCATTTGCTGACAGTTTAGGCCTTCACACTATACTGATAGCATACACACAGTAAGCATCATACATGCTGGAGGTGTATTTGTCGTCTCACAGTGCTGTCTATTTGTCACGTCTGACTCATACTGTATGTCTGCGTACTGTATCTCTAATGTGTTTGTATGGATGCTGAAGGCTGGGCAGATTGCCCGCTGGTCGACATGCGAGGACGAACTGCAGGGCTGTGGGTAAATGCAGACAGACAGAGGGAGTGAAGACTAAAGAGGAGGAGGTGTTTGCTGTAATTTAGAAGAACAAGGGAGGGGAGGGGAAAACATTTACATTCATCACAGGGGCTCGGCTTGCCTCAACTCACATGACGTGAGAAAGAGGAGAGTGCGAGAGCAATTGAGATTAAAAAAAAAAATAGAGAGGGAGAGATGCAACAAGACAGAATGGGGTTGAGCTAAAAGATCTTTTCTGTGTTTCTTTTTTTTTCTTTTTTATTATTCCACCCCAGGAATGCTTTTGTGTCTACGGATCTATAAATACGAGGCGTTGGATTTTTTTTTTTTAAGTGAGTAAATATGATATTCATGGGTGTCAGTGTACTTTTATGTGTAATTATACAAAGTATAGACAAACCATGCAATTTCCAAATAATGCCCTCTTGTGCAGTTTTAAAACAAATGCCACAGAGAAGAAAAACGGACTTCTTGGAAAGCGAGTTTACTCCTGTGGCTCCATTATGAAATGTAGGTCTATAGTGGAAAACCTGCAAATTCACATCTGAGCACGAACTCCTATATATTTATTGTGATGACGACATTGACTGCGTAGCTTTATTTTCTCCTGACTGTGTGTGGTAGTGCACAAACAGGGTGTGAGGAGTGTTGATGGTGGAGAGCAGGTCTGTGTTCCCACCCGGCGTCAATCTCAGGGTGAGAAACTTGTGTGCTAACAAGAGGGCAGCTCAGACGGGAACAGCCTCTTACACCTAAATAGATTGGACCGGCAGCTGGGAGACGTACAACTGTGTGTGTTCGTGTGAAATTGTTTGTCGACACCCTCACGTTGTAGATATATTGTTCTATTTGTGTGTTTGGACGGTTGTGAACATGCATGAAGGGGAAGTAGCAGTTATGTAAGCATAACAATAATTATAATAATAAATATTATTCCAAAGTGCTTTAAGAAGACCAAAAATCTTTAAAAGATCTATTAAATACATTATGGAAAACAGATCATAAAACAGATGAAGCTACACAAAAATGCACTCAACAAAAATATAAACACAACACTTTTGTTTTCACTCCCTTTTTTCATGAGTTGAGATAGAAGATCTAAGACTTTTTTCATTCACATAGAAGGTTAATTTTTCCCAAATTTTGCTCGTAAATGTGTTAAACTTCATGTTAGGGAGCACTTCCCCTTTGGCAAAATAATCCATCCACCTGACAGGTGTGGCACATCAAGATACTGAATAAACAGCATGAGCACTTCACAGGTGTGCTTTGGACTGGTCACAATGAACACAATGAAAGGCCACTATGGCATAAGCTATGGACAAGGAACACTGGTTTTATTGATGGCAATTTGAATGCACAGAGATATCATTACACAATCCTGAGGCCCGATTTTGTGCCAGTCATCCACCGCCATCGCCTCATGTTGCAGCATGATAATGAGTGAGCACATTGTGGTCTTACGCCCCTCATGTTGCACGGATCTGAACACAATTCCTGGAAGCTGAAAACGCCCCAGTTGCATGGCCTGCATGTTTGAGATGCTCTGTATCGTTGCATTTGATAGGGTTTTCCAATTCCAGCCAATATCCAGTAACTTCACACAGCCAATGAAGAGAAGTGGACCAGCATTCAACAGGCCACAATCAACAACCTGATCAACTTGATGCAAATGAGCCGTGTCGCACTGCATGAGGCAAACAGTGGTCACACCAGATACTGATGGGTTTTCTGCCCCGCATGAGAAAATGCGTGTCTCTAGCCGTATGTGACATTGTGCCTAATACTGTTATTAAAAAAAAAAATTAAGGTAAAACAACACATTTTAGAGTGGACTAGTTTAATTGTGACCAGAACAATGGACCTGCGTAATAATTATGCTGCATACACGTACACCTGTCAAGAGGATGGACTATTTTGGCAAAGGTGAAGTGCTCACTCACACGGATTTTAACAAATTTGTAAACAAAATTTAAGAAAAATAAACCTTTTGTCTGTATAAAAAAAAAAGTCTTAGACCTTTTACTTAAACTCATGAAGAATGGGAGCGAAAAAACAAAATCGTTGCGTTAAAATTTTTGTTGAGTGTATTAACTATCAAAAGTGACACAATAAAATACAGCAACATATAAAAGATGAATAAAAGCTTTGCAATAGGTAAGCACGCAGGCCCGCATGTGTGTCCGCACTCAGCACAGAGGGTGTCTAAGTTGAATAATCTTTATACTGTGGGTCAGCAGGAACACATCTGAACATATTGCTCTGATGTATAGGCTGCTGTGCGTGTGCGTGTGCGTGTGCGTGTGCGTGTGCGTGTGCGTCGCAGCATGTGGCTCTGATGAGGGCCAGCTTGGCTCAGCACTGGTGAGTAATTGAGTGAGCACATTGTGGTCTTACGCCTCTCTTCTTCCACATGCCTGCCTCCTGTCTCTTTCTCTCTTCGCTCTCTCTTTCTTACGTGTCGACCCACTGTCGCTCTGTCCGTGTTTCACTTTCTCTTTCCCCCTGCTCTGTGTCTGGGCTGGTAACACTTACTCAACACGGGAGGCCACGGGTGAGGCAGAGCGGGGACAAAGCAAGGACAAGCAGAGAGACGGCGAACAGAAAAGGATGAAATTAGAAAAGACAGAGATAATCTGACGGAACTGCAGTAAAAGAGGATAGAAAAAAGAAATTACTAAATGAAGCATCAGAAACATAGAATAAGAATGGCAATATGCTTGAAATAAAAGGATTTGCACGGGCAAATGGGCGATCACTCTTTCATATCATCACAAAGCAGATTGTGAAGATATGTTTATATTCTGTTATCATTTTTATTCTATTGTGCAAATGAATGAATCCAAGCAGATTGTAATTACAAACAAAAATTAGTTTCTGATGTTAAATGAGAGTTTTGTCTAATTCATGATCAATGCAGTATGACCAACACAGTTAATAAAACTGATTTCATGTGAATAAATTTGCTGTGATATGATTGATGGTCTTTGATTAATATTTGTGCCGATGACTTCAGCACTGGAGGTTTGTAACTAATTTAGATGTGTCTTTTGGCCCAATTTCTTCCACTTTATTTCCTTTCTCCTACAAAAATATGTTATTTTTCCCTTTTGCTCATTTCCGACTCACCTTGAAGACAGACTTGCTGAAGTTGTGGAGGATTTGTGCGCTGACATGACCAGACAAGCGCTGTGACTCACACAGACTGAGCCTCATATCTTAAACTGTACCTCACAATTTGCGAGTTCTGAAACCAAATGACATTGAATAAACAGACCTCAAGTCTGAGTGAGTGTGCATTTTCCCCTTCAGTGCCATATTCTTCAGCAGTTTCATTTTGTTTTTGTACTTTGTTACAAAGCCCAAAAAAAAGGCTTCACCATGAATCCAGGACTCTGACACAGTTTGATAACAACACATTTTAATAAATATGCTCATAAATATGTATCTCTACATAAAATTACTAATTCTTTTGTTTTCAAGTAAGACACGGTCCAAAATAAATCAACATTGATAACTGTGTTACAGAGTGAGGTAAGGTTGGAGCCTGTTAATCAAAATTTGTTCTAGTATGTGTCATTCATTGAGGGTGCTTTTTGTTATATCCAAATATGCTCCACAGTTCCTCCTAAATTAGCGCCCCAGGTTGAGACCAAAAGAACACTCGGTTTGGGACAGTAACACGTTTAAGTTCCTGCTTTCTATGCAACCTTTGTTGTCATGGGAACAGTAAACATGGTTTTAAAAAATGTTAACCTTTGGTTGGAAAAAGGAAGCAAACACCAATCTCCTGCACCCGGGTCCACTGTTGTTTTGAACCATACACCCAACCCGCCTCCTCCTCACAAGAAAAAACTCACATCTACTACATCACTTCTCCAGGATTACGAGATTTATACGAGAGGTCTCTTAACTTTAAAATGTAGGTGTGGGTCGTAATAAACTGCTCCCACAAAAGATCTCTGTGGTTGTCTTTTGGAGAACGGTCTCAAAGTGCTTTGTAAATAAATATGTCCTGACTATATTACTGTGATAAAAAAATAAGAGGCATCATCAAGACAAATGGCCTCCATCTCAATCTTTCTTACAGAAATACGGACATGGAGAAAATATTTCTATTATTGGTCTTTCACCAGAAACAAAAACGAAAAAGAGGCGCTTAATTTGGAAGAACAGCAACCTCTTTTTGTTTTGTGCCATAAAATGTTGCCAGAGCAGTCCAACCTATAAATCCAGAGTCTCATTTCTTTATACTAACAACGCAAAATAAAAGCAGCAGTAATTTACGGATCTTAAAATACTACTTATTTCATTTTTGATTGACACTCTGAATAGAGTCATTTACAGTGAAGACCAAAGTGAAATCTCAACTGGGTTCTCACAGGAACAGTGTGGGTGATGGACGGGCTAAATCTGCCACAGTTTGTTAGCAGGACTATCTCACCACCCGTCACCAGGAAAAAGAGGGGCAGAGGTTTCCTAAATAGTTGGAAGGGAAATGCTCATGTTAAAGATTAAAGAGGAGGGTGTCCCGCTCACACGGGGACGAACTGCGTGGCCTTTCATCCCTTTATGGTAACATCTGTGGGCCGGTAATTAACTAGAGACATAAATTTGTGGTGGCTCTGTCTCCTCTCCTCACTGTATATACTGTATGCTTTATAGAAAAGCTCTGACTCATCTCAGCCTATGAATAGATAGAGGTCCATTCCCTCTCCACCTCTGAATCAGGGCGGAGGCAGGCGAACATAAGGCTAATAAGGGTCCCAGCAAAGGGCTGGCGTAAGGTCCACGAGGGGATAAGAGGGGAGGATGGAGGTCGGAGGAGGGGAGGAAAAGGGGGATGAGTAGCTTGTAGATCATGGTGGTGATGGAGGGAGAAGTGGGAAAAGGAAAGGTGAGACTATCTGTGCCTAGAGGGAAGAGAGAGGTAAAGGAGGAGGTGGCAGGAGTCAGGAAAAGAGAGCCGGGAAGATGTAGCTGTTGCAATGAAGTGAGAGGAGGGAGGGAGTGAGGACAGGAGAGGAGAGGAGGCAGGTTGAATGGGCAAGTCAAGAGGGAGTCAGGAGACCTCAGTGGAGGGCTGGGATGGAGAGGGGAAGGTGTGGCTGGTCGCATACCGGGGGGACAGAGAGTGAGAATTGAGAGAAGGATGCAAAGCAGAAAGGAAAGAGAGAGAGACAGAGAGTGGAGGGGTGAGACTGAGAAAATGGCTGAACCAGAGAGGAGGGAAAGAAAACAAGGGTATATGGAGGGATGTCATTTAGTCCAGCAAATTCTCCTCAATTCTACTGGCTTTTACTGGTATCATGGGGGGGAAACACAGAGAGGGAAGGCAGTGAGTGGGTGGAGGAGAAGGCACGAAGAGCAGAGGGCAAGGAGGATGGATTAACACCTGTACATGTAGTGTAAATCTGTCTGTCTGCCTCCTGTGAGCTATAACAGGGTGAACCAGACCTCTGCCAGCAGGCCACAGTCATAAATACAGAAGAAAAAGGTAAGGAAAGAAAAAAGGAGGGGGGATAATGAAAACATGGAGGAAAGAAAAGGGATGGAGGAAAGCTGTGATGAAAAGGTGAAAAAATATGGGTCAGGTCACTTCTAGTTCATCATGCAATATGTGGAAAATATATCATTTATGCTGGGTCTTTTTTATAAATCATAGCTCATTGTTCATTATGTCCAATGTAAATAAAACAGAGACGCATGTGACAGTGAGGCAATTCAGGCAGCATGAGGTGTTGAATAGAAAGTTATGGAGCGAGTTTAAAAATGGCCACAGTCTAAACGGCCGGAGTAAATTGAGACCAACAGGGTCAGAAAATAGGACACATAAATTTAGGACTCTCGATATATTTCCCTACCTCTTCCCTTTCTCTCTCTTTCTCTCTCTCTGCTGAAAAGGGGAACACACACAGTGGGCTGTCACATTTTCTAAACCAGGACAATGGGAAGATAAGAAGAGGCTCGTAGTGGGACATTTCCATCATTAGAAATCACAGGTGCAGAAGCGTTACCCATGATGTGTCATCACAACAACAAACATGAGCTACTGCATTATCCTCCATTTAGAAAAAACGCAGACATGGCGTGCCTTATGTTAGAGGAGAAGAAAACAATCAGACATTTTTAACAAACAATTCCTAATTTCTTTTGAATATTTTCCGCTTTTAATGTATTCAATTAGCTCTATTATTGTTTGTGTGATAGTAGAAGATCCTCAGACAAAAAAAATGTTGTGATCAAAAATACCCATAGAGAGAATGCTGGAGACCCAAAGACAGTAAAACAGTTAGAGAGAAGCACCTGGGGATAAAACCGGGTAAAAAAAAAAAAAAAAAAAAAGAGAGAGAACATATTTAGGATGAAAGGAAAGATCAAAAAGCTGTTACACAGGGTTTACTGTGCTTTTCTGGACACAACAAAATCCATGAATGAACTCAACAATTAGAGCAGAGATGTTAAAGAGACTGGATCAGAGAGAGACAGACGGGGAAAACGGGAAGAGAAATATAAAAAAAAACACACAAAGAGAAACACCGAGAGACATCATGCAGGCAGAGGAACACTCGCTTTTTAATTCTCTTATCGTTTACAAATGCTCCTAATTGCGTCTATGTTTTTAGGAAGGACACGGTGCTGCCAAGCCGAACACCACAGTACAGGACCTCGGTGATTACTACAATAATAGGTCCTATTATAGGACATTAATTGGGAATATAAATGAGGGCACATTTATGTTCAAGCAGCTGGATTAAAACCTCAAGAGGACGCAGTGAGCGCACCTTGAAACAGGAAATGACGCCCAAACAAGTTGATTATTACTGTGTGGAAAAAAAAAAGAAAGAAAAAAAACCTACTGCCCCTAACCATAGGCTGAACATAAATACAGAGGAGAAGGGAAACATGTTTCTTTGGAAAATGAGGGACTGTATGGACGTTAATTACTCCACTGAATTCACCCCTGCGCTGTGATTAAATGGTTCAAATGGCTTACTCACACACACACACACACACACACACACACACACACACACACACACACACACACACACACACACCCTCCACAACAATTATGCCTGGTCGCAGTTCAACGCCAGCTCTACATTATCATCGAGCCCGTTTCCTCTGAAAAATTAACACACACACGAAGAGGGACGGCGTTGCTCCAACACAAAAATCGCTCTCTTCTTACAAAGGGCTCGGACACCCACAGGCAAACGACCACATTTGAAATGATGAAAAGCCGGAGTTATTTGGGCAAAAAAAGTTAATTGATCGCATCCCGCTGTTCTGTTCCCGGAGAAGGCTGCCAGTTACACAAAAGATGTCAGGGAACAGATTTGTTTGTGTGTGGGAGCGGTTAAGCACACACACACACACACACACACAGCCATGTTCCTGTTTAATGTTATTTGTGTGTGTGTGTGTGTGTGTGTGTGTGTGTGTGTGTGTGTGTGTGTGTGTGTGTGTGTGTGTGTGTGTGTGTGCTGGTGATGCTGCCACCGCTGCTGCCGTTCACTGTGGATCGAGTTTCTTCCAACAGATGTTTGATATTCATGCATTAATTGCCCTTGTAACACGTCTTACTGTACATTTATAAAAACACATTTGTGTGGGCGTGTGCGTCGTCCTGCCTACATGTTTGCGTGTGTGCAAATGTTTTTCGTATTATATTCTAGTTTCGCCTCAGCTCATCAGGGTTGGCTGCTTTCCTTGTTTTTTCATTAATTGCTGACGATCTTATATTCAAATCCAAAACATAAGTGGATTCTATCTCTGCTAATCTACAGTAGCAGCCCCCACCCGTGGATTAGCTCGCTGTTTTTTATTGTGTAGTGGCCCTGGGGTGATCAGTGACAACTACAGTTATTTGTACCACTACAAAGCCATACCTTCTAGACAAGCTGGGGAAAATAGCTCACCATGTCTTGATAATATGAGCATTAGCCAAAGCTTTAGATTCCACTGATTACTGCAGCCCAGTAGGCGCTGCAGGAGGGATGACAGGCAGGGTGGTGCTGGAAACCACTACAGACAAAAGACTGGCAACCACAGCCATGTTGGCTAGGCTAAGTAACACACTCACACAAACACACACACACACACACACAAGTGCCCAAGGACACACACTTAAACTGTTGGATGAGTCTCTCTGTCTTCACCATCTCCTCCTCCTCCTTTATCTCATCCTGTCTTTAACAGATGTGAGTACAGATGTGCTCCATCCATCTTTTTCTCCTTCTTCATTCCTCCTGCATTTAGGCTGCAAAGAGGCAGCTTCTCTCATTTTATGAACCATCAACACTGTTGGATAGACCTGCTGCAAACACACATTTGCTGTACTTTCCAATATCTATACGACCATGGTATTTATGCCAAAAAAGATTTAGTATGTCCCAGTGCATAGTATGTTAAATGTAGTACGCTACTACATCCGGTCGTATTTTGCAGTATGCAGACCAGCATGCTACTCTCGCTGTTCTGACCCGCAATCCTCTGCAGCCGAAGATACGTCGCACTGACTGAGCCACCGAGACAGTTAGTGGCGCTAATGCTCCACCCAAAAAAAGGAAGACGAAGAAGACGAAGACAAAGCGGAAGAAGTAAAAGAAGAAGAATAAGAAGAAGAAGAAGAAGAAGAAGAAGAAAAAGAAGAAGATGAAGAAGAGCCATTGAAACGAAGCATTATCGTTCCAAATCGCATCATTTTTCTTTTTACTTAAAATGTCGTGCTATGGATTAAAACGGATATGACCAATAGGGTCAAAGTTCAGGATGCATTTTTATTATGAAGTAGTATGTCCCAATTGTATGCATACTACATGCAACAGTACATACTTTTTAAGGGTAGCTGCAGTCGGTACTCAAAGAAAAAAGAAAAAGTATGAAAAATTGTAATGCAGGGTTGGTGTCACTCCGCCTTCCCCTTTCTCCTTCTCTCTTCATAGTCATGTGGCTGTGCACTCAACACACTCCCCCCTCTTACTTACCGCCCAACCCTCCCTCACTGATCTTATTCATTGATATAGATGTGAGTGCCCTTTGCTTCCATCCATCTCTCCCCATTTCCCCTTCCTCCTCCGTCCTTCTTCTTCATTCGTTGTTAATACCAGAGCTGCCTGGCTTCCTCCTTCCATCTATTTAACTTTCCTACTTTCATACAAGTTCACTTTTTTTTTTCCCCTCACAGTAGCGCAAAGCCACTACCCACCGGCAAACTGTATGCAGACATGCAACGAGTGTGGTAGCTGTAGTCCCACTTTTTTTTTTTTTGTCTTTGTATTGCTGCAGTTCAGCTCCGTCCCCAAGAGAAAATGTTCTAAAAAAACCCAGTTTTGTTCTTGTTACAGATGTCAGAAGACTCAGAGCTGTAAGGCAGATCGGGAGACAGATGTGTGGCATAGTCTTGGGTAATGATAATGGACTAAATGTGGGAATGTATCCGCCGCTGGCACGTAACAGTGCGCTCAGCTTTTGTTTTTCACTTCCCGAAAACACCAAAAAACACTTGATGTGAGCACAAAAAAAATTGCCTGATTCGACCTGACTCTTCACACAGCATTACAGTAGTCCACTCCAGAGGGTACATTTTATGGAGTTATCTTGTACCAGTCCTCCAAATTCTTCTTCCTCCTCAGACCGCACTAAAAATCACAATGCTGTATTCTCCGTCTCCTGTGTCACTCCCCGTTATCATTTTTTCCTTGGATGTGTAATAAAATTGGAGGGCTTGTCTTGTCGACTGTAATAGCAGCATTTGGCCATCAGTCTTGACGGGTGCACACATTTGTGTGTGTGATGGCGCCAGGCCATAAGATAAACACCTCATATTGCAATCCCTATTTCCCCAATCTTTGTCAGTCCATTTCCTTGAGATGCTCACTCAGAAAAAAAAAAAGCACATCCCGCGGTCCAATTTTTCTTAAGCTCTGAAACTACGGCTTCCATTCAATCTTCACCACTTCCTCTTCATCGCTTTTCTCCATCTCTGCTGTCCGTAAGGAAGAAAAACTTTCCCCTCCCTCCTCTCTTTATCTCTCAGCATCCCCCACTCTATTTCAGAGAAATGTTTTTCTCCCTCTTCTCTTTCCTCCCTGTCTGAACGGCGTCAAACTCTGTCTAGTTTTCTGCCCTTGCCCTCAACCCTCGACCCTCATCTGGCCCAGCACCTCCACAGGCAGCTCCCATGTGAGCCCCACCTGATAGGGCCAAAATCCCTCCAACAATCCGCGTCTCTCCTTTCCTCTTTCACTGAAAGTAGAATTTCTTTCACTCAATCTCACTCGCTCCTCACTATCCCAATTTCTCTACTCCCCCCCATGTCTCTCTCTCTCTCTCTCTCTCTCTCTCTCTCCCCCACCCTCTGATCCCTCTCTATCGTATTTTCGCCACTCCATTGTCTCAGTCCATTAGGCAGACACAAATCCGTTTGGAGACTGAGCCTTAGCGCAGCCCCGTCCTCGCTCTCCTGGGCCCCAGTGCAGCCAGGAGGACGCTCTCAGGGGAGAGACTGGCTTGTGGCCGGGGAAATCCGTTTAAACCTTTGCCACAAAACGCTGCTCTTTCCCGCTGCTTGGTGCACTTCAAGTACGTGTGCTTAATGAACGATACTGTCTCTGCACACACACACACACACACACACACACACACACACACACACACAGAGGCCCATGCATTCCTCAACACTGCTTCCTTCTTCCGAAAACATGCCTGCATTTCAATTTTAACATGTAAAGTAATCCAAATACAAGAAGGACGTTGCTGTGCTTTAAAATATGTATGTAGTCCATAGGGTGAGGAAGAGTCGGGGGTGAAAAACGCATGCGGAGAGAACAGGAAGTGGAGTAGTATTGCGAGCTAATGTGTGCGCTGTACAGCCGTCATTGTGATTGGAAGAATGCAGTTTCAAATGGGAGTCGACGGTTCCCTGCTCTTTCTCTCCATAGAGCTCTAATGAGAAGGAACAGAGAGAAGAGCTTCGGTGGTGGCCGCTGGCCTCGCCATGTCACTGCGACTTATGTCTCTGCCAGTACGAAGACCTGTTCACACCAGAAGGGTCAGCAGACAAACTGGAGACCGGGATGGCAGAGATGACATTGAGACTCTATGAGGCCCTCAAATCGAACAGCGAGCTCTCGATGGGGGAGGAAAACTGTTGTTGTTTTTGTCAATGTTTCAGTTTCCCTGCATGGATGTTATACTTTCTTCTTAACTGCTTATTATTCAATTCAGCTGGATTTGTGCACAAAGTACCAAATGAATGAGCTGATTTTGTGGGATGGAGTCCAAACCTGGATCCCAGGCGGACACAGATAAAGCAACAGCAGATTGCTTTATCCCATTAGGCAAGGCCTAGTAAATAGGCAGAGATCTAGCTCTCTGTCCTAGTGCAATCTCCAGCTGATCCTGTCACTGGCATCAGTTCTGTTGGCAGCCTGTCTTTCAAGTCAGACACCTCAGCTTAGTCTGTCTGTCTGTCTGTCTGTCTGCACACAGAGTTAACACTGAAGCAGGATGGCAGTACAAGAGGAGTTGAGGAACCCTCGGTTACACGCAAACCGGTTGAAATGTCTTCTCTGTTTTAATAAGAAGAGGACAGAGCACAATTTTTCAGTTTCAAGGGTCACACTTGCACAATCTTGCGTAAACCTTGCTTTTTGGGGGCCATCGTTGTGAAGGTAAAGCATGCTGAATTTAACAAAAGTCTGCAACGCAGGTAGACCCTCTTAAACTTAGCATTTAGGAATTTCTGATTGAAAAACACACTGCGTATGGTGATGTAGTCAACCCATGAGGAGATTTCACAGGGGTAACAAGCATGACTGACTGCAAACTGCAGCCAACTGAAGTGAATTCCAGCAGAGATTTAAGGTCGGAGAGAGGACTGGCCCGTGAGAAGCAAACAGTATTACATTTTACACGACGGTGGCAGTTTGAGCTGTTGTCTGTTCTCAACGTCCAATAACAAGGTTAGGAATTAAAACAGAGGTGCGAGTGTGATTTGACGTAATTTTGTTATTTTTTTCTGATAGTTATAAAACCAAAATGTTTTTTGCAGCGATCACAGATAAGCGCAGGACTCTACATTCATCACTGCTGACCAACACTTTCCATTCACCGTTTCCCACAGCGAGCCCTTCTTAATATTCTAACACTTAAACCACCTACACACACTTCCTCGCACAGTCGCTTTAAATGGTGATAACTTCTGTCTTTACATAACCTGAGCTGCTTCGTGCAAGTGTCCTACCTTGGCGGCCATGATCATGGACGAGCCCCCGCGTACTCCGAGGATGGGGATATGGGTCTGGGCTGAAATGAAGTCCAGGATCTGGGCGATGGCCTCCTGGTCCGTGTCGTCTCCAAACACCACGCCCTGCAGCCAGTGCTCCGTCATTAGGTCACAGATGCTCTTGATGATGCTTTTTGGGTCAGTCTCGTTCATGGTCAGCACCTCAACGTTCGGCGCCATGTGGAGGAAGTCCTCCTTCTCTCGGGCCCCAGCCAGAGCCATTTCGCTGGAGTTGCCCACCAGGACCACGGCGATGCTGAGACCACGCAGGATGTTGGGCAGCGCCATGTGGTGCGGAGGGGGCTGGGGGATGGGAACGTAGTGGCCTCCACCGCCTCCCCCGCCCTTCTCTCTCCGTGAGTGGCAGGCCGGGGGCAGGTGGAGAAGGCAGAGCAGCAGGAGAAGGAGGGACAGGCAGGGAGAGGTGCCGGTGCGGCGGTGGAGCGATGGAGGCGGAGGCGGGTGTAGGGTTCGGACTCGCTCTTGCTCCTGGGGAACTGAGGGGGTGGAGAAGCAAGACCCGGCGTGGCCGCGAGGTGGGAAGGTGCTGCGGCATCCGCAGACAGGCATGGTGTGGGAGTGGGAGAGTAATACCTGGAGAAAGTGGAGGGAAGAGGAGAAAGAGATGGAGATAGGAAAGAAAAAGGTAGGCAGAGGTTTGATAAAGCAAGATAATAAGAGAAAATAAAGAAGAAGAAAAGGAAAGAAGAGGGAGGTAGAGAAAGGGAAACAGAGGTTAACATACCACCATGAAACATTGATGCATCATATAAATCAGCGCAAATCAAGTCAGTTCACGGAAATGGGGAGACGAAGAAGGAGGAGAGGGAAACCTTGTGGAAAACGAGGCTTTAAACCTACAGAGAGATGAGAGTGGAGGTCATACTTGACATATAAATAGTGCATAAAACACACACACACACACACAGATACATGGTACAATGGCGTATGGTTTACGTATAATAGCACACGGCTCAATAATTCATGTGGACTGCTCTGAAGCTGCATTATAGCATATATTATGGAGGATATAAACTCTCCCTCCAGATCAGCTGCTGGTTCGTTGACAGGGGCGGACAGGAGGAGGCGAGGGAGGGAGCGAAAGAGGGCAGGAAGGAGGGAACGGAAGCGGATGCAAAAGGCAGAGAGGGCAGATGGAGGGAGAGACGGCTCCACGCCAACTTGGGCTGACTGACAAACTGTCTGGAGCGAGATAAGTGACACACCAACCCGAGATGCAGACAAACTGACTGACGCCGAAATTGATTAGGTGATTAACGGCGGAGGCGCTCAAATGCAACTCACGAGGCTTTGATACGATACCCGTCCTCCTCCCCGCAACCCCTGTTGGCCTAGTTTAGTGCTCATAGTCGTTGGCTGTCCGTTCCTCCATCCTTCCACCTCCCTCCCACGTTTCACTTGACCGTATCGCTCGCTCGCCGTCTGACTACCTCCTCGCCGTGCTTATTAATAGGGCTTTTCATTAATGAGTATGCAGAGGGGAGGAAGGTCCAGGTGGAAAGTGGAAAACGGAAGAACACGAGAGGAGGAAAGGAGAAAAGAGATGACGGCAGCAACACAGCTGGAAACATACAGGCAGACATGAAAAAAGAAACTCTCTGAGAATAATGTTTTGTGTTCTCTTTATGTTTACATCTGACTGAGTGGGAGGGCATGTGTCCTCTTGCATATAGTCGGTGTAGGTGTACGGCCGGTGGGAATAGATGTTCACTCCTTTTGTGGGCAGAGATACCCAGGATGATGGGGGTGTTAGTTGCTCATAAACTTGTTCCGAGCGGCGTATTGTGTGTATATCTCGTACATGACTGCCGTTAACAAGGCAGATGGAAGGTACAGAGACAAACAAAAACACTAAAACAATATCCACCCCTGGAAGCTGACAGCTAATAAGACGGGAAATGACAGAGAGGAGGAAAAGGCAAGGAGGCGATTGAAAGAGGGATAAAGGGACATATGCGGAGATGACAGAACAACTTCTTTAGGGAAAACTAATTGCTGGAGGTTCGTCAGCTCTAATTACAGGTCCCTGTGTTAATAGTCAATTGCACACCACTCTCCAGGAAGGATGGAGAGGTGGGAGGGAAGGAACGAGGGAGGGATGATAAGAGGCACGAAGACACAGTGAAAGGGAGGAGGGGGGAGCGGAGGAAGCGAGAGAGAGAGAGGAGAGAGAGAGAGAGAGAGAGAGAGAGAGAGAGAGAGAGAGAGAGAGAGAGAGGAGAGAGAGAGAGAGAGAGACAGAGAGAGAGAGAGAGAGGGAGAGAGAGGGAGAGAGAGACAGAGACAGAGAGAGAGAGAGAGAGAGAGAGACAGAGACAGAGAGAGAGAGAGAGAGGGAGAGAGAGAGAGACAGAGACAGAGAGAGAGAGAGAGAGAGACAGAGACAGAGAGAGAGAGAGAGAGAGAGAGAGAGACAGAGACAGAGAGAGAGAGAGAGAGATGCCCTCCTTGAATCTGGACTTCTCTGGCAGCACTCTGTTTCCATGGCAACAATTAAAATAGGCCTACATGCGCACACATACAGACATAGTTGATGGACACCGAGATACACATACATACACACACACATACACACACACACACACACACATACACACACGCACACGCACACACATTTTGTAAGAAGCATTGATCATGTAAATGCAGCAGCGTAGTCCGCTCAGTGAGTACCGCTCACTCTGCTGTGCATCCTTAGAGTGGGAGTATTTTACACACGGATTCCTCTCACGCACAGATTAGCATAGAGACCTCTGACATGTTTTACATGTGAACACACACACACACACACACACACACACACGCACACACACACACACAAACTCTGGAAACACTCTTTTTCCTGCGTACACTCACACCAAACTCCCTATACAGCTCTCCCTTTCACACACCCTGCAGCACGCACGCACACAAACACACACACACACACACGCACACGCACACACACACACACACACACACCCCTGGGGTACAAATATTAGCCAACGCACAGTGTAACTCCAATGATCATTCAGAAAGATGAGGCCATTAAAAAGTCCCACAGTGAGTCAAAGAATGTCTCATAAAGAAACACAAAAGCCGTGTATTAAACTTTAGATTACACCAGCGAGGTTACGACACTAAATGACCCCATTTCCCCGTCAGCCAGCCCTCGCGTCTCACCCACCATTTGCTCCATTAGCCACACCAGCGCACATAGCAGCCGTATCAGTTACACACGGATGGACCACAGATAGCCTGTATACCAGCTCAAGACCCCCGAGGTCCTCCTCCCAACACACACTCTTCAAAAGCTTTTTTTTATAGGGAAAGTCTGCTGGATGCACATGATGCACTTTTAACTATGACAAAGCTGGCATTTGAATTGATGTAATTGTGTGTGTGTGTGTGTGTGTGTGTGTGTGTGTGTGTGTGTGTGTGTGTGTGTGTGTGTGTGAGAGTATACATTAAATCAAAAAGGGGAGGAGAAATTTGAAAGGAAGCCATCTAGATTAGATTAGACTTTATTAATCCCACAGTGGGGAAATTTTGTCTGTATGTGTTTAAATACACATTCATCTTTTTCTGCAAATTAATTTCTTTCATTTATTTTTGCAAAACATTTTTGTTTGTGGGCACTTCTTACTAATCTCATAGCCTGTACATTTTTTAATTCATTATAGACACATTAATGGTTTGGGTGTGCGTATGTCAAGATCCTAAAGAATAAAATTATCTAGTGAGTTGCTGATCAATAAAATGATCAACAGAAAATCTGTTTTCATAACCAATTAATCGCTTATGTATTTGGAAAGCAAAATCTGTGAGAAATCACTGACTTAATTAATTAGATATAATTATTGTTCATTATTTTTACTCTACTATTATTGTACCATTAGTAACTTTGGGTTTTGAGCTATTGATTGGAATTTAAAACATTTCAAAGCCTTTAAACACTTAAAATGAAGCAACAACTTCAGATAAAGTTCGAAGAGCATCCTCAGGTTGTTTTTTTCCAACAAGCAAATACTCCACCTCAAAGAGATAGTGAGTACAAAATATAAATCCATGTTTAAGTTAAAATGCAGATAATACTCTGACTAACAGAGCAGGATTAAGGAGAGTACATCTCTTTTCTGCCTGATTGTGACCGTCTCAATCTTTTTTTCTGCACAGATGCCACAAGGCGTCGGCCAATTAGATAAGAACACTGTTTCACCCACCTAACTAAACAAAACCAGCTACTCAGCGGGCCCTAATGGACAATAAACACAATAAACAGGGTAATAGTAATGAATGAACTTCAAAGCTAACATGGCAGGATATTGTTGTGGCGGAAAGTTGACTGAGCAGAGGGATATGAGGCATGACGCAGTTATTACAGCTCTGTAAATTTTCCTCTTTTTTCCTTTTTGACCGCCACACTGTAAATCACACAATTTTAACTATCAGAGAGAACTATTAGATGGCAGGTCACGATGTGACCCCCAATGGAAATACCTTCTCCGCCTTCATAGATGAACAAACAAGCAGCATATTGTTTGAGTTTTGTGTTTAATATATATGATTGAGCAGCACTCCGTTTCAGTCCCAACACATTCTTCTCTCACTGTAATAAATCCACAACAGGGCGGCTGAAAACATTTTTTGTGCGCTTGTGGGCAGCGTAGATGTGCGTGTCGTTGATGAATTTGGTTTGAAAGGTTGTGAACAGCGCTGGCAGTGCTTTGCTCTCCCTAATGCGTTTTTAAAACTGACATTTATGTTTTTGGTTTCTAACAGAAAAATGTAACCCTTAGCGTTAATCTTTAGCAGTCGAGGTGGCGTTGATTTGAAATTGATTCGACGGCGGACGGCACATGACAATATTAAAACCCTTTTTCAGGCGGTGGTTGCATTTTGAGAAGGCGAGCCTACACGCCTACACGCGCACACACACACACACACACACACACACACACACACACACACACACACACACACACACACACACACACACCTGCCCCGGGGATGCGACCAGGCCACATCGCGGGTCACTGCGCCGCATACTGATGAGAGGGGAAATCAGCTGCATACCAGAATCGCTACCAAACCTGTGATACATGAGAATATGAAAGAAATGCCGGTCTAATGTGTGAACTCATGAAGTGCTCTGATTAATATTCATGCAGACTGTCTGTGCAGCCTGCTGTGGAGGTGGAAGGTGGCGGTGTGTGTGTGTGTGTGTGTGTGTGTGTGTGTGTGTGTGTGTGTGTGTGTGTGTGTGTGTGTGTGTGTGTGTGTGTGTGTGTGTGTGTGTGTGTGTGAGTGTGAGAGAGAGAAAGAAAAAGAAAAAGAAAAAGAGAGAGAAAGAGTGTGTGTGTGTGATTATGTGTTTGGACCTGTGTCTGTACATGATGTTCTGATGCAGCCACTCACCAGCCCCCTCACCAAAGCAGACCCAGCCAGGCTTTGTGCATCACATGTTCGCTGAGGCTCCAGGACCAAACTACATCTTCATTTCCCAAAAAGAAGGCACACTGAAGCGCCCTTTGCTCTCTTCCTCCCCAGTTTATTCCCTTCTCTTTCTTTCACTCGAACTCCACGTCGCCCTTTCTCTCTCTCTGCTCCACCGTTTTGTCTGTGAACAATGCTTCCTCTCAGTTCTCCCACTTATTTCTCTCTTGTGCTCGCACTCTCTCATCACCCTCTTCTCATTATGTGGTAAGTGTCAGGTTTGTCGACGGCGTTATTTGCATGAAAACTGGAGGACAAAGGCGACTGGCAATTTTTCACATTTATTGCCTGGTTTGATATTTAGGATGACAGCAGAAGAAGGCAAAGACAATCTCTCCATATCTCACTGGATGGCTTCAAAAGTCTATGGTGCATGTATATTATCTTAAGAGCTTAGTCAGGCGTGCTGCGCTGGCTTCATTTCTCCATTTAATTGAAATAAGAATGTCATGATGAGAGGCTCACATGTCAGGAGCTGTAGCTGCAGAACAAGCAGCGTGAGTTTGAAGGATGGCCCGTTACGTCAAACCCACGCACACTTGAGGCTACTTATGAACATAATTCTTTAGTCGGTTTGTGATTTTCATTATAAGACGTGAACAAATGAGGAAGAAACCTCATCTCTGCGTTCTGCAGGGAGAAAGACTCTAAAGACTCGAAGGAGCGACTATTTCTGGCGCCTTTAATCTAATGTTGTCGAGTTGTTCGGCACCGTATTGCGTGATCTTTTGTGATTCATGCCTGAACCCTCAGGCGACACCTTGCCCTCACCTAGAACAACTGGTGACAGGTGATGAAAGAAAACGTTACCTGGACAACCTCTTTGACCACACAGCAGCGAGACATGGGGGCGGCTGATCTCACACACTCTCACACACACACACACACACACACACACACACACACACACACACACACACACACACACACACACACACAGTCTGTAGCAGTGTGGTGGGTGGGAGGAAGGGAGCAGTCTAAACCAGGCCGTGAACTGAAACCCTCGTTGTTACCTCCAAGTCACACTTTTAAGGTTATTTCTATTTTTAAGATGAGGTGTTGTTGAAATATAAAAACCTGAATGTCCCCTTTAGACTGATTTTATTTGAGGAGAGATGACATTTAGTGTAATTTGTGGCTGATCAGAAAATGAATGTGAACTTTCTGCTAAGGATAATTAGACGTACAGATGTTATATAAGGAATAATCATGGCAAGAGGAAAGCAGCGGGGGGCTCAATCACTTCCTCCGCATAAGGTCTATGATTACGCCTCTGAAAACATTTTCTACTTTATTTATAAGTTGTGTGTGTGTGTGTGTGTGTGTGTGTGTGTGTGTGTGTGTATCCGTCCAGATCTGGGTCCATTAAGGGTGCGAGGTGTACTGTAGCTTTGGCCGTGTTCCAACCGGAGAAGGACACAGGTCGGTTTTGTTAGGTTCAGCAGATATGGTAGAGTTATGCTGAGGTGTGTGTGAGGAGGAAATTGACCTTACAAGTGCTTCTTCTCGGTGCACATATAGAAACAATCCGGGTGTGTACGCTCCCCTGTGTCCACGTAACTGCATTCACGTATGTAGGCTCTCGTTTCTGTGATCATTCACGCATAAGTATCCCTTGCCTGCATGTGTCTGTGTGTGTAGGAGAGTGGGAGATGATGCCCCTCTCCCCCTCCCCCTCCTTCTAATGACCATTCATCTGTGGAGGTAAGAAGAAGATGGTGTGTACAGCTCCTCAGCTTGTCGGGGCCTCTACTCTGTGCCTGATACATCGGTAAAGAGCAGAAAGAGTCCTCGGTGAGCTCACTAATTTTGCCTCCGCAGTATCAACAACCCACTCAGAGAGACGCTCCATGTAATATTAAGACGTACCTGTCTGCACAAGATGTGATGTGATATTAAAAGTGAATGTCTGCCTTCCTCTCTGACTACGACAGTCCCAGTGAGAGAGTCCCGCTCAAACACTCATCCACGTTGTCCACAGGAAGCCTACTTTATTTTCCTATTCACGCTGTCAGAAGAATGATACGCACTCCAGGCATTTGGTTTCCTTCTTTTATGTAAGGACATATGTCAGTTTTATATTTGAATTTGAATGTTTTGTTTCCAAAAATTGTACCTGCCTACACAGATATTTGCATTTGCTAACACTGATGCCATGAGGATGTTCAGACAAGTGTGAGCATGTGATGCAATTGATGGAAATTTTAAATCCGTAATTACATGTGCGTGCACAAGGCTAAAGTAGCAAGTGAACAATAAAAAGATGATAAAGCTTTATTTTTGTATGTTCTCACGTCGTTATGGTTCGAAGGATTGTGGTCCAATCACAGACCAAACTGCAGTGACAATGCCAAGGGTGTATATGGTAACACTTTATGGTAAGGTTACATTAATTATCATTAATTCATGCATGAATTCATTCATTACTTCAGCATTACTTCCAGCATTAATACCTCATGAATCATCAGGAAGTAACATGAGTTCTTTCATTCATGATCTCATGCATGAGCAACACATTAATTGGAGCAATAACTAGGATGATTACTTCATCAATGATTGTGATTTATTCAGCAAAATCACGAGGGAGTCTTTGCAAAACATTTTGGACTATTGAACCAAACTCTGCAGCACAGAGCACATCTAAAATCATCATTAACTAAGCATCAGTTGCTCATGAGTTAATCATGTTTGTGGCCCCTAAAGTGAAGTGGTGAAGCATTTTGGGTCTGTCCATTTACCTTCAGGTTACAATGAATAAGACACGAACATCATATAACTTTTCATAATTTTTTTCTCACATGAATTGTACTAGCATCTTCTAGCACGTACTGTTGTTTTACCCACAATAGATAGTAAAGATCAAATGGTCCACCACTTCACTTTAGGGGCCACAAACATGATAAACTCACGAGCAACTAATACTTAGTTAATGATGATTTCATGATGTGCTCTGTGCTGCAGAGTTTGGTTCAGTGGTCCAAAATGTTTTGCAAAGAATTCATCATGATTGTGCCTAATAAATCATAATTATTGGGTTTTTTTTGTATCTTTTTATCTATCTTATTTTATGTATACGTATTTGTAAATTTTTTTTATTGTGTGCACCTTTTTGTGTTTCTATACTGCTGTGACGACTAAATTTTCCCACTGCAATTAATAAAGTCTAAGTCTAAAGTCATGATGTATTCACCTTAGTTAATACTCATGTTTTGTTCATGCATGAGATCATCAATGAAAGACTTTGAACTCATGTTACTTCCTGATGATTTCATGAGGTATTAATGTATGAAGTAATGCTGAAGTAATGCATGAACTCATGCATAAATCCTTGATAATTCATTCACTCTTAATTGGAGTGTTGCCATTTATAAAAACATCATTAAATGCATCATGATTCACGAAATCGACAGGAAAAGGTTTAGGAATTGACTTAATACGACAAGCTGAAGTTGATCCATACTCGTTGGCATGCGGCCCGAGTCTTAACACACAGCAGCTAATGCACTGGATGCAATGTAAGGTAAGCCCTTCGACAAATCATGCCGCTTTCCACAATTACAGGACAGCACAAAGTGGCCATCCCTAATAAATGAATAAAATCATTAGCAAATAAATTCCAGGTGGCCACCAGCCAAAGTCTCTGTTTGACTGAATACAAGAAGCAGGTGAAAATCCTGTAAATACTGAACAGAAGAACTAATTCAAAGGCCCGTGTTAACAAGGGCCCACTCGACATTTAATACTATCCGCAGGTATTCAAACTTCATAGCAAATAATGGATCAGGTTTTATGAGTTTTTCATCTACTCCAAACTACCCTCTAATATACAGGATTCTTCCACAACCCTACATAAGACGATGCACCACATCCTTAGCACGAGCTACAAAACTATCTACTGCACTTATTTGACTTGATAATGTTGCTCTTTTTTGTTGTGTATCAGTGGTGGAGATATCTGTCCTGCTGAATCATCTTATGCTCTTGTAACAAGAGCACATATACCAACCTAAACACACTGCATGGACTATAATAAACTCAAACTGGACTTGTTTGCATTGTTACATCAATCATTGTACTTTTTGTCAGGTCGGCTACTTGGTATGCTGGGGAGCTGAACTGTGAATATTACATCCTCAAATGTATGCGTTTCCTTTTTGTGTGTGTTGTTGTTGTAATAGTAGTTCATGGTGCCTGTATGATTGTTTTTCTCTATTCCTTTTTGCACTGGAGCTGAGCTACCATGCTGCTGTACCAAAACAATTACCACCAGCACTGTTGAAGTAATGAAAGTCTCTGCATTGGTATTGAAGGCTACTGCTGCTCATTGGCACCCAAATTCTGGATTATGCGAGTTTCATCCAGCCTTTTTAAATGTACACTGGAGGAAAAACAAGACAGACAGAACTTGGTTATGACTTATGTGAGGTGCAGTCTAAGAGATTTAAATTGATTCTTATTTATGATTGTTTAGTTGTTAAAGGTGGAAATGTTGGGGTTTTTTTTTGACAGATTTGGGCAAGCAACCTATTTGATACAGTGCCTACAAATAAATGTACTACACTTGTACAACACCACAAGGAAAATGTGTTTTTTCAATCATTCATTCAACAAAAATAGCTGAATCAGTGGATTGAATGACTTCAAGGTGATCATTCCGCAACCTAAACCATAATACTACCACCACTGTGCTTCTCCTGTTTGGTCTGCACCAAACATGTTTACTGTTACTGTGTCCAAACAACTCGATCTTTGATATAACTGTCCACAGGATATTTTCCCAAAAGGGCTGCAGGTCTTTGCCTGTATGTTTATTGGCAAACTGTAGTTTTGCTCTGATGTTCTTTTTGGACAGTAAAGGCTTTTTCCTGGCATGCCCCCCCATGCAAGTCAAATTTAAGTTCTTTCTGATTGTAGACACATGCACTTTGACACCAACAGCAAGAGTTAGCTGCAGATCCTGCACTGAAATTTCTCAGAGACGTTTTCTGCATTAAACTATCTGGTCTTGTGCTGAATTTACTGAAATGAGACAAATTGTCAGTTGTTTGAAATTGCACCACTCGTAGAAGATTTTCCTTCTAGTGGAACAAGATATTTCAATTCATTTGGAGATATTTTTAAATCATTTTCCAAGGCTGATAGGCATCAACAACCTTTTTTTCAGAAAGATTTTGGCATGATGACACACTTCAATAGCAAAGAGAACAGCAGACCCTCGATGTCAGAGGTTTACAGAAGCTTCTAATCATTGGCATCTAATCTGCAATTCAAATTTCATGGATTTGAAGGTGTGATAAATGTAGGAGTATACTTAATTTCTCCATGTGACTAATCTGTTTATTTTATTTATATAAATTATGGAAATGACTAAAAACTTTTTTTGGCGATATTTTTTTTTTGAGTATATCACTTGTCTGCAGGCACGGTTTCAAAAAAGATCAAATATTTTCTTTTGTGTTTAAAAATGAATAAAAAGTCAACAATTTCCCTGAGATCTACTTATTTTTTCACATGACTGTATGTGATGGAGCAAAAGCGGGTGTTCCAGCTCACAAAACACCCGCCTAATATCAAATAATACCCCCAACTGAGTCACTGCAATGCAGATGTTCTTCCCAGACTCTCAGCAGCTGTTTGTGGCAGTGACCAGGCCACAGGGCTGAACGGGAAGTCCATAAGCCATTCATGGATGCTCCCACAGGACACAGCGCAGCGTGAAGGGACAAGCGGAGCCCCAGACTCCCTCGGCTAATTTACTGGGCAGAGACAGTCACAATGTGCAGCGTTTTCTCATCGTTTCGTGAAATGTGGCAGCTGTTGAACGGGTACAAGCGCCTGCAGCTGTTTGATGATGTGCTGGATCTGTAGCTGAGGGAGTCAGACGGAGGGATAATGCACGATCAACTTGCTCGTCTTCACTCCTCCACCCAGCCAGAGGGGAGTCGTACCAGAGTGAAAACTGTTTGGTCTCGTCTCAGGTGGTGTCCGCATGTATGTCCTTGTAGGCACGCATGTTTGTTGCCTACCATCTACCATCAGCTATTTGTATTTTTTGCATATCAAGCATCCTATAGACACAAAGACAAATACTTCAGATTGACAAATGTGTTTTGATAACACTCCGGGAGATAAGCAGTCGGTCACTAGGATCTCTCCCAGGGACACGTTTCTATTTACACCTACTCCGCCTCGCAGAAGAGAGACGCTTAATCTTCTCCATGATTTGTGGCTTCAGTGCCGAAATCCCTTTCTCCACTTTCTTGTTTTCTTTCTGCTCCATCCTTACTTTTCTCTCCCTTCACTTCTGCCTCTTTTTTTTCTGCACTCGCCTTCCACTCTCTTCAGATGCCTTATATCAGCATTAGTGCTTCAGCCCATGTGTCATTGCGAAAGACCTTTGCAGGAGTGTTTATACGTGTGCAGTTATGCAGCAAACTACGTTGTCTGGTGAAAGGTAAGGCTGGGGATAGGAAGAGCACGGTACACTGACCCTCGTGCCAATAACAGTGCTGTAATCACTTTAAATGTGTTTTATTGTCAGCTTTTCACAGATTAGAGCCACAATAATCTGTCCTCCTCCATCCATCTCATTCCAAGCTGTTATTTTTGGCACCAGGATTCTGCCTTTTTGGATTAGTAGGTGTGCAAGTGTTGTCTTTTTTTTTCTTTGTGAGGCTCAGCGTGTATGAGTGTGTACTAGTGAGAAACAGCAAGGTTGTATAGTATAGCAAGGCGTCTATTGTGGGGGGGAAATAATCTCAAGTGGATGTTTTGCAGGATTGGGTTCTTAAAAGAAAATAATACTGGGGCTGCATGCTCAAAATCTGCCTCTTCAAGTGGAAATCAGCATCTCATGGGCATGGGTGTGGTTAGCCCTGAAACATGAAACATGGCCTAATCCGCTACTGTACAATGTCCAACGAGTGTGTGAATACAATACCACTTTAAAATGTTACAGCAAACGTGTGCATAGAGGAACTTTAACACAGCGTCATGCAAAATTGATGATTTCCCAAGTGACCTCACAAAACTCAGTCAATTCTGTAGGTACATGAAATAGCAGAAAGGTTATGTAAAATCACCCAGCCACAATCTTTTATAGACCTCTCTGCCTCGTACCACCTCAGCTAACACACTGTAGAGTAGCTATCTCCTCATTCTCCCCTTAGGCTGAATATTGACTGATGACTTTCATTTTCAGCTATCAATTCTGTTGCTAATTTTACACATTTCAATTAATTCCAGGTATTCTTGCACAGGACTTGCTATGATTAGAAGCTGCAGGAGGGTTTGAGTTTCCATACCCATAATGCACACACACGGAGACTGCCATCATCTCCAGCCTTTTTTCGGGTGTTGTTTTTTTTCTTTTTTTTTTCGCATGATCATCACAATTTTCCTGCAGACCCAAAGGCTGTCATGGCTGTCTCTTTCGCAGCCTTTCCCGGGCTGGTGTGCCGAGCGCCTCTCTGCTGCAGGATGATGATGAGACTCCCCACAGGGATAATGACATCTAAGAACGTCTCTCCAATGGATGTCCCCTGGATTTAATCCCACCCAATGCTCGTCTGAGAGAGACGCGCACCCCAGAGACAGCAGCACAACATCGAGACGTGCGCAGACAGGGGAGCTCTGCCAGTTCGACAGGCAGCTGCCGCTGAACTACACAAAGATACAGTTAGTCAAACTGGCCAGCTCACCAGCAGACATCTAGCAGGAATAGAAGCAGACAGGAACAAACACACTGCCACAGGTGAACACCTAAGCATGGTGGGTGGCACTGGAGTAAAACTGGTCTACACAAAGCCAAGACAGCTCTTCTAATCTGAGAACAATATGACAGGACGTCTACTGCAGACATCCTCCATAAAAATGCATCGGAGATGCCGGACAGTCTGTTCTCCTTCAGCTGATAATAAACTAACTGCCTGATAAAAGCAGCTCTTTCAAAAGTACCTGTTCCTAGAGTTAGGTTTTTTTTGCTTACGTCCATGTACAATAAGGTCAGTTTGAGTGGTCAGCTACACAATGACAACCTTGCAGCTCGTAGAGATTCAGTGTCTTGCTCAAGGACACCTCTGCAGGTCAGACAATCACCATAGTTCCCACTGTGCAAACCTGCTGCCTTGTTGGGTCACCTTGAAAAGCCCAACACTGGTGAATCATAGTGCACATCAATACAGATCATCAGCACAGATTCGACTGCAGACTATAAGGCAGACATCATTTATATTCATTGTAATAAATGTGTGTTTTATCTTTGGATCTACAGTCTGAAACACATCACATTTACACCTAAACCAATTTGGACTTGTATAGACGGTCAATAAATCCATCAGACTCTGTGTATGTGAAATCCCCACTTACAATGACAACTGTACACTTCAACTAACTTTTCACTGATGTACCGACAGTTTACTTGAATATTCATGTATGTAAATTTAACCAAATGATGGCACTGACTAAGGGGAGCCTGTGTAAAAGATGATCTGACTCCAGCTCAGGTCAGGAGACATCCGCAGCCTCTCTGGGCCTGTCGCCATGGCTACCCAGAGGACTCCATTTGCAGCGGTGCAGTCAGCAGGGTGAATCGCTCCAGTACCTCCAATTAGCAACCCATTATCATTCATGAGTTTGTTTGTGCAATGCTGTAAGATTGAATTCCAGTTAGGGACTTCCTCCGTTCACTTGCCTGCTGATATAATGTTAAGGGAAGGCAGAGGTGGCAGAGGTGGCAGCGCTGCAGCCCCTTGCTGCTGCGATCCAGCTCCACCGCCACCGCGCTCCATTGAGCTAATTTCTACTCCGCTGAGGCCTGGCTTATCCCCATATCTCCCCATCCTGATGTCAGCTGTAGGTGCAAGATGCTCAAAAGGTCATAAATTAGCAATAAGGCCCATTGAAGGAGACATGCTGTTAAACTTCAACCTGGTGGTACTCCTCAGAGCTTTTAATACTCACTGTTTTTGCGTATAAATATATTCATAGATTTGGGTTTTATTTATTTAATTTAACAGTGCAGAGCTCTGCTTGTCAGTGAAAAGCAGTATTGCTTTTCCTTGAGCTTCTTGCTACCTCCATCTTCATAAACGGCAGAAAAACAGGAGCCATTTTCACTGTGTATCTTCTGTGTGTTCACAACTCATCGAGCCTGACCAGTAAACTAGGATAGAGCCATATCATATCTTTTACAAAACAATTTATTTTTATCATGATAAAGGCAATATTATGACCCGTTGATGTCACACTGATATGCAGGGGAACTGTATGACATACGTTTGCAGCCTATGCAGCATCAAGCATGCAGCAGCTGTATTCTACAGGCTTTCAGCTCAGTGTGACTTTAATTGACGGTCACGTTGTCTGACCTCTGACCTCTGTTCCTCCTCTCCTCTCCGCCCCCGCTCCACCCACACGGAAATACACTCCCACGGAGATTTGAAAAAGGAGCTGAGCAGAGACTTAGGTGAACGATGTAACTATTTAAGGAAATAAAAGTGCAACAAAAAGGCCATGTTGTCCACCGTTACAGTGGACACAGAGTCCTTGTTGTTATGCTATAACTGCTCTCTCCTCTCTGCTCTGATAGGATCATCCAACCCAACAACAACATATTTCTCTTGTTGTGACACAATTAAAAGAGTGGCAGTATGTAGTAAACAAGCCCCACTGGCCAAGTAGCTATGGTGGTGTCTCTGTCCTCCTGGCTGTTTTGTGTGATATAATGGTGTTGACCCCAGTGGCGCCAAAGCCTCCATATTGAGTTATTATATTTATGCAACAGCTAAGCTCCTCAACTATTTCACAATGCTGTCAGCCTTCAGTAGCTGTGCTTGGCCAAGGCCTGCTGTGGACATTCTCAATTTCTGGTGGAAAATTGAGCAGCAAGCAACAAGAGAGAAACTGAAAGGTGGGGGGGGGCAGACCGAGTGAGACAGAAGGAGACGGAGAGGGAAAGAGTCAGAGGGGGGAGAAAAAGTGAGCCCTATATATTTTATTCAGTGGCAGCAGAGTACAATTCATAATCAGGGGCGACTGATTCACAGTTTTAATTAAAAAGTAGCCTTATATTGCCGGTGGTAACATCTTGATTTATGAAGACCACAGACTCCCATCCACCAGAGAGAGTGAGTTCACCAAGGAGGAGGAGAACACTCCTGAGGAGGGGAAGTGACTCTTTCCTCACAGCAAGGTGGTTGGCACAGTGGACATACAAGTCAGTACGATTGTGTGTGTGTGTGTGTGTGTGTGTGTGTGTGTGTGTGTGTGTGTGTGTGTGTGTGTGTGTGTACATGACAAGCATATGTGCAGGTGTGTGTGTGTGAGTCTGACCAATATATCAATATATCAACGTGGCCACTATTATGGACAAATTTCAGTTTCCACTTTGCGTGATCAAGAGAGCAGCACAGACTTTTTAGTGTTAAAAAAAAATAAACGTCACTAAGGCTTCTAATCCAAAACTGTTTTACATCTTAAATATTAATATTAAAAACAATAATTTGCATATTCAGTTTTACATATATTTTTTTGAACCCTCAAACGCTCAAAAATCTGGTCTCTGAACATACGTATGTTCAGCTTCTGTGGACGCCACTGTTACGCCTGTGCATATAACTGAATCAATAATGAAGTGTTTACATTTAAGAACATCTTGTGTACACAATCTGAAATCTGAATTGTCACAACTTTTGGGGTCTCTATTGTGTATAAGACAAAGGTGGAAACCTACCTGACTCTTTCCACTACACTGAGGAAGAATTACTCCATTATTCTATTTCTTTTTTTTTTCTTGTGGAAATTACACTTCACTGGAATCACAATTAATTTCTACAGTAAAGGGGAGTTAGCCTTCAGTAAAAGTGCTAACCTTTCAGAAACAAGCAAATGATATACAAAAAATGTAGCTCTAAACTAAACCTGAACACAAAGGATAAGAACCAGCTATCACTCCCAGATTGACTGACTGGAAGTTATACAGGCAATATTGTTCTTGAAGTCTAAACTTTCCTGGTGCTTGTAAAGGTTTATTTGCATCAGTGATGTTGTAAACAAAACAGTCAAAAGTGACCAAATGCTGCTGCACATGTCTACTTGAAAATAATTTCATTCTATGTGCTCAGCTTGTGTGCAGAACACATTCCAAAGCTTTGCAGGTAAAACTGTGTGGCACTGTGAGATTAAATTTCACGATGCAAACAGCAGAAACACACTAAGACGACTACAGCAATAATAATCAACGGCCAAACGAAGAAAGGTTGATGTTCGACGTGGAGTGCAAACGACAGCCCTCCTCCGAAGATGAAACTAAAGACATACATCTGATCAGAGTTTTACAAGACGACGGTTGGTGAAGTTGGATGGCATTTGTTGAGTCCAAGTCTACGGTGTGAATCGAATAGTTGAATAGCTCCCAGCGAATACCGAATCGTATTTTTGCTGGAAATGCCCATCACCTTTAAAAACTAACTTTTAAGTCTGCAGTACCTCGGTTCAATCATGCAGCTGTGGCTCAGATGATGAGCCCCACTATTCATAAGGCTGATGGTTCAATGCCCAGTTTCTCCTATCCATATATAGAAGTGTCCTTGTAAAGCACTTTGAGACCCTTAAGCTCATAAAGCCCCATAAAAGTGCAGACAATTTACTATTCAACCTTTCACTTCACTATGACACCCCTGTTTCTTGAATTTCCAAAATAATATCAGTTTCAAAAATCCAGTTACACTCTGGCCCCAGTCTGCATGTACGTGAGCTGTTAAACTTCATGATGCATGCCTCTGATCCGATAGGCTAAAAAATAAAAAATAAATAATAAAGGGGTAGCATAATGGAACATAGAAGATAGATGGGTGATGGTATAGATATTGGCTGCAGAATAAAAAGCCTTTTGGAAAACAGCCAGCGCTGCAAATTTAACCAGGGCTGATGGAATTTGCTTTGGTCTGACAGTAATGTTACATTTATGTCAGGCTCTCCATTTAAATCACCACCATAACAGAAGCCCTTGATACAGTGAGATTTTAATTAAAAAACCAGGGGAGAGAAAGAGAAGATAAATGCAGAGAAAGCATGACAGAAAAGAGAGGGGGAGAGAGAGACAGAGGGAGAGAGATGGAGCATTAGATGAGAAAAATGATGCAGAGAGCAGAGAGTAGTTCTCAAGTGAGATAGAACAGGGGAACAGGGAAGGATGGGAAAAATGGAAAGAGAGTGATTACAAGAGTGAGATAAGTGGAAAGTAAGACCTCATTCTGCGTTGAAGTGAAAACAGAACAGCACAGTGTGCGTGTACCTTCCTCAGTCCTGCCTTTATTTCCAGCGTCCACTACAGTGTTCCAGGACTTTGCAGCGTGCGCGCGTCTACGCATGCGTGTCTTTTTGCTTCTTTCTGTGCTCGCCTATTCTTCGTCACTCTCACTGATTGTTTTTTTTTTTTTTTTTTTTTTTTTTTAAAGGTCTGGGTCGCTCCCAATCACAAGAGCGACCACACAGAAAGTCCACACGTGCTTGGGCCACACGCACAAAAAAACACAAACATGCACACTGACCCATACGCACAAGCACACACGATCAATTTGAATGATGCGTATGCATACTATGAAATAATCCATTTGTGTTTATGGCCCACGGAAGCTCTGTTAAGTAATG
Source organism: Embiotoca jacksoni (assembly GCF_022577435.1). NCBI lineage: Eukaryota > Metazoa > Chordata > Actinopteri > Embiotocidae > Embiotoca > Embiotoca jacksoni. The sequence goes on from NW_027185285.1 coordinate 10,500,785, forward strand.
AACATGCGTACACTGTCGCTCAACTTTTACCATTTAAGCATGTCTCTATCGCAACAATTACACAACTCATCCCGCCCAAAATATAGGCACCTATGGAAAGATATAGAAGAACATAAAATACAAGCAGATGCCTATCAAGTCTATATTTATAATATTTTAGCAGTTTTAAAAGTGCTTTCCTTTTGTCAGCACACTGAGAATCAAAATAACTTCCCAGATCTTGTGTCACCCTGAGAGTTTCCCTTCTTCATAATAGACATCAGACACTCGGGCAGCACTTACAGATAATGTCAAAGGGCAGTTTTGTTGTGACAGATAGTGTAATTCCACTGGTTTGAAAACAGTGCAGGCTTGTCAGTGAGTCTCTGGACATAACAATGGTCAGAATCTCCTCTAAACGTATTGCTTATTGGATGAAACATCCCTCGCTCTCATGGCTGCAAAGAAGAGCTCCGAGTGGTCCCAGCTCAGTTTGTAGGTGAGAAGATATCTGCATGGTGCACTGAAACTCATCAGACTTTCACACAAGTCTTAAATGTAGTTGAAGAGAACCAAATTAAATAAATGAGATACAAATAGTATCCTTGGTCATTTATTTATTGCGGAAAATGATCTGATGTTGCATATTTGTGATATGTGCATGTGAACCTCTGGGATTAACAGTTAATTAGAAGATGAAATGTGTTGCCTTTATACTTGCCCACGGATCTTCCCTCATAAATACTGTAGTTTTAAGTTGGAATCTGTCAGTCATCATCACACCTCCATAACTGCACCCACGATAACATTAAAGCCAGTACTGTGTCACATAATATTAACTGTACAGATAAATCCTGAGAAGGATTTATAGTTACATTGTGTGAGAGTCCTGTGAGCAAAGACAGCTTGACTCTTGTGGTGAGTGCTCAGTTCTGGGTATTATAAGCTAATATGGATGCTAGATGTCCAATATACCTACTAGCCCGGGACACTTTAAGGCCAATTGCCTCTCCATCCTACACTGAGTCTCATGAGACTGTTAAATATAAGTTTAATGGAGCATCTCTGTGACCCAGCGGTCCGACATACATATTATGTGTTTGCAACATTTCACAAGTCTCTCTCAGGTCTCTATTTATCATCCTTCTGTAAACAATTGTTCATGTTTTGAACTTTTAAAGTGATTTATTTCTATACTTGTTATGATTAAGAACATAGGACACTTTTTTAAAGCCATGGAGTAGTCCATGGTTTTAAAAATCTCCCTGGTTTCAAGATATTGGCGAGCCAAAGTCCAAAATATTCAATAAAAGAATTCAAGACACGTATTCTCTAACGCTCACACACACACACGCGCACACACACACACACACACACACACACACACACACACACACACACACACACACACCCTTAATGATGGTGCCATCAGGGTTTGGCAGTGTGAGCGTATTCTAATTGTCTCATCTTTCGAGGTGGAACATTCTTGGGCCAGGGTTTAATTTCACACCCACTCCACCACTACCGGTGCTGTTATTTACACCCTACCTCCATCAACAGGACACACACACACACACGCGCAGGAACATTTACACCCTGGACTCAACCTTCCCTCACCATCACCCCTCTCTAACAATCTGTCATGTTGTTCACTCTGTGCCCTCACAGACACAGATTGAGATGAGCCAGTGAAGACTGCCAGTGAAGCAGCGAGACAGACACATATTTCCCTCAGGAGTTGGTGGAGACCAAAGTAGAGCTACAAGAAAGTGAATACAGTGAAGATCATGCTCCAGCATAGCTGCTCAATGTGCAAATAAAAAACAGTTTGCTAACAAATTTGCCATTTCAAGTTAAAAGGTGACAATATGTCAACATTATAATCACAACTTGTTTCCATTGCTACTGGTTTAATAAAACAAGGCAACAAAACTCATGTGCTGCTTCTATCTCCAATCAGTAGCAGATATGAGGGCGTATCAATAAGTTCTGAGAATGCTCCTGTTGCGTGCGAACAATGCACAGCACTCTGATGTGCACAGAGCATTGAGAAGCTTTCAAGTCTCGTCGGTTAATTAAAATCAGCACCTGATTTTGCACGGTTTTGTGAGCAGTAGTCTGGGTACAGCTGCGATTTCTCATCAAATTTTATGTTCAGGAAGCCTACGGCAATGAAGCAATGAGCTGAGCGAGGTGTTTTGAGAGACATTCACATATCTGAGGGGCAGAATGTTATTGTCCGACAGAAAAGAAGGCACATCGGATCAGAAAAATGCAAACAACAACATTATTGTCGCTCCCCACTACCCCTTCTCACCAGATTTGACTCCCTGCTAATGCTTTCTGTTCCCCGAATAAATTGCCACAAACCTTCATGTGAGCTCTCTGCTAAAGTTTCAGGTGCATGGAGAAATCATAGCCGCACCAGACCAATGATCACAAAAATCTGTGATCACCAGACCAGTGATCACAGATCCACCCTTATATACTGTAACTGTGTAACCTGCAATAGTGACACCACTACTTGGGACAATTGCTATTTTTTTAGTGTTTTCTCATTCTCAATCTTGAAAATCAACTCATGCAGCACCACAATGGGGCCACAAACAGTTCAGTGCCAACAGGAGAGCTTCAGCTTCGAGCTGTCAAAGTACTCTCTGATATTGTACATTTCTGGATGAATAACTGAACTAAAAGAACAAATGAAAAATTTTACTAATTTGTTAAGACTAATTTAAAGCTTTTTCGGGTATTCATCATGTTGGACATTGACACAACTCGCAGTTTGTGGAAATTGATCCGTCATGAACCCATAAGTATGAACTCTCATGTGCACAGAAATGTTGGGCAGTTTTTCCACCACTGAACAATCCAACATCGGCACTTAACATCGTTTTCAATAGCTCTGAAACTCTGGTTCTGGCTTCCAGAAATCAATGCGAGATGCAAACAGGAACAATCGACTGAATACACAGAAGAAGTTAAATGGCTGCATGAGAGCTGCATCGTCTTCAGGTACATTCAGTTTAATCAGCCAGACTTTGACAAACCCATTATGTTTGTGTTCCTTACAATAGCCCACATCACATCTCCTCCCGCTGCCTTTTGTCTGTGTGCCCAGTTGGAAGTATTACAGCATCTTCCTGTTCTATAGGAGACAGATTGCCTCCCTCCACTCTGCCTCTCTGTTTCCCTCTCTCTCTGCAGCCTGGTCGCCACATATCACGGGTTTTGACAGGACGTGGATGAGGTCCCTCAGGGAGACATTACCTCCCTATTGGGAATTCTTCTACTAAACTCCTGGGAGGCATTTTTCCTTAACACAACCCAATCAATAACTTTTAATATTATCTACTGGCAAACAGAGTCAAAGTAAAAGACTTCTGCAGGGTTTAAGACAGACCGAGGCGATGAGCCTTCGAGGGGGAAGGTAGGGCAGATCATGCTGTGGAGACTTGCTCTGCTACAGCGAAGCCACTGAAGCAAGGTGAGCATTAGCTGTGACATTTCAACTGCAGCAGGTCTGGGAGACGTGGCCTCGCGTTCAGGGATGGTTGAGGTTCACTGCCTGTGCTTGACCATTTCATCTTTGCAACATCGCAAACAGGCTTTTAGAGATTTTATTTTTTTTGTCTGTGTGTGTGGCTCAGATGATGACGCACCACCGTCCAGTCTCAGAGCAGGAAGCCGACTCCTGTAGGACGGCGTGTCGAGCAAAGTAATCTCTTTTCTGCCGTACGCTGATTTATTGTCCGACACAGCTTTCATAATGGGAAAGAAAAACGTAGCTTAGTGGAGCTGTGATGAAGAAAAAGAGGTTTAAATAGAATTACGTAGTTGCAGCTCCTGCACAACAACACATTAATCAAAGCTCTTGGTGTTTCATTAATTAAATAGTAGGACATAGGTGTTACCATTCCAAATTAAAGCTGAAACTGTGGAGTTGCACTTAAATCAAGGTTGACAACACGATGTTAAGCAAAGTGGCATAAAGCCCATATTCAGCCTGTGGCAACACTGAACAACATAATGTTACAATGTTTCTGTTTTGCTTTGAGCCTTGGTAATTTTTCCTGTCTCGCTGCCCCTCCATTTACTCTACCTAAATGAAGAAGTTCATTCGGTCTATCATCCCGCCGCAATCACCCTTTCTCTCAGCTAAACAGCAAAACACTCCGACAATTGTTACTCCTGGAGGCATGAGCACAAGTGTTTCCTGTCAATCACGGCTGCGTAAAGATGCTGACCTGTGGCATTCACACACCAAAACAAATCATTCACCCGCTCCCGCAACACAACCTCTAGGTGAGGCCAGAAAACAACAAAGTCAGCTGAAGCAGAGCACAGGGCTGCTCCTACAGACCACTGCTCACATACATGTACACACTTATAGCCAACAGACGGGCAAAATATGTGTGTATGTCAACAGAAGCAGAATACGGCATTATACTCACACAGATAGTCACATCCACAAAGAAATGAATTAAACACATTGGGTGAGATGAAAGCGACAACACCAGGTGGAAGCTTGTGTTAGAAGTTGGAGTCTTTTCCACTGATTTACAGTTTGCACCAAACATTTCACTCGTTCTGGGAGTCATAACTCAGACCCGAACACACAGACATGCAGGATGGCGGCACTGTAACAGACTGTGACCTTTTTTTAATAGTCTATAAAAATGTGAAAAGTGCCCATAACAATTTAACATATTCACATTGCCTGTTTTCCTCAACCTGCAGCCTAAATTTCTTAATTTATGGAGATATAAAACAGAAAAAAGGAACATCTGACAAGCTGCAGCAAGAATATGTTCACATTTTTCCATTGTAAATAATGCAAACAATTTATCAACTCTTCCCAATTAAATTCCCCCAATCGACTAATAAGTCCAGCATCAGATGTACACAACAACTGGAGCACAAACATTGACAGCACCTGAAGCCTCCTCACAGCAGCATCTGAGGACGTGCCAAAAAATAACAGATGCCACCAAAGCAAATGTAGGAAGTGCAGCGCTCAGCTAATGATTGGATCTGCAGGCCGTTTTCCAGGAGACTTATGTTACCACTCCACTGCTGGAGACAAGGATGAGTGAGGCTGTATTGATCTACTGTTTTGCAACCCGATCGATTCCACCGCACAGATCTTAGCTTATCCCTGGAGGTCAAGCTTAAGTATATGAGCTTACAGTCCACATTTAATTATATTAATTAATATCAATATATATATATATAACAGCAGTACTCTGAGAGGTATACTAACCTGAGACTTCCATTCACCTTGTACGATTGTGCTGTCGTATCTTACACGTTTATTCAATTATAAGATAATTGAACATCAGTGACGGCTTGGATGAACAACATGATCAGAAGAGAAATATGCCGGTGTGAGTTTGCCGTGACTGGAAGTTTCTTCATGTAATATGTAGTTTATTGAATTAATGAAAAGCACACACGCATGCACACACACACACACTGTGTGTGATTTTTGCATATGGTGAGAAAACCGAACAGACAGCAGCACGGGCGCATGAAGTCATTGTCTTCCTGTGAAAACACACAACTGCACTCTTTCTATCCTCCATCTCGAGTCCCCAGAAACAACCACCAAAACACGTCCTCTCCTCTTCCTCGCAGTGTTTCTTTTTCCTCAACAAAAGCCTCCCAACTCCCAGGTCTTGAATTTGCTCTAATTTAGGAAGGCATATGCAGTCTCTGGAAATAAAATCCTCTCTACTCTTCAATAATAAAGGCATAAAACAAGTATGATGTCAATTATATTTATTCTAGTGCAGAAGAATACTGGCCTATTCAGCAGAAGAACACAACGCCAAACTATAGGAGGAAGTCAGATATACCTGAGAGGTTCTCATTTATCTCACTTCAATACATTATTTCTGCCATTAATTGTTTTCCCTGCACCAGAAGAGAGGAGAGGGACGATCGGAAAAATTTTCATTTCATGTGTTACACATCAAAGATTGTGGGCTCCATGTATTTGACTGGTTTTGTGTTGCTAACGTGGGCTCCCGAACTCTAAATAAGAGCATGTTGTTAAATGGATTTGACTGGAAAAAAAAGGATGATTGAAAAGCAATGCTGCCCCTATTTTAATTAATGCCACTGAGCGGTGTTGATATAATGAGGGGCCAGAATCCCATTTAGGTTAGGTACACAAAGGTTGCAGATAAAGCTTTTAAAAAACTCGAGACATTATTATTCTAATATACCCTCGTTTTAGCCATTATTCCAGCCAGTGCTTTTCTAAACACTTTATGTAAGAGCAAGCTGAACTTGAATAACCGGCCTGAAAAACTAATAATCTTTCTCTCTAATAATCTGAAACTGCACGAATGAATGCTACTTTTTCCTTTCTTAAAAACAGCAGGGTGGTGTCGTTAATGAGATTTCCCATCACTGGTAATGCATCTGTATGGTAATGTTTTATGACGTACAGCAATAGTAGGAAATGTGCAGCGTAAGCATGCATTAGCCGAAGCAGCTGTGTGACTTTGAGCTAACGACAGAGGGCCGAGTGCTGAGGCACTTCATTACAAAGCTGCACTGTCGCTCTGCTGCTGCTGGCGAGGGCCAGCGGCTCCAAGTAATGGGAGTAAGTGTGCACTGGCGCTATTTGTAGTGTGCTCACACAGCGGGCGCACAGTTCATCACCCCCACCGCCAAAAACAAACAAAACAAAAACAAGAAGAAATTTAGTTTCTCACTCCTGCTCCTCTGCACCAAGGCTCAGTCTCTTAAACGTCACGGCTGATTAATGGTGGATGAGGAGAGAAAGAAGGAAAGGACGGAGGGAGAGGAAGAAAAAGGAGATGCAGAGAGAGGAAGAGCGAGATGGGAGAAAAAAAAAAAGGCAGAATAACTTCAGGGCAATTCTTTTTTTTTTTTTTTTTTTTAAAGCTTAGCGCTGAGGAATGGATGAGAAAACGATGAAATGTGCTGATATGATAATGACCTCTCATGGGCCCTTGTGGCAAATACATTTGCTCTGTGTAATTTGGTCCTGGGACAGAGTGAGAATTGTGTCTTCTTTTATCTTATCACACAAAACATTCTCTCTCTCTCGCGCACACACACACACACACACACACACACACACACACACACACACACACAGTACAGTAGTACAAGAACATAGCTGACCAGCACACACATAAAATGGCCACACACTTCTGCCACAAAAATCGCATTCAACAAATCCTTTAATTGCCTGATCAATGCCTGTAGAGCCATGCAAATGAGGCCGATAGTCGATGGGGGCTGGGTCAGGTTGAACGTCCACACACTGATGCATGCCATTGATCAAAGTGCACACTGTGCTAAACACCAAGGATTAAACCATTCATCTGTAGGCTCCACCTTGAACTGTTATCCTGACCCTCAAGCAAAAATCTGGTGTGAGATACAAAGCAAAAGAGCCTGCGGAAGTTTTAGAACATCCATCACTGAGCTTTAGGAAAGGCGCGCACTTTGGGAAGCTGCAGACGCACAAACACACACACAGACACACACACACAGACACACAGGCGTGAGATAAGTCGGGTTGTTGCAGGTCTCTACAGTGACGAAGAGAAAAAAAAACTAAGAGCAGCATTATGGGATCAAATTAGGGTGATAAAGATTTTGTGCTTGTGAAATGATGTTCACAAATAATTTCACAGTCTGCACTTGTATTTCACAATTCGTGTGCACTTTAAAAAAAAATGCGTAGGCTTATAAAAGAAAACCTTTCTCACAAATTCTAATCTGTGAACGTGTGAAACTGTTTTGAAGCTGTAAACATATTTTGTGTATGTGCAAACAAATTTTGTGCACACAGATGCAATTTACACATGTGCAAAACGTGTTTGTACAAAGTCTTCAAGATGGACACACAAATTTCCTACTTTTATGTGTGACCCTGAAGTCACAGACACACAAATTTCTCACCTTCAAGTGTAACATGAAGTTACAGACGCGAGCTACAAAAACACGGACAAATTTTGATCGTTTTATTACGCCGGAGCTGACCAGCCAATCAGCACGCTGTCCGCTGACTAGCCAATCAGAACATTTCCGGCTGACCATCCAATCAGGAGGCACTTTGATTCTGGTGCGCTCTGGTTACGCCGTCCACCTGCAGTCTGCCGGGGCGTCATGGCAGAGCCAGAGGGGAAGTCTTCTGGGAGACAGGTGGGTTAATGACACGTGTTTGCACGGAACACACCTGTCAAGTGTTACATCGTCCATAACTAGAAATATCAATACAGCCGTGCGTGCATTCCGGTATCAAGTAACACTAAACAAAATGCCGAGCTCATATAGAAAGGAGGATAATTATCTAGAAGTCTGGAAGCACCAGTTTTCCTATCCACTGTGGTCGTGTTAGCGGGAACATCTATCACGTGAACGACTAAATCATGGGGAAGTAGGCTAACAATGGAATCCTTCATCTAAAACAGGACAGTGGAGAAGTGTCAATACAGCAAAAATGTTCACTCGCATGATAGGTGTAATTTGTCAGTTCAAATACATGTATGAAAATAACAGTACCATTGGATTTAGATTTATTTATGTGCAACGGCCGCTGCCATTTTCCAGAGGACTGCTAATTTCTAATTTCTAGTCGTAAATATGGGTAAATGTCAGGGGAACACGACGACCAGATAGCAACACCTTAAAGATGAATACAGACAGGAAGGCTGTCTTTCTTTGCACTGTATATTTTGCGGAGGAAGTATTTCAAAATCCTGGGTGATGGTACAAAAATAAAAGACGGCCTTTTCCATACTTTCTTTCGCCCCACTTCTTACAAGTAAATTGAGTACTATTGGATATCTAGATGTGATCATTTGAATATGATACTGTGCCACAATTCCATATCTTTACAGACCACAGCAATCAGTGGGGTGAATAGTTTGCACCATTATAAATGAATCTGTGCTGCAGCCTTGTTTAGAGTCGACTCTTACTGAAAATGTTATTGTTCTTTCTGAATGTTTAGGAATCAGTGATGCGATGGGCTGTAAGTCTTACTCAAAACATTTTCATCCTTCTTTCTACCAAGCCCACTGCTATGCATCGCCTGCATCTTTCAGTGGTCTAAAGGCCTGACTCAGTGAAGCCTCAGCGGGGGGTGAGAGCGTGGCACAAGAGATGAGGGACGTGAAGGACCGAGAGCAGAGGGCAAAGAAGACATGACACGGTTTTCTGGAGTATCTGAGGGGGAAGAACCTCGTAAATAACTGGAGCTTTCTATTTGTGACCGCCCTAAGAGTGTCACTGATTGTTGTGTCTCATCTCATGGATATTTGTGAAAAAGTCTAGTTAAAACTTTTAATGGACAACATTTCTTGGTGCTCTCTTGAGGTAGATTGACAAAACATTTTCTTTTTAAGGTACCTGTCTGTCATGGGCTTCGTCATCAATATTGACACCCTCATGTTGATGATTCCTGGACTACTACAATTTCTGCGACGCAGCTGCACATATCGATTTAGCCAGGATCACATGGAGCTCCTCCTCAGTTATATCACGGCATGAGGTTGGGATTTCAAAAGTTTGAGAGTTGTCTTTTTTTTTTTTTTGTAAAAGGCTTCTGTCTGGAAAAAACCTGGGTGTTGTTTGTGTTTTTTAGGGGGCTGGTATGATAATCTCTCTGCCTGCCAGTTCTAGATATTTCTCACTGTCTCATGGTGTCTCTCCAAGCACTTCAGGCAGCACAAAATGAAACTGTTCCCTATTAGATTCAAGATGTCGTCTGTTTTAACATCAGTATCATGCGGAGCACGGAGCTCTCACAATATATGGAATATGATTTCACAAAATACACAGCATTAACATATTTGTATTTATTATTTGTGTAAGTGTATACATGATGCCATTATATCATTATACTACTTCTACTACTATACTATTCAGTACATTTACTATGAATATTTTAATATTTTGTATTTTATTATACTACTATATATACCATATAGTATACTATCATTAACCAATTTTTATATCCTTTAATATAATGTTATTGATTAAAAAAAAAAAAAAATCTAGTTTTGTACTGGAAATCTGTTAACTAGTAAGTAAAGCTCACAAACTGCTGGGAATAAAATGCAGCTGGATTTTGTCTGACCAGCACAAAGATGATTGATTTTGAGTTCATTATGTCATGGAAATTCTACTTTTTAGTCAGGGAACTTTGACTATGATAATACACTTATATTCCTTACCATTAACACTGTACTATATATTTTACTAGTTTTTATCATCATGTTAATGTTACACTACTGTAATACCTGAATTTCCTCCCAGGGAATCAATTAAATTGTATCTGAATCTTTTCACTGTCATAGAAATATAGATAGCAGACTGGCTGCCAGTGTCTGACTGTTTGATTGGCTAGTCAGCAGGCAACGTGCTGATTGGCTGGTTAGATCCGGTGTAAAAACAGGGTCAAAGTTCGTCTGTGTTTTTGTAGCTCTTGTGTAACTTCAGTGTTACACTTGAAGGTGGGAAATTTGTGTGTCTGTTACTTCAGGGTCACACACAAAAGTAGGAAATTTGTGTGTCCATCTTAAAGACTACAAGCACAAAAACGTTTTGCACATGTGTAAATTATATGTGTGCACAAAATGTGTTTGCACATACACAAAATATGTTTACAGCCGCAAAACAGTTTCACAAATTCACAGATTTGAATTTGTGAGAAAATGTTTCTTTTACAAGTTTACGCATTCAGATGCAAGCATGCAAAAATAATTTATGTGCACACGAATCGTAAAATACAAGTGCAGACTGTGAAATTACTTGTGAACATGATTTCACAAGCACAAAATCTTTATGATTTAATTTGATCCCATACTGCTCAGGCTGCAAAGAGGCCCCATGCATCAATATTGTCTTACCTTGTGTTTTGCCAGCCAAAGTCTCATCCCAGCGTCTCAGAAGTAGCATGATGGTGCGGCCTGGGACTCCTCTCTCCCTCTCATAGCCTCGGACTGAGGGAGGCTGACCTGAAATCCACATGACAAAAAAGACAATATGAGTATCGACTGAGCGGCGACTGGATTTAAAAAAAATATTTCAAACTTGAGGGGAGCAGAGACTGAAAATAAACAATGCAGCTTTTTCTGTTACACTCAGCTTGTCCCTGATGGTGATGGCTGTCTCACCACAAGGGTTTCTATTGATCGTGTGGTGTCTCATACTGTGCCATCATAACACAGAATAGTTTTGAATAATTGTAACAGAGCAGAAATGATTACAAAAACAATCTGTCAAAAAGAAGGAGCAAAAATTACCAAAAGAAATACTCTCAAAAATTATCAAATTAAACCAAAAACAAAAAATCTCCACAGATCCCTGAACTCTTTCCTCTCTCGTCCAGACCATGAATTAAAATTTGGAGTAATTTTTTTGGGTGAGGAGACATATCTATTCACCTGGAATGACACCACCTTTCAACATCATTAGCCAATTAGTAGAAAGATGAGTTTAATTAACTCAGAAACAGAATAAAATGGTCATGGGAGTAAACTAACCCTTCATCATTTTCATTTGCTCCAACCAGATGCACTTTATCACACAAATGTGTTTTAGTCATCATGATTAATTGAATTACACCCCTCTACCAGGACAGCTCATTAGGTGTGCGGGGTTTGCTGAAGCAAATACAGATGTTCAGAAATGGAGGGGTGACATTAAAAACGAGGCAGCATTACTGAGCATTTATCTTCCCTCCACATCGTCTCCACAGTGTTGATTGTGAAACAAGGCGGTGGGGAACTCACAGCGGTTTTAGGTAAAATCCTGGCCAGGTCAGGAGGGCAAAGCAGCTGTTTTCGAGGTAATTGTACTCCACAGGAGCAGCTTCGCTTCCGGGCCTCCGAAAAGATGCCTGGAGTCGCTTGTTTTATTGACGTCTGCAAGTCTGTTATTGCAAAAATGGAAGAGGGAGGACAGAGGGTTAGAAGCAGGTCACGGGCAGTTAGACTTTTAATAAAGCCGCACGGTGCTTTGGCACAGTGAGTGACCTCTGACCTCTGACCCCGCCCTCCTTAAAATCTTAATAAATCTGATTAAATGAGAGGAATTTAAAATAAAAATAAAAAAAAAAACCTCTGTTTCAAATGGTTATCCGAATACATAAGAAGAATAAATAGCTCCTATTAATCCGCATTCTACATCTACAGTGGCGACTCATGTGGGGAGTGTGTCCATCTATGATCTATGATGGACACACTCCTTCTGAGGGTCTGAATTGTAGGGGAGAGTGCGAGCCATACTTTAGGTAAATAAATGATTAAGTGAAATATGTCAATGAATAATAGACCAGTCTTTGCGGGGGTAACAGATTGTACTTTTCATATTTAATAGATTGATGGGGCCGCACACAAACTCAAGACAACATGTTCACACACAGCAACACGTAATCGCTGACAAACACATGTGCCACCGTCGACACTAGATTAAAGGAGGTCTACGATGCTCAACTATCGTTTCTTCTCTCACATTAACCCTTCAAAAAGGGGACCTAAATCCCTTTCTGTGGTCCCTGTGTACTCCCATTCCCGTGGACAGTGTCTGTGTCGATACAAGTCCTCTTAATCAGCTGAGATGAATTATTGAATAGCCTTTTTATATCAGATCATGACCCATATTCCGCTCGCTTGAAGTGGATATACTGCCAATAAAAATGGAGATGTACTTTTTAAGTCGTCCCACATACGCTCCCTGCTCGCTCTCTAATAGTTGAACCGGATTCAGACGCACACTGCAGAATGGTTGAGCTTTGGATGGCACTCCGCAGGCTGATTCACTTATGCCATTTATAACAAGATGATGGACGAGGCCGCGTCGCAGCGTCACACTTCATGTGAAACTGAGGGGTTCAGTTTAAGCTTGAACCACACTTTGGATTTCATAAAACCGTCTTGGCATGTTTTTGGTTGGACTTTCGGATGCTCACCGGAAACATGCTTCAGGAGACAGAAATCCCTGGATGGCACATAGTCAAAGTTAGCTGAATATAAAATATCTAATAGAGTGTTATTGCTGCTTTCATTAAGGCAGATGCAGTGCTCAGAGCCAGACACAGGAGTTGTATTGTTGTCTCATTAAGTAGCACATGGGGAGAGAGAGGGAGACAGAGAGAGAATCAGTGGGAAGAGGGGATAGGATTATGAATCTCCTCAGCCCCTGCTGTCTCCTCTCCTGGCCTGTTTATCAATGACGACTGCAAACATGGTGCCTATGAAATCTCTTAAGCTCTGTTCGGAGACGTTTGGCAGACTTTCTTTCTCTCATAAGCTTCTGGCATCAAACTGTTTCAGACACTGAAAATTGACAAGCCGCTTGAAATATGCCCCGATCACTAAAATACAACTGATTTATTGCTCAGTAAAATTAGTGGCAATATTTACAAAGACGTTTGATGAGAAGGAGGATTACACCGAAGAACAAAGTGGGTAAAACATTAACAGCAACATCAGATTTGGCGGAAACAGTAGACTGTATAATATGCTTTTGTCTCTAACAAGAGCGTTTGAGATCCAGAACTTAACAAAAAGCAACATTTCCCACCATGTTGGCCAACAGATCACCTCTATATTAGCATAGAAGGGATGTTCAGATGTATCCGTCCTCCAAACTGTTCATTCGTACAGAAATTGCTCACTCTACCACCCAGCTGCGCTCTAAAAGGACCGGTGGAAATGCTATCAGCATTGTCTCTGAAACAAATCAGCTGTATCACCTGCTGTCTTCCAGCTACATAACGTTCACATCACCGTCCATTTTACCTCTGCTTCCTACAACCACATAATCTCTATGCATCAATACTAAAGCAGGTTTCACCTGTCATAAAAAGAACCGCAGACTCTTTTGGTGATCATTACGGTGCAAAGACAGCAGCGAGCCGTCTGTCAGAGGCAAACTTTGCACCCAAGACGTCCATTTTGCAGCGTGGCAGATGTGACAGCTTTGACGGACTACCTGAGCTTAAGTGCTCATCTGTGGATAGGCTGCAGGGGTCACGTGTGTGCCAAGAGCATCGCACCGAACGGGTAATAGTCCTGGGTTATGAGAGCAGGTCCCAGGTGGGTTCCACAGGTACAAAGCCACAACCTTGACCGTGCACAGTGTGTACACGTACACACACACAGCGTAAATCTGAACCGCTGTCAGTGCAATGATAGGAAAGTTAATCAGAGAAAAGGGGTCAATCGCTGCTGCACTTATGATGGATAGATGGACAAAGTGTCTGCATGTGTGTGTGTGTGTGTGTGTGTGTGTGTGTGTGTGTGTGTGTGTAGGTGTGAATGTGCATTTTGCTGCAGTGTAAAATACTCTGAGAAAATATATACCGTCACTCTCCCACCATGAGGCACTTTGCTTTTCTTTGGAATAACAGCAGATAAAAATAATTGCTCTGAGAAAAGGTCAGTGTCGTGTCCATCTCTTCCTGTAGATTACTTTATTGATCTACGTATATATTCCTCTCAACTTCACAGCCTTAAATAAGAGCGTGAAGCAGCACTGAACTGGAGATTTGATAGGCAGAAGAGGTTACTCCATCGAGTACAGATGAAGTACGGAGATTATTTTAGCATGTGAACTCTTTTTTTTTTGTACATTATGAGATTCTCTACATTATGAGCGCATGTGATTTTATTTCACATGAATATAAAACATCACAACGAGAATTCAAGGCTAACAGGGAGGGAAAAAAACTACAAAGGATAAATGGCGGTGTGAAGTGTGAGGGAAATTACTGATCTCTGATAATCTCCCATTTACATTCAACCCAACCCAATGACGGAGCCTTCACTCTCACTCACACACACACACACACACACACACACACACACACACACACACACACACACACACACACACACGCAGAAATACTGGGTTAATGGAAAGAAAAATATTCATGTGAATATCTATATCCATTATTCATTATCCAAAACAAGCAACAGCATGTGTGGATCCAAAGTACCGTACTCACCTATTTTACTCTTAACCTTGAGAAATATTAAATGTGATGGATTTGGTAAGATGCAGAAATTGTAAGAATCACGGCTATTACATCAGCTAATTGACAAAGATGTTGCTTGAGTCTTTAATCCGCGATAGTGAAATCCCATTAAGATTCAATACTTGAAAAAGAAATATTGAAATCAGCGTCAGTCCATTTAAAAAAAAAAAAAAAATGGTCACAATTTTTTTTCAAAAATTTAAAAGGAGCTTTTGTTAAATAATTATCATTTGGCATTTGGAGTCTGATCCAGGATTTAAAGGGTAATTCCACAGGAAAACATCTATATCCAGAGTGCCTTTATCATGGTAACGGTTGCTCAAAAGTCCCACTTCCCATTATCTTCAAGTAATGAAGAGGAGCAGCATTAAATCTCCTTCAGGAAAAAAAATGGGAATATATACTTTAAAAAAAAAAAGGAGATGGACAAGGAAATGAGTTATGTGGTTTTCTTCATTTTGCTATGCATCTGTCTATTGCTGTGCCTCTCTAGAGCTTAGACATCACACACAGGCACACACACATGCCAAATTATTCAGTTACTTTGCAGTCATCTTAACACTTCTGAGCCTCCTATCTTCTGTTTTTTTTTTGTTGTTTTTTTTTAAACCAAATTATTATTAATGAATAATCTGCCCCTCGTATTTCAATGAGTGGAGATAGTCAAGTTGATGAGTTGCAATTTTACAGCACCAAAATGCAAAATAAATAGCAAATCCTCTCCGATGCAAGCAAGTCAATGACGTGTGAGTGGTAGGACGTGAAATTTCTCACACATCAAATGAAAAACAAAAAAAACAAAATGGAAACACAAATAAATCAATGAGTGAATCAATTCAGAGGGGGTGAGAGGGTGGAAGTGATGGAGAAAAAAAAAAGATGCAGACACAGGTGATTAAAGTAAGTACGAAGCCAAGTGAGAGGAAAAAAGTGAAAATTATGGCAGAGGAAAAAAAGGGAAAAAAAATCCTCTGGATGATGATAAAGCCAGGTTTTTTTTTTCTAGTCCATTCTCTTTGAGTGCTTGTGTGTGTCTGTCTGCAGGAGAGTCCGTTCAGAAAGATACCAGACAGAGAGGAGAGAGAGAGAGAGAGAGAGAGAGGAGAGAGAGAAAGAGGAGAGAGAGAGGAAAGAGGGAGGAGAGAGGGAGGAGGAAGAGGAAAAGAGGGCAGCAAAAAAAAAGGAGGCAGAGGACTATACAAACACAGATGACACCCTGACAGAATGGACAAGCGCTGGCTTTGAAACACACTTTGAAACAACAGGACGATGTCACTCAAGAATTATTTGGCTTTTGCTCAGTTTGACCTTGACCTGACAAACAAACTGAAAACGCGAATGTGCGTGTCCTCTAACAAACAGGTGTTGGAGTTTTGGATGGTCTCTGAATGTGCGTGAAAGCAAACTAAGAGAACGAACATGTGGACATGTGAGGAGGGGGTCGTACGGGGAGGAGGGGAGCGTTTCAGATGTTTTAATGGAAGAACAGACTTTTGTGCAACAACACGGTGATGACGAGGCAGTCAAAATGTGGCTCCATGATGACGACTGGAGAAGGTGCTTGCTTGATGAGTCACTGTGGTCTTGGTTGAGGAGAACAAAAAGAAAAAAAAACCAAGTCAGAAAACACAGATGGAGAGGAGAGCGTGACGTAAGGAGGACATGGCATTAGGCAAGAATCAGCCGAGAGCTGAAAGGAAGGGGGCCATGCCAAAACTAGTTTGAAGGCCAGTGAGTATGTGTGTGTGTGTGTGTGTGTGTATGTGTGTGTGCTGGGTGTGTGTGCATATGTGTCAAGGTGTGGACCCAACACAAAAACACCTTGCATACACAGAAAAGGAACAAAGACTTTGAGACAGACACTAAACACTAAATAGACCTACCTATGGTTAGAATTAAGAATCGGCCAAAAAAGATGCATAGGATGGGAGGAGGAAAAAAGAGAAGGGGGAAAATAGGAAAAGGTACAAAAGTGAAAAAGGCATAAATAGAAAATACAAGCAAGCCAATTAAAATGCCTCTATTAGAGCTGTTTAAAGGAAGGAAATTAAAACAGTAGTGGAGTCAAAAAAAAGTAGCCAAAGTTGCGGTTGGACAGTGACAGGAGTGGTGGGGAGGAGGAGGGAGGCGATGAAGGGAAGAGGGGAGCGTGGGCTGCACAGGGATAGAAAGAAAGGGCTGGAAGTGATAGCAATGGAGAGGAAAAGAGGAATGAATGAAGAGGAGGGGTAAAAAAAAAAATTGAAAAAAAAAAAAAAAAAAGAGGATAAAAGGGGCAAAAAAAATCCCCCCTCCTCTTTCTCTTTTTCTCTGTCTCTCTGCCTCTCCCTCCCTTGTCTGGCTCATAAATAGAAGAAATTGTTGACCAGGTAAATGGCGAAATAGATGAGAAGACAGAGGACCGAGAGAGCAAGCAAATGAAAAGGTAAAGCACCTCCCAGCAGCGCGATGAGGAAAAAAAAGAACAAAAAACGAAAGATAAAAGCAAATACTCCAGTGGCCTCCGTTGTCTCCAGTCTATATGTGGAAGGGGGGATTGGCTGTTGCCAGTTGTTCCCCTTCCTCGGCTGCCTTCTGCTTTCTTCTGTCTCTCCTCCCAAAAAAGACTTCCCATCCAGATGACAAAAAGCAGGCACAGATGTCCTTTCCCCTCTCTCTCTCAACTCTGGTCAGACAGCTCACACCACTCACACAGGTTAGACATTGTTGCAGTGGCAACGCACAGTACCACCAATATGGCTCAGTGGGAGAAAAAAGGGCATAGGGGCTGCTGCTAGTCAAGCTCTGCCTACCTCATGAGGAAGGATACTGAGCTGGAATTGCTCTGTCTCCCCTCTCCCGCCCATCCCTGCGAAAAGATGGGAGGAAGGGAGGTGGGCCGACTCCCTGCATTATTATTCATTGAAAGAGTGAGGGAGAGAGTGTGAGAGAGAGAGAGAGAGAGAGAGAGAGAGAGAGAGAGAGAGACAGACACACATAGAGAGAGACATAGAGAGAGACATAGAAAGACATAGAGAGAGAGAGAGAGAGATGAGGTGGTGGATGAGGAGAGGTACCATCCAAAAAATGTGGAGGAACCAAACTGGTGTGTGAAACTGATAAGAGACTGGCTCCCCCTAGAGTCAATCATCAATACACAACCTTAAAATACAGAGAAACACTGGGAATACTGATTAAACATCCTGTATGATGATGACCTATGACCTGACACAGAGGGCACCCAGACACCTGAACCTCCGAGGACAAATCCAATACCTAGATTCTGCCGTGCATCACTCCGACTGTGCAATATCACTGCAATCCACTTACAAAATAATTCAATGTGCAGCCTTCTCAGTCGAATTTAAACACCTGACCTTTGCTTGTCTCCGTTTCTCACCTCTGTGTGATGAAGCACTGTTATCTGTTTTAGGCTACACACACACACACACACACACACACACACACACACAGTCTGCGTTAAAGTTGGACAAAGCATTAAAGGACTTCTGGCTCACGTCTGGGATGTTGTGAAAACAGACTGATCCCCTCCTCTGCATTTTGCCCTAAGCCAGACTCAGTGTTGCTATGGCGACAAATGACAGCTCCCAAGCGTCAAGTGTCTATATGAAAGCTCATAGCACACACAAACAGGTGGTCAAAAGCACCCTTTCAAAATTAAACACTACAACTTGCCTCCATCTAAAAATCGCTCTCGACGGTTTGATTTGATTTTTTGTTCAGTGGGTGTGAAATTACACAAACCAAATGATCATATTTACTGAAAAATAAGATTATTACTTCCACTGTGTATGAAAACACAGGCTTGTACTAAAAAGAGTGAGAGGTAAACCGCTCTCCTTTGTCCCGTTCTCTTCAGAGACGACATTGTTTTCAGTCAGCTTCCCCAACTAAGAGTTTAGGTGTGTGTACTTTTGCTCTATCTATTTAAAACTTGTTATTTATAGTAAAGGGGAGAAGAGACAGCAGGAGACAGAGAGTTACTGACAAATCCTGCAAAGAAATATGATTACAAATCTCCACCGCCTCCTCAGCTGATCTATTTATCTGAACTCACAAACAATGAAAAGTGGGGTGTGATTGACTGAAGAGTGCAAAGTGTTGTGTTGTTTTAAAAGATATAGCAGGACATAAATACAAAAGAAATCACACACAGATTACCTGTCAGCTGAAGGTGGAGTCCACCTGAATGAGGACAGGCAGCTATTGCAGCTTTCCTGTGGCAGCTGATTTTTGATGGACCCATTTAGCCAGGCTGCGGTGCGACAGTCCTGTGATGTCTTCAACAGCCTTTTCTGGACCTTTCTCTGAGTTTCAAACATCTACAGAAATACATAAAAAAAAAAAAATTAAAAAAAAATCTGTGAGGAACAAACAAAGTGATTCTTTTTTTTTTGTTTGTTTGTTTTATCATTTCAATACACTGCACATTTACACAATCATCTCCACGTGGACTGAATGGGTGCATTTCAAATTCGAGTCAAGTTACCTTTAGTTGTTGCAGGAAAACGCCGGGAGCAAGGACCCAGCAAAGGACCCAAGCAAAGGACCCAGCAAAGGATCCAGCAAAGGACCCAAGCAAAGGACCCAGCAAAGGATCCAGCAAAGGACCCAAGCAAAGGACCCAGCAAAGGATCCAGCAAAGGACCCAAGCAAAGGACCCAGCAAAGGACCCAGCGCCCCCTTGTGGTGGAGATTCAGATCGACTGTGCGGGGTTGGATTGAGAATGCCTGGCGGGCAGGCTTCGTGATCATCCTGCACAATCGCATCGGTGCTCGGAGATGGCTGCGCTTTCATCCCCACTTCGGGTCTGTCGAGGAATATTGAAAGAATTACGAGCCAGCCAAGGACCAAGTTACAAACGGTCCCTGGCTTACAACTACGTCATGGACCAGTTTCGCAAGAATAAGGCGAGTTTTTCCCGCTAAACTGCGTTTAGTTCACAGCAAGGTGACTGTGAAGCAGAAGGGGCATGCTAACTTTAGCCAGAAGCTAAGGGGATTGTTTGCTTCCTGGAAATAGTCGCAGCTGGTTTTGCCGATGCGGTCACGTGAGGACCAAACTGAACTGATCATCAGCACCGTGCACCTTTAATCATGCACCTTTAATCATGCACCTTTAATCATGCACCCGTGGTTTGTTAGGTTTGATGTCATATAAATTGTCATGGATACAGATTCACGTTGTCACGGAATCTGTCGCTTTAACGTTTAAGATCCGATATGTATCTGTTATAATTATTGTTAATATATATATATATATATATATTTTTTTTTTTTTTTATTATTATTTTTTTTATGCATCTGATTAAGCATTGGTACTAAGTCCTAGTTGCATGACCCACATAAAATGCGATAACTACTCTATCCGATACTACCACCGATACTCTTCCACTAAACTTGTGGCATTAAACAACATGTCCACAACATGTCCACGACATGTCCATCTTAAGTGCTTGTGAGTCTGTTTAGGCATATAGGCTTAAAGCCCGTGTTATTAATGCTCGGAAGAACATGGCTCACCGAGGTGATTGAATGCATGTGCAGTCACTGGAGCAAAACAGCTGGGAGGAACTCTTGCTTGTCATTTTGTATTTATTCCTGCTTTAAATAGATCCAAGGGAAGCATAATGTATGTTTGAGGGTATATAGGCACTGGACCAAATGCTTACTGTGCGTGTAGACGTTACAGCTGGTGAAGAAGGGAAAACAAAGCAAAAAACACATGGTAGCCTGTGGTATGTTTGTGATGGCTTCTTTATATTCATTTTTATTTTTCTCTACGGTGACTGATTAAATAAACAAAACAAACATAAGAAACGTCTCCTCTTAAGGAATTTGACCACCATCAATGTCATCAGATTATGTTATCGTGGTGAACCTCAAAAACATTTCCTTTATTTACTCTCTCTCACAGGTGACCGGTGAACGGTACTGCCGTGCCCAGCAGGAGGCACACCATGCCTCAGACACGTATTTGTGTTTACTGGCCTCCACCAGGAACCACCTGGTCCTGCACAACATATACCACGGCAAGGGAGAGCGCAGCCCGGAGCAAATGGCCGGCCTCGTGGGGCTCAGGTTGCCGACACAGCCAGGAGGCAAAGGCTGGGACAAGTGAGGACACGTGAAGGTCCAGGGTCAGAGGAAAACCCTGAAACTCTTCAGAAATGATTCGTGTATGGCCTCATGCATTTGACCTAATGTATATTCAACTCCAACGGTACGAATATTTGACAGGAGGTTGTGCCAGCATGGACTGTTTTGAGGGAACTGGTCTTCTTGGTTTTGTTTTTGTTCTACCAATGTTCAAGTGGGAAGAAATAGTAGTGTACTGTGAAAATATAAGCTTTGATTGTTAATAATACTGTACCCTTCAACTTATCTACACAGCGTCTGTTTGTTTCCTTACTGCTTAAACGCAACAATTCAAAAGGACTTTAAGTCCACTTTCCGTTAGACTAATTTCTCTTATTAAAACATGGTCTACTATTACAATGTGTTTTGAAGAATGTCTTTGCACATTATAATACATCAACAAACACCTTATTGGTATTTTAATCCATCTATTATTGCACTTCAAGAGCCACTTTAAATTAAATATGCATTTTACTAATCCAATGTTGATCAACAGGAATATTTAGCATATGTTGTTGAATGTGAGATAATGAAGTCACATGGGCTTGTTAATGGTCACAGCAGCTGTTTTGTTTGATTCTTCACAATGTGGCTCGTTTAAATAGTCGGTAGTGCGTTTTTTGGGGGGTGGACAACAACCAGGAACATGGGTACAGTCTAATGCAACATATGCAAAAGAGCCTTGTATTAAGCAGCATCTTGATGGACAAACTTTGCAGTGACTATTATGTAACCCACTATAGTTGGTGCAGCGTACCAAACACACTATTCAGGGTCTTTTAGTCTTTGCAGCTGATGGTTGTTTGCATATGCAGAAGTTATACGATGGTTTACGATGTTTCAAACATTCAACAATGTATTATGGCCTTTGTAAGTAACTCACAATCCCATTTCAATGGAATAGCAAGAACCAGTATCTAACTGCCACTAGCTTGTTTTGAAGGGAGTTTTCAGGGCGACATAAGGCAGCTTTCAGACGATCTAAGAGGCTTGAATGTTGCTACTCACATTCGTGTGCATCTTCTGCAGACACTGCAACATACAGTACACGTAAAAAAGGAAAAAATGTATGAAGTCATAACAGTGTACACCAAAGACAAAGACTGCATCAGCAAAGTTGAGTAAAAAGGAAGCCCTCATCATCACAGCCTGAGAGGCACTGAAATAATGTGTCTTAACACAAGTTGAATCAAGAGCGCTTGGAACGTTTCAACCAAAAATGAATAGAATTAAATCCACATTCAAACAAATTAAGACATTGAATTGCGTCATTGTAGTGTCCCATTAATTTCGTCCACTCTTGCATGAGCAGCTTGGAAGGATTCCTCCCTCCTGTCCCTCCCGTCAACAGCTCCCTCATACACTACCTCTGTTTTTCTGGCCAGTGTTATCTATTCCACTTTTTTTTTTATTAATTCTACCCTTTCTGCTTCCTCTTACTCTCCAGTGGTGACTAATATTGCCTTCAGTGTGAATTTAAATAGACTAACCCTAAAGCAAAGCTACTCAGTGACACAGGGAGTAAGACCCATGTGCTGCCCCAAACTAACACGCGCGCACACACACACACACACACACACACACACACACACACACACACACACCCAGGCCAGGAAACAAAGTCCAATGCATACTGACAAACCAACGGCTTGTGTCAAAATTTATATCGCACAAAAAGCAGGATGTAAATGTGCCTCTCCACACCCCACCGTTTTATGTAGCCTGGAACAGACAGCCATGACAAACAGAATGAGGGAGAAAATGAAGCTTACTCAACTTTTTGGTGGGAAGAAATGGAGGAGGTGACTCCTTACTATAATGCAGCATCTCATACCAGGGCTTCCAGTTATGCAAGGAGATTCAATTCAATTCAATTCAACTTTATTTATATAGTGCCAAATCACAACATAGGTTATTTCATGGCACTTAACACGTTAAAGTCCTTACAGCAAGACTTTACAATATTATACAGATGTACAGAGATGTGTTATTGAATATGTCAGCACAACCTGGACTAATCTGGGGGTAATTAACTGTGGAAAATAGTCAAATGCCGTCAGCTGGATGGACAATATGTGGACTTAAATGATGACGAGTGAAAGGTGGGAATGTAAGTCAAGCTGCTATAGAGAGGGAAACTATAAAGGAGGAAGAGGGGAGGGCGGAGACACTTTACCCGTCAGAGTGGAGGATGATTTGCTCATTCCTCGTTTTGGCAAAGAGGCGAGGAGTCAGCATCTCCAACTTCTGCCTCGGAGAAGAAAAAAAAACCACATCTGTTGAGGAGAGTCTGCGCTCACTGCAACGACGTGCGCGCTTTTCTCTGGAGGGGAATTCACCCATTTTAGAGCATCTGGATGTTGCTGTGAGTTATCTCTTGTTTATCAGATAACAACTCTTCGAGTTGGACGACCATATAAAAAAAAAAAAGCTGCCAGCCGAAAGAGGAGCAAGTTACTTGCAACTAAGAAGAGGCGAGAGGGAGGACAAACAAGAAAACCAAAGGAGCGGAGAAAGGAGAGGTGACCTGGCCGAAGCGACATGTTTGGCATGATCAAGAATTCGCTCTTCGGAAACACCGAGGAGACGGAATATAAACTGCTCAGTACTGAGACCAAGGTAAGCCGCGTGTACACCTGTCAGAGACAGCTTTATCACTCTATTAGCTTCTGAAATGTCTGTTCTTTGTGCGCGATTACGCACAGTGTTCCTGCTGTGCTGTAAAGGTGCACGGTTTGCTCCTGCCTGTGCTTGAATACTTTATCTAGCATTTAATTTGGTTATGTCATGGACATTCTGTTTCCATGGAGTTTTCGGTGGCTATATCCTGCTGCTAGGCTGTCACAACCCCTGTAACCTTGCCAGACAGCCTGACAGTTAATTGCTTGTGACCTATAAGGATGCCTGCTGATCCACAGTGAGGGTCAAGCAGCCCGAGGTCCTGTGCCAATCAACAAGACGGAAATGAATAAAGATGGTGATGCGTAACCTTAAAAGAAAATGCACCTTCACACTAGACAAAGTGATGGATTACTTTTCTTTGTGGGTCGCTGCTTTTTGACACCATGTGTGTGAAACCACAAGGGACACGGGAACTGACCCTGCTGTGTGGATGATGATGAGACGTATTTTGTGGTTAACCCATGAGCTCAGATATGGATTGTGTGTGTGTACTGATACACTGACCATTGCTGACGAGGACAGTGACACGGAAAACTGACGTCACAGAGTAGGAAGGGCATGACCTTTCCATGTAGCTACCCCCCCACACACACACACGCACACAGACACAACTTCGACCTACCACTTGTTATGCTCATGTTATATATAGAAGCTTATAGTGTGTGTTTTTGAATGTGTTCTGTGTTTACTGAATGCACACAGATTGGACAGATTCCAGTGGACTCAGTGATGTGTATTGTTAACTGAAGCAGTGCCTAACAGCAATTTCGAGGTTCTTCTTTTATGCCCCGCAGACCCACAGCATACCGCTGCGAATGTGCATTTGGCCGTGTATTGTTGTGGCTGGCATGGGTTTTTTGGACGTGGCTTTGTGTGTGTGTGTGTGTGTGTGTGTGTGTGTGTGTGTGTGTGTGTGTGTGTGTGTGTGTGTGTATTTATCATCTGAACAGCAGTTAACTTTTGAGCGGGAGACAAAGGCATTTACACTGAGACAAAGAGGACTTCCAGTCCAACTGAGCAGACAGGCAGGGAGTCAGATGACCCACACTGACACATTTACCCCCACACATACTCAGAGGCAGCTCTGACACAACATACTATATGTCTACTGTCTCTAGCTAAAATTCAAACACACTGTTGAAGCCAGCTGTATAAGTACAAATAGACAAACAAACGTAAAGGTTTTTGATCATTTACGTTATGATTTAAACTTGAAACTAAATGCATTTTATTGCAGAGCCTCCAAAGAAACGTCATGTTACACAGTGAAGTGAACGTAAAGGAATATGGATAATGATTGATATATACACACACACACACACACACACACACACACACACACACACACACACACACACACACACACACACACACACCTCCTCTGAGTAAACAATCTCGAAAAGTCAAACCTGCCTCATCAAATCTCTGGATTTGACTGATGTTCAAAAGGCAGGTATTGAAATCAGAGCTTGTCACCTGATCTGTCGAGCACCTGCCTGACTCTGACACCCTACACTCTTAATTAAAACTGACACGGAAGACAGAGAAACCTGCCTGCCAGGGCATACACACATACCTATGCACACACAAACACACACTTTCACAGCAGAACAACAGCAGTACGCTGGTGAAAATTAGTTCGAATTTTGCAGATGAAGATATACAATTATAATTACAGGAAAACTCACTGACAAGGCATTTCAGCAGTGTTGGATCTACAGTTTGTGCGCTCTGCTCAGGCACGGAGTAATTATACTGTATAAAGTGGCATAAGATAGCAGTTAAACACACACATGAACACAAGCAGAGACAAGTGAAAGACAAAATAATTGCACTACTCAACTGAAGTCTGCCTTCTTGCTGTGTCACCCAAACACAACATTAATGGTGGTCCCACTGACAAGTCATACGGAGCATTAAACTCTGTAATTACCACGTAGAAGCCTGTCACAAGTTCAGAGCTTCATGATAACATAGCGTTATCTTGTATGTGTTGAGTAACAATTGTGTCTGCAGGGTCTGATTACAGGAACACTGCATGAGTTTTTTGGGTCCTGTGGGGTGTGTGTGTGTGTGTGTGTGTGTGTGTGTGTGTGTGATGATAATGTGGATGAAAAGGTGTTAGTAATAAAAAAAAAATACAGCAGCTGGGAGATTTGAAAGTAGACCAAGAGTCACAAATTTTAATCACAAGATGAAGACAAAATTATTTGCATGATATTTTTTGATTTGAATACCCATTTGGAGATGAGAAAACACTTAAAAAGCCCACACAGGAATAACAACATGCTGCGCCCTGAGGAAAATTCTGTAGTCGTCTTTTTCGTTGCTGCCAGCATATGTTGAGAAAAACACATCTGCAAAATAATAAACTATACAGTA
Organism: Embiotoca jacksoni; assembly: GCF_022577435.1. Classification (NCBI taxonomy): domain Eukaryota; kingdom Metazoa; phylum Chordata; class Actinopteri; family Embiotocidae; genus Embiotoca; species Embiotoca jacksoni. Next base: position 10,527,000 of record NW_027185285.1, read on the forward strand.
TAAAAGAGCTGGAAGAGTCCTCACAAATCTGTGGTTAGCATTATAAAGACAGTAGTGAATGGCAATGATGTAATGCAATTGCAATGCACAAACCTATTATAGAAACACACTCTACCACATGGTGTAATCATGTTAGCGGAGTGAGAAGCTGGATTTGAAACCGTCTCTGCGCGATCAGATTCCTTCAAACCCGATTAAAGTTATTGCTCAGCAGCATAGTTGAGTGACTGTGCGCCACATTAACCCCACTTAATCATCTTTAATGCAAAACTGTTGCATCATATTAAGGCTGTGTGTCTGTGGGTGGGGGAGAGTTGTGTGTGTCTGTGTGTGTGTGTTTTTTGCCTGCGCTCTGTTATGTAAGACCATGCATCTCTTTTCCCATTATTCTCTGTAAGCTGACTGAACCCCGCAGAGCAGAAGAAGAATATTAAATCAAATCAGTGTAAATACGTTTCATCCTGATCTGCCCAATTTGGTGTCACACACCCACGTGTGTAGGCGCGCGCACACACACACACACACACACACACACACACACACACACTGAACCCTTCAAGTGTAAACCAGGCCAGTTCAGAGATTCTGTCTTTATAGGAGCAGATTGTCAACAGCAGTGTGTCAGATGTGAATCATATCTGAGCTTAACCTCACCCCCTGCTCTCATCTCCAGGAAGAAAATAACTGTGTTTGTTTGCGTAGGGGGTTGTTTGTACCAAAAAAAAAAAAAAAAAAAAAAGGCCATTTCTGCACGTGTGTGAGCAGCACTGTGTAGCAGTGGCTGCCCCGCTGATGTCCGACTGCCCTCTCTTCCCTAGGACGGAGTTACCTTTCAGGTGCGACGATACGATGCTGCCAAATACGCTGCTGTCTCGTCTGAGGGACGAGCCTTTGACCAAGTGACAGGGGAGCTGGTGAGGAAGCTGCTCATGTACATTGGTGGGAGCAACGAGCAAGGTAAAGCAATCAGAAAACATGTCATGTCATGTTTAAAGTACATAAACAGCAGATATAAGCATTTTAAAATCTGATCAAAACCACAGAGCAGAAACTCACTTAAAAAATAATTGATGGTAAGTAAAAAAAAAAATGGTTTTTTTTCATGATTAATTTGGGCCTTTTGTCAAGTTAGTGACAAACACAATTTTCTGATATGAAGTTGAAACTTGAAGTGGCTTAAGCTGTTTTGAGGGATAAACTTGAATAATGCTCAGACACAATATCTTTTGAAGTTATCAATCCCCACTTTGGTCAACAGACAAATATAACCACAGAGAATTGAAATGGCTGTCGGAATGATCGGCCTCAGTTCAGAATCATCATTTAATCCGCTGTTAGAGGTGCTATCTATGCTACCTGTCCTGTTTTGCAGTGTCTGGTTAAAAACTAGTGCAGGCGTTTGTATTATATTCTGAACTCGACAAAACATTGCATAAATCCTGACCTTTACAGTTGGCTGTAGGGAGTTTTTTCTGCTGTCTCCTCTGTTCTCTCCTGTTTATATTCACTTTCTGTTTTCTTATATTTTCAGGCGAGTCCATGGGTACAGCAGCTCCCCTCATCTTCACAGTGTACCCGCGGAACGACGGCGTCCTGTCTCGCCGTTTGGTGGTGGGCATCCGCATCCCCTCCGTCTACCAGCAAAGCCCCCCGAGTCCCACCGACAGTGCCATCAGGATTGAAGAGCGGCCTGGCATGACTGTCTACGCTCTGTACGTCTCATTTAAAGTCTTTTCATGATGTATTTGATTTAAGGAACAACAGAATTAACCCTTTCCTTCTTTCTTTTTTTTTTTAATTCACAGGCAGTTTGGGGGCTTCGCAGCGGAGAGTGAGTACAGAGCAGAGGCCTTGCGTTTGACACGCACCTTGGGTGAGACGGCCCCCTTTCAGCGCAAGCAATACTTCTGCTGTACCTACGACCCGCCACTCAAGCCTTACGGACGCAGAAATGAGGTGTGGTTTCTACAGGAAGAGCCGTAGGAGCCATTCAGCCGGTCAAATCTCCCTCTGAATTCTTTATTCAGCCTTCATTACCCTTTTATCACTGGCAGTACTGGAGCCCTAAAACTCAAGTTAGGTGTTCAAGCAGCGGGACCTTTTAGAATTCAGCACCTGTGAAGTAGCATTTCTCCGTTACATAACACTTTCTCTCGTTTTAACCCCCCCCCCCCCCCCTAAAAAAGAACACATGATGAGAGTGACCAAAGGCTCCAGGAAATCTATGTATTCTATAAGAGGCGTTTCTTGGGGTCCCATTCAATACGTTTCATGTGAACAAAATGCCTCACTGAAAACAGTAGATGTGACGTTTTGCTTTCTAACCCGAGGAAAATTAGATCTGACAGAAACAGCTATTTAACCAAGTGGTATTTCACGCCCACTTGCTTACAAACATGAAATCCAGCTCACATGAATCTGCATTTTAATTCCTTTAAGAATAACATGTTCGTCCTTGAAGGTAAATCAAGTCCCTGTAGAGCTCCCGTCTCCCTGAAGAACACATCTTAGGGCTTTGCACATCTTTAATCTAGTTTACAATTTAGTGACGACTACAGAGAAATGTATAGATTTAACATTAAACAACATGGCAGAGAAAAGCACACGTCCTTTTCCTGACTGAGGAACTGGAAAGAAATAGGAGTTGAGCCATAAAGTAGATTTAGTCTTTATGAATCGATGGGTGGGCCACTGCGAGTGGGATCTAGCTAGCTAGCGAGTGGTGTCGTTCTAAATGTTGTGATTACATGTTGCATTTGTGTGCCGTGAATACTTTATGTTTTAGTGCATGTCAATGCCATCTTTACTTGCTGAGAATCTTGAAAACTATGTGTTGCGCTACATCTGTACAGTGTGATTTTCTGTGACAAGGTGAACATAATGTTCAGGTTTGACTGTTTCATAACACAATAAATACATAATTCAGTTAAGAGTGTGGAAAATTATAATTGTCTTATTTACTCGCGTAAAACACCGTAGCAGTCAATTTATGAACTTATAGAAAGTGTTTTTCCATTTCTGGGTGAGACAAGCGAGTCCAACCCTGTTTCCAAAAAAAAAAAAAAAACCTTGGGACGCACATTGAACGTAGATAAAAAAAAATAATTTAAAAAACAGAATGCGATGATTTGAAAATAATGTAAACCCATATTTAATTGAAAATAGACCAAAGCCAAACCATCAAATGTCAAAACAGAATTTTGTTTTTATTGTTTTTTTGAAAAATATATGCCCATTTTGAATTTGATGCCAGCAACATGTCTCAAAATAGTTGAAGGAGGGGCATAAAAAGAACGGAAGTCATTTTGCTTAAAAAAAAAAAAACATCTGGTGGAACATTTCACAATTTACTAGATTAATTAGCAACAGATCAGTACCATGGCTGGAAATGAAAAGAGCATTTCAGAGAGGAATAGTCTTTCAGCAGTGAAGATGGGGGAGAGGTTCACAAGACTGTGTGGGAAAGACTGTGTCTGTCCCTCAAAGTAAGAATTTGGGGATTTCATCATCTACAGTCCTTAAATAATTAAAAAATTAAGAAAATCAGGAGAAATCTCTGTACAAAAGGGAGAAAGGCTGAAAACCATTGCTGGATGGCTGTGATCTTCAGGCCCTCAGACAGCACTGCATTAAAAACAGACACTTCCATAGTTGATTTCATAGTCTGGGCACTTCTAAAAAAAAAAACATTGTCTGTGAACACAGTTCATCGCTGCATCCACAAACACAGGTTAAAACTCTACCACGGCAAGAAGGAAACATGTAGAGATGAAACCAGAAGCACCGTCGCCTTCTCTGGGCCCGAGCTCATTTAAGATGGACTGAGGTGAAGCGGAAAGCTGCTGTGGTCTGACATCAGAATTTGAGATTCTTTTTGTAAATCACGGATGCTGCATCCTCCAGGTTAAAGAGGAGCGGGACCATCCAACTTGTTATCAGCGCTCAAGTTAAAAAGCCAGCATCCGTGACAGTACAGGGATGCATTAGTGCACATGGCATGGGTAGTTTGTACCACTGGGAAGGCGCCATTAACACTGAACGACATTTACAGGTTTTGGAGCAACATGTGCTGCCATCCAGACGACGTCTCTTTCAGGGAAGGCCCTGCTTATTTCAGCAAAACAATGCCAAACCACATCCTGCACATATTAAAACAGCATCGCCCTGTAGTAGAAGACTCCAGGTGATTAACTGGCCGGCCTGCAGTCCAGACCTTTCTCCAATTGAAACCATTTGGCACATCATGAAATTAAATATACGACAAAGGAGACCCTGAACTGTTGACCGGCTGAAATTCTATATCGGGCAAGAATGGAACATTTCACTTTGAAAACTCACTTACACATTGTTGTTAGAAGAGGTGATGCAACACGGTGGTAAACATGTCCCCGTCCCAGCTTTTTTTGAAACATGTTGCCAGCATCAAATTCAAAATGAGCAACTATTTTTCATAAAACAATTAAACGTCTTGGTTTCAACATTTGCCATGTTGTCTTTGGTCTTTTTTTCAATTAAATATGGTTTTACATGATTTGCAAACCATTGCATTCTGTTTTTCCTTACATTTCACCCAGCGTACTAACTTCTTTGGAAAAGGGGTTTGAAAAAGAACTGACCTCACACACACCCTCTCTGCTTTCACATGACAGAAAAAGCCTTAAAACTGAATCAAAGCTGGCAGCAAGCGGTAAATTTAACAGAGCAAAGTCAATGAGAGATAATTTAAACATTAAGCAGCGAATAAGAGATCAAACATCAATAAATGAATAATGGAATTTAATTTAATTTTAATTGCAGCGCTTAGTCAGCAAATGCCAAGGGATATTTAAAATATGAAGAAAGGATAAACACATTAAAATAGAGTAGACTCAAAGAATTGAAAACTTGCAAAGACAAAACTATCAAAATGTGAACTTTAGTAAATGACATTTATTCGATTTTAATTGACAGACACAATTCAGCAAAAGGAATAAGAAGTAAGGAGATATTAATACACAGACATTATTAAATCAAGCAAACTCGATCCTCCTCGTCTATTCACTGCAACTGTGTGCAAATAGTCCTTCAAACAGGTGTTAAGTGATGCAGAATGAGGGGAACCCAATTACACAGCCTGTTGGCACCTCACCCCACTTCAATCAGGAATAAATGGTTTGCATTCAGATGTTTCAACAGCACGCGAAACACAGACGGGCCCTTCATAAATCGCTGTGGCCCTGTAACCCCACACTGGTGTAACTACTGAGAGTCGAGTTCTGGTTTCAGCTTGGCTTTGCATACATGAATACAATAGAAGCTGCAGAGGCTCGTTCAGGTAAACCAGCTGGACACCAATCACCTTGTTATGTGAAGTCTAAATATTGCACATACAAAGGCTTGTTCCATAAGAAACCTTTCTGATCTCCTTTTCAAACATTACCTAGCTCCATCTGATAACCAAGCATCTTCAAAGAGACATATCAAAATATGAAAGCGGCAGTGAGATTATGATCTCACGATGAATGATGTTAAGTTAGTACAGGATCACATTGGTCATCAATGAAGAAAACTTTATTTTGTTCTACTAGTCATATTTTCAGAATCAGTCTGATATTTTGTCACTATTCAACCCAGTTGTGGTTTTGTACATGGACAACAACTACTAAACACAAAATTATATAAAGAAACACACACGGTACTTGCAATGATACTGCAAAAATACTTAACTTCTTTTAGTAGGAGATGCTATTGTTAATAACTATAGGAACTGCAATCAATAAATTGCTACAAAATGTTTTGGTAATAAATCTGTCTTAAAAAATACATTCTCCCATTCTCTCTCCTTCTTTCAACACCTAACAGGGACAGTTCAGATAACCTTCTTACGTGCTAGAGAATCAGACAGAATAAAATGAACCCCATCACTGACAATGTTAATAATGACGAATTTTAGAAAAGCAAGAGTTACAAGTTGTCAATCGTTGTTTTTTTTTTTAATTTGCCGCAAGTATAAGGGAACGCCGTATTTAAAAGAGGCGTGATCACTTTATGAGCTGTTCCAAAAGTATCATTTATTGATTGGTCGTTGGCAACTTTGAGCCCTCTATTACTTGCATTCTCTTTTCTGTATTCTACAGTTGAGTAGTTATCTATCAACATCACTCCGTGCTTTAGAATATATTTAGGATACAGAGGAAGCGAAAGGAGTGTTGTTGAAGTGATGGCGCCGGAGTCTCAGTTGTTTTTCTTGTTAGGAGAGTTTGGAAAAGGTGCATAAGGTGGAGGCCGCTCCTGCATGGGAAGAAAGAAGTATTCAAATATTAACCACTCTAAGCGCCATTTAAAGGAGAACTCGCGTGTATCTTCCACACGGCAAAGGCACCCGGAGAAGCTCACCATGGGCATGTAGACATTGTGTGGATTGCTGGGATTGTAATATGCGTTTCCAGCTGCTTCGGCCGCCTTGGAGTTACCTGCGTGCAAAATCAGACCCACCAGAGGCAGGCAGGTAAAGACCATCAGTAATGACAGCAGAACATATTGAGGAACAGACGCCGGCGCTCCAAACGCTGCACGGATAACTGATGCGAGGAGCGCATTATTAGTCATGTGAAGCACAACTGACAGCTCCAGGAATCCACAAGACAAAATGTACGGGCACATCTCGAGGCCGCACAAAGCCAAATGTCTAACTCCTAAAATAGAGACGTGCCAAACTGACATTTTAGCACAGAAGCTCGACCCATGTGGAGGGCGAGACTGTTGTCACTGAAAACCACATGTTGCTAGAAGAAAAAAGTAAAGGAAGGGAGTGATTGTTTATCCTTTGTGATTTTTGACGTGTAGCGAATGAGACGTTGGCGCTCTTTTTTTCTGGGTAGCGTGCTTCAAAGTGATTCATTTTGAGGCAGACAGATCAGATCTGACAGGTGCATTGACACAGACATACAGAGAGGAAAAATAGAGACACACAGAGAGAGAGAGAGAGAGAGAGAGAGACAAACAGACCTGGAGGTGGTGGTGCTGTCCAGTTTGGAGATGGTGCGGCCCAATTCTGGGGAGGACCAGGGTATGGGGGAGGTGGAGCCATGTAGTCAAAACTGGATGGGTACATTCCTGGAACACAGATGGCCGACAGAAAAAAAAATAAAGAGAGCGAGAGGGTTGGGAGAGAGCGAGATGCAGTTTCAAGGTTATAAGAGGTTGCGGTCTGTTTGTCTGGATACGACAGCATCGTCAGTGCCTCCAGGGTACACATTTGTACTCATGTGCAAACAGGATGAAAATGTACACTCAAGCACATGTGCACTGCATTCACATGCAAGGAAACAGTGCAACAGCTAAAAAAAAATATATATATATATATATCAAATCAGTACACATCTTGGAATATAAACCGGCTTTGTCAGCATTGTAAAGTGAAAGAAATCTACAGAAAAATGCTGGACCTCAAGTTAAGACTGCTTCAGTAAATTAGCTCTTCACTAGCTTTGCCAGAGGTCTTCAGTGAAATCTCAGAGATAAATGTCAAATTAATTCTGCACCTGCAGCGGCTGTTGGGTAAGGGTAGGCCATGTTGCCAGCAGCAGCAGGAGGAGGAGGAGGAGGCCCCTGGTAGAATCCATTCTGCTGGGGAGGGGACGGGTAAGGGTAGGCGGGAGGAGCAGCTTGAGGTGGGCCGTAGCCATTCATGGCTCCAGGTGAAGGGTAGCCGTACGACGCAGCACCGTTCTGGGCAGGAGCAGCACGAGAAGCTGGAACACGGCAGGAGAAAGTGATCTCTTACAACAAATGAAGAGGACTTTACAAAAGTCGTGTTCACTCGCTACCGACACGTTTAATCCAAACAGCCATGTGACGTGTAAAAGTGATGATCTACTGTCTGCTCAGAACAACGGTTGCCATTTTTTAATGAAGTAATAGCTTGATGACAACATATCCTATGTATCCCAAAATGCTCAGTTCTTTCATAGTTTGCGTCAGAAACAAATTCTCAGCCGTCGGGGAGAAACGTAGGTCGCCACGCAAAGGCAAAGGGAATATAGTAATCATGTTCATCAGTTACATGGTAAAAGGTTTCTTTTGATTATTCATGAGAAGGTTTAAACTCCCCCTCTGCAACTGATTGAGGCTGTAACATGAAGCATTTTTATTCAGTTTGGACCTTTAAACCAACAAAAATCTAAATATTAGGAATTGTGTAAACGTGTCTAATGATTGTACCATAAAATAGGGCAAATAAATTTAACTGCTTATACTTCTTTACCGTTAGGAGTTTAATCTTGAATCTTACATTTTTACTGTTACTTAAGAAGGATTTAAATACTTTTTTTGTTTTGTTTTTTTACACCCGTTTAAAAAAAAAAAAAAAAAAAAGAATTCAATGACTATTTAGTACTGTCAAACGTGAAGCACAATTATTTTAGAAAATAGCATACAAACCATTAGTGGCCAGTTTGAAGAGGTGCTGTCCCACTTCTATGGCTCCTCCACTGGTGAATGACATTTTAAAATGGGCCTGACCCTCCCAGCCACCTGATTAAAGAGTCGACGACGATTAGACTGAATACAGAAAGCCACTTGTGTTTTACTCAAAGTAAATAGAGGTGATGGGTAAAATGTTGAAAGCGCCCGATATCCTTGGTATTCTGAACAACAAAGTTGACCAACATGAAACGATTCTTGTAAACAATATTATAAACACAGAGTCGAACCACACCATAGTGGCTAAGAGCCCAAACAAAAGGCAACTTACCACCCGGCTCGGACGACACCGTCCCTTTAATGTAGTTGGCTCCAAAGACCGGCTGCTCAATGCTGCAGCCCTTCATCAGGTAATAGGGGAACATGGCTGAACCCAGGCAATCCTTGGTGTTACTGGACACAAACACCAGCTGAGCCAGCGAACGAGGGACGAGAAAACGAGGACGGTTACATCGGGGTGCACGACAATATAAACAATCTGAGAAGAAAGCGGCCTTTAACTGCGTCGTCAACAAAAAATACAGATGCCACACTTTTTGTTTACGCTCCCATTTTTTTACGAGCTAAAGTAAAAAAAAAAAAAAAAAAAAATCCAAGAAGTGTAAATTATATTTCTCTCAAATTTGGTTTACAAACGTGTAAATAAAAAAAATAAATAAATAAAGCCACTTTAAAAACGTGCAGTTTTATGTCACAACACAAAGCCACGGATGGATGTTACGCTTATATTTGTGTTGAGTGTATTTTATGTGACCCGGGATGGGGGGTGGGGGGTGGGGGGGGGGTGTACCCTGTACCCTGTATGGTGTGAGGTAAACGGTGCCCTTCTTGGTCCCCTTGAGCAGATCTGTCTTGCAGGCGACATCGCTGAAGGACAGCTCCACATTTTTACAGTCTCTTAAGAGACTGGAGGAAGAAGAAGAAGAAGACAGGTGAAGATAAAGCAGCTCGGTGCTGAGATACTGAGACACTGGAGCTGTGACAAAGAAGTTAAACAAAGCAGCAGCTGATGTAAACCACCGTAGACAAATAACGTCGACGTGCGGTGACATTTTGTGACTTAATAAGACGTCAACATTCAAACGCAGGCTGCGGCCAACTTCTTGTTTTGATAGTCGGGCTACGAGTTAGCCATCTTGGCTAAATTAAAAAATAAATAAATAAATCGAAAGGTTACGCGGAGGCTGTGAAGTCGGACATTTTAATACACGTCACAAAAAAACAAATAGAAAATGTTACATTTGTTGTTGTTGAAACACACCGGGATGATAGACGTTAACACCGGGAGAAGAGGTGCTCGCTGCGCCGCTGATAAACCAGGCCGGCTAGCGGGTGGCTAGCCGCCGGATAGCATCGGCGTTAAACTACGCACTGAAATTTACAACGTAAACAAGCCGGAAGGAGAAGCGACGATCAGGTCGTCGACAACTTTAACCGCGCGGACGCGGCGGGACAAGTCACGCACCTTTCTCCGTTGTTTATCAAAACTCCGCCGTTTTGCGAGTGATTCCTATTCAGAGCCATGTTTAAGCGGACGTCTGTCGGCTCTCCTGCTGCCCCGTGCTAAATGCTAAACTGTCCGCCTGACGGGGATGCCCGGGTACGTCACGGGCGTTACGTCACGGATGACAACTCGTGATACACCATGAGATGGTGAACCAAAAACTGTTTACGAATGATCGATGCCACTTATTTCTTCTTTTTTTTCCTTTTATCATGATAGAAATATAATTTTTTTTTTTTAAATTCACACCTTATAAAAACAACCAAATAAAAAGAAAATGAGCCGTAAGCTGCTGTGTCCTGCTGAAATGTGCCCGTTGACACCCAATATTAAAAGAGTTCACCGTCCTCTCAGGTGACCCGTTTAATCAAATCTGTCGAGAATTTGACGGCGTCTTGCTAAGATTTGTGTCTTGACGAAACAAACTCATCTGAAACCTTCTCAGACCCAGTTGAAGCTTACATTTGACCTACCCCTGCTGATAATACCCTCACAAACAAAAATAATTCATGGATTACCCACAGATGTGACAAAAGCAGTAGAAATGGACACTCGTTTGTAACACAGAGGTTGTGATGGCAGTGAATAAAAGGTTTAAGATTGCTTATGCAATAATTGGATGGGGACAAGCATTGCCATGGGGAGAGGGAGAGGTTGGCAAGGTCTTTTGAGTTACGCAACGATTTCATTTAATGGTTCCCTGAGGATACACTGGGCCACGCATGAACTCAACATGATATTTATTATTTAAACGTTGACCTTTTTATTAATTACCAGCTTATTCTGCCCTACTTTTCAAACAGGCTTTGCCATTCCCAGTTCCGTGACCGTATTTCAATCCTTTCATCACACCAATAACAAAAAAAACACACATACGTACGTGCAGTGAAGCTCCAGTGGTCTTCTGGTTTGAGGACGCAGCAAGCTTCAAACTAATTAACACTAATTAACAGGTGTCGTCAGACCCCTGTGATCCCCGTGTCATAGACAGAACTAGATGTTTCTGGAGTCCCAAAAGCCAAAGTACCCAAACTATAAGGAGATGAATTACTATTTCTCAAAACGCTACTTGATTTATTTCCTTTTTACCTTCATGGCTCACCACTGTTGCTGCGTTTTCCAGAGGAGGAAAACACCTGAGCGGAAGCCGCAGCTCGCCTTGCCGACAGTCACCTGCTCTCCCCGGGGGATAAGAGCTTTGTTCGATCCGATGGTCAAAACTAATGTTCAAATTGGAGGTAAAATCTCGTTTGTTGTTCCAACCCCTGAGAAGGACGGCATTAGACACCTTTAAGTGATCGCTGCTTTATTCTTTCAATAAAGCCTCTCAGCAGTCGCATTGAGCTCATCAGCACTGTGTGTGTTTTGTTGTTATCTCAGACCTGACGGGAGCTACAATCCCAGTGCTTCAGTCTGAGGCGTCCTGTGGGGTGAAGATGAGAAGAGCAAAGAACCAGAGCCTCTCCTTTTTCAGCAGATATAACAGCTGCTATGCTCGTGTTGAGGTATTTGTGTGAACACTGGCAGGATTTCGGCTGATGTTGAAACAAGCTGCTGAAAACATCTGGAAATAGTGATTAGCAGATATTCTGACTGATTTGATCACATTATTTACAGATAATAGTGATGACTGTACTGTCTATGGATCGGCCATGATTTCATAAATAGGCATATGTATTGACACATAGGGCTGTAAAAATACTACTACTACTATTTATAGTAGAAACTTTATGGAAACTGAAGTAAAATGTGTCAAACAGAAGCAGAAATTTTGCGATTTTAATTTGTCTGCAAAAAGAAATTCAGACCTGCAAAGGACGCATGCAAATTCAAACACAGTGAGTAGCAGTGTGGCTTCTTAACCTCCATATTGTGTTAACTTTGGATCCTCAGGACAGCAAAGTGGTCATCCCTCTGCAGGTCCAACTGACAGGAGAGGAGCGGTGGATCAGGGTAAATATCAGCTGTCCCCTGATAAAGAGACGCACTGAGAGGACACACCATAACCCAACATGTGAGTGGAGACGGCTGATTGAGCACGACAAGGTCACTGACACTGTTGTGTCCTCTGTGTCTGAAATCAGAGCTCCTGTTTCATCACTCTAAAGTCAGACCAACACATGTTCCGACACGAGGTTTTTTTGAATCAATTCTTATTATATTATATTACCTGTGATTTACAATGCATAAAGGGTGTTGGCTTAACATATGTTAGTATGCCAGTTTGACACTAAAATCGTGGCTTTTCTCCAGCACTCCCCAGAAACTGTGCCATTGAAAGCGCTCTACGAGTAGATTGTGGCCATCGAAGCATTTCCAGCGCTGCCTGCTACAAAGTGGGATGCTGCTATGATGCTTATGATTTAAACTGCTATTACAGGCTCAATGGTAAGATTAGCATTTGTCTTTGGTATTTGTAAAACTAGTATGAACATGCGAAACACCAACGCATTGGTCAGCTGGTGTAAAAAGGCTACATTTTCCTGTCTGATGTCACTCCGTCCAGCATGCTCTCTGGACGGACACTTTGTGTTCTCAGTAAAGGCCACAGACACCCACCCACCTATTGATCCCAGCAGCCTCATAATCAAGGATCAGCATCACTGCATCCCTGTAGTCACAACCCCAGACATCGCTGTCTTCAAGATAGGAGTCATGGACTGTGGTGCAAAGATGAAGGTAATGTTAAAACTCTGATTTCAAAATAAGATATATATATTTAGTAGAAGTAGCCCCTTGTATACATGTGTTACACTCTATTCAAACATCACAGGTTAAAATGTTGTTCCTGTGGTTTACTTTGAGTAATTACGTAATCAAAGCTTTTTTTTCTTACACATGACTCAAGGCCGAATCCCTTTTTCCTCCACCTGATTTTTAGGCAGATGGAGACATGTTGATCTATGAGGTGGAAGTGGAGGAGCTACATACCAGACATACAACCAAACATTCTCCATTTAAGTACGTTTTTACCTTTCCTGTCCACTACTGGCTCTCACGGAGGGGTTCCCTGTGAGAAAATGATCTCGTATTTCAAGTATACTGGTGGTGACATGTTTTGGGTTTTTCAGTCTGCAGGTGGAGTGTGAATATGACGCAGTAGATCAAAAGCGTGCGACAGACTTGCGCTCCTCGTTTGCTGTGACCAACCCACCACCCGTGGTTGCCCTGGGAAACATCAGAGTGCAGATGAGAATAGCAACAGGTACTAAAATGGAGAGCTGTGTAAGCAGTCTGTAACTCCTGTGACTGATTTGTGATCATTTTGTCCTTCTAGATGCATCCTTTACATCCTTTATCCCAGAGGACCAGCTTCCACTGACCTTGCCCCTGCGGAAAGCTGTGAATGTGGAGGTCTCCATCGCGCGGCCGTCCCCGGATCCGACCCTCTCTCTACGCGTACGAAACTGCTTCGCCTATCCTGTGTCCAGACACTCTGTGTGGACGCTTCTCTCTGATGGGTAAGGTGGAGGTAATTACAGCGGCAGCCTGAAAAAATGACGTGTACATTTCACCGGGCACCACAGTTTTCTCCTTCTTCCTGGACAGATGTCCCAACCCTCTGGATAATATGAGAAGCTCTGTCCCTGTGGACAACCAGGGGAAGACCACCTCCCACTCCCAAGTCAGGAGGTTTAACGTCAAGACCTTTGCCTTCTTGGACCCCCATGTAGGCCATCCAACTGTGGAGGAAGTAAGGTCATCATATCGAAAACTTCTCGGTAATACAGAAGTGAGTGTTTCTACAGACGTGGCTGTGTAATCTCTCACTCAGCTGTACTTCTACTGTTGGGTGGAAATCTGCACCAACGATGTGGACTGTGCGCAGCGCTGCACCATCATTCGTGAGTATGATGCAGGAGGTTTCACATTGTACCCTCTACGTGCTGTGGATGGATTTTGTTTTTTTTAATCTGCCCTGTTTCATCAGCATCGGAGGGTGAGAGACGGAGAAGAGAGACCACATCGGAGTCCCCCCGGATTCACCTGGTCTCTTTAGGGCCGCTGCTGCCGGGACAGTACAACACTGAACCGGAGGACAATCCGTGTGAGAGACAGAAAACAAGTAAATCCTGAAAAGCACTAAACTACTAAACTAAAACGTGACTGACCAATGAAAAAAAATTCTCTGTAGAAATGTTTTTCCCTTCTTCCCTAGTGTTTCAGGTGACGGTATATGTTGGTGCTGCCCTGCTGTTGGTCCTGCTGTGCATGTTATGGTCAATCATCAGAAGGTGTCGGAGGACGGCAGCGCAGTCAGCATGTGATGCAAGTGAACAATCTCAATAAATCACTACGCTTTCTGTAAGGTGCAATCAAATTGTGTTTTGTATGACTTGGTATGAAGACTCTGATCGGGCCATTTGAGGGAAAGTTGTGCTTTTTAATATCCAACGCTGTTGTCATGTATTACTGACGCTTCTATTCTTCCTAAAATCAAGAATAAAACATTGGCGCTAGCTAGTTTTACGACACTTAAATTGCCATTTCATAATTTCTTTTAATTATTTGATGATGTACTTTGTCACCTCCTGATAATTTCTTCCACCAAATCAGCAATTTACCAAATTATCAATGTCTTCTGTGGTGCTGATGATTTAATAATTCTGAAAAAAAAGTCAATCAGAATGATAGTTTATTTACACAAAAATGCTCAATGCGATGATGTAACTAAAACACACAAAAGTTGTGAAAAAAAAAAGCAGAGAAAAACTGGAGTAGTGGCTTCAGTAAGGTCTGAACTTTCTCTGTGCCCTCAGCAGAGTGATCCTCTGTTTATCCTCCTCAAACTTTTTCCTTAGTTCAGCAATATCTGGAAAACAAACAGGGACATAAAATAGAATTAACCACAATAACGCCATTCTGCTCACAGGCTTAATCCCAGCTAATCCTGAAATGTGTTTCCAAAGGTTTAGTGATCATTAAATTACATTACATTACATTTGGCTGACGCTTTTATCCAAAGCGACTTACAATAAGTGCATTTCAACCAAGAGGGTGCAAAACCCAGAACAACAGGAATCAAGAAAATACAATTTCTTCAAGAATGCGACTCAAATGCGAGTAACTTACGTTCTTTCTGTGTGTTTCTTTGCTGCCAGGTGTAGAAGTTCATGAGCTCCTTCCTCTTCTTCTTCCTCATCTCTTTCTGTAGAGTCTTCTTGTTGGCTGCCTCACTGTGGGGACGGGCCTTTGTGCCCTTGTGCCCTCTTGTGACTTTTACCCAGCC
This sequence comes from Embiotoca jacksoni, assembly GCF_022577435.1. Classification (NCBI taxonomy): domain Eukaryota; kingdom Metazoa; phylum Chordata; class Actinopteri; family Embiotocidae; genus Embiotoca; species Embiotoca jacksoni. Next base: position 10,542,197 of record NW_027185285.1, read on the forward strand.
CTCTTCTTCCTCCTGCTGCTGCTCAGCCTCCTTCGTCTGCTGCTCCGCCTCCTGTGACCAACAGAACAAAGGCAGGTTGCGGTCGGGTGGGCCGTACGGTGGGAGGGGGATGCTGGAGGAGGAGCAGCAGTATTCTCACCCGTTCTTTACGCTTGTCGTAGTCTTCCATAAAAGAGTCGACTATTCTTTGCAGTTTGTCCACATGAACAAAAGACTTCGTGTACTGTTGAATCCATTCTGGTATCAGAAAACACAACATGTAACATACATGTATCATACAACGGACTTGCTTGAGGGTCGGACGGGGCTGCAACGGTATGGGGTTTTCACAGTACGATAGCCGTTTCAAAAAATATCACAACTGTTATTATTACCATTATCTATTACATTGTTAACTTGAAGTGTAAAAAGCCTCTTATTTGAAATAAACAAAAATAAAATGCGTTAATGTAAAGCAGGATTTTATTGTCGTAGTTGGTTGGGTTGGAAGTCTTTTGCGCTATTTTGCATCCAACGGCAACTAATGATTATTGTCTTTGCGGAATAATGAGCTGATTTTTTTTTCTCCGTTAATTGATTGAATATTTGGTTTGTATAAATTATGTAAATAGTGAGAAATGCCGTCACATGTGCTCTAAACAATTATTAAAAAGTTTGACAGTTTACTGGAGGTGCAAAGACACTTTAGGCAGACTGTACCTCAGACTCACACTGACTCACACCGACGTCAGCACCCCAAGCCAAAAAAGATTGAGTTGAGAGCCAGGATGTGGAAGATTATTTCAGTAGCACATTTTATTACCATTGACTTTTTAACAATAATTTTTTTTTTGTTAGGCATTAAAGTTAGAAATGGAACATATACATTTCCTCTTTTGAGACACTTTACATAATTTTTTTTTTTTGGTAAACTGAATATCTATCCTCCAGGACTACCCCACGTTCATTTTTAAGATGTCCAATGTTATCCCACATACATTTTAAATCACTTTTTCAGGGTTGGAGATGTTAATATTATCCGTTTTTTCATTTCACTTGTGTGTGTGGTGCCTTGTTTCTGAGTCTGACAGGCAGTGGAGGAGGAAAGGTGAGTTGCTACGCACAAGCGAGAATCTCTGTTTGTTGCTTTTTCTTTTTTATGTTAATACCGGTAATAACTTCTGAATGGTAAAATAACCATCGGGCCGACAAGAGGATTGACTGACACCAAAATTCAAATAACTGTTTTACATTTAAAGACTGATTTGAAGGCAGAGAAAATAAGAACAACCACAAAATACAATGAAACAACATCAAATGTAGTGTGAATGAAAAACCTGAATGCATCACTCACTGTGTACTCCTGTGCTCACCGGACGCTGCTCCGTGCTCGCCACCAAAGGCACGTCATGCGGGTGGGACTTAACAGCTGGTAAACTGGAAGAGTTTTGAAACACAACGTAGCCGACTTTGAAACCCTGGAGGAGACGAACAGAGACGCGAGGGGTAAAACGACGACGTGAAATACACCGGGCGCGAGGAAAGAAAGAACAAAACTAATAACCGAGCCGAGGTGCGACCTCACCTGTTTTTCAGCTGGTTTGAAAAACTGGGACAGTCGGGGTCCATAATCCTGAGAGGAGCCCGGGTGGTCTCTCAACTCCACCGACTCAACGCTGCCAAACTGTGAGAATATGTCTTTGACAACATCCTGAAACACACGCAGTGAGAGAGGAATGGTAGTCAGGAGTATTCAGATATTTTACTTAAGGCTTGTAATACATTAATGTACAAATACTCCATTAAAGGTTTTTAGCTAAAGTATAAAAGAAAAAGTCTTGGTTTGGTCCCTTTGAGTGATATATTATCATACATGACATGTTTGGATTATCAGTACTGAAGCCAGTGTGTAAACAGCATGTTACTGTTGGAGCAGCTGCAGGTGGAGCAAGTTTGAACTTTTTAAATTCAGGGACAGCAGATAAATGTGAAGAGTCGTCAGATGATAACTGGGAGAAGAAAGAAGAAAAACAAAAGTTCTGATCCACAGATCTGTTTCCAGGTTTTGGACTTTTTTTTTTTCCTCTGATGTTTTGATATTTTTATTGAGATATCGAATCATTTGAACATTAAGTGAAATGGATCCACGAGAGAAGTTTAGACGGGAAAAAAAAAAAAGTGTATTTGTTGGAGCTGTTAACTCAAAGACATCCGAAATGTGACCTCAACTACGCAGATTTATTTTTTTTTTTTTTTTGTAAGATGTCAGAAGGCAGACAGGTTGGAAACCACCGGTTTAATGTTTGTAATAAATGTTTCTTTATTAGAAAGTACGAGATCTCTCTGAAACACAAACGCACCTCTGAGCAGTACGGAGGGACGCCGAGCACAAACAAAGTCCGGTCCAGCGGTCTGCACGAACTCTTCTCCGCCCGGACTTTGTGCTCTTTCACGTACAGCGCGTGTCGAGCGGCGCCGTCGGAACTAAACTGTAAAGACAAGACTGAGGAGAGACACACAGCGAGACTTAAGACAACAACGAGACACGTGGAGGATCTGCGACCGAGCGATCCGACGGCAACGAGGACACCTAAGAAACACCCGAAACCGTTCAAAAGTCACGACACGGCCGTTTTGGCCGAGGATCAGACGGCGTATGACCGGAAAGCCTTCGACTGTGTTGTTAATTTGATCGATTAATTTACCTGTGAATCCTCCAGGAATAATGCAAGCCTGGCGACCGGCATGTTTCTTCTTGGACGGCGCCATTTTTGGAGTGACCTTTCAAACCGGAAGTACATCGGAGCACTACAAAGGCGTGGTTATTTATTAGATATAAATAGAAACGCAACACAACTTCTTGCATATAACTATGACTAATATGTAATTGTAGACGTAGTTATGTAAAACGCCGTGTTGTGTTTTTATTAATTTTGAATAATAATAATAATAACAACTATAATACAATATTATACATTTAATAATAATACTCACAGTAACAAAAAACATTTTCATTCAATGTTTGCACTGGTCAGTTGTGCTTCCGGTACACATAGACAAGATATGAGCCATATCTATGCTCATTCAGACCATCTACACAGAATGCCAACTAATATGTCAACTATATTGTATTTTAGAATTTGGATTTAGTTGTAAATGTGTATTATTTGAATAATGCTCATTTCCCATATTAATAAAATATGTAAATGACAGACTACAATAGCATTCCAGAAGCAGATGTGTAATTCCTGTAAAAGCTGGGAGATTCTGGAAAGCCTAAATGCTGAATGCTCTGTATAACGGATGAATCCATCTTCATCATCATAAGGAGAACAAAGAGGAGTCTCAGACAAGATCTAGAAAGCTAAATATTTAATGGCGACTTTCACAGACAAATCTGACCATTCGTGTCTCCTCTTTACCGACATGCCAAGAAGAAAGCAACATAAACTGTGTAATGTTTACCAGAGCAAATTAAACACATACTGCTTCAAAACTAGACAACCGAGTAAAAGCAGTCAACGACGGAGCACACAAGTCTGGATGCTACAAGAATGGAAAAACCAAAGAAAACATCAACATGACTGTTTAAAAACCACTTTACTGAAGCTGTGGTATTTTAGTTTCTGGTCACTGGTATTTCTATTTTTGTTATTTTGGCTGCTATGACATCTACTTGGGTAAAACTTGGGTCTACATTGTGGCGAGAATTAGCAGAAGACAACTTAATTGTTCTGCCTGATCAGACAAGATATGGTATAATTGTTTTGTCTGGTTTTATATTCTTTTCTATTTCAACGGGCTGTAAACATCGAGACAAGTCAAAGGAGGTACAGTTGAACACACCTGTGTCGATATACAACTTTAAATGTTACAAATGATTCAATCATGATAATGCCACTAAAAGACCGATTAGTCCACCAATTAAATCTTTTGGGGACACTTTTTGGGGGGTAAGTGGAGATAACTGGAATATCAAAGAAAAACCTGAACATATCCAACTGGAGTAGCATTCAAATTTTGAAAGATAAATCTCCAAACATCCAGTTTGATTGATTTGGCACCCCCTCACCACCCAAACCACATTGGATAAAACATCATGTGACTTTTCTTTTCACTGGTCCATTTCAGAAGCAAACAGGTGAAATTTGATACCACAAAACCAAAACGAGGATGTTGCATCTATGAATTTCACGTTTACAGTAGTCATGTCTATCAAATGTGTAAAAATCAGTTTCATGGGATGATGTAGGATGGCTGCTGTCAATGTGAAAACCACAGTTTTTATGTGAACACAGAGAATGCAGTAATATGAACAGACAGTGTCGTCACAGCAGACATGAACTATATCTTGATGCGAAAGGCAGTGGCCTGTGAGCTGGGGGGCTCGGTGGTGGAGGTGGACTGTGCGGTGGACTTGAAGAGAGCTTTGAGGATGGTCTGGGGGTCCACTTCTGGAGTGGGCTGGGAGGAGGCTCGCTGACTGGCCGGGCGAGACAAGGAAGCGGGCAGGCCGTCTTTCTTTGTACTGCTGCCGGCGCCTGGAGTGTCGCTGAGCCTTCTGTAGGAGCCACAAAGGAAAGGGTTGTCACAGTTCTTCAAGATCACAAGACCCAGACCCTCTGTATTCAATCAAATCTATAAATACTGTGTCATGCTTACAGAATTAAATACCTAATGTATTTTGGAGGATTCAAGCCACAAACACAGTGACAGGCCAAGGCATTCAAATTTCACTGTGAAACTAAATTATATTACAACAAATTTGATCACCACTCCTTGCTTCTTCAAAGGCAACTAAATAGCATACGAAACACTTAAAGTCAGTCCCTCCAGTTTTTTGGATAATTGCAAGCAAAAATACTGAATCGTGCAGCAGCTTATCTTTAAAGATTGCGAGGTAATTTCAACAGTTTTCTTATAGTTTTTTTTTTTTTTTTTTTTTTTTTTGGGGGGGGGGGGGGGGGGTAAATTTATAGGAATTGTCCAAAATTCCAAGTAATGGAAAACAATATTTCTTTTTTTTCTTTTTTTAAACCTCAAAGGATGAGTCCGATGTAATCACTTTTCACACTAATAAGCATACTCAACATGACAGAAATATCTGTAAATATATTAGTTCTCATTGTTTTAATTTTCTAAACGTAAAGAGCCATACGGTTCAAAGTTACAAAACAAATTCCTGAGTCATAAAAATGACACAGCAGAGCTTTTAAACATTTCCATTCTTGCAGAGAAATCCCAGGAATTTTGCAAAATTAAAAGCTTTATAAAACATATGGCAGACTGGTTGAATTTGAATTAATTATTGCAATCTTAAGATTTTCTCGAGGAGCTGTTACATGCTTGTTCAAATAAGATCATGCCTTGATAAGCACTACCAAATATTTGCAGTTGCTTATATACATATATGCAATATAGAAGAGAAATAAATGGTGGACAAAAGTTGTAGTTTCTCAGCTTAAAAAGGTAACTTGCAGCTCATCGAAAATGTGCAAAATGAAGCGCACATGTAAACGCAGTCAACTACACAGTAATTTGAAATGAGGGAATGAAGCCTCGTGGGCTCACTTACAAAAGAATGGGCTGATCAGAAGTGATGACATTTCCCTGAATGTGAAGGTTACACTTCATGGGTTGGCCTGGGGTTGGACAAAAAGAAGAGAGAAGGGAAAAAAAACAAAAACACATGACACAGAATTTTGGGTGAATGGCAATCACAGTGATGCTGAGTACGTATAACTGGGTTATCTTTCAGTTCAACATAAACAACACAGAGCAACGTGACAAGAGAATCTATTATTGCTACAGTAGTCATTGACCTGCACACAACACAGTATCCAGTGGCCAAACCCCAGAGAGACGTTTAATGTGCGTGTCCTTGCTACTGGTACTCACCGTCCAAGCAGCGGTTGTTGTACTTCCTGTATGCGCTCACAGCGTCCTCTTTACGGACAAACACCACTTCTGCAACGCCTACCTTCACCAGGCGTGCTCGCTTCAAGGCGCCGCACACACAGAACAGCTCCTGTGGAAAAACAGTCACGGAGTACAAACACACACTGAATGAGTCATCGTGGCACAACAGCGCACTGCACATCACTGAATATCAAACATAAGAAAAGGTTATAGGCAAGTAGTGTGATTTACTCACCACTATGTCCTCCTCAGTGACCCTGGGATGCAGGTTGTTCACGGTTATTTTTGTCCCCTCCAACGGGCTAAAAGCAGGCTTGAGAAGGAAGACGGCACACGAAATGTAGTTAAAATGGCTAAAATAAAACAATGTGTGCCCGTGCATTGCTTAAGGCTAACAAGTCAAACAACCCTGCTGTCTCGCCACCATCATGAAGTGGTCAGCTCACGCAGCTAAGTCAGGTTTTCACTGCGAATATGATCTAGCAGTGACTTCATGTTACAAAACTGTGTAAAGGAAAACAGTTTTTGAACAGATAACAAATGTCAATCTAACTACTAAATGTAATTAGGTTTGTAAACATTAAACAGAGAAAAGAGAGGAGCACCGGCAATAGTTTACAGACTTGATGTATCCAACTTAAGAGCAAATTACACTAATAACAGTTAAAGACGAGCTACAAAAGCTCGGGGAGGAACGCATACTGAGCTACAGATGCCAGCTCCAGTGTTTACCTGAGGGAGAGCGGGAGCTGGTGTGCTGGTTTCTGCCGTGCTTTGCTGAAGAGTCCTGGAAACGGGCTGTAAGGCGGCAGCTGAGGACCGGGTGGCAGCCATACTGGTGTTGGACCGGGTGGGAGCCACCGGGACAGGAGGGCGCGGGGCGGTGTAAGCATCATTTTTAACCACCTTGGTGATTGGGGCTGACATTGAGAACGGGGGGCCCACTGTACCAGACTGCGCAAAAATAAAGAGGCGTTTCATTCAACGTGACACCAGACATGCACGTATTTGTTGGGAGTTTCCTGTATTGAGCCCTAAAGCACGAGTTTAGGTCAGCTGTCGTAGATCTTACCCGTGATTGTAGCATAATGCCAGCAGATGTGATCTTTAAGTGTTTACTGGGGGTGCCATCATGCTCATTTAAGGCAGGCTGTGGAAAACAAAACAATCTGTTCAGTGCCATGTTGTACAGCCTTAGAAAATAAACAAGGGACACAGAGTGTTGTCTTTTGAAGGAATGGTCCTGTAAAACAGTTCATGTTTAAATATGAAAGAAAAGCAGCTCCCACCTGTGGAGCAGCACGAATTCCACTGGACATCCCTATTGGACGTTGCTGTAAAAAGAGATGCCATATATTAGAGCGAAGTAAGCATACTTGTACACTTCAACAAGTTTGTTTATATACATGCAGCATGTATACGTATATATGTGTGTGTATACGGCATGTATGTACAGAGTGTATCACTGATCCAACAACAAAGGAACTACTTTTGACCTCACCTGGATGGTCTTGGTTATCTTCATAGGTAGTGGTCCAGCAGCTGCTTGTGTGTGCGTCCCTCCAATGCTCCTCTTGAGGCTCAGCCTATCACGAGCATCCATCACTCTCTTATTATTGCTCAGCTGTGGTGTTGCGCTGCCCCTCAGGTTCAGTCCTTGTGCATTAGGGGAAAACTGCCTGGTGTTTACACCAGCATGATTGGTGTTGGTGTGTATCTGTATCTGCGGCACAAGTGTCTGGCTCTGTAGTTGGTGCGTTACTGCCGTCTTTAGTGTGGTCTGTGCAGTGACGGTGAACTGACTCTGCCCCTGTTTGCGCGAGTTGATCATCTGCCGGGCATCCTGCACCACTCCCGCTCCTCCCCTGCCACGGATTTTAAAGCGAGCATCTTTTTGGCCCAGCTTTTCCCTGGCATCCTTCACTTGAAAACCTACGGTGAAAAAGAAAGGGTTTGTAGGCAAACATAATTGTACTCTTCAAAACATTACACCCACCAGTCCAGTTGGACAATAAATACTGGGACACAATGCCTGTGTGGTGTATGTGTGTTAGCTCCCATAGTAACAGGTTAGAGCAGCCACACAGCCTCAGTGAGATGTCAGCCTCGGTGTCTTGCAAGTGGTGGTTTACAAGGGAAACAAAAAATAATGAGCCTCTTTTGGGTTACAAAACAAGTCTTCACTTCTTAAACCTCAAACATTCCCATGCTGATGGCCATTATCCATTGGACACTCATGGTAGAAAGATGGCTGGCAGTATCAGCGCCGCAGCAGATATGCTGGTATTGCGGACACACATACGGGCAAGATAGCCGCAGCAGTACAGCCAAGTAAACACCATCAGTAAACACCATGCAGGCCGTGGGTCCCAGACTTAAGGCACAATGGTGGTGCTTACCTGTTCCTCCTCCGAGCCGTTGTCTGACATCATTCGCCCCAATCTTTTGCCGGGCGTCAAAGCTTTTCCCAACCCCTCCTGCACCCCGTCCGAACATGGGCCTGAGAAAAAACAAAGAAAAACAGGGTTTTTTTTTAAAGTTCAATATTAGTACTACAATATGCTTTAAGATTGTGTAGACCGTGCTCCACTCCACAATTATAATATCCCTAGAAACCCATATAACATTTTTAATATTTAACCAGGGTGGGTTGGTTGGCAAAATACATGTAAATAGGTCATCATGGTGTATTGTCTCTGAGTAATGGGGAAACGTATTCAGACGTTGTTGAACGAGTCTTTTCTGAAGACAATCAAACGTCCCGTTGTTTCTAACACAGTGGAGGAGGGACAATATTAGACGTGTTAAACGAACATTTGGTTTCGGTCCCATTTCACTTTAACTCAGTGCTTCGAGCAGCCGCATTTGCTCAATATATATATATAAAATAAGATAATAAAAAGCTGCCAGGTTTCCAACATACATATTAGCTCGCTGAGTTTGAGTGAAACTACAAAACACACAAACAAAACGCGAAGCAAAATGTCGAAGTCTTTTTGGAGCTCACGCGTTCTCGCGAACATTAAAACGCAATTCGGTTAAACGGAGTGTGTTTGAAGGTTTGATTTATATCGTTTTAATCCAACTATGAACGGCTTCACACATAAAAGGCCTCGAATTAACGGCGGCTAATCGCTGCTAGCTGTGGTGGGCTAACGTCATCTTTACGGTAACCCCCCCGACGAGCTCTCACGTTACGCTACGCTTTTAGAAACGTTAAGATAAGTTGCTGTGCCCTTATTAAGCAACCGTTAACCAATGCATTGTAAGTTTAAATACCGTTTGGCTGGAGCCTTGAGATTAATACCGCGCCGTCGGATAACTTCATCTAAGGAAACGTCTGCCATTTTCTCGCACACTTCTCAACAGCGCGTGCGCGTCTCAGAAACCTGCAGTTCGAACGACGGAAACCAATTTGGGCCAAAATGCATATTGACCAATGACGACATATATATATTGTTTTAATGTGATAGTTCGTTATTTGTGTTTCATTATTGATCGCGACTAACGACGGGTGTTTAAACACATGCGCTGATTTTGAGCGCAATGACTATAAAGCTTAACATTGAGCGATCTGCATTCGACCACTCTCGACGAAAAGCAAATCGCGGGTGCATTCCTACCTACCCATGAGTCTTTGCGCCACATACTCATGAGATAAACAGGGATTTTTCAACACAAAATATGATTTACCTTCATCGGAAGACGATGGGAATAATAACGTGTCTGCTCATATTACTATTTAACACATCGACAAATCATTCGTACAAAATAAAAAAAAAAAAAATAAACCCCTTTCCGGTACGCCGGACGACGCACCGTAACAGAGAAGTACCTGTGCACTTTATGTATCCCGGTGTCCGACCGTCGGCTGGTTATGCCTTAAACTGATGAGTAAGGAAAATAACGACGCGGGGTGACGCCCGTGTCCTCGTTCAAACTACGAGATGAATTTTTGCAGGGGCCCAGGTCTGCCCGCGGAGGTGACTTGCCTACTTTGCGAGATGCCTCTCGGGACTAGGACCTTCCCCGCACCCCGAACATGTGAAAAGTTAGAAATCGATCAAAAAAACAACAACAATAAAGAGTTTCGATCACCTCGTTTAAAGAATTCACCATGACGACGTCACGACTTTATTCCCTCGCTGATTTCGCGCGAATATCATTATTTAAAAATGTGTTTTGATTCAGATTTTCCTGATAAAAAATTGACACAGTATTGTTATATATTTCCAACGCTATACTTTTTTTTTTTTTTTTTTTTTCCGGCATTGCGCTTTAAAATCAAAACAATATTCAAGAGTTGTTGTTGTTGTTTTTTTGTGTGTGTTTTTTTTTTTTTTTTTTTTTTTTCCACGTGGTATGGTAGAAAAACTCCAAGTCCCATGATGCAGTTGGGCAGGCGCAGAGCTCCAACCTTCCTGGCTCGGCGCCCTGAAGCTGCTCATCAACGTTGCTTCACATCGTTTGTCTCTCGGAATCCGTTATAGGAGAAATGGCTGCAGCTCTGTCCCGCGCCCTCAAACTGCCAGGTAAAGATGCGAGTATTTCTACTAAAGCACAACCGACGGACAAGATGAGAGATGAAACGCAAGCTTTCACCGCTCCTTTTTTTTTTACTCCCAAAATATGTTCCTGTAATGTTTCTCATCTGCCAACACAACCGATTCATCCCTCGCACCGGGTTTTTGTTTGTTGTACGTGGTTGATAATCTTGCTCCGTATCTCTCCACGTCGGGAGTGATTTCTAAAGGATAAGATGGAGGTTGTTTTCTGTGGATGGAGCTGGACGTCAGAGCACCATGCTGACGGTGTGGTGTGGTGGTGTGTGTGTGTGTGTGTGTGTGTGTGCTGCTAACTGCGAGCTAATGTTTAACCAAAACAAGCTGATCTGCTGCTGGAGGGTTAAAAGGCATAAAAAAAAAAACAAATGTTATATCTCAGGCCAGGCACGAAACATTAAACCTTATATATTCATTACTTATTGGAAAAAAAAAAAACACTAAAAAAAACAACCAGTAATATGCATCAGTGACGGTATTAATCCACATCTGTTTGGTTTGTATAATTGTGATAATATTTGCCGTTTATTTTTTTCATATTTGAGAAGTGTAATTATGATTAGACTGCAATACTCATAATATTACAGATTATTGTCCTTTTTTTTTTTTTTAATAATCAAACATTCAGGGAATTATTTTTATTACTGTTATTATATATTTTTATTATCTTTATATTATTTTAAAATATATATTTTTTTATTATAATTGCAAATAATGTCATTATTTTTTTTAATTATTATTTCAATTCTTTTTTTATTATGATCGAAAATCATGTTTAGTTGTTTTAAATTCATTGAAATGTTTGTGAAAAAGTCATTTGTTTGACTCCTAAGTGAACGTATTTGAATAAACACATTATCGGACAGTAAGAAAAAAAAAAAAAAGCCATCATCATTGCAAACTGTCCAAAGTAAGGGAAGGACACATAAATAATACATTATTATTGTAAGGATATGAGCATATATTATATCAGAATGTATTTATGTATTAATAATATATCAGGAAGTATGAAAATCGAACAAGTAACCACACAGGACGCTCCTCATCCCGTGTCTCTGCAGGGAAGAAGGGCTCGGAGCTCGGGGAGTACGACCCTCTCACCCAAGCCGACAGCGAGGATGACAGCGAAGAAGACGACCTCGTGCTCAACTACCCACGAAATGGCCTCGGCAGGGACGGCTGCATGGGCACGGGCGCCTCAAAGCTGCGGGTTGGCAGATCTGGAAGACTGGTGGGAGGTCAAGACGAGGCGCAGGAGGACGAGGAGGAAGAGGAGGACGAATGGAGGGAGCGGCTCCCCAGCAAATCGGGCCAGGGCAGAGAGGACACCAAAGGCATGCAGTACTGGAGGGACTCCGGCAGGGAGAGGATGGGGGAGGACAGAGGCGGGTCTGGGCCTTTGGGCGGCGCCGGGCTCGGGGTTAACGGCACTGATGCGGAAGAGAAGAGGATGAGGGTGAAGCACGCGGTCCGAAGTGCTTTTTTCCTGGTGCCTCTGGTGTGTGCCATGCTGCTCGTGCTGCTGTGTGCTTTCCTGATTCCCTGCCATAAGGGAGAACTGGAAAAGAAGCTGCAGTGGGAGATACCACTGGGAGAAGCAGGAGGTAAAGACATAACGACACATGGACTCAGACTTGTAGTTTACTGAAGGGTCAAGTGCCAGCAGCAATAATGCTCACTGTATAAAGACTTAATAAGGAGTCTTGGTGGCTAGACATTAGACAATGATGGCTCACCCTTTGATTATCCACCCGTGATTGTAGAGGATTATAGGCTTCATTCTACCGACCACATGTTCTGTTTCAACATGAAGTATGTTGGTAATGCAGAGTGGAGACAGAACAGTGTCTTCATTGTCTGATTTTTATTTTTATTTTTCAAAATGTAATCCTTAATGTTTTTATACTTAATTTCTTCCTTGCTTTCTATAATTCATGCTCAGTGTTTATGGTGTTTTTCTGCTCAGGTGTCACTCCGCCCGCGCTGGCCTTGTGGGATGTTGATGGTGATTCATTTGAGGATGTGTTTTTGGGCGTTACTGAATGGACCAACGACACGCATACAGCACAAGGGAACAAAAGTATGTGAGGAATTCTTTCAAACAGGCGCAGCCAGCAAATCCCGATCTGTTTTCGCCCTGTTAACTTCAGATAGATGATTTAGATTAGGGGCGTTTTACATGATAAGAGAGGGACAGGGTGTGTCGTTCCTACTTTTTATACCGATGTAGCTGAAAATGAATCTGCTAATTTAATCCTGCGAGTCCTGGGCAGAATAACCTAAGACCTTCAACCCGCTATAATATCTAAAGCTCTTTCTTACTCTTTAACTTCTTATATATTTATACATGCTGTATGATTGATCCCCCGATTTATTAATTACGTCTTTTCTTCGTCCACAGTTTACAGCGCGGTGGCCGTGTCCGCACTCAGCGGTCGGGAGCTGTGGAGGAAAGTCATGCGGGAGTCTGTGATGTACATCCAGTGTGGTCTGCAGCTCAGCACCCAGCCGTCACCCGTGTGTCTCCTCATCGGCAAATCCATCCTCAAGGCTGTCAACGGCACCACAGGTTAGCGGAAAAGCCACTCAAGTGAAGCTGCGTGTAGGTTCCTGTCCTTTTTCATGCACAGTAATCAAACGGTAACCAACTTCTGCCAAACGTTCAGTTTGTTCTACAAACAAATGCAGATATTCTAGCTAAATTTCTCCCAGCATTCAGTTCCTCAGTCCCAAGTCAACAGGATCAACTCTTCTGGCTCATAAACACAACCATAAAGATTTTGAGTCTCCTTTCGCTCCCTAGGGGACAAGGTGTGGTCGGTCCCGCTGAAGAACATCGAATCCCAGGCCGTGTTACTCCCGGACCTCCAGGGCGACTTAGTCCCAGATCTGCTTGTAGCCACCCTGCCTGCAGATGAGGTATGTCTATGTCAGCCGCCTCCCTCTTCTCCATATACACATATGTGTGTATACACATACATTTTACCTGTGTGTATATACACATACATGTGTATACACATAAATTTTACCTGTAATTTCCACTGCGGTGTGACGACACTCAGTGGAAAAATTACAGACAGAACTTTATACGCTACGATTTTTCTTAGCAGTTTGCAAATAAAGTCATCTAAATCCCAGTGATTATGAGCTGATTTGCCTTCACCATTAGTTAAGACCATAGACCGCATATAAAAGTGGAGGTTACTCCCGATTCTGAAAAATGAGGCCAATGCGGAAGTGCCTTAAACTGCAATACCACCGAGTGCCACTTGGGGTTGGCTCCAAAAAGACTCTGACTCCACAGACTCCCATTCAACTTCTCTCATGAAATACAAAGTCAATACATTTTTTTTCCACAAGTCCCCATTGTCTCATTTGCCAAAGTCACTCCTTCTTATTCGTTTTCTGGCAGTCCATCTGAAAATAATTCCATCATTAATTAGATATTAGGCGTCAAAAAGTGGCATTTTTGGGTTGTGTCTGTTTGATTGACAGGCCTGCGGTGCAGTCAGGTTTCTTCTACCAGTTGTCCTTGGTTTCCCAATGAAATTACGTTCGATCCACCACTTTACAAAGGCTGTTCACAAACAAACGGGTGACATGATTGTTGGTTAAGATACAGGAATTAAAGTTTATAGATTATAATCGATTTATTTCGCTCATTCAATAAAAATATGTTTGTACTTTTGATTTTTAAATTTGACATCTGCCTACTTTAATAATTCCTGCCGCTAAATGAAGCTCTGCAGTTGTATCTCCAGTTACAGTCCCATTAATGTCATTATGTCAGACCCTGGTACTTCTACTTGACAGAACAGCAAAGTGCTCCTGAGCTGAAAGCGTTCAGATTGTGTTTCCTGGCTTTTACGTTCAGTGTCTACAAACCTTTTTGGTTTTGCTTCATTCAATTTCAGGCGTTGGATCTCTCCCTGACTTTGATCTCCGGATATTCAGGAGCGATGCTCGGACATCCTGTACCTTTCAACCTCACCGGACAAGGAAAGCTTATCGGTCCATTGCTGCACGAGACGCAACAAGGGGCTTACTACATCCTCTTCGGACTGGGTGAAGGAGAAATATAAACTTCATTCCAAAAAAAAAAAAAACATACAAAACTCATCAGTTTCTGTGGGTGTTCAGGCAATAGATTTGTCTACAAGCAGCTACGAGGGTGCAAATAGTTCAAATGTAAAAAGCGTACTGCTCTGAACTGATTGTGTTTGTTACATTTAATGATATTTACTGTGTATTTACAAGTTCGTGTGTCAATGTCTGTTTCCTCAGGTGACGTGGAGGCCATCTCTCTGCGAGACATCTACATTCGCGCCACGGGCAAAATGCCCATAACTGAGGCGCTTCGGAGGAAGGATCCCGGGTGGGAGGGCCTCAAGAAAACCAATTCCTCGTCCTTTATACACATTTACAGGTACGCCTCAGTGCCCGGCACACGGCTCTGGTTACACCGCACAGACTCCTCTTTGTCCGTTAAAGATTAAACCGTTAATCAGTTGGTATGAAAGAGACATAGTTACAGACTCTGTGATACTTGAAGCTCGGTGTGAGCACGGATGTTACGTAGCTGTTTTTTCCACCGGAAGTAAAGAGAAAATGTTCGACTTGTTTTTGTATCTTCAAGTGAAAAGTCTTGAATATTGTCATTTAAATGAATGTCTGTTAAGTCGCTATCTATCGCCCACTGATGAAAGCCCTTACATTTACAGTGTTATGAACAGCTCGGTGTCTGGGGTGACATTTCTGGGAAAAATCCCAAACAGTGCCCAGTTTAGTGACGCATTTACCATGATGCAACAGTGGAGCTAATGCAACAGGCTCGCCCTTCACCTGCCGGCTGACTGACGGCACACAGGCGACACTGTCTGGTCCAAAAAACACAGCTGCACTTACTGCTTATCACCACGGCGGCCGCTGAAGAGAACAAAACAGAAATCCGTTGGATAGTACTTTTAAACATGATAAATAGTTCAACATTTTTGAAACATGCACTAGTAGTAGTAAATTAATCACAGGTGTTAAATCACTCTCCGTTTCTATAATTTAAGAGAATCTCTGGACAATATTTGTTTACCTGCCAATGAATCATCAGCATAGAGTCAAAGAAATGGTAAAGGAGATTGTGATGACACTTCTATATTACCTTTGATATTATTTTTGACTAAAATAAGGACAAATCTGTCTTTTGTCATCTCCTTTCTAGAGGGAGTGAGGGTGTGGAGTTCCTGCTTCCTCTTGTGACTGGTTCTGGGAACAACCGAAACAGCCTGGACACCGTGTCGAACCTGAACTCCAGCAGGAGTGACTGGATGTTGGTGTTTGGGTCCAGCACACTATCAGTGCTCAGACAGAAGGACTTACGGAAAGATTGGACCTTCAACTCGGCTCCTATTCACAGGTACAGCCAGCACTGACTGAACTGCTGTTACATTTCTGCTACCACCAACAATACTACGATTATGACGAGGCAAAAATACAGAAAATCCATCTTGATGTGAAGTTAGCTGTAGTATGACACACGTTACATGACAGCACCAGTTAAGCTTTTTTTAACAGCTGTAAACAAAGTAAGTTATGCATCAGAATTTCTCTAAAATAGTTCTTTGCCTGTAACAGTCAACCAGCCCCGGGACACTTCAATGATGATGGAGTCCTCGATCTTTTCATTCAGCATTCAGCAAACGGTGTCATGAAGGTAAAACAAATTTTCACACTCATTTTTTTCAAGGCTCAAATGCTTCACAAAAACGGTTCTTTCTCTTTGAGTTTCAACAAAAAAAAAATAAAAAATAAAAAAAATTCAGATTTAGACCTTCAGTGATATATATGCTGTTTGCTCTAAATCTACCTATTTTTCCCTCTTCTTTGTCTCTCAGGCACAGATTGTTGACGGGGCAAACGGACACCTCCTCTGGGTCGCAGAGTTTGTGTGTCCTCGCCTTGTTTTGGACATATCTTCAATCTCCACCTCGACTGGCCAATCGGCTTTCCTGTTCTGGGCCAGTGAACCAATCAAAGCACAGAGGAACGTTACCAAGACAACGGTGAGTCTTCCCTCCCGAACAAGAGGATTACATCAAATCCAAAAAATATATATAAAATAGAAAGAGACAGTATGAATCACGCACACAGTTTATTTACTTTCTCTTGTCTCTGACTTTGAAATGGAGCCATCAAAAATAAATACTTACTAAGCTGTCCACACTGGCTGTCCAGGTGGCCCCAGGTGTTGCTACAGCGGAGCCACTCATCAGAAAACTTTTCCTGCTGCATCCTGCATATCCCACAATCCTGCTGGAGCTCACCAGCACCACCGACACCGCAGTCACATCTGCAGGTAAAGACAAAAATGGTTCAAATATACTGTTGCTGCAAAAAAACTGCAGAACAACATATATGTGTGTGTTTTATTTAAATAATGAACAATCTGCCTTTTTTTTTTTTTTTTTTTACATGAGTGCACAGTGGAGAAGCAGGTGCCAGTGTAGTCATTACACAATAAGTAAGACATGTGTACAACTAATAAAAATGTCTTATTCTCACCCACTTCTTCTCTGACAGTTAGTTACCAGGAGCATCTGAAAGACGCTACCTACATCACCGTGTCCTCTCGGCCCACACCTGATTCTGAGCCCGGCGCTCGAATAGTCAAGAGCACCATCCTCAGAGCCGCCATCGCCAAAGCACAGATTGTCAGGTTAGGAGAAAGCAACAAGACCGGGGCTGCCCTTAAACCGGGCGCGTTCGAGGTCAACAAGTTCTTCAGGCGTCTGTCCTTCAAACATCAGGTGAGAAACACAACGAAACGCAAATCTACAAATCTGGTAGAAACTGCAGGTAAGGCAGTGTATATCGCCATCGCTTTAATTTAATATAGTCAACAATAGTATTTTCAACGAGTGTTCTGGATTACTCATCTAAAGTATTATGTCACTTCACGTTCCTGCAAATGTTTCACAATAAGAGCCTTTTGGGGAATTGAAGGGTTTGCCTACCGAAACAGGCTTTTCATTCGAAACAAATACAGGAGGAGCTGATTTTGTATTAGGTTGTAATGCAGTAACTTTAACAGGGCAAACAGTGGCGGAGCCAATCATGCCTTCAATTTGACATTGAATAAGGCGATACACCTTAAATGTCCCGATGTAAACTTTGGCAGTTGTATTTGTTTTTATTGGCTCTCATACGCTTTAGAGATTTATTGAATCTTCAAGCACTTAAAATATGTAAATGAATTGTAACCGGATCAACAGAACTGTGAACATTTTAGTTACTTTATTTACTTGGCGTAACAAAGTGGTGGCGCGTTAATCCAGCAGCACAACACCGATGGGTAGAAGAACATGTTTTTGAGGCCTACATCCAGTAAAGTGCTCTGTGGGTCTTTTTGAATGATGACACTCACTGACAAATCTCTCTGTTGCTTTGTTTAGTGACGAGCCAACTCTGCTGCCACCTGCTGCATCACAGGAAGCGGTACAACTAAAAGGACTTGTAATGATGAAAGGGCCAAACATTGAGGATCGTTCTGCACTGAGGAGACACTTCCAACTCATTTCAAACTGTTTACATCTTGTTAGGTCCACTAAGTACATTTTAAGTTAATTACTTGAGTAACAGATTTGTATTGTTTTGATTTATATCATGTTGGTAAAATGAAATTGCTTATTTATATTATTTAGTTAGCATTTAAGAAGTCTGTGATATTTAATTGAATGTTTATGGCTGTTCGGACTTGAGAGAAACTTTGCACAATGGTTTGTAACCTACAGTGAAGCACAGAGATGGTGATGACAGAACATGTAAATGCATTCAGTGTGCTCCACCTATCTAACGCTTCCAAGGCCAGTATTTTAACGTGGTGTCGTCTCACATTCATAAAGCCACCAACAGTGTTTTTTTCTGCTCATCACCAAGTTCAGTAGAGAAGGGAGTCTGTAAATAGTCAATGCTGTACAGTATTTATTGTTTTGCTTTATTTTCTTCTTGTTCAACTGATTATATATATATATATATATAATTAATTGCTGTTTATTTTCTCAGAGTATGTGGCTGCTAAATGGCTGGGGCATTTCATTGTAAGCTGCAACTTCACATATGGCAAGAGAAAGTAAACTTCAGAGCATTTCAAGCTTTATTTCACTGTCTCGGATGTTTTAGTCACTCAGTCAACATGGAGAAAGATAACGGTGTATTGCTACATCAACACTAGGGGGCGCTGTTACGCCTCCCCGTCCAAAATTACCTCACGTTTTTCGCCTTGCTGCTGCTGCTGCTGCTGCACCAACTGTTGTAAACATGGCGTCGGCTCTCGTCGGTCGCTTGTACCGGCTGTCGGCTCTCAGAACCGGCGGCACCTCACCGTCGACCCCCGCCAACGTTCCGGGGAGGACCGTGGCAGCCAGCCGGACAGCCACAAGCACATCATCCGGTGCTATTCTGCCCAAACCCAAGAAGGTACGTGTTGATTTACGTGATCGTGAAGTGTGTAATTAACAGCTCGGTAACGAGCAGGAGAGAAAGCAGGGAAGATCCTCTGAAGACTGCCAAGAAGCAGAGTGAAATCCTAAACCCCACAGGGGGCAGTAATATCCAGCTCTCCTTCTCACAGCTTTTGTTGAACATCTTTTAAGGCTGCTTGACATGAACTAATTTAGTTGTTTCTATGGTGTTATGTGCGACACCGGGGAGCAGACCCCCTTCGGCCTTTTCCGGATTGCTGTGGTAGTGGTGTCCTTCTTGTATGTGGGGGCTCAGATCAGCAAGAGCTTTGCAGCGCTGCTGGAGGAGCACGACATCTTTGTGCCCGAGGACGACGACGATGATGACTGAAGGGTCCGGTGAGCAGGTATCGCTGGCTTTGGATTGCGGGCTTCACTGTCAATTTGTACAATTTGGTGCCCTAAACCTGACCATTTACTAATGCTGCATTCAAGTACAGGCTGAAACGTGGGAGTTTCTGTTATGAAAAGCATTTTTTTTTTTTTTAAACCCCAAATCATGAACTGCCAAATTGATGCACCCGACCACAGAATAGTAGTGCTGACTATGCAAAATTCTAATCTTTCACAGCTTCCCTTTTAAATAAAAAAATAGGACATAATAACTTACATCAGCAGCCTGAATGCAGCACTAAGGGGAAGAGCGGTTGTTAATGCCCCCTGTGCTTCAGTTTTTGTGGCGTCTGCAACTGTTGCCGATCACTTTATAGTAACTGTGTCAGTTGTTGGGAGTGTAAGATGGCGTATTATTACTCAAATTATAACATTACATTTCAAAAAGAAAGAAAAGAAGAAGTCACCACTCACGTCTTCTTTCCTCTGCAGATCGTGCTGTTTCGTCGCCACCGCTGACAACTGTCTGAGCAGATGAATGCCTTCCTGGAAATCCCTCTGCTGTGTTTTCAGGTCGCCTCTGTCTGCACTGGATTTTCGCTGTTACCGTCAGACATCGGGCCGCAGCAGGCTGTCTGAGTTCCGTTGTATTTGCACGCACTATTTAAATCTTAATAAAGGGAATATCACTTGTAAAATACTGCGTGTGATCTGTGGACTTTGGTGCGAGTTGGTTGCAGTAGTGAGGTCAGTACGGAGGTCAGTGCAGAGGTCACACAATCAGTCCTACAAAGTGGCTTTTTGGTGTTTGATCTTGTATCATCGCTACGTATACACACTGTGTGCAACAACTATTATGAGAAACTTTGTTTATGACAATGTAGACACAACATAAAACATTTGACCAGTAGTCTAACGTACTTTCTTAAAGAGGACCGTTAATCCAGTACCTCAACTCTTGATTTCTCCTCTTCACAACAGTATCTACTATCAGCTCAAAGAGTTTCTTGTTTGGAGACTTCACACATTGTAGACACACACAAAAAAAGAAAAGACAATGGACCTGGACCACGGACAGGAAGAATTAATCGCATTAATGATAGCTTGGTTCCATATAGTGTCCCGGTGATCTGCAAGACCTCCCGTAAGTGGAATCCAGCTTTCATTAAAACTCGTTTCCTGCTCCGACATATCAGAGTGTCCGCTATGAAAACGGGTGAACTGTACCTTAAAATGAATTACACTTAGACACAACTTTGTGAGTGTTAAGTGTATATTTACAGTCAAGGGGAACATCTGTCACACTGGGCACAAGCAAAGAAGGGGGGGTTGAAGGTGAGCCGATAGCAACACAGTTCATGGGTCGTGACCCCGGTAGAATTTGGACAGGAAGTCGGTGGCGCGGGGTTCCTCGCTCTCGTAGAAATATCGCATTATGTGGGTCTTCTGCTTCCAGACGTGGATCGTCTCCTCGAGCTCCATTTTGCCCTGGGGTTTCAATCACACACAAAACGGAAAACATTTCAAAACACTTTGGAATAAACGGCTCCGTGTCGCCCCGACTGATAACTCGCATCTACGTTTATTCAACCGCGGCACGGTTTGTGATCCACTGACGGTGCGATCAGGTACGAGGCTTTTACCTTGATGACCAACATGTCGATCACTCGGGGGTCGGTGACGTGCTTGTTTTTGTCAAACATCTCCCTCACTTTGTCTCGTCCCTGACGCGTGTTGATGTCCAGCTGAAAGGTCGACACTGCAGAGAGGGACACAAACAAACAAGTGACTACGTTTACACCAAAACGACCTTAGTCCAGGAGATCCGCTTTAAAGTCGATCTGCAGAAAATGTATTCGAGAATCAAATAGCTTTATATGCGCACATGAATATTGTTGGGTTTGGACTGTTGGTTGGACAAAATGGGACACAATGAGATGCCGCGTGGGATATTATGTAAAGTTTGGATGTAATTTGGTTGCAGATGCATCTCATATTGAGGAGTTACCATGGTGACAGCGCTTTTCCCTCATTTCAACACTAATTTGCAGCAGCCAAGTGTTTTTCACAGCATCTCAACCTCTAACAATTGCACTGTAAGCTTTGTTTTTTTTACCCAATGTTTAGTTGTTGTCGTTGTTGTTATTATTGACACAACACCTGCGCCGTCCAGAAAACCTGTTTGGAAAACCTTGGGTGAACTTTCCCCACCTCATCTCTCTCTATAAAAGCTCCAGGATCTCAGCACGTCTGAGCAAAGACACCAGTTCATCACAAGGGAATGGCACCTTTGTTTATATTCATTATGTGTCTATTATGTGTCTACGTTGCATATATATATATATATATATATATATATTAATAAAGTAACTACCTAACCTAATACTTGTAATGGCAGCTTCCTGGAGCAAGAAACAAAGCAACGGATTAAGTTAAATACTGAAAACCTGCTTGCACTTCACGGCTTTCCTTTTATTGATTAAAGATATATGACGTCATTTCTATCAGCTGCTGTAAAATGCGTTGTGTTCAATTTGCTCTTCGCTAGCAGCTAAATGCTGATCCTCCGACCTTGAACGCCGCCGTCGCTTTTCTCCACCACCGGTCACCGGCGGACCGACCGTACCTGTGTTAGGGACCTCACGGTACCAGGCTCGATACAGCTCCCGGACCCTGCGCTTCGCTTCGTCCAAATCCCGGCTAAAAAGCGGTTTAACAACTTTGGCGGCGCCAGCTGCCGCTCGGGTCGCCGCTGCGGACGCCATGACTGCTGCTGCCGCCGTCGTTTCCGGTTTCACTGCTTCGGTGGTGTGACGATGTTTGACGGACGCTCTGGTGCCACCTGGCGGGGAGGCTGCGTCAAGACAGGAGGCGACCCAGTCGGCGGCTGTCAACAGGTACTTTTACTTTTTAGAAACTGAACACACCCACACCTGCATTACGCTTTCAGACAATTCTTAAATATTTCTCTTAATCAACATATTGATAAGATAAACCTCATTAAAGCATTACACTGATTGACATCTCTGTGAATTTGTTTGCTTTTACCGTTTACTTTGTGCTTCTGATTGTGCCTTGCTTTTATAGTTTTTAATCCGGTGTTTTCCTTACTTTAAATATAAAGCACTTTGTGATGCCATGAGGTATAAAAGCTGCTATACTAATAAATTTAGCCTTTGCCTTCAAGTAGAACAAACAACAACAAAAAAACTATGTATTGCAGTGCCATGTCATTGAAGAACATTAAACTGTTTTTTCTAGTTTTATAAAACCGTAATGCATCATTTTTGAATGGATCAGTACTGTATGTGCGGCAATAATCATCATTCATTTATTTAAAAACAAAATGTTTATGCCTCTAGTCACACAGAAGCTGTACAGAAGTGTTTCTGCCGAACTTGTTTTATTGATTGCAAAAAAAAGTGTATAATTTACAAAGATGACACAGGCTCTACAGTACATTAAATATGAAAATGTTTTCAAAAAGCAGGTAGATAAGTCATTTTATCACAAGACATATTGTAAATACAAATAAAAATTGGCTCATCAATGCAACACCTGTCATTTGTTGTGGTGGGGGCACATACGGTATATGCCAATAATGATCAGGAGAGACTGGAAGCTTGAGAGCTCTCAGCCATGGCTTGAAAATAAAGACATCTGTGACGTGGGACAACATTCATTCAACAGGTTTTTAACAAATATCCAAAAAGAAAGCTGAGCCTGAATTTGCTTCTATACGATCATAGATTAATTTCCAATTCAGCTCGCCAGGAATTTAGACATTTTGCTGTCTTGTCCTGTTTTAATCCCAATATATCTCTCAGAATTTTTTATTCACAAACAATAGAACATAAGCACAAATATTTCCAGGTAAAAAAAGTAATTACAGCAAATGGTATGCTCCTGTTTCTTAAGAAACGTGTGCCATTTTCACAAAGTAAACATAACTCAAAAGCTGTACAACAGAAAACTGAGATGACAGTAGCTCTTCTGATTCCTGCTGTCTCGGGCAGCAGACACTGAGGCAACGGCTAAAAAAAAAAGATGATACAGTATGAACTCTTTATCTACAACATCTGATAATAATAATAATAATAAAAAAAAAAATGTCACTCAACAAATATTCCAGTTTTCTGACCAAATGCGCACTCACACACGCTTGCACTCACAAAAGCAAAAGATTAAAAAAAAAAAGAAAAAAAAAAGAAAAGAAAAGAAAAGTGCTGTTTTTTTTTTAATGTCATGTGTGGCCCAGTGTAATGAAACCAGCTATGGCTACTCTACGCTGCTCAATGGCAGTGATTGAAAACTAAGGCATTATCATGGTCCCCACACCGCTGGAAGTCCAACACCCATCTCCTTTTGATTCAGTCTCCTGGAGAAAAAAAAAAAAAGAAAGAAATGTAGTACAAATTTAACAAACACCCGCCTCTGTAAATCTCCATAAAGATACCAAATCGTTGGTTGTATTAGCGTGACGTTGCCTATTGCTGCCGGTCACCTGTCGCTGTGTCCGCCAGAGCATCAGTACCAGCAGCAGCCTGTCAGTGGTCCAGGCTGTTGCCCAGCGTTTGCCCCTCCTGCAGAGCCGCCATAGCCAGCCTCAAATGCTCCTTCAGACTCTGAATCTCTCGCTCGTTTCGGCCCTTCATCCCACTCAGCTCCTCGTGCATCTCCGTGTATCGCTCACAGGCCAGCTGTTTCTCCTGCAGAGCAAAGAGTGGTAGAAAAGGTTTTCGTCTCAAGCTATCTCGGTGTGACATCACATCCGCGATGAAAAAAAAAAAAAAAAACACGTGTACTTCGGATGTTTTAAACTAGATTCATGTTGGGAGTTTGACGTGCTGCATTATCTAAAAAGATTCCAGGCTATAAGACACTTAATCAAGACTTTATTGAAAGGAGGATTAAAAAGTTCCACGTTATTCATCTAAAAGTGTGGGGGGCCTCGCTGAAAACAAATATGCATAATTCTAACAAATCAACACGCACACACGTGTCTCCCTATCCCCACGGGATACGTTCCCTCGCTTCTTATTCTAACCTGAACCTAATTCGAACTCTAAAACCAAGTTTAAACCCTCAAACAGTAAACACTGTCCCCCGGGGGAGCTACATTTTTGGTCCCCACGTTGACACACATTTGCCCATGGGTTAGTGTGTGTTCGGGTTTAGGACCCCACCTTGATATAAAAACAGGCACGCACACACATACGTCAGTCTACCCAACCCTAACCATCGAAACTAAGTGACTAACCTCAACACGTATCCTAACCTTGACTCTGAAACCCAGTCTTATCCTTCAAATTGCTTTGTAGTAAGGACCAGCCGAAAAGTCCTCACAACATGTGCTTGTCCTCATAAATATAGTTTTTAAACTAAATTGGCCGTCAAAACTGTAGAAAGACATGTCCAAAAAGACACACAGCCAGACGTACCATGTTAAGAAATTGTAGCTCGTTCCTCAGACAGCTGATCTCTTTGTGTAAGTACTCGATCTCGTTGTCTTTCATCCTGAGAAGAACCTGGAAGAAAAACAACTGATTATCCGTCTGAACTCTTACAATTATCATTCGACAAACACGCTGGGCTTTCTCTGGAATTCATAAAGTACGATGACTCTCCGATGCTGGTTGATCAGTAAAATTTGGTTGAACAGCAAAAACTAAATGAAGCACAAACACAAGTGTAAGTGAAGTGTCAAAGGAAAAACATTTTCTTCTTCGGTTGAACTTTTTGAGAATGCACTGCTGAAACTTTTGACGCCATCCATGACATAATGACTCAAAAGAGTAACAACTGTCCAGTGCGGTCAGAGGAATATCCAGAGAAACAGGTACTGGTTGAAGAAAGTAAAAGTCTAAATGCAGGTTTTCTTTATAATTCGGTGTAACTGCCAATCTTCTGTTTGTAATACACGTTAAAATGAAATATTCATGGCGTAAGCTATGAATGGGTATCTTTGTGCAATCAGTGTGTAATCGAAATCCAGTGAGTGCATTTTTTTCTAGTTAAACCTCTACAGCAGGCAACTTGTCAGGTACGGGATTTGTCCACAGTCACTCTCATGTTCTTGCAAAAAAAAAACATAACGAGCCTTTGTAATTAACGCTCTCTAAATATAAAGACAAGAACTTGCAGATTTTAACATCCGCTTACCACAAGAAGCTTATAAAATGGATGGACCACCTGCTTTCAGTTGCGAGTGCAGAGTGTAAAGAGTCGTTACCTGAAGTTCGCAGGGCATCTTGTTTTTGTTGTCGTCTGAGCCGTGATCTGCGATGGCAGACTGTATACGCGTCATCTCCTCTGTCAGACGGGCCTTCAAGCTCTGAGGAGGGAAACATATTTTTGTCTTTAAAATTGTAAATAATTTTGTTGGCCCACATTTACAGAAAATGAAGAGACCAGATAGCAGACGTCACAGTTTCACTTTATGTAAATTCTTAAAACGAAACATTTTAAAATACAGTCCTTTAAAAATGGCATCTGCCAGTGCAACAGCAAGTAACGCCATCTTTGACTCGTGACTTGTGCATCACTCTTCCTGTTGGCCTGAGAACGGTCTTGACATCTGCTGCTAACTCACCTGGTTCTCTTTCCTCAGCTGCTCCATGTCTCTCTCCTTGCGGCTGATTTCTCGTTCTCTCTCAGCGTTGTTCTGCTCTGCTCGGTTCAGCTCCAGACACTTCTGAGAGTAGCGTTCAGACAGACCGGCCAGCTCTCTCTGCAAGGCCTGAGCTTCTGCCCTGGATGGATAAAATATAGATAGAATAGATAATAATAGATAGAATAAATCAACATGTATTTAACGTTAAAAAGTAGATACGTTCAAAAACAATCTCTTAAGAATTGCTCCTTTATTCTGCTCCACACTTACTGAATCCCTATAAAGCGTTTAAAACACAGGATGAATTATGTCTAATACCAAAATGCTTGGAGTTTTTCCGTTTTCCCCGGTCAAGTATTTCCTCCTGCGGTTTTAAAATCCCACATCGATGGTTATAACCAATAACCACAAAAATAAGGAAGTGCATGCAAAGTGAAAAATGCAGAGTCGGCAACAAAGATAAGCCCTTAAATGCGGGTTTCAGTAGCAGCCGCTGAGACGCTCTGTGTCACCGGCCTTGTGGAGCTTACAAAGGGAAACTAATCCATGACCAAATTCTTCTACATTCCTAGAGTGCCAAACAGGACCCAGTGGGCGCTGTGGTAAAGGCCCTGCTGCAACACGGAGCCCTGGATCATTGTGGAGTCTGCAAACTCAACCTTTTATTTCACAGAAAACCCTTTTGTGGCTGGCTAGCTCCCACTTAAAGCACAAGAGACCTATTCACATAAATTACTGTCGTTGGCTGGCACCGACTGAGACCGAGAGCTGAGCTACAGCAGAGACTTTATTTTCAAGGGCTACACAAGACGGGGGTGAAAGTGTAACAGTGAAACTCCTTAATGGGTTTATTTTTCCTGCATACATACAACTAGGTATTTTTAGGTTGTCATTTAAATAATCATGCTATCTTTTCTGCCATTGATGTCAGTAACCAAACAAAATGACTAGTTTCCTTTGCACACATCTGGGCCCCTATATACATTGAGATGCACACATTCACATTGGTAAAACCTGATTTAACCCTTTAAGCCCAAAAGGCCCCCAATTGGGGTCCAGGGACTAAACTATTATTAAAATATGGACATATATACTGATATTTACACATCTGAACAAATCTCACAAGTGTTCCCTTTATCATTAAGAATATTTTTGTGGTTGCAGAGATATACTCTTTTTGCAATTTTCAAGCAGAGGCCTAAAAAAAACAAAACGTGTTTTTAAAGAGTTAAAGTTACTTACTTTTGTTGCACTCGCAAAGTCTGTGTGTCTAGTGTCCCGCTGCCCAGCCGCTTGACTTTCTCCACCTCTCTCTCCAGCTCCTCCTTGTGTCTCTTCTTCAAAGCCTCCATCACTGAAACACAAACGTGACACAACTTCTTCTCAGTGACATTAGCACATCAAGCTTTTGTCTGATTGAGGCAACTTAGGGATGCTGAGAGGTAAAAGAAATCAAAACCAACTGAGAGCAGAGAATATCAACAATGTTCACAACCTTAACCTGCATTTAAAAAGACAGGATGTGAGCAGAATGTTTAGATACGACAGGAAAATGAAAACAAGTGCATCATCAACATTAGTGATTATTATTATTGATAATATTATACCATTATAAAGATGAAATGGCCACTTTAATGTTATTTTAAGTTAAACAAGGTTTGAGGTTGTTGCTCATGAACACAATAGTTCACAGACTATCCTATAATCCCATACTGCTGGAGGTGAACAGTGGACTCTATTTGACCATTATATATATATATATATATATCATATTGGATCCAACCCAGTTCTCTGGTAGGTCAATTAATGGCTCAGTTAAAGTTACTACTGTAAAATTGTAGTATTGTTATTGTTATTTTGATTTTTTACACTTTATTAATCCCCGAGGGGAAATTTCTTCACTACAGCAGGGGGGCTCTCAGGGGGGAGCTGCTGCAGCAGGCTGCCACTAGCGCAGCGCCAGGTAACCTGACCTGAGGTGCATGTTTTTTTGGATGATGGGAGGAAGCCGGAGAACCCGAAGAGAACCCACGCAAGCACAGGGAGAACATGCAAACTCCGCACAGAAAGGCCCAGGACCGGATTCGAACCCGGAACCTTTTTTGCTGTGAGGTGACAGTGCTAACCACTGCACCACCGTGCCGCCCATGTTATTGTTATGGGGAACAATTCACATCTTCACATAATGCTGCAGTTATTTTTGGGCTCGACATGCTGTCGTCCGGTCGACTGACCTCGCGCGGTGTCCCGAGTCTCCTCCAGCAGCAGCCTGTCCTTCTCGGCCTCGAGCTCTTTGTTCTGGCGGTCGTGCTGCCTGTGCAGCTCTTCCAGCGCCTGTCGATGAGCGCGCTCCATCGTTGCCAGGCTGCGGCCGCAGGGTGCCTCAGGCCCGCAGCCGTCCCTCACACCTCCTCCACCTCTCCCTCCCTCCCCACCCCGCCGTAGTTGCTCCAGCTGCTGCCTCAGTGACGCCACCTGAGAACAGACAAAAGACGGGAGGTAAAGCCCACTGAGCGGCAGCGCTGGAGGACAGAAGCTGTCTAAGAAGCGGTTTAACGATGCCAGCGCTTTCTCTACTGCTCCCTTGGGCCTTGTATTCGATTTAATAAAGGTTCCAGTTAAAGAAGCAGCTTACTCAACCTTCCTTAAATTGTCATAAAAGTGTAGTTCAGGGCAAAAGAACTCTCTTTAGAATGAATAAACAGCTGCTGTTGATAACTAATGGGAACTGTACGACGAGGCTGGATGGTTCTTTAATCTGTATCGTGTGCAGACAGCTTTAATATCTGGGACTTCAAACCAAGACGCACATCACAGCACACAAGAGACAAAGCAGGCAGGCCTTTCAGCAGTGTTTTCCGTATGACTATCTGGGAACTTCTCCGACTAATCACGAGTTTTGTAATGTGTATTATTTCAGATGGAAAACATTGCTGAAGAGCAGCAAGTCGGAAAATAGTGAAAAGCGTTAAAAGGCAGAAACTTTGGACTTCATCCTGGCAGATGAAGGGTTAATTTGCAGTTCAATTATTTTGCAAATTGGAAAATCAACTCCACGCACTACCTCCCTCTGCAGCGCCTCATTGGCTGACTGGCTGGAGGGCCGTGATCCCGATGATGGTAAGGAGCTCATCTCCTTAAACGGCATTCGCTCAAACTCAGCCCACTTCTTCTCAATTTCGTCCTCCGTGCGCAGCCTTTGGTTCGATCCCACGCCGCCACCTTTCCTGGACAGCACAGCCTCCCACTGGCTGCTTGTGTTCCTTTCCTCCTGCCACTGGGTGTGCTCCCTCCCCTG
The DNA here is from genome assembly GCF_022577435.1 of Embiotoca jacksoni. NCBI lineage: Eukaryota > Metazoa > Chordata > Actinopteri > Embiotocidae > Embiotoca > Embiotoca jacksoni. The sequence goes on from NW_027185285.1 coordinate 10,571,414, forward strand.
CCCCTCTCCGGATTCTCTCTGGCCGGCCGGGATCGGGCTGGAGGAGGCGGGAACAGGGGACAACTCCACGTAGTCAAACCTACGCTGAGTCGGAGCAGCGGAGGTCGGACCGTCCAACTGAACGTCGCTGTGACGTGACAACGAGCGACGGGAAGACAGCAGTAAGCGGGCGTGGGAGTTTTCTTTGTCGCTGCTGCTGTCAGGTAATCTGCAGAAGATCAGAAAAAAAACAAAAAACAACATCATTTAAATGATCAAATCAATCATGAATCCTGTTTTAATTAACAAATGATCAATCAGAAATTCATCATGGTTGAGTAGTACATGTACCAGCAGTCTCAACATGAGCACTTAACGCTGTAAAAAACAACAACATGAAAATGTAATTCATCTTCAACAACCAATGCTGAAGTTGCTGATGCATGTACAGCCTATTATCTAATTCTATTTACTCGACGCTGAGCCACGGAAAGGGTTGAAATAACTGATCCAAGAATGCAGGAGCAGCCAGTCTTGAAATTAGTGTACGCAAGAACTTCCAAGAAAAATTTAGCCGGTAGAATTTAAAAAGTCCATAACCTCCTTAAATAGTGCTCTTCAAGATAAGAAGTTGCAAGTTACACCTATTACCATTATTCATTTATTAGATGACTAGCTTTTAATTAAAAAAATACTGACAAATGGCCCGAAGCTTCCCGAGGGATGTCAACACTCAGTGACACAGTGAGCGGCGCTACCTGCTGACATGTTGCTGTTGATTAACAACTACATTTGAACTTCTTTAGTTTCTTCAATTTAAGGATTAAAACATTTTTACCACATTAGTTTCAAACTTACTGACACTATGATACACTATTCAATACACTAACAGAACGGTTAAAGGTCAACTGAGACAGAAAATTTAGATTTTTGCATGAAAGTACTACAATGTATTCAGTGAGAAAATGTAATTAGTTCATTATCTGTCAGTAAAGCTGCACTACTGCTTATGTTGACTGGAGCATGATGAGTCACAAATGTCCTGTAACTTGCTGTGAAGTGAGCGAGGACTGAAAAAAATACACAGTTTCTAATGCTATCTTGAACAAAATCTGCAATGCATCAAACTGGTAAAGCAGAAATTTTTGGCAAAAGAGTTGTTTACCCTGAAACTGCTGAGCTGTTATAGTTAATAAGTCTGCTGGTAATCAAGTTCGATACCTCTTTTTAAATCTAGACCGAAATCTTAGTTGTTCTCACCAGTATTTCCTCACAATTATATTTTTTATTATTTTCTGTCAGTTTCAGTATTTCTTTACTGCTTCTGTACATCATATATATTCTCATGTTGTTCACTTAATATTGTTCAGGTTTCAAGGATTATTAGCTCTTACTGTTTACATTTTTTGTTTTGTTTTGTTGCTTTTTAACCACTTAATCGTTTTTTGCATCTTTATATATCTGATTTAATTCTGTCTCTTGTTTGTGCAGCCCTTTGTTCAACTCCTGTTGTTTCTAAACATGCTGTATATTGAAATGTAAACAGACTACTTACTGTGTGAGGTCTGGAGAGCTGCTGGGCCGGACACACTTCTTTAAAACCTCGATCCAGTTCCGCCTGATCCCCGCTGTCATGGCGGACAGTGTGAACTCAGTCTCCCGTGTCTGAAGAACAAAACAAAACGCAGGTCACACAAGGATGTGACACAACTGGAATGACAACTGAGACGATAAAGTGAAAGAGAGACACGGAGAGGAAGGTGGAGGAGACACTGACAGAGATGGGAGTCGTGATAAGAGAGAAACGGGACAATGCGGCAGAAATTGAGAAAAGGCGTGGTTACAGCTGATGAAGAAGACAAGGAGGGATTGAAATTAAGAAGATTATTATTCATATAGACGGTGTGTGTGATACAGATAGTCACCTGTATCTGAAACCCATAGTTCTTCTCCACGTCAAACTCCGATACCTTCACACAGGACTTGAGGTCAATCTCCCCGTCCAAGTCATCTTTCTGGACAGAAAACACAGAAACACGGTACATTTCTCTCTCCCTTTGTTATTGTCATAAATAATAGGAGATGTGTTTGCTTGCAGTGAAGTTTGTTTTAACCCTGAGAGACCAACGGACGAACATTCACAACATATTTTTCTCGGTTGAATTGTTCAAAAGTTTTAGTCACAGCACGTTGCAGCTCAAATATAACGGCGTCAAAGTGCTGGCCAACAATTTAATTATGAATTCACATCAAAGTTAATCACGGTTACAGTCATTTGCATACAGCTCTGCGTCCGTCTCCACACTCATCTTGTTTGAATTACTCATGAAGTAATCATTGCTTAAATATGTAACACGTATCGCAAAAAGAGAGCTGAACCAGATCATTGTAATGATGACAGTCACACGTTATTTATACTGAAGTCATGACATAAAAACGGATCGAATGTCTGCAAAGTAAAATCTTTACTAATTTCTTCACCCATGGTTGAATAAGTCACAAAGTCTCAATCACTTAGTGTACTGCAGATGAAAAGAAACACACCTTTCTGAAGCGTTGTTGGCAATTAGGTTTTGAAATGAAACCTATTTTCTGCATCGTCTCCAGCAATGCAAGTATTTTGAGGTATTTGTAGGTATTATCATATTAAATTATATATATTTAGATATGAATGATACAAGAAAAATAAGATACAGTGTGTATGACAAGCCCTTATAATGAGCAAAATAAAAACCCAACATTAAGGTTGTGACATAATCCTGAAAATAGCCTCCGCTTGTTGGATCACTTCATCGGGTTTATTACAATATTTTGCAACAAGCAGACATAAAAAGTGCTAAATAAATAAAAAACATACCTCCTCTGCACTGGAGTCTCTGTAGTACTTCAGTCCTGCGTCAGTCAGCACAAACCAATGCTTCTTCCACTGAAGAAACAAAGAAGATGTTTAGTCCAAGCCTGAAGTCCAACTCGGAAGTCCAAACGTGAAAAAAAGCTGAGACCGTCGCACCATTATTGATATCTAGCTTTCAGAATAAACCTGGTCTGAGACAGCCGTGACAAACATCAGTGAAAGAGGGAAGCTCCATATTAAACTAGTGTGTGATGAAGTGAGAAGCTCATTCACTCGAGCATAACATTTAAAGAGAGGAGACACCTGTTCTGCCTCGAGCCACCAAAATAATTCATGTGATAACTAGTCATGTGCCACTATTGCCTTACAGACAGTTAGAAACAGGGGATATGGGGGGGCTAAAGCAGGAGGGAGAAGTGGATATGACGTCTGACTGGAGTAAGACAAACACTTCTGCACTTTACCTCTCCGCTCTCGTCCAGTTTCGACATCCATCCCTTTTTGAAGTTCAAGAGGTCCGGCTGTGAAGCAAAGAGAAAAAAAGAGTGTCGAGTTCACCGGCCTTCATCTGAAGGTTTGAGACAAACGCAACCAAACTATGGAACTATGTGTTGTGTGTCGTCTCTATTGGATTTTTTTACAGCAAAGCAAGAAAGAGAAGATGAAGAAGAAAGAAGTGTCTGTGTGAACTAATGGAACCAAAAGCCTGAGTTGACAAAGCACACCGCAAGTTCACCTCATACAATTACATCTCTGTCCTAGAAATGATCAGCTACCAAACCACTACAGGTTTATTCTATCATGGTGCGTGAAGACAACGGGTATTGTACCGCTGGCTTATTCTGTCACAAAGGACAGAAACCAGTTTCTGTTGAGGTAAAATTGTCTTTTCTCAAACTGAAACGGGTAAAGTCAGTACCGGTACTGGCCAATGTTTACATTCAAACATGTGTATATTTTGTGTTTTGTGAGCATGAATGCATTTAGATGCTATAATACGGTGTTTACACTCTTACAACCAACATGAAAGTAAGTCTGTTTACACAACCGGCAGCTGCTCAGTTGCACTTGCAGCTGGCCTGCTTTTGCTTTTGACACGATGACAGGAAGAGGAAAACATGTGCCAGGTACCTCGAGATGTGTTGATCCCAGATTAGGATTAGCCAACTTTATCCAACATGCATTCTTGCTTTGCTTATCTCTCTTTCATTTGCATTCCTCGCCTTTTAAACCTTGCAGCATTTGTCAACTCATCTCCCACTTAAACTTCTTGTTAATTTTGTTTACTTATCATAAACACTTGGTTCTGCACTTGTATTTGTGTTCCCCTGTCCTCTACTACAACTTCTCTGTCTGCTCTGTCATCTCTTACCACCTTTTTTTTTTTTCTTTCTTCTGTATTTATTCTCCTTCCTGGTGTTCTTGTTAGCCGCAGCAACACCCACTTCTTCAATTTAAGCCTCTTCGTCTGCGCTACTGATCTTCTTTAATCTAACACATTTTATGGTCTGATGACTGCCAGCAGACCGTGTAATAGGAATAATGCAGAGAGAAACGCCATGTTGAGGTGACCAAATTTAATAAGTTCCATCTGACTTTCCTTTAATTATAAATAAATCATGCGGCTATGTTTTGACACACCGGAGACCATTTGAATAATCATAACTGATAGCTATAACATCAGGTGGAGGCGATTAAGGAAACTTGTTTTAGGGGCTGACAGATACATGAAAAAAAAAAAAATTCTTACCATTATAAGGCTATGATGCACAAGCCAAATCATTTTGGAGAACATCCCACTAACTAAAAGGTTAGTATTGTTCCCCAGTGGGCTTCTTTAGAAAGTTTTGACTTGAGGGATGTTCAGGCCTTGTTTATTTATCATCTGCTCATGCTGCTCCAGATTTTTGGAAAGCTTAACACAGATATGGTCATGTGACAGTCAAAAATTATGTGAAATTAAAAAAAAATTCATTAAATTTACTTGGGAGAAAAATGCACAAGTCGGGGAACTCTGGGGAAAAAAACTGACATAAATATGAAAGCATGAAAAAGTCTGTGACTGTTTTTCTGTCCTCTTTCCTTGGTTTCAGAAACTGTGTGTGTGTGTGTGTGTGTGTGTGTGTGTGTGTGTGTGTGTGTGTGTGTGTGAGGTGAAACTACTGGAGAAAGATGTGATGTGTCAGACCTCATCATAAATTAATGTTATCTGGTCAACACATGCCCATAAGCAGGGGTCAGGAAGCGGACGCAGCGGTAGGCAGAGGAGAGGGGCAGCATCTGTTGTGAACGGTCATAAAGTTTCTTATTGTCCTTCGCTCTCAGATCGGTGACTTCCCTTGAAGAGATTAGAAATGGAGGCTGGAGACCACGTCCACTCTTCCTGTCACTACAGGGCAGTATTGTCTGGTGAGCTTTGTCCTCTAGGCCTGTCTTCTGCACAAACGTGAACGACTGTCCCCCAATGTACTGTATGTACAGTCATTGCGATGTGCGTTTCTGGATTAGCAGGGCTTGGACAGCTTCCCACCTCCACGTTACTTTATACAAACATCTGCTGGGATTTCTTTGCTGCGTGCAAACACGGAGCATGTGTCACAGCTGTCTGTAAAAAAGGTGACACATACAGTACCAACTAAATAACTCCCTGCTCCTGTAAACAGCACAGAAGAAACTGCATCACACTTGGAAACCAGCATGAACTTTTTTTTTTTTTTTTTTTTTTTAAAGTCTTTCCCCTTTTAGATAGACACGTACAAATATTACAACCTTAAAAAAAAATTAAAAAAAAAAAGAAAGAAAAGAAACGCTGACCAGAAGAGTCGGTGAAAAACGAGCTATGTTTCAACATACATGAAGAAGGAAAAAAATAAATAAATAAATGATCTCAACATTTAGACCAAACTTAGATCCTGGGCCAGAGTTCATTTGAGATATTTTAAATTCAGGAAGAAGTGACTTGACAGGAAAGACAAACTGCATTCAAAGTGCAACCAGCGACTGTAAGGTCGATAAAGAGGGAGCTGCAACTTACCGTCATGGTAACAGGATCCGGAGACAGCAGAATAAACACACACACACAAAAAAGTACTGTTAAATGACGCAAACAAAACCTTTCTGGCTCTCAAAGCTTTGGCTTCGCTAAACCTCTCGGGCTAAAACCACCTTACTTTCTCCGACGTTACGCGAAATGAGGTAAAACCCCGCCATTGATACTCGCGTTAACTAAACGAAGCGAGCCGCCGACGTCCGGAGCAGAAGATCCTCTACCCGGTCTTAAAGAAGGCCTTCATCCCGCTAAACATGGAAGAAAATTAAAAAATAAAAAATAAAAAAAATAAAATAAACTCTCGGCGTTTATTAAATCCTCAACTTTCTGACAAGTGGTGGGGAGCTAAAGCTGCACTTCTGATTCGTGTCTGCTCGCTGCTGCTCTCTTTCTGCCCTTGTCGGTCTGTCTGCTACTTCCTGGGCGGATCCGCGAAGATCGTTTGAAAAAAACAAGCCTGAACCTCCTCCTCCTCCTCCCCCTCCGGCGTAGGCTCTGAAAACGGGGTCCGGGGACCTCCAGGGGCAGAGGGGGAGCCAGTTGAGCCCCCCCCCATCCCCACCTCTCCTCCACAGCTGCAGGAGAAATGTAATTAATTGCACACAAAACTGCAACAAGAAATCGCATGGAAAAGACTGAGGTTTCCTCCTTTTCTCTTCCCGGGGGCAAATATCAAATCTCTGTCCCGTCCCGTCCCGTCCCCCCCCTCCGACGTCAGAAAAGTCTCTATTCCTTCTTCTTTTCAAACCTCTACTCAAAATCTTCCGGGCTTACAAATAAAATGTCACTCCCCCCTTCTTTCAAAATCCTCTCTCGGTAGCTATTGGTTTCAGTTCAGGAATTTCAACACATGCCCCAGCAGACCACAACTGACAAAGCTCAGTCAAGTCTTATGAAATGACTGCAGGGTGGAGGTGAAGTCCAGATGCACGCAGCTACCAGCTGTCAGTGTGCACATACAGTAGATACAGGCCAACAGCTCTGGGTGCCAAAGCACATAAAAGCTTTTTACAATTACAGCCAGGATCTGTGTGAACCCTGGTAAATATGTAACAGACACATACCGCATATTTAAATAAGTTAGATGGCAATAAACTTGTATTGAGCCACGTGCACCACAAACATTAGTGACAGAAAAACAAACTGTGTAAACGTCACCTTCCTTATGGTACAGCAGATGCGAGGTTTTTTCCGGGTACACACACACATATAGTTTTTTTATTTGTGTGTAGAGTAGTAAGAGAACACCCACGTACTAACAGAGTGGCTGTCACGTACCTGTATTTGCTCAGATCTGTGATGATTACCTTTCCAGGAACTGCCCTCATCCGCCGTGGGACTGCCAGATCTCTGGAAAAAAAACAAAAACAAAAAAACAACAACTTGTAGTTATGAAGAGAATCAATGTCCCATTGAGCAAATGTAGAAAAAAAAAAAAAAAAACGCCCACAAAGTTTCACATCAACAGACTTTTTTTTTTTCACAATCTGTTGCGTGACATGTGGAACATGTAGTTAAGCATTAACATATTAGGCAGGTTAATACTACAGGGTGCAAGTTGCAAAAGCACTGCAATGGATTATATTGTCTTGTAATATATTATATTGGGGAACGGTGCTTAAAGTAGCACACATACCGTTGCGGGGTTTTAACGCCCAATTGCCAGCCCCTTCTATACCGCTGCCACGCTGTTCCCAATCCTGTCTCTGTGCTTTGATATCGATGTAATATTCTCCCACTGATGCTTAGTTTTCTCAAGGTATCTCTAATGAAACAGTTTCAGACACCTAAATCAAGTAAACCTGGCATCGGCCCTAACCGGCCTACCTGTAACGAGGTGGAGGAGTGAGCTCGAGACAGATGCCCACTGCCAACATAGTGCCGTTCTCTCTCGGTGTCGGCGTCTTCCCACTCTCTGGAGGGAAGCTTGCTCAGGGAGTGGCTGAAACAGCACAGACAATTTGATCAATGTGTCTATTCTGGTCAAATTCATCCAATCAGATGGCGATGAAGAAGCAAAGTTAGCGACAGGATGGCTAGAAAATGTCCCATCAAATTAAATGCTCCGTTAATCAAACATGCAACGCCTTGGTTGTTAAATCATATAAAAGTATTTTGAAGGTCCTTCTTCCAGCCTTTGTTGTATAATACGAGTCTCACCTGGCTGGTTTGAAGAGCTCCTGTCTCCGAGTACGCTGCTGGTTCTGTGGGCGCCCCGTGTGGCCCGGGACGTCCCACTGATGGACCATTTTGACCCTCGGCACGTCAGCCAACATGGCGTACTCCTCCCTGTTGCGTCCTGCGGATCCCCCCGAGAGCTGGCCCGACTCTGAGGACTCCATGGAGCTCTGCGAGGAGGTATGCTTTTGCATTTGGATCTGAGGCGTAGGAGAAGCAGCACGGCGGGAGGGCCTTTTGTCAACGTGAGGGGGATAGCGATCTTCATGGCCGCGTCCATCAGCCGCAGGTCTGGTCCTGCCAGGACTCCGGGATGCTTCCACGGGGACAAAAGCTGTTCGGTTGCCATTTGAGATTTGTCTCGAGGGTGAAGCAGCGCGAGATATCGAAGAGATGCGGACGGAGTGAGTCGATTCCCGGCTCGAGTGTGGGGAACGACTCGAGTCAGATTTTGCATCACTGCGAGTGTTTTTTTTCTGAAAGGACAGATTAGAGTCTCCGTTGGAGGCAATTCGGAGGACTGAGTAGCCTGGCGGGTCACTGGTGCCTTTTCTAGGGGGAGAAGAGTCGCGGCTGTTGTGAGTTTTGCTGTTAAAGGAGCTGCCGCTCTCTGAATTACGCAGCAAGCGTTGGTCCACAGCATCATTGCTTTTCCTTGAAGGCAGCGCACTGTAGCTGTCATGACTTCTGACAGAGCTTTTCAAATCAGACTTGTGCAGCGGAGGCTGAGAAGGAGCTTCATAGCTTCTCCTTGAAGGGGAGGAGTTATGACTTTCACGACCGCGTATCGAACCACCCGTGTCCGTCTTCTTCAGTTGATACTGACTCGGGGTTTCGTAGCCTCTCCTTCCAGGGGAGGAAGAACGACTGCCCCGTCCTCGACTGCTGCCAGCAGGGTTTGATTCAGTCTTACGAAGTATGGATTGACCTGGTGTGTCATAACTTCGTCTCGATGGAGACACGACGGGAACTTCATGTTCTTGATCATTCAGTCCATTTCTAGCTGATGGGTTACGCAGCAGAGCCTGGCTTTCGATGTCGTAGCCTTCTCTTATGGGGGAGCCACAGCGTCCATGGTGACCGCGACCGTTTAGAGACAGAAGTGATTCAGATTTACGAAGGCAAGACGAGCTGTAATTTCTCCTTGGCGGTGAGGGACTGTGACTGTCCGAAGTTCTCCTGGGTGGAGAGGAAGCTCGACCGTTGCCGCTACGTCCGCGTGATAAACTAGTCGCGCTTTCAGTTTTGCGAAGAGACATTTGGCCTGAAGAGTTACAGTCTCTCCTCGAGGGGGACGAGCTTCTGCTGTCACAACCTCGACCACTTAAAGGACCGTTTGCCTCCGTTTTCCGCAGGGCACTCCTGAAATCAGAGACTGTGCTGGTTTGGGATTTGACTGAACTAGTAAACGATTTGAAGTTTCTTGGCAAAGTTCCTGACTCAACACGGCACCCAGGAGTGGCTTGCGAGGAGCTTCTGGATCCAGGCTCCGGCCCTCGAGACCACCCTCCCCCATCAAAGTTGTGCCTACTGAGGGAAGCGGTGGACTCACTGCGTCTGAAGGGTAAATTTCCCCGTGATGGAGAAGAGGAGCGAGATTGCAGAGCTGAGCCTTGCCTTGAGGAATCATACCGCCCTGACTGTTGATAGGAAGAGATGTGAGAGGAAGGGCTTCCCCGGCTGTATGAACTGCTGAAACCCTTTCGGCCACTCGAGGCCAGCGATTCTGCTATCTTAAAAGGAGTAGGACTCGGAGAGCGGGGGCCAACTTGTGCCTCAACCTCAACCGCAATTTCATAAGGGTCAGGTGGGATTTCCACAGGCAGGTCCTCATTTAGGACTTCTGGTATTTCCCTTTCAGAGGCCACACCGAGATTAGGGTTTCTGAAGGGGACGATATCTTTGGGCTCAATGCTTCTGTTCCTGAAGATGGGATGACCTCTCTCAAAATGGCGGAAAGGAGCAGGTGGGCTGTTATCACGGAGCGAACGGGCACCTGCTGCCCTCCCCAGAGAGAAGTAGCCACTTTCACGTTTCTCTCTGTCTTCTTTTAACCCTGGAAGAAAGGACAATTTTGAGAGGAGGATTTTGACCACAGGCAGAAGGAGCGATAACAGAAATAAGAGATGCGCACATCAAAGTTCAACTGCTGAGCAACTACCAGAGGTTTCCTGACACAAACCAACCTATATTGTATTACTGATAATTGCTCTTGGACACCTCAGCTGGTGACAGAAAATAGTATTGGCAAGTAAAGAACACCTCTGACTGTAACTGGATATAGATTGGACAGGTGCAGTAAGTCATAGGTTTACTGAAGACTCAGTCTCGTGCAGCAAAGAAAACTTAAAACTACGTGTGTCCCAAAAAGAGATCAGGTGACGCTGTCACATTTATCCACACCTTACGAAGTTGAGCATCTTTTTCAGCTCCTCGAATGCATCCCAACTGCCAAGAAATGAATGAAACAATATCTGTCAAAGGTCAGTTTGGACGTACCTGAATGCCTACTGAAGCTGTCTTTACTCCGAGCTTCGTCCATCCAGGCCCGTGGGTTGGGCCGGTGAGGTGGAGGGTCAAGCCGGGTCATGCCGAGTTTGGCCGAACGGCGACGGATCGGCAAGTATTCGTCGTCTGCACTGACAGAGCCGCTGAGCTCTTGGTAGTCGCTCTGGTCACGACAGCTACGTGGAAGAGGAGATGGGAGAAGAATGACAAGCGCAGCGATGGGAAGGTGAGAGATCGAAAGCGCAGATAGCCAAAGAGGAGAGGAAAAAAAGTATGAGGTAATGAAATGGAAGGAAGAAAAGTTTAAATAAGTAAAATATACATGCCATAGAGTTCTGGATCAGAGAAGATGTGAACCAAAAATACTACTACAGCACTGTTCTTAAGTAATTATACTTGAGTACTCACTCTTAATCACAAAATCTAGCCCAGAAAAACACTCAAATTACACTTTAAAGTCTTCAAGTTCGCTTATTATGACGGTCCAGTACTCTTACCTGTCTGTGCTGTCGTCGTCGTCGCCGTCACAGATATAAAGCTCGCAGTCGGGGCTCAGGATACACAAAGAGGTCTCCCCATAACCCAGACGACCTCCATTGACATCACAGTAGCTGCTGACCACTGACAGGCCGTCAGAATCCTCCTGATAGGATGACAAGGGAAGACACGGGCCAATCACAACACTGCCACAAACCCCATCTCTCTCCGGCGAAGTGGTACTGATGTCAGTCTTGACAGTGTTGTGTGTCTGAACAAAGGCGGTGCTTGCCGAAATGTCAGTAGGACGACTCTGACAGGTAGCAGCTTTTAAGACAAACAGGTTTCACTGAAATTCCACCTGTGTGACTTTACAGACAAAGAGTAGTTGTTGCACGCAACAATCCTGGACTTCTCTGTCGGGCTCCGTCTCCTAGAACAGAGGATTCGATGAACCGTCTGTCCCCTCTGTGCACTCTGACAGACACTCGCATGTTCAGTCTGCTGTTCGATTAGAATTACACCTCTGTAACTCGACCTGCCTCGCGGCTTTCCTCATTAATGTTTCATCACTTTTCTTTCTTGCCATAAACCCTTCTCTTAAAATACACTCTCCTAAAAAAAAGATCTTAAACTGTCTGTAAAAGTCAGAACATGGCACTAATCGTTAAACTTCTCGGGAATCTGCAGGCAAGATATGATCAGAGCTACAAATTCAATGCGCGCCATGTACAGAAAAATAAAATACTGTCACCAGACAACTGTGATTGTATCATGGATGCAGGCCCAATAGAAACCAGCAGTGGCGGTCACAGTTTGAATACTGTACAGAAACATGCTCCTCCTTTCTGTACATTGCAGCTCTGTCTAATATTGCATGTGATTCCCAAGAGGGCAGTAAGTGATCCAGCTTCGTTAATTTATAATAGGAGCCACTACTGCCACGTCTCCACGTCGTTACCTCTCATTCTGCGACTGACCTTTTCCTCATTTACTCACAAGCAACAAAGACTCATACATGATCTCACTGCCTTCGTTTACATGTTATCTGTTTCACGAGCACGTGAAAGAGATTTTTAGGTCAGGTTCTTTTGTTTAAATCTTACTTTTCTGATCTACAACCTCAGTGTCTTGCTGTTTTGCTGACTTCACCTTTGACATCTCGCCTTCCTGCCTTTCTTCAGGTCCAACTAATCCCACCATTCGTGACATTGTACACTCTTGGTTTCTCATGAGCACCTGTCTTCTTCCCATCTCTCCCTGGTTACCTAGCAGCGCCGTTAATCTCCCTCCCTCTTCGGCTTCTCTTCTTTCCTTACCTTGCTGCTGGTGTCTCTTTCCTCTGCCTGCGATGGGATGGGTGTTAACAACAGTCCTTTGCTTGCCCCGATCCCGGTGTCAGTCCCAGTTTTTGCCCCGTTCCCGGGCTCCGTTGGGGATTTCTGCTGCAGTGCTACCTCGGTGCTCTCCGCTGCGCCGGCGTGCAGGTGTCTCTGGCGCAGGCAGTCGTGGCAGCGGGAGGGGTCGAAGATGTTGGGCTGGAACTTGGGGCAGATGGGCTCATCGGCGTAGGCGGGCATGGTGAGTCCGGAGGAGGAACCTGCTCGCTCATTGCATCCAACAGGGAAAACTGAGAAACAACAACAAAATCATAATAAATATACCATGAAACAAACAGTAATTACACCTGAAAGGGGAAAAAAAAAAAAAAAAAAAAAAATGGAAGACCAATAAAACCCCTATAATCCTAAAGTGCATAATGTGATGCAGAGACATTTTTTCAGTTGTGAAATATCCTCCATTACTTGCAAAGGATCTTCTACAACTGTGTGTGAGATGACATAAGTAAAAGCAAGACAAACAAACTACAGACTGTAAGTCTGGCTGTGAAACTGCATTATTGCAGGCACATGTAGACACAGAGCGGCTGCATACTTAAGAGGATGTTTCATCTCATGAGTCATGCAAGCTCTAAAGCAGAACTGTAATGCTGGGTGATAACTAATCACACTTGAGGACAGTGAAATACAATCCAGATAGCTAAAGCCCTCCAGAGTAGCATTCCTACAAACCACAAGGCACATGCACTGTAGTTTACCAGCTTTTACCAGCACCACAGCCTCTAATAATGGAGTTTATGTCAACAACCCTTCAAGACTGCGAGAAGTAGGATAGTGAGAAGAGTAGAATTTATTTTTTTGGATGAATTTGATGTTAAAAAAATTAAGAAAAAAATGAGAATTACCTGGCAAGGCTCCTGCTGTCAGCTCCACTTTGAATGTGTCATTGGGAGTTTGGAGGATGAACTCGCCCATCAGGCACATGCCTCCTCTTCCCCCATGTTCTCTGTCCTCCCGGGCTGCCAGACACTCAAATCCATCCGATTGGCTGCTCCGACAATGAGTGAAACTGAAGCATCTGCGACAGCCATGGTGGCTCTCGGTTAACACGCCGGCGAGCCAGAAGCCTGAAGCCTAAACACGCACACCTCGAGCCAACATGGAGCCGGTGGCCTGCCGCGTCCTCCATTGTGCGGTTGTATTAAATATCATGGGCTTTAGAAAGCGAAATGAAACGCTCATGCTAGTGACAGCTGGCACACGCTGGCTCAGGTTAACGTAAATAAATAAACACCGGTGAGGTGGGGGTGTTTCGCATACATTCGAACCAATGGGCTGGTGAGGTTCTGCACAGCGAAGAAGGGACTTGAGGAGAACTTGGTTGGTTCTCCACTAGATCGCACACAGGTAATACTGAGCTGGCCAGGAAACACAGAGCTAAGGGTTGATTTCCTGACGTTCTGCAGAGGATGTTGACAACAGCATCAGGTTTCCTATTAAACAATAGAGCACAGAGGGAGAAAATCCCACGCAGAGCACACGGAGAGTAGGAAACATCGGACTGCAACACGAGGTAATTAGCAAACATGAACGTTTCCTTTAATCAAAACTGATGTAAAAGACATTACATTTTATTTACAGTTAAGAAACAACACAACAACAAAAAACAGCTGACGAGATTTTTTTTTTTTTTTTTTTTTTAAGGAGGCAGCTGCTTTGGACAGTCCAACAGGAAGCAGACACTTGAGCATCTCTTATTTTACATCCTTCTCAGCATACACAACATCCTGGAGCATAAACACACCGAAGTCCACGCGCTGCTTCAGTCCTGATGATACCGCTTGTTCCCGGTCCGTCGACGTCTCTGACACTTGCTGGTCTTCCCGGATTTGCGTTTACTCTCGGTGACACCGGGCCCCTTGTCTGTCGGGCGGCTTCGTCCTCCTCGGCCTTCCTGCTTCCCTTTCCTCTTCCGCTTGCTGGTGTAAGTGCTCAGCGCCGCCGTGAGGGAGCGGATCCTGCAGCGGGACAGACAAGACACCGAAATACAGCTGGAGAAACACCGGGAGACGTCCGCTGTGCCACCGCTGTGATGTCGGGGGGGGGGGCGCATCCTAAATTTTGCGTCGCTCGGACTGCGTGCGCAATCGTTGTACGACATCTTACGCCCAACCCCAACGCAGACACGCCTGAGCACAAGTTTCCAGATAACAAAGGGGTACCCGACATAAAGCCCCAAAACGACCTCTGTCATAATCAGTAATCACCGTTATCGACGGTGACCGTCTTACTTTTTGTTGACGATGGGATTCCCAGCTTTCTTCGGCATCGAACTCGTTTCCTCTCGCTCCGCTTTGTCCTCGTTCTCCTTGAAATCAAGAGATATTCAGAGTTCACGTAGTTTCCTTCACTACAACAACGTGCACCCGTTTAGATAAACGAAGGGTTCAATGCTCACCTGGCTCGTTGCAGGTCCGAGCAGGTGAGCCCCCCCAGTGAGGTCCAGGTCGCTGATGGTCGTCACGGTGACGGTGTGGTTGGGGTGATCGTAGTGCAAGGCCTCCCTCGTGCCGGTCACTGCCTCTTCCAGGTCATCTTCAGCTTCCTCTGAGACGGGATGAAAGCGAGACAAGGACGTGACACACCTGCGCGACGAGACTCCTGAACACGACCCGGGTGCCAAACCGTGCGACTCACCGAGAGCTTCCGTTCTCTCCTTCAGCATCTTGATGTACTCTTTGTGCCTCTGAAACAAACAAGATCACCTCAACAACGTTTCTTAAACACGCACGTTTTTACCCCCGGGCTCGTTCACCTACTTCTTCTCTGACTCTGATCTGCTCTTCCTTGATTTTCTTTCGCAGCTCCGTCACTGCGGCTTTCCTCCTTTCCACCTTTCGCTTATGGAAACCGGTGAGATAGTCCCTGACGGGGAAACGAGGGCGCACACAGGATTAAAAAAAAAAAAAAAAAAAAAAAAAAAGGAATCATACTTTATACTTAATTATGTGCATTTAAGCAGCGCAGTCCGCTGGTGGCTCACGCTGGGACGCTAGCTGACGGATGGCTCATGTTAAAACGCTGTTTTCAGCAACGCTGGAGGAACTTACTCTCTGTCGTTGTCGTCAAACGTGATGATGCATTTGTTTTCTCTTTTCTTGGACCCCGACTTGAATTTCTTGGACGCGTTGTTGTGGTTTTTTGTGTTTTTCATGTTTGCACGTGAGTTCTTCTGGGATGCGAGTTGGATACTTCCGGCTTCTCTTCTTCTTCGTTTTTAATGGCGAATACCAAACAGGCTGAGCTTGACCGCCACCTACTGCTGAGTTATAGGCTGCTTATATTCTTGTTGTGATTAGGTTAGGTTAGGTAAGTTACTTTATTAATCCCCGAGGGGAAATTTTTTCGCTACAGCATATATACAGCATATGCATATATAACAGTAATAGAACAATAGAAAAGCAATAAAATAGCAGTAAAAACTATAAAATATAAATATAAAATATAAAATGCACAGTATATACAGTACAGTATCTATCTATATATATTATATACAAACCAAGAAACACAGTCAACAGTGTTATTGTTATGTGATGGATATATTGGTCCAGTAGCTTGGAGTCAGGTTAAGAATGAATGTTTCACCAGAAGTTTTGAAGAAGATTGTTTTAAGATCTTTGTGTTTAATCCTTTTATGTTCCAACGGAGTCATTTAATAGCTCTCAGTTGTATATTTTGGGTAATTGAAATGCTCGGATGAATTTAGTTTGGTGGTGAACTAATCCAGCGAGTTTGAACTACTTTATATCCAGTTTTATATCCAGAGACTGCAGATAAATGTGAGACTGGGAGATAAAAGAAGGAAAAAAAACTCTTCTGGACTTTTTCCTCTCATCTTAGATTTTTAGTGAGATATCTGACCATTTGAACATTTATTAAAATGAAAACGTGAGAAGTTTAGAGGGAAAAATCCCTATTTGGTGTTAACAACTCAAACAACTGAAATGTGACCCCAACTACACACTGATTGTTGTAAGATGTCAGAAAACAAACAGGTTGGAAGGCACCTGTTTCATCTTTTTATTTCATCAATTGTGTCAAATTTCCATCGGAAAAGTAACTACAAGTTTTCACATAAATGTTGTGGAGTATAAAGTACAATAATTCCCTCTGAAACGTAGCCGAGTATAAAGTTCCATCAAATTAAAAAACGTATGTCGCTCAGAGGTACTTAAGTACAGTACTTGAGTAAATGTACTTAGTTCCTGTCCACCACTGTTTAAACTACCTGTTATGTGTCTTTAACATGAGGATCTCGGCTCACCTCGTCATATTCACAGAATGAATCTGAAATAGAATCATATTGGGTTACACGGTCTTATACTTCAGAACAATGTGATTTAATGACATCCTCTAATCTTCATGACTTCTGTGTTGTATTTTATATTTTCTCACTCCCTTTTCTGACTCTTTCTATGTATCCTGTGTCTCATTAAACCACACGGCCATATGTTTGAAAGAGAGAAACTGACACACCAGCTTTGTTATCAGATTTACACTGGCATTCACACCCGGCCAACACCCAGGTTAGAGTGAAACAATGAAATGTGATGCTCTCTTTTCACAGTTTCAGCGCCTGCACTTACACTCCCCGTATTACACACTCTACACAAGTGACAATCATCCACGCCAAACACTGTCATGTGTCGTTTTATTAGAAAACATCAAAATGAACACAGAAATTCAGACAGGAAAACACATCGAGGGAAAAAGACAAAAAAAAAATTTAAGTAACATAATTATAATAAATGCATTTTGCAAATGGCTGTGAGCAATGCTTTTTCCTTTGCCTACTTATACCAGTCTGGAAAGCTACACCTAAACCGATACAAGTATTTTCAGTACTCCTCAGATTACATTTTGGGTTGACTTGGAAGACAGAGGACTGGCCTTTCCTATGAGTATGCTTCTGTGTTTGCTTGTATTTTAAAAACAGCAAAGAAATTACAATGTGTGCTAAAACAAAGAAAAGAAGAAGAAGAGTGGGCCTAAAATATCAACCTAATTGTTTAACTGAGGGATTTACTTATAAAATATAAAACATCTTCCTATGAAGAGATATTCCCCCTCTGACCGTCTTTGACCCTATGCTGCTTTTACCGATACAAAACAATAACAAGGACATAACTGCAAAATGCCCCCCCCCTTTCCTCACGAATGCATTTATATTATTACATAACCATTAAATAAGATAATCCGAGCACAAAAACAGGAATGACAGAAGTGCTGTGTCATGTGTAAATCAGCAATTACAAATAAAAAGAAAACGGGACAGAAGATACGACTCCACCATTATTACAACATGATGAAACGTGATAAAATAATTGTTTACACAGCTTCAAGGCCATTTTGCTCGAGAGCTTTGCATCATACGAGGCCATCGCTTCCAGGAAACACTCTTCCTCGCCGATATCAACGTTTTCACTTGGATATACCTTAAAGTGATACGCCACTAATCTTCTTTCGAGTTTCATACACCTGGTGCCTTAGAGGCCTGAGGGGTGGCTTCTGTATAAATTGATGCTTTTTCCCCTCCATCAGTGACACCACCCTGCAGCGCTACAGCAGGTGAATGTTTGATAGTGAAATAGTTTTTGGTGAAGTATGACTTGAAGGTTGAGACAGTGAACCTTGCATCAGATCCCGACTCTTTGACAACCTATTCACAATCACCATGCAAGTTTAAATGCAATTATTTTTGTTTCTTTAATATGTATCGGATTGTGGCTGCTTCTCTTTGTTATTTCCCCAAATCCAACCACTTTCCCTACTTTCGGTTCAACAGTGAGGCCAAAGTGTTGCGATGCTGCATCCTATAAATAAAGTCAGCTAGACATCATTAGAGTGACACTGCACTGGATTGAAACATCACTTCAAATGGTCCCTTGACTCAGACTCAGGGTAAATGACGTGGTGGTTAAGTATCCAATTTTGCTCCACAGTACAATGCTGGCACTGTACAGTGTTTGAGGTAGATAAGAAGAGACACTACTCAGCACTGTACGGTTGAAAGCAAGCTAGTCGATCTGTCTGCATCCTCCAGCACAGCTCAGTCCGCCGCTGTCTCCAATATGCAGCCCTTAATTGCAGCTCGAATTAAATGAGGCATCACGCAGTTATTGTAGTACTCTGATTGTACAGCTTGGTATCCTACAGCTAATCAATGCAATGCCGCACTGCATTCATTTAGACTGCTAATAGGCAATGGTCCCTTTCTCCTTTGGGGCCTGTTATACCTGATTTTTCTTGTGTGTCAAAGTTTGAAAGGAAGCAGCTGGCCGGCGTAGTACCGTTAATGACCAGAAGGTGGGGGTGAATGTGCTGCGACAATGCAACGAAGCATGAAATGAGCAGATGTGCAGCTTTTGAATGTTTCAGCCGGGCTGTGGATACGCATGCTGCAGTTTGAAAACTCTCTTTACATTTCTTCCATTGTTGGTGGATGAGTAGCCTGGTCTATGTACGAAAGCAAATTACACAGCTCATTTTTTCTTTATGTATGTATGTGTATGTATGTATGTGTTTGTGTGCATGTATGTGTGTGTGTGTGTGTGTGTGTGTGTGTGTGTGTGTGTGTGTGTGTGTGTGTGTGTGTGTGTGTTCAGGAAGCAGCGATGGTGGTGCCCCCACTGAGGCGTAGCAGGATTTGTTGACAGTCCTGCAGAGAGCGTCGGTCTCCCACCCGCTCCAGGGTGCGCTTGGCCTCGGCCAGCAGACGGGCTCGGTGGCCCGGCGGGGTTAGCAGAGGCATCGGCAGGTGGCGGCAGGCGAGCAGAATGGCGTGAGCTCTCTCCCTCTCACCCAGAACGCACTCACCTTCTGACAGCAGCAGAGGGGGCGGAGGGGCGGAGGGGTGGAGGTAATGAAGAAGAAACATGCAGATCAGCGATGAGCTGATCCTAACAAAGCACTATAGCTACACTACCTGTATGTGGATATGATTCTGAGGTCTGCACCTTTAATTAAAAGTGCAGTCTTGCTTACCGGCTGTGTAGGAGCTGTGTGTCCTGCGTCGGAGTTTGTGCTCCAGCAGCTGATGTGTCCTTGTGGGACTCGCTCCAGCCATCAGCCTCACTGTGGTCTCATGCAGAAACACCTGGAGTAAACAAAACACACACGAGCCACAGGGACGGTCATCGGCACGTATTTGCCTGCTTTGCTGCGCTAATCTGGGCCAAGTCCTCGGTTCGACTCGCAGCCTGCCGGACCTTTCCTACATGACATTCCTCTGCTCTCTTTCCACACATTTCCTGTTTATCTCCACTGTCGTGATCTCATAAAGACAAACACAAATAATAATACTGATCCATCACGTCATTTAACTCCACATATATGACTGGGTTTATACTGTATAGTTAAAATATTCACTCAGAGACTATTTTTCAGTAAGTGGTCTCTGAAAATAAACTGATGATACAGAAAAAAAAATTGTTTTTTGGAGGCAAAACAAATGATGCTGAGTGTTAGAGACTCTGTGGCTGCAGTAATGACTCTGGTATGACGGATGATATGTTAAACTGCAGGGAGATTTCCGCAGCTGGTCGCAGTCATGTTGAATCATCAGCAATGAGATTAGCAGGCGATTCATGGGCTCACTGGGACTGCAGTGCAGTTCTGCTTCACATTTAAGTGACAGAAACAAATTGAGATCATTTCTTACTTTTAGCAGATGGTTTGTCACAGCTTTGCAAATGTGGACAGTTGATAGGTGAAAGCTGATTTAGGCCATCACTCCTGTAACTTGTGATGTGTTTTTTTTTATTGTTTTTTTTTATTTAATAGGCTCAAAGACATCAAGAACAGGATTCATTTTGTCAGATTGCCAGATCAGGAAACAGCCGTTAAAATCAGAATCCGTGAAGCTGAATCTCTGGCACTCGTCAACATTTTCGGTTGTAACCTGCAGTGTTCTGTCTTCACTGATGGCAGCCATGGACATTGCCATGGGCGTTGCCATGGGCGTACCTTGTGCTGTGCCTGTCTGTAGCACTGTGTGAGCTTTCTGAGTGCGCTGAGGTCCCTCTGGAAACCAGCCAACTGAGATCCAGGAGCCAGGCCAGGCTCTCCATTAGAGCTGCTTCCCCGCTGCCATAAACTGGTCCTCAAGGTCAGCAGAAGGTCACAGATCAGGAGCTCAACCCCCTTGCAAGAAAAAAAGAAAAAGACCTGTTGAGTATGTTTGCATATTGAGATGCGACTCAACTATGAGGCACCACAATCACAACCAACCCCCGCATCCACAGTGCACCTTATCCAGCACACACGCCACATGCTTGTTGATACAAGTACAACTACTCCTGATCTTCAGTGCTCTTTGAGGTAAGTGGTGGGGTGTGTAGCGGGTGCGTGCAGATCGGGGAGGCCTCTGTACTGCACTGCAGACACATTGCACTCGGCTTCAGGATCATGCAATGCAACTACAATGCACCACAGCCACCTCCTGCCACCCACACTGCCCCGTGTCAGCCTGTCCTGACCCTAACAGGGCATGCCGTGTGTGTGTGTGCGCGTGTGCGTGTATGTGTGTGTGCATGCGTGCGTGCGTGTGTGTGCGAGAGTACGGTTAAGCTTTTAAGACAGTGATTGGGTGATAATATGAGATGAAGCACGCTCTGTAAGGACAACTCTCTGATGTCTGTAAATACTGGATGTGTCCAAGATAGCAGATTTACTAACAAAGCACAAACCTACATCAGATCATAATGAGAATAGTTTGCGTGTTTGCAGTGTTTTCAATGAAATCTTTCTGCTCTACCTTGTTCAGCCAGTTCCCAGACTGGGCGAGTGGAACGGAGATGCTGGAGCGCAGGTAGCTGCTGGCTCTGTCGCAGTGAGAAAGGCAGGCTGCGGCTCCTTCTCCCTTCAGAGGGGACAGGCTCATCTGAACCGCCTTGCAGAGAAGCAGCACAGCTTTGGGCAGAGGGTGGCTGAAACAGAGAGAGAGAGGGACACTGAATAATTCACGTGTTGTTTTTAACCGTGTCTCTTTCCCCTTAAATTGATTATTGTATTTCACGACAATACTTTACTTTGTTTTTGATGTCACTCATCACATGTGGACACATATTGGGATATGCCTTCTAGCACTTACTCAAGAATGTGCAGAGCTCTCGGCATTCGCTCTGCTTCTGTCAAAAGTGACCTCACTGCGACATCATCGCCCTGCAGCCAATGCACAGCAGCCTTCAGGACCAGAGCCCACCAACGACTCACTGGGTCTCCCACTGGCCGGAAAGAGCAGGAGAACATGAAGTAGACTGTCATATGGACAAAGGAGCTCAAACACTTCTGTGTCTTTTGCAGCTTTTCTGCCGTGTCCAAAGCTCTGTGTGTGTGTGTGTGTGTGTGTGTGATGATATATAAGCTTTGTGTGAAGCATGGCTCAGTGACAACAAGCAGTGATAAAGACTGTAGTTAATTAAAAGTGCTTCAACAGATCGTCATTGTATTCATATAAACTGTAAGTCATTTTATTACCATCAATCGATATCTGCGAATGTCACTGTATGTGTGATAATCCCACAAAAAATGAATCCGAAAAGCTAAAATGACTGTTAGTCATATTACTGTCGGAGCAAAGCAAATCCATTTGGGTTGACAGAAATAATTCAGATGGATATCTGGTTAATCTTCACATAAACATTGATAGTGATTCATCGGGCAGGGTTGTCTCTCCTCATACCTGGAATGGTGGTGTGATTGGGAGGAGTCGAGAAAGGAGGAGGAGAGGAGGCAGAGTCCTCCGTACAGCTGTTCAGCAACTGGAGGAACTCCAGTGCACTGGAAAACTCCCTGAGAGGGTAACGGAGCAGAACAATTCAATTAGAGGTTTATACATACAGAGCAAATCATTAGTTCACACCCAACTGTCGAAAGCCTGAGCTCCTTGGCAGAGCTGCATCGCTGCCATCCCTGGCTCACCCAGAGTCGTTCTTGCGTTTTCCTTCTTCAGAGTCGCTCTGCGGCTGGATGAGGGTGTGAACAGCTCGCTCCAGAAGCTTCCTGCAGAAACAGCGGTGCAGCTGCGCAATGGGGTCAGCTGGAGGAACAGCAAGAGGAAAACACAGAGAAATGAGAGGTAAATCACAGCATACAAAACGTATTCTTAAATAACACGTCCGGTTTTAATAGCAGTTAAACAGCTGGTTCAATCAGGACTGCAAGGAACAGCAAGTAAAAGAGGAACGAAAGACAGAAATAACAAAAACAGTGGATGAAGACACAATTATGTGCAAACTCTCCAATTCCCGACATACCCGGATCTCTCGGAGAAGTGTACACCCCGTCACTGCTCTCTGACTTCACCGACCAGTCGCAGCTCAGGAAGAACTGCCTGCCCAGCGGAGTGAAGAGCCAGCGCAGGCAGTCTGGGATGGGCCTGGTCTCTGATTGGCTGGCCACGCTCTCTGCACAGCCCAACAGGTAACCCTGGAAGACAGACGCAGCAGAAAAGATGCTGATGATGGAAAGGTTGATGTTCAAAGTTTGACAACAGTGATGAAGGGACAGGCTAGAGACGTACAGGCAGGCAGGAGAGGTGGTGTCCCAGCACGGTGCGCAGGGCTGTTGCCGCGGTGACATAAATCTGGGCGAGCTGTGCGGAGGGCATCTTGCCTTGGGCGCTTTCGCTGAGGTTGACAGCGCTCAGAGACACAGACAAAGCCCACAGGCTGCTACGCTGAGGCAGCTTTCCTACAGAGACAGAGAGGCAGCAGACATCGCATCACTATGTTTAAATCTTCTAAGGTATAAAGCTGATCTGCTGACATTCATGAAACATAGTTGTTGAGTCACTTCTTTCCCGACACTCACCTGTGAGCTGCAGCTGGCTCAGCCGGTGGTAAACCAGCGCTGCGTCCCTCGCACTCGTCCTCGCCTCGTCCCCCTCGTGCTTTCCTCCGACCTGGTGAACCAGCCAGCCCAGAGGAGTCGGACGGTGCAAGCAGTAGCGAATCACATTCCAGGAGAGCGAACAGACCAGGTCCAGACCAGTTGAGGGGAGAGCTCGGGTCAAGACGGACAAGCAAGTCTCTAAACTGGCCATGGCTGCTGTGTAGTCTCCCTGCAGGAGAGAGACAGGAGACAGAAAGCTGTTCAGCATTCACTCCAGACTGACAGGAAGAGAAAAGATGAGGAGGTCACGGCTCAGATATGAAGACGATAAGAATGAATGCTAAAAATAAAACCATACTGGAACAGGCGGGCTAAACTGAGACATCAAAACAGTGAGAATCAAAGCAAAGCTGTGTGAAGCTCTCTTCAAAAGGTGAAAAAAACAACAACATTGAATTCTCCAAACACATTCTAAATGGGAGAAAAACAATTTAGTCTAACCAGAATTCAGGTCACATGAAATGTGAGTAGAGTGAACCTTTACTCTATATTTGGAAATGCTACCTCACTCTTTTTAAGATGTTCCCTCAGCGCAGGAGCGTCTCAACTGTTTTCCTGGTTTGTTTAAGACGTTTTAGAAACGTAGTCCTCCTGATCCCGGAGCTGATCCATACTCACTCTGTTGAGATTCAGGTCTGCTTGTTTGCGGTGCCTCCAGAAGGACACCGATTTCGGCGAGTGAAGGAGTGTGACGGGCTCCCACAGGTACAGCACCCTGACACAGCCCCACACTGCTCCCACGCCACTCAGCACCCACACCATCACCCATGGCAACAGGCACCGCAGCCAAGATGCTGGAGGATGAGAGCAAAATGAAACACGAGGCCAAGTCTTGGTGCACACAGACAAAGCCCACAGGCTCATTTCTGAATACTTCCAAATTGAGTCAACATATGTGTTCTAGATTATTTTCAGCTTGTGGCATGAGGTCTGGTAAACACTGGAGTCGGCACTGCTCACCAAAGTCCTGTGTGTGACTTGGAAACCAGACGAGTGTCCTAGATGGGCCGTGGCCTGCAGACATACCGGGGCCTCCTGAAGCCTCCGAGCCCAACAAGGAGGGCAGCGGGTTTAGAGACAGGCAGAAGAAAGTCAGGGCACAGAGAAGCAGCCGAGACCGATCCATCACTCCCACCGAGGATGGAGAATCGGGCTCACTCTTCACCTGACAGACAAGGAGAGCAGGTTCACCGTAATGAGTGACAATAGTTACAATGCAGGATTGTAGAATTGTAATTCACAGTCATGTTAATTATTCAACTTAAATCATAAACATTGTAACGCATGCTTCTGTAATACTCTTTTTAATGATGCTTGCATATTTATTATTCATTATTTATTCAAAGAGGAGACTGAGTCTGGTTCACTCTCGCCTCCTCTCCTCTCCTCTCCTCTCCTCTCCTCTCCTCTCCTCTCCTCCTTCCTCTGAACCAGTCAATAATCTAGCATGTTACCTGATCGTGGTCCATTAAGGGGCTGCCCGGCTCTGAGTCCACACAGTAAGGAGAGAACTGGGGAGGGGAACCAGAACCAGAATCTGAAGCTGGAGGTGACATCATGACTATTTCCTGTTTGAGCTCCACATCCTCCGACAGCGTCACTGTTTCTGGGATAAAAAGAGAAAGTGTCATTGCAATCTCAAATTGATGTACACTATTCTCTGCATACAGCTTTGAGTGCTGTAAAACACTTACTGTTCTTCTGGTTGGCCATCTTAAGGGCCAGGTTCTCCTGTCGTAGTTTGTGGTTGACCTGTTGCAGGTACTTTATGTAGTCGATGGCCTTCCTCAGTACTCCTGACTTATGCATCTGAGAGGAAAGATGTGAAGGAGGACGTGATACCTGTGACATGTATTATAATTTATGACATTAAAACAATAGTAAAGTGTTATTATCACCTTGAAATCACGAACCTTCGCATCATTGCCCATGACCAGGTCTCTGAGCTCAACGATCTTGTCGTTGATGGAGGACCGATATCTCTTCTCGATGATGTTGTGGGTAGTCCTCCTCTCGCCCTCCTTCACTACTCCTCCCGGCCCCACTCCTCCTAATATCAACTGGCTCTGCTCCATGGCCAGCCTGGCTCCGTTCGAGCAGTGGGAGGAGCCTGGCTGGAGCTGTTTGATTGGCATCTTGTCTCCTCCTCCCATCATAACGGGGACGGTGGTCAGGATGTTGCTGCTCATCAGCGTCTGGATGTAGTACGGTAGGTTAGTGTCAGAGTGAAGTATTAACTCTGTATTATTAAATCTTTTATCCATGCTGCATACCGGGACTTGTAGGGCTGTGCTCTGGATGGGTGTTGTCAGGGTGGTGATCCCTGTGGGGCTCTGCATGGTAGACAGCACCTGTGTCCCATCTGATTTGAGCGTTGTGAGAACCAACGAGTCTGTCTTCAGAATCTGAGGCTGCTGGACCAGAACCTGAAAGAAACACATCAAAAACATGAATTTAAGGCTTTTAAGAAATCGTTGTGTTATTAAGTCAGGTTGAATTATTAAACTAGCTATCAGCTAGTCATCGTGTCCATAGACTCATTGATACAAGCTGTCATTACTCATCCAAGCCTGATTACAACAATGAGATTACTTACCGGTAATTGTTGCATCTGCTGTTGCATAGTGTGGACTGTGGTGGGCGCTGTGGAGAGAGTCTGGATGGTTTGAGGGGTCAGAACACGCTGGTGCTGAATGGTCACTGGTTGGAGCTGTTGTGATGTCATGATGCTCTGCACCTGTGGCTGGAGGACTGCAGGAACGAGAGACAAAATGATGGATGATTTACGTTCAAAACACACTGCAGGCTTGACGTAGACCCGGTACTATGGCTACAACATCAGATGATTAAAAAACAAAACAAAACAGTGTATTGTACAGTTTGTATTCAGTCAAAAGTTGACCACTAAATGCAAACAGCCTCCTATCTTTATCTGTAGTCACCTTGGAAACCAGAAGTAGTGCTCTGATGGCAGATGACGGGGTTCTGGATGAAGCGGGACTGTCCGTTGGAGGTGATCATCACAGTCTGGGCCGCCTGGGTCTGGATGGGCATGGGCGTCTGGCTGTGGGTCTGAACCAGGGTGTGGACCGGGAAGCTCTGGGTCTGCATGGGGATCCCCTGGGTGTGCATCTGCATTCAAATAAAAGATAAACACAGTTTGATTTCAGCTTGCATTTCTCCCTCAGAGGTGACTGAAATTTTCGTCTTTGATGTTTTAAAGTCTGTTTTAGAAAATATAATATAATAGATGTTTTGTCAATATGAATGGCGGGATAACCACTCGTGCATCACTGCAGCTGTCACAGACCCCTTTTAGAGCCACAAAGCGACACAAAGCTAATAGAATAAGTAAAATATGCGTTATGACGCTTGTCAAACATGGCTCTTTTTTGTGACAGTACTGTCAGAAAGTTGATACCTGGATGGTGGGCTGGGCCGTCTGTTGGGGCTGAGGCTGGATGGGTTGGACCACCTGAGGCCTTGGCTGGAGGAGCGGAGGGCTGCGGGTCACCTGCACCGAGGAGGTGTTGGTGGTTGGGGAGGGCGTCTGCACGGGAGTGAGGGGAGGGGTGAGGGGCACAGACAGCGATGACAGTGTCTTGGAGGAAGCGAGGCCAACGTTGGAGCTCTGGTAGACAACGGCGGTTGGTGTCTTTGGAGTTTGGATAGTTTGCGGGGTTTGAATGGCCGGTCGTGGGGTAGAGGCGGCGCCAACACTCTGCAGAGAGCCGGCTGGGGTCATCTGGTCCTCGAACAGGTCCGGGAAGTCCCCCACCTGATTGCTGACAAACTGCAGCATCTCTGGGTAGGAGGTGAAACAAAAAGGACGTCACAAGTCTGGACAACAAAAGAAGCTTTTTAATTGGCTCTGCCACTGATCCAATGATACAAGACATAAGAACAGACAATAAATACATCATATGCGGTACATCTCTGCAAGTCTCTGATTTCCAAATATTAAATACCAACATATGCAATGATGAAATATTAACTTTACTTTAAAATACAGCATCACTCATCAAGAGTACTGTGTCATGTGGTGACATACTGCAACATCAACCAATGAATGAAGATGGTGACTTGATTGCCTTCAAGGTCCGTCCTTGGCTACCAACCAATGCAACAATAATATACTGTATATATGGCTTTGCCGAGTGTCCTTGTTTACCCAGTGCAACGCTGTTTATTGCTAACAGATAAGACAAGAAGGTCTCTGTGAATTCCTCGGCCTGACCTTGAACTCACACATGTACACACAGGCACAGCTACTGTTGTGAATGAGTAAGCCGAAACCTTGAAACAGTGTGTGCTAATCGAACGGACGGCCCCAGAAGAAAATCGCAAAGTAAAAGAGGACTTAGGTGAACAACCAGGCAGCCCTGACATCATGGATGGATGCCACAATCTTGAAGATAAATGCCCATGTTTTTATGTGGATGTCCAATTAGTGTTGGCTGTAAATGTTGGATCAATAAATTCTTCAATAAATTCTCTGTGTGTCTAGGAAGCAGCAGAAAAATCTGTTGTTTTTCTAGCACCAGCTCCATCATTTGACGTGTACAGAGGCGTCGATGTTGGCCCGGAGAACTGCAGGGTAATTGAGATGTATGGCAGCCAGGGGGCGCTCTAGATGCTGCACAGAATAAAACCACATTTTCTTTGCCATTTGTTCCCAAACTATGAGTGCAGAAGGTGTTACAGACAAAGACAGACACAGTGTTTTGGCTGACGGGGATATTCAAGCCAGAGAATAAGGGCCAAAAAAATGCAGCGGACAGAGGCCGAGCGGCGGCTGCATTAGCTGTGCGAGAGGATATGGCCCACTCGGACCATTCAGAAACTCAGCTGCCAGCAACTGGTGGTTCCTTTGCTCAAATTGGCCTCCAATGCCAATGGAAAACACATTTTTCTGCTACAATAAATTTCACAGAGGGCCGTTTTTGTTGGATGCTTTAGCCGACAACAGCCTGGAGTAAGCTGACAACTGAAACCAGCCGAGAAGACCAGCGAGTGACTATTTATGTCACCCAAGCAGCCGAGGGTGGTGATAGACAACAAAGGTTTTTCTCAACACAATGTGTGGTTTGTTTTTAACAGCTGTTACAGTAAATGATTAGTACAGTAGCTTCCAGATGAATAACAACCTTCTTTCCAGTCTTTTAGTTGCCGCAGATAAATTCGTCTGGCTGTAGATTGTCTTTGTCGAGTGGTACTTCAAGAGGAGAGGCTCGACAAACAGAAGGCTTTGGTGATCAGATGTCTGAAGCTCACATGCACTTCATCCTGGTACATGCAGGCGCTGACAGCACGGCTCTGCTCGCAGGAAAACACACCATAGCACACACTGAAGAATTTATTGCTTCATTTGGCAACATTCACCATCAACACTGAGGTGACATTCACATAAGTTGTGGATTTTACCTTTAAACTCCATCTAATAGCATTCAATAATAACTGAATCCTCACCTACAGTACGGATGCAAGAATGACGTCACTTTTTACAGACGTGCTGCGTATGTTGGCCGTCAAGGTTCTGCAATACAACAACACACACTTTGTTGCCAGTTCATTCAGCCCATCTGGCTAAATCTGCAATAAAATCATCTTTTCATCTGGAGATGTTTCATTAAGAAATCATAAATAATGTTTTCCAGAGTTATTGGTTTAAATTCATGGTAATTTTGGAGGATGTTGTTTGCAGTTTAGGAGACGGGGGAGTTTTTGACATATGGTCTACCCTCACTGAGCCCAGCATTATCAAGCCTCTCCACGTGTCTCGAGTGACCACTTGTGACCGGATCTCACTTCCCTACTCTCAACAATTAGCAAATGAACACAGACAGAAACAGGAAGAGAGGGGAGTCAAATCAACAGGCATTCAACAAAATGAGACATCTTTTCTCACTGGTGCCATTTGAATGCACCGTCTGTAAAGAAATATATTATGTATTTCATGTTTCTACTGAATGTTCAAACACAATAGTTTGCAAATGACATGGTTCAGTAGCTCATCACATCAGGTCGGGCTCTGCGCTGCAGTGGATAAATGAACTGTGTGATGTGTGTTAGAAATCACAGACGAGATCAACTAAAACATCTGAAACAAGCATCACAGAGCAGCCTGCGTTTTAAATCCCTAAACAGCTGCTTTAATGTTGCGAGTTTGCAGGTAAATCTTTTGTTCCTTCTGTACACGTCAGCTGCACTCGGCAGAATCACAGATTTTTTTTCTGGTAACAAATATATAAAAGAAGAGCACCTGAGATCTTCAGGTGTAAGAACTGCTTGAGTGGAGATAAAAACAAAACAAACAAAAAAACACCCAAAACTAACAAAGCTGCTGTAACGTGGAACATCGGCACCGAAAGCTGCATTCAATATTTCTACTGATTATTCAGAGGACGTCAGTTGAGTCGGTGGTCCTTCAGTGTGGTCATGGTTGCAACTGCATCACACACTGCTACAGAATTTGGTCCTGCGTGTCCCAGACCAGTGGTGGTCTGAGCGGATCAGATCTCAATGCGTCCTGGTTACGGTCACACTTGTAATTAGAGCTGATCATGTGTGATCGGATCTTCCAGGAAGGACGTTAAGGTCAAATATGAACAGTCTCACAGATATAAACGGGTTAATTATGAACTTTCCATGTTCACTTTAATGATACGGAGTATAGTGTTTCAAAATTCACTCTCCTCCCCATAATAACCCCGAATCTAATGAAATACGTCATTATCACAGTATAAAACTACATACACTAAGATTAAATAATTTGGTTACATGTCTTGTCTACTTTAATTTCTTCACAGGTAAGAGAATAATCCAGTTTGCCAAAGAAGTAAAAAAGTCTGTGTTCACAATTACTGAGAAAAAAACATGAGTTTCATGATCCTGCAGGACTTTGAAACTAAAACACTTTTTACAGAAAGCCCATGTGGTTGCAGCTTCCCTGATTAAACTGTCACATGTTTGCCATATTTTTTACCGCAGGTTATAGCCACAAGACATTAAACTTTAAAACAAATGCAAAAAGGGTTGGCCTACAAGAATAAAGGCATAAAGCTGTAAAGCTGAGTTAGTAGAAAAATAAAACTCAAACATTTCAACACAGCATAGGCAACTTCCTGTCAGCTGGAGTGGTGACATCAAATGCAACAAGTCATCACAAAAAACACATTTTCATCTGCATATACAGTGTCTTTATTGTTCTGTTTTTACATAATTTCAAAGCTATAAAAATTGGCTTGGGTCCCAACATACTGACTGGCAGACCAAGACTGGCAAATCCTGGGGTGGTGGTTGGGACCGAACTGTGTATGTGGATCCTATGATGACTGACAGGTTAGCTGTACCGGAGGCACACAGACACGATATCATCTCTTAAATTACAAATCTGATACTCATAATGGCAAAAACTAGAACATTAAGGTTCAGTTTGCTAAAACGCAGAATTGCCAATTGGAGCTTCCATGTCCTGTCCGCAGCCTATAATAGCCAACCTGAGTCAGTGCTGAAAGGAGGCAGATTCCCCCTTTTGCTGTTGATAGATGAACGTAATTGTAAGAGCCGCTGATGATGACGGATGCTTTGTATCGCAAAATAGGTTCTGAAAAATCACACTATGCAGCTTCAGCGAGTGGGTTTATAGAAGAAGCATCGCAAGTAAAGAACTACCTGCCAGCTCGGGTCCTCTGCGCTGTGTGAGGACGCGAGAGTTTAACATTAAAACAATGTGTGGTGGACATTTACCAAACTTTATGGTGCTCATCTGTTTTGTTGGAAATACTATGATATGTTCCGTTACATATAGATGATTTATTCCATCATAATACTTGTTATGTCTCTTTTTCGGAAAGCCTGAACAAATCCTCAGAAAACCCCTTGTGAATATTCATCTTCTGTGTGTTCAGACTTCTATAACTCAAAGCCAGTAGCAGCTACGGTGATTCTGGCTGTTGGGAATAAAACGTCAGAGTGTTACCTTTCGAAGGAGATTAAACTCGTGCATGTACTACAACTGGTTCAAGACCAGCTTTCAATTTACCATAGGTATGCCTTGAATCAGCGTTTTTAAGGCAAATTTAGCAGGAACTTGAAGGCGTTAAGGAACAGACCAGAAGAGGGTAAGACATGATTTTAAATGAAAAAACGCCGCGGCAGTATTGACTGGCCTTTCTGCTCAGGAGCTTTTCCCCAGCCTGTCCTTCACATGTCACTCATACATGCTCACTCCATGTAGGCTGACGCAGTAGACAGACTTGAACACCTCCACAGGGGGCAGGTTGTTAGAGCCAGACAGGACAAAGCGGCTCGGAGCCCCCAGAGCTTCAGACAAGCGGACACAAAGGATAAATCCATCAAAGGGGGACGGTTTCCTAGGCCACTAAGAGCAAAGAAAATAGGTTATATAACCAGGGCCTCAGTTGCTATGCGAATAATTGGGAGAGGAAGCATTTTCCAGATGAATATAGAGGCAACTGCTGATATGCCTTTAAACTTAAGGAAATGCATGTGGTTAGTCTTGAGCACAAAGGTTAAATATCTTTGGATCTTAACTTACGATATGAAACAGGCTGTGATGGCTTTGAATACATTCAGTGAACGCAACAACTCCAAATTCCTACCAAACTGTTGGGAAGATATTGCCTACAGATTTGATTTGGAGATGCTTTCCGAATAGGAAAACTGTAGTTATCCATCATCCGCGGGCTGAATGCAGATCGAGCATTAGTCAAGAGCGGACTGTCGGTGCCGCAGCTCGCCCGTGGATTCATCAGTCAAACTGTCGTTTCTCTTTCACACAATCTGTACATTCCTCTCTTTTGACACAATGATTAAGTGGGATTATATAACCGTGGTTAGTGGGGGGTGGGAGGTGGGGGGTGGGTGGGTTGCTGTCTGCTCATTCTGTCTCAGGGCCTCATTTAACAGGAGAATTAACACCAGATTCAGAAATGCTGTCTGTAGCATTGTCAGAATTGACCCCTATTGTTTTACATTGTCTTGTTAATAACACTTGTGTTGTATGTTGATGAGTAGATTATGTGAAATTAAGACTAATCAATTAGTACATCCCCTTAAAATTAAACTATTTTGACAATTGATTGATTGGTTTGAGTAAAAAAATTGTTAAGGGGGAAATACTAAAATTCTCAGATTCTCAGATTCCAGCCAATTAAATGTGACACACACACACACACACACACATATATATATATATATATATATATAAACTGTTAGTGCACTGTTGGTTGGGACAAAACAGGACATTTGAGGCTGCACTTCAGGCCTTAGGAAACACTGGTTGACATATTTAATAATTTACTGTCACAATTGGTCGAATCATGGAGAATATAATGGACACATGAATCCATAACAATAATTAAAAAAAAGTTTGTTAGTTGCAGCCCTAGTAAAAGTCCATCAACCACCATGGCCAGTCGACAAAAAGAAAGATTAATGTCCTGAAACCAAATGTCATCCTACAGAGACACAGACACAGAGACACAGACACAGACACAGAGACACAGACACAGACACAGAGACACAGACACACAGATTTGTCAGTCCGGTCTGGTGACTTAGCATTCAGTAAAATTCCACCCTAATGGAAATCTGGTGACTCTGCGCTGGCCCGGGTTACACCAAAAGCCCCGTCCTTTCACTGCGTGCCAAAGGGTGAAGCTTGTTTTGATAACAGGGAGTCTGGTTCAGGGATGCTGTTTGTTCACTGTGGTACCAGCCTGCAGAGTGCACAACTGGAGCTGCTCCCACAAATATTTCTCGAATTAGTTCTATGGAACAAGCTTGGAAAAGATGCATCTTTTAGAAAACAAAAATTAAAATGGATATAAAAAAAAAAAAAAAAAAAAAAAAAATCAACAGCGCTGTTTCTAAACGTTCATTTTATGGCTCTGAGCACACAGTAATAACACAGTTATGCTGGGTGAGTAAGTTACACTGGTGTTTCCCCTCATATGCAGCTTCCTGGTGAATGACACCTCTCACTGACACCCACCTCTGCCTCATGGAAAAAAAAAAAAAGAGACACCGCAAACAACTGTGACTTTTTTTTTTTTTTAACTTTTACATTGGAGGCTGACTCACGCAGGACTAATAATACCTACAGATGCAATAATAAAAGCTTAGAATATCACTGACTGTGTAAATAATGGAGTTGAAAAGGCTATATGAACACACAGCTTCTCAAATGTATAACCTGCAAATAGAGAGTTGATGTCCTGATTGGCAAAGCACACATTTAGTGGAAAGAGAAAAAAAAAAAAAAAAAAAAAAAATCTAAATATGTATTTTTCTATTACATATTTAAATAAACCTAAAATAAATCTTTTTTTTTTAATTTTTTTTATGTCGTTTAAATACCGGGAGCTGTAAGGACTATTAAATACTGTTTACTTTGAAAACTAAACTTTGTGTGTTGTGCATAAATCACAGACAAAGCTGCTGCTCAGCAGGACCAGCATCAGTTATCAGACTTAAAACGGAAACAGACCGACACGGAAGAAACAACATCCGTCACCGCTGTTTAAACCATCGACACTTTCTTCTCACCGTCAATGTCCCCCAAGGTGAATTCGTCCCCTAATTCCGCTAACGTCGGGTCCATGGTGTCCATGGTGGAGATGTAGTCTCCGGTGTCCATCCTGTCCATCAGCGGCTCCCCTCCCCAGCTGTCACCGGAGGGTCGCGGGACCAAACAAACAAGATCCGCAGGTTCTTCCCGGGGGGAGGGCGGGGGCGTCGAAACACCTTACAAACCACCCTTAACCTGAACCCGAAAACTGCCCTTGTCCAGAAACGACCGTAAAACAAGAGTAAAGCCTCGAGAGAGGCAGACTTCTACCTCGATAAACTCATTCACACCGATTTATGTGTGAGGCGACGCCATTTTGCCCGACGCTCATTACGTCATTCACAAACAGACTCTGTGGTTCACGGTGCGATCCGATTGGCTCAGAGGGAGCTGTCCTTGTCATGAGACCAGTCACCGTCGTCCAATGGCAGGGTCGTATTTACTGTGGTCTGATAGTACGTCAACCATCAGAAGCTTCTGTGTCATTTGAATAAACCGCGCCCCCTATCTTCATGAAAAGAAGACGACCTCGTCAGATAAATTTAGTCTTGGAAACAATGCTGACAACAAATAAACAAAAATAAAGTGACTTTATACAAAGATGCATTTGACAAACAAAAAGGAGAGCGCACACTGTTATATTTCAAAGATGTATTCTGACTTTTACTTATGTTATTGTTCTTTATATTTAGATACTTTATTTTTAATATTTAATTTGTTTAATTTTTCAGAAACATTTGATTTATATTTACCGGTTTTTTTTTTTTCAACATTGGACTCTTGATTTACAGCTGAATATCTGTGTTCATAATGTTCAATTAAAAATATATATATATATATTTGGAAACATGGTCATTTGCAATATATATGTAATTTAATGCACTTGTAATACCACCTACACTGTGATACGCATGTTGCTCTTGCAGCTGAAAAAAAAATGCAATGTTCAAAATCAAAATTCAATTAATACAATTAAATTAGAATTAATTATGTCCAGATAGATCAACAATATTCACCAGCAGTAATTCGGGTACTTTTTGAAAAAGTATCAAAATTCTGCAAAAATACATAATAAAAAGTCATGCATTCAAAGTTATACTTATGAAGTAAATAAGTTAACTGAGTGAAGTAAATAGTTTTTATCAATGTAGACAAAAACAAAATAAATGCAGATACAAGTGTGTGTTTAATGTGTTGTTACTACAGCTACCACTGAATTACTGAATTTAAAAAGAAGCTTCAAAAAAAATCTGCCAGCAGTGCCATCTTCACTTCTTCAGAAAATGTGCTTGTGGTCATTTTCTTTTAAATGAGGCTTCATTATTCGCCGCAAAAGTAACTGTTCAACGCCAGAAGACAAGAAGTATGTCCAAAAATACTAAAATAATGTCTTTATTGTGAATTTCACTGCAAAAACCATGAACAGACTGATGAGTTGCTGCACAATTACAATAGATGAAAACAGTTGGTACTGGTTGATCCAAACCAGCGTTAATACATAAGTGCAAAACTTAAAGATACCACAGGATGTTAAACACTGCAATACAACAACCCACTGTCATCTGTCAATACTAAACCTTCAGGATTTTAAATGCTTTTTAATACTTCTGTCCATCTGTCCATTTTCAGAACCCATTACTGCATTAACATTAAATATATTAACACACGTCACCCAGCAAACATTGTGAAAAGGTGCTTTACAGAACTGTTTATTTTCTGTTTATTGTGCTGTATTTTTTCCAAAGACCAAAAGGAAATTGTGAACCAGAAATGTTTCCAGAAGTCGATGTCATATTTTGAATTAAATGTGTGAAGACTTTGTTTGTAATCAAGAACTGAAGGGAAATAATCTCAAGACTGTGTTTAAAATTCATTCCACACATAATTATTAATGTCACTGGAGACATTCAACCTAAAACAGTTCTAACCAACATCTAAAATTACAAATTATTTGAGTAAAGTGCAATTTCTTGTTCATTTTATGAGTATTATTGTTTTCTATTACCCTGTTATGGCTGCCAGCCGTGTATCTTTCAGGTGGTTCACGTTTTCATTGGTAACAGTGATATCTGTCACTGAGGAAAGCTCCTGTGAAGTGTGGTGTCAAATCAGGGAAAACAAAACTACGATCTCATCCACTGGAATACGACTCGTTATTTGTTAAAGTGGATTTCATAAGACTTCTTCTCAGAGTAACTGGACTCTCTGGTTCCTGTGCCAGATCTCACTTTTTCCTTCACCACCTTCACTACCAGACCACCAGCCAGAGCAATGCCTGCTGCAGCTTTACCGACCTCAGCCAATGCATTCAGGATGCGTGTTGTTGTGGCCACGGAGCCCCAGGGGTCCGATACAGCCCTGCTGGCTGCTGTTGCCATACTTGGCCCTGCTAACCCAAATACAGTTCCCGCAGCCACGGCAGCCACCGGGACATTAGCGACCATCTCCTGAGCTAAGGCTGCAGCGCACTGAGGAGTCGCACCGGCCGCCGCCACACTCCCTACAGAAGCCACCGCATGCTGCCCGGCCGCTGCAGCTGAAGCACCCTGAGCAACCGAAGCGGTGGCTGCACCTGCTGCGGCTTCACTTCCACCGAGGGCCGCCGTGCTGAAAGCCGCTCCCTCCAGAGCTGCACCTAAAGCAGCCCCGGCTCCCAAGGTGGTTCCTACACCTGCAGCCAGCCCCACAGCAGAGGCCCCCACGAGACTAACCTGGCTGAGGGCATCCAGAGCGCCCTCCCTGGGACTGGCAGCCTCAGCACCTGTAATGGCTCCCATAGAGCCACCCAAAACTCCACCTGTTGCTACCCCGAGAGCCACTGCGGTTTTCCCAGAGGCCGCCGCCACTATGGCCCCGACAGCTTTCCCGACACCTGTGCCTCCTGCTGCGGACATCCCAGCAAACTGGCCTGCAGCAAAACCGACCGAGTTGCCCACGAGAGACGCCCCAGCTGCAGCCGCTAAAGGGGCAGCTGCCCCAAACACTGCCCCAACTGCCAAGCCTGTGGCTCCAGCAGCCACCAGGATCTTAACTCTCTCCAGCACCTTAGCAGAGAGCGCAGCCTCCCTCCTCACGCGACTCCAGGACGAACGGAGAGACTGTTGCCCGGCGACGGCCCTCCTGGAGCCCTGACGCCACCCTCTGAGCTGGTCCCTCAGGAGGCCGAAGGTGCTGACTCTGCTCTCCTCCGTCCACCTCTCCACCCTAAAATCCTCTTCATTTCCTCTGGTAAACTCCCTCTTCCTCAATAATCCTCCTTCGCTGCTTCCTGCTCCGTCAGACTCCAAATCACACTTTCTTCGTTTTGCAAGTTTAGCCCGTTCTTCTTCTACTCTGTGATTATTTTCCTCGCGCTCTTCACCGTCTGCCTCCCCTCGCTCCCTCATCATCCTTGTCTGCTCCTCCCTAATGGCAGCTTCTGCCTCTAAAAACATTGCATTCGTATAAAACCCTCTGTTCGTCTGCTTCACCATTTTGTCCACCTTCATCAAGAGTTCTTTCACCTGTGCCGAGTTACTGGGGTCTTTGTTGTTGAGGACATGGTACCTACCCCCACACCTGTCAATAAGAGCCTTAAGCCCAGCAGGTGCAGTCTCCTTCAGATACTCTTCGATCCCAATGCCCTCCAGGTCATCACCCCTGGTAAAAAGAACCACAGTGTGGTGTCGGACAGCATCCTCTCCAAATATCTTCACCATGTCACAGACAGCCTGGTTCTCATTGTCTGTATACCGTCCTACTGGCACCACCAGGAGGAAAGCGTGCGGGCCCGGCGCTGAGAGAGACACACATTTGGCTATCTCCACGTAGATCTGCTCCACAGCGAGGTGAGTGTCCCCAAAACCCGGCATGTCGACCACCACGACTCTCCTCATCTTCCTCTGCGCGGCAGCCCGGCCATCCTCCTCGGCATCCTCTTCCTCAGCGAGCTCAGAGCTCCCGAGCTCGCAAATCTGGGTGACGGAGCTGGCGCTGATCTGCGACAGGAACTGCCTCCGGCCCAGGATTGTGTTTCCAGACGCGCTCTTGCCAGATCCGGTCTTTCCGATGAGGACCAGTCTGAGTTCTTCGCTCCATCCGGTCTCAGAGTCGTCTCCTTCCTTCTCACCCTCCATATCAGATATCTTTCTCGTCCTCTGGTGGAAAATCTGCAACAGAAACAGTCATTTCCTGACAACTTATTGGCATTTTATGTTGACAGGTTCACTGCAGCTGCGCTGGCTAATACAAACCAAAACCTCTTGTTAGTGAAGCCCTTTTTTTTTTTTTTTTTAATTTATGTGACATTTTTTGTGAAGTCAGTGCTTCAGGAAGGTTCAGCACAGAAACAAAACATTACAACTCAATAGGTCAGCTGCATGCGAGAGGCGGCCAGCGTTACCCTGCACGTCCTCTCCAACTCAAAACACCACATCCTCAAACTAAACGTCACAAATCAAATGCAGACGCCACGTTTTAATCTCTTATTAGCAAGCGTCAACGAAAGGTTTTTAATCCTTCCGAGCCAACTCGTAATAAGCACGCTATCATTAGCAGGCCGCTGCTTTATGACGGAAACAGTATGAAGGACATGAAAAGTCAAATCTCACCCGAGTCCAAGTCTTTAGATATTTCTCGGTCTTAATAATAATAATAATAATTTTTTAAAAAAAGCCCGGTTTCTTCGTCGTCTTCAAGCTTCCGTTTCCTTATTTTGAGTGAAGCTCTCAGTCTCATCCGGCTGAGCTCAAACTGTTCAGCCGGAACACAAACATCGGACTTTTATTTGTGAAGGAGTGTTTCGGTGTCTGTCCGCCCTCTGTCGGTTCAACACGCAGTGAAACCATCAAATATAAACATGTCATATTACATATCAGAGTCACTTTATTTCTTTAAATGTGTTAACAAAATGGCTTGTTCATTCTGCAGCAATGATATTCTTCCTCTGAATATACATATAGTTTTATAACAGTCATAATACTATTTCAAAATTACATAAATTTCAAATCCATATATTTAAACCCCAAAAATATGTCAGTTTCCAGAAGAGATATAAAGGGGACGGGGGGGGGGAGCTAAATATTGAACAAAGAGACAGGGCTGCCTGGTGAAGGGTCACATACTGTGTTTCTGGCTGACAGAAAACAATAATTCAGATTAATTGAGGTTACAAGGATAAAAACAACTACAGGGTGAAAAGAATGATTAAGGGTTTGGGAAATATTGGAAAATACATAAAAGGCAAGTTCACAAATGATCCACTCAGATGGTGTTGAAATAATTATTGAAAAAGACATCATAAAAAAAATGAACCAATGGTGATATATATATATACCATTATACTGCCCTTCAGGCAAACAAAACATAAGACACGTCCTTACAACTTTGAGCAGCAATAAGAATGTAAATCTGATTTTTCACAAACAACCCCTTTAGAAATATTCCTAAATAGATTAAAAAAAAAAAAAAAAAAAAATTTTTTTTAAAAAACCCCAACGTATCCCATCAAGGTTAACTAACCAGAAACAGGCCAAACTCTAATGAGGTCAAATTTATATTCGGCAACGACACGTATTTGAAGCAGATGGGTTTTAGACACATTAAAACTAGACCAGACACAATACAGTGGGGTTTTGCAACGCTGTGAAGAAAATTGATTATACTAAAATTAATTATATTCCAAAATTCAGTTACATCATCCTCAAGTTATCAAAAACGAGGTTCCCTTTTATTGTTTTTTCCGGAGACATCGTTCACCTGTTACACAACGTCACATTTCCCAATTATAGATTACCGTTGCTGTACAGCGAGCCAGGCCTTTTGTTAGAGCCTGAATAACCTCCTCTTCCGCTTTACCTTTTTGTGTCACATTGAGGGTTTTCTCTCTTGTTTTCAACAGAGCACCTGGCTTTCGTACAAGAGATGGCAGCTTTTATCTTCTTCACTCTCATCAGAGTCTACAAGTGAAGCCACCCCTTGTTGGACCGCGTGTACGACCCCCGCGTCTTCTCTCGGCTCCTCGCCAGCGCCGCGGTGTCGCGCTATAGCTCGGTGCGAGAACGGGAGATGCGAGGGCCTTTCCGTATCTCTTTCCTTTTCTCTTCCTTCCTCCTCCTCTTCTCCTCCTCCCTCAGGATCTTCTGGAAAGCCTCGGCAGTGTGAAGCACCTGAAGCGGAAGAAAGAGGGAGAGAGACAAGTTAAAAATATGAGAGGCAATGTTTTCTTCAGTTTTTTTTAAAACCAGAATGATAATGTAACTGTCGGTATACTATAGATACTGACTGCAAAGGTGCGCCTGGAGGGTCTCTAGTCTATTAAAAGGTGGTTACCAGGTTACCATATAGCCAGCTAGGATATTTATGGACAGGTGGGAAGTCATTTAGCAGCAAAGTGTTGAACGGCAGGTATACATCTTACTCACGTCGTCTCTCTCTGTGCGGTATGGGTTCATAAAGTCTGAGGATTTCTCTGTTATTCCGAGCTCCTGTGACATCTGAGAGAAGAGCAGAATAGACAGGTCGACAGAAGAAGAGAGGGCGAGACGATGCTTTATCATTCCTTTAAAGAGTTTAGCAGTGAAAATGAGACACCGCTTATTCTACAGAGAAAAATGATACAATTTGGAAAGCGTTATTTCATTATTTACAGCTTAGGAGGTACATGAAATACAGAGGAGGGAATCAGAAACTAAGGTGTTGGGTTACTGAGGGCTGAACGCACACTTTCAGGGCGCAAACCGCAGCCTCAGAATTAATCCACTATATAATCCTCTTGGCACATTGCTAAGGTCACAGATTAATCCTGCGAGGGTTTAGTTCATTAACCCACACATTAAATAGGGAATACCGTTTTTTATCATCCTTGCTCTTTTCAGTTTCAAAGGTCAGAAATACATCAGGGACAAATCTGATGGCCAATGGCATATTTGGCTGTGATAGAGAGGTATAAGCTGACACTGATGATGAATTGTACACGGACATGACAGGAGGTTGCATTAACATGACCTTATCGATGTATTACCAAGGGGCGGGGCGTCGTTCATAACATTTGATGCCGGCTCGTGGGCTCTCAAAGTTTAGAGGACGAGTGTAACCTGGGTTATTTTCTGCAGCTATTATTTACAAATGTCCCCTAAATGCCTGAAACGCATGTTGTCGTAGACACTACAATGTAAACAGTGTTCCTAAAACGGCTCGCGTGCAGGCTGTCGGTAGACACGACGATTTACCGATGTCTAACGTGCAGGCTGTGAGTAGAAGCCTCCAGTCACTGCAGTCGAGCAAATCAGAGAGCCGGCGGCCAAAGGTCAGTTTGAAAAGAGTGAAATAAGGTATTTTAATGTAAGATTTGCATTAACTGAAAGAAATTCATTTTATCTAGGTGGGCAGGCCGCACAAGTAGAACCTGTGTTTGGTAAAAGCTGTAGCTCACTGACGCCGATGAGATTTACTGCTGTGTATCCGTAGCAAAAGTTATGTGTTTAAAAACAACAACAACAACAACAACAACAACAAAAAACGTAGTCTTGGTATCAAAAATTGGCACCAAATGACAGGACATTTGGTCAGTGCCATAAAAGTATCTCACCTGGACTTCGTTGTTGTTTTGTCACTTCTGTGCACATTTGAATCCCTGTGTTGTATATTGAACTACACCGTTATATTTCAGTGTTTCCAGATTTTCACCAGAAAAATGTTTTCAGTGTAACGTGCCTATTTTAAGACTTATGTTTTAAGGACTTTACAATGGGGAAATGACTATTTTATGTATTTATATAATATTTTACTCACGTTTTAAATGAATAACAAAACTGCAAAAAGAAATTAAACTGAACCCGTGTCGAATTTAAACAAGCAGAAGTTGTAATTTATTTTTATCTTTTCAAGGACTTTTACTTTTAGCCTCAAACCCCATCAGCTCTTAGATGTGACCTGAATTTCTGCACCTCCTTCTAGACAACAACAGTCTGTCTTTCTGTTTAGCTCGGCAAAATGCAGATCGCACAAATGTTTCCACAAAGTGAACCAGTCAAAAACAAAACTAGGAACCTTTTTTTTTTTTTTTTTTTTAACACCCTTGAATGCAAAAGATATGAGCAGATTGTGACAACAGTGTCATTGACAGGTACACAGATTGACTGTTCTTACAAGTGTGAGGACGTGTTGGTGGGCTCCTCCAGTGAAGACCCCCGTCTGGTTACAGAAATTGAGTCCCCAGCGCAGCAGACCTCCCCAGTCAGGGTTCCGGTCGTAGTAGTGGTGGACAATACGAGGGAAACGTAACGCCACGTCGCCGAAAAAAGCCGTATTCTCCACGACGTGGGAGTACGCTGCGGAGACAGCAGGAACAGGTGAGTCAGTGAAACCACTTCTGAACATATATTGGTGCTGATGAGACACTGAAACATGCTGATAAATAGAACAGAGGCCAGAGTGCAGCTCCAACATGGATTGATATTGTTAAGGCACCACTCGGCGAGTGGTGGGCTTGAATTCATGACTTTAAAATGCATGTGGAGGGAAAGTTGATATTATCGGTGCCCACTCGCACTGAAAGCTGAAAAGGATGAAAGGAAAAAGGAAAAAGAAAAAAACAGACAGAGATGAATTTTTTAGAAACAAGCGCAAGACAAACCAGACAGAGGCGGTGGAGGCAGAATCAGAGTGAGACACACTAAAGCAAGAGCAAGAAAAAAAATGAACAAATGAAACAGACGGGGTGTGAAAGTGATTCAGACCTTCTTTGATCTTATCGTCCATGGGGAAGGGGTCATCAGGCTGCATGTTGGCCGCAACCAGGATTTGTCTGGAGTCCTCCAACACCTTCACAAAGAAGGAGAGTTTAATCGCCTGGTTTATTTACTCTGCTGTGAATTAAAGCTGCTGCGTGAGAGACTGAGGATCTACAACTGTGCTAGCAGCTCCGTGGGACTTAAACACAACGCGGCTTTGAGCTAAATGCTAATTATTGTGATATTTTGCGCAGCGCTCTCCATCCACACACCCACCGAGGGTACAGTCAGTGCAGCATCTAGTAAAAGGAAGAGATATAAACAGGAGCACTGTGTATACACACACACACACACACACACACACACACACCGACGGGTATAGAAGTGCTGACAATGTTTTTCAACCACTGACTATTCAGGCTGTCCTTGAGAGGCATGCAGATGCATAGATAACGGTCCACTGGGAAATAGCGGCTCACTGTAAATCAAAGCTCCCAGCCAGGCGCGAGTGAATGGCACTCTGAGAGGTCTGAATTAACATTCAAACGAAAGCGAGCAAACATGCCGATGGTGGATTTGAAGCTTTTGTGTCTCTGATGGGGAATGCGAACCTTCTCATCCTTCGATCTGCTGGGAACCCAAGAAGGCTGAGCTCTTAGCGCTCTGGCTGTTCATGTTTTCTGGTACTCGTGGCCTTTCCCACAGAACTATGTGAGCGTGTGATGTGAGAGTGCGCATAACCCCCCCCCTCCATCCCACACACACACACACACACACACACACACACACACACACACACACACACACACACACACACACACACACACACCTACCTTGAAGAGCCCTTTGAGCATGATGTCTATGATCTTGTACTGCTGGTTGATATCGTTCAGCTCGACCAGATTCTTCAGCGCGTTCAGCTGATCTTTCCTCTTCGTCTCGAACAGCCGCTTGTCTGACAAGAGCAGGTCAGGAGGTTACACGCTCTCCGCTCGGGCGCAACACACACACACACACAGCAATCTGTCACTCTGAAACTCACAGAGGCGTCCTCATGAACGCACGTATGTTCAGCACACACACGTGTTGGTCTTTCTATCCTTGCAAGGACATGATGCATTTCCTGGCCCCTTAACCATCACATCTAAGTGCCTCTCGTTACCCTCAAACTGTCCCTTAAATGTCCTCGCAATGTGTGTATGTCCTCATAAATATGTTTTTAACAAACATTTGTCCTCGAAACTATAAAGACACACACACACACACACACACACACGTTTGTTCACCTATCTTTGTGAGGACATTCACTGATACAATGCATTCCCTCACCCCTTACCTCAACCATCACAACTAAGTGCCTAAACGCAGCCCTTATCCTTACCCTGACCTAAATCTGAGGGTTAGGACTTGGTTTTAAGGTTATAATTAAAAAACAGCCTTTTGAAAGGGTGTGTGAAAGTAAGGGCCACCCAAAATGTCCTCACTGCAATCGTCAAAAATGAAAAGGGCTCCTCTTAATGATCATTGAAA
Organism: Embiotoca jacksoni; assembly: GCF_022577435.1. NCBI lineage: Eukaryota > Metazoa > Chordata > Actinopteri > Embiotocidae > Embiotoca > Embiotoca jacksoni. The sequence continues at coordinate 10,615,587 of NW_027185285.1, forward strand.
AAGTATATATATATATATACACACACACACATACATACATGCACACACACACACGCACACGTCTGCGCATTTGGCCACAGCTCTGTGAAAGGATACAGATCTCCAGGCTGGAGTCATGTCTCGGTCTGTGCGTGTCGGAGTCGGCGGAGCTGAGGCCGGCAGCAGCGAGTGCCAGGAGCACTGCACTCAGGCTCTGCATGGTCAGCAGGGGGTGGCAGAGAGGCACTCTCCTGAACACAGGGAGAACCAGCCGTGAGACATCACATTGTTAAGCATCAAAATATTGTCCTAGAGTTGCATACACAATAGTCTGACTGTTACTGTCATGCTCAACATAATTTCTTCTGATGCTGAGATTTCCCTTTCATGTAAAAACAGCGAGCTTTCGCTGAAATACTTTTCCTATTTAATTTACGAATTTGTTTTCCTTCCTCCAGAGGGGCGAGAAAGGCCTGAGAGAGTCTGTGGTACTTGTGGAATATGTGAAATAGAGAGACATGCTGTGGATAAGTGGTCAATATGGAAGACCAGAGGGCAGCAGCCGGGATTTAAAGTGGGGCTCCTTATGTTCCTTTTAAGACGCACATCTGATGTCTGCCACTTGCATAATCCCCAGAGGAATTTAAACAATCTCTGAACCAGACGCCGTCTCTGCTCTTCCTCGTCCTCCTGGCCTTTCGACTGACAGCAGTGGTCTTCTTAAATGTTCTCATTCAGCTTCGACTTCCTTTTCCTCTGAGGATTTTTTTTTTAAAAAGGGAGGGATGAAAGTGAGAGGATAAATACAACAGTTAAATATAGGAGCTCATCAAATGAAAATGTGACGAAAGCCAAATTGTTTAAGAAAACATTAGCAGAAAACAAGTCACTGGAGGGAAGGGGAGGACAATGTTGATGAAAAGCTACATGGTATAATTCACATAATCCATGCATAATTTAACAAGGGCTCCATCAATGATCCTATCAGAGGGGTGCAGTGGAGCTCGGATGGGTTGGAGGGGGGGTGGGGAGGGAGGGGGTACGATTATACGAAGCAAAGGGAGGAGGAAAGGGGCGAGATGAGTGGAGGGGCGTTGAGGCTTTTTGAAAAAGAGGGGGGGGGTGATATAGGAACGAGGAAAGCGAGACCCCTGCGGGAAACAACAGCTTTACTGGTGAATATTTCATCTACCTTTTGCTGAGACACGGCGGGAAAACGGAAAGACACACAAGGAGAATAGAGGAGGAGTACGAGGCAGGGGGAGACGAGCAACTTGATTTATGCACTAACTGAATTAATCTTTACAAGCCAAGGTGCCGATTCGTGAATTTTTGAGAGACTGTCTGAAGGGTGGGTGTTTTAATTAACTCTCTCATTCAAACCAGAGGAGAGAAGCTCGTGCTCCCAGACGTCCACTATCCTTCTCCAGAGTGCTGACAACATGGACCAACAACCATCACTTCATACTCCAGCTTTGGTTTCACAGCACATCCTGACAGCAGCCTGGCAACCGTCCAAAGACTCCACAGTAGATATCAAGGTTTTATTTCTAGTCGTGCCTGAAAAAGAAAGCATTTCATTGCAGCTACTTTGGCTTTCTGTGCTCAGTCTCTTATCTAAAAATAAAACTATAAGACAACTTTTTTCTTCTGGAGTCAGCAGAAACACGTGTTCCCGCAGACAGCTGAGTGAGGACAATGTTCGATTAAGGTCAATTTGTGCATTCTGTGAACATCTTTTGGGTGGTTTCCCAGCTTTCTGCGAAATGCTGCTCTAAATATCCTTAAGTGCCGGTCGAAAACCTCAATATTTATCCATAACAGCCAAGGACGGGGCGGGGGTGGGGTGGTGGTGGTGGTGGTGTGTGGTGGTGGTGGGGGCGGGGGGGGGGGCTTGTCTCTCCACTGTCGGGTTATTTGATGCTTCAGTGTGCTTCAGGCTTTCGTGGAGCTCTGGCAGATATTTATGAGCAGAAAGGTTATCGCTGCTGGTGCAGTTTTAACACAGCCGATGCATATATCCCAGCTAATGTTTCCATGGAATACAGGACAAAGTGCTGAGACTTTAAGTAGTGGAGTCGGATCGGAAAGACATTAAGGGCAGATCAATCATTACTAATGTGGCATGGGCAGCACAGAAATGAGTCTAAATGCATTCATTAACTATAAGCAGGCAACCGTGGTTGCACAGGATGAGCATTTTACAAAGGATAAACAACTCTGTAAAGCACTTGGCTCGATCCCTGATCAAATTTTGGAAGATCGGGATGGACGAGTCACTCCTGAAATGATAATCTGTCTGCAGAAATGTTTATTTTAAGTGCTGCTTGAATATTGTGCCCGGTCGATCAGGAAGAAATGAGAAAAAATAAGTAACATAATGTGTCTCTCTGCATTCCTACATCCGCCACCTTTCTTACTTGAAGTGCATACAACAGCACATATCGTGAGACTGATAATAAAACACACAGCTTCCTCTCATAATCGCCCCACCGGATCCTGGACTGGATGAATTTCAGTCTCCCTATCCAAGGTGGGAGGGCCTGCTTCAGATTTGGTTGTCCCTGTGGCACTAGTGTTGGCAAAGTGTGTTTGCCACGGGGAGGTCAGGAGGCAGAGCAGTTCTTGCTGAAGCCGTGTAAGCCCACGTAAATCTCTTTGGCTGGAACATCTCTTCTCCGCTTACAACAATCTCTGGAGGCAGAAGTTTGATTTCCTGTGTGGGAGCTCCAGGTTACAGCTTCCCTCATTATTTGATCACACTCGACCCGTGCAGAGAACTCCTCTCAGCTCGAAGTGCCTTTTTGTGGAGAAAGCATGCATCCAATATTCAAACAGTGATGCATTTCTGCTATTCCTCTACAGGACCAAAAGAATATGACAGCAAACTTCAATCGAGGAAAGTCCTAACTGCAAACAAACCAACTGTGCCTGATGTGAACGCAGCTGCGCAAGAGAAGGGAAAAGGAAGACGCCTGTGAGACAGCTGGATGTGCAGCGGGAGAGGATCCTGACTCCCCTCAGGCTGCCAGCCCGCTGTGGGAGGCTGGAGGTTCAAGGACTGACACATCATCTCTCTCGCTCTCTCTTCCTGCTCTGCCTCTGTCACCGTTTAGGCTGAGGCGAAACGACGGACATGCGTAATGGTGATGGTGATGATGGCAGAGTATGGATAAAGACTGTCAGGTGGACCATTAATTACAGATTGCTTAATTGATTGCATGTCACCTACCTGACCCTGGTTATCATTTAACTATTCAGTTCATTGTTTAAAATTTAATCCAGGAATTTCAAATTTACTACAAACTGTGATGGAAGATTATATCTAGTGGTAATATACACCAACTCACTGATAATACACATCAATTATTTATGCAAGACTTCTACGAGGGCTGCTCTTTTCAGAATTAACCAAGTGTCTGAAGTCGCTCCTCGACACATCGACTCCTCCTGTCATCGCAGCTGGACGCCCCGCCGGATCCAGCCCCGTACATCCGACAGATAAAGCGCCGGACATTACAGCCTCAAACCTCGAGGTTCACTCACCGTGCTGTGGCGAGAAACGGCAGCGCCGCAAGGCAAGGCAGCGTTTCCTCCAAACTAGTGCAGTTCAACCGGTTTTTTTTTGTGTTTTTTTTTAATCTCCACTCAGGACGATTAAAAAGGTCGGCGGGAGAGACGGGACAGTCAATGTGCTCCTCCAAGATCCTCAGGTTTACAACGAGAGAGGTGGAGGTGTTCTTTTACATGCGGCTCTCGGCTGCTCCACTCCGCCAGCGCCACGATCGCACCGGGTGGCTCGTCTTGGACGAATGACAGCGAGCGGGCGCTAAACGCGGAGGAGGATGTGGTTTCCACACGGCGGACTTAGAGAGAGACACCAAGCAGAACGTCGTGGGGCAGCGTTCCGTTTCCTTATGGTTCCTCTGAGATAAGATGCTTCACTACTGGCGTCCTGCCAGCAGCAAAACAAAATAAAATTCAATTAAATGGAAGTAAGATAAGTACGTGTCGGGTTGTATTTGTGGGAGAAATTAAAAGCTTTAAGTGTGGTTGATAAGTTTTAAAGTCAGTTCCATGAGCTTTTAGGTGTTCATATTTTAAGAGGTAAACTCTTCTTTGAATTAAATTAACATAAAGAGTCCATTTTACCTCCCTGAATGAGTCACCACCACAATAAATCAAGTAGACTACAATTTATTTTCCTCCTGAAATGCCTGAGAACTATCATCAGACGTATAGTTAACAATTTGCTGAAGAAAAAAAAGCCATGGAAGACATTTTTGCCCAACACTGACATCCCCCAAGCTGCCAAGCACAACACCAACATCTGCTCCTCCTGGCAGGGAGGCTTTGTCCACCTCATGTTACAAATGTTACAAACGGGTTCCTGTAACAGAGGTTGTCCCTCAGTGAAACTGTCCTGAACAAATAAAAGAAGTTTAATCAATGCAAAAATGTCCAAATGTTGTTCAGCATCTGATTGTGTCCTTATGGTTTAGAAAATTATAGAAACACTCAAGTATAGTGTACTTAATGGTGTCATAATACATGACAAGTAAGAACATTGACCTGTAACAGAAGCACAAATGACTTTTTTATAGTCTAAAACTGCTGCAGGTGTAAACAACTTTCAATGAACAAACACATGCAGTAGATTGTTTCACTGTGACGCCGTGAAACTAAAAGAGCATGTGCTGCTTTACGAGCAGAACCCAAAATCACAGCAGGTATATGGGAATAAAAGAAACTCTGTCTCTCAATGACCAAAGAACTGTCAAACGCATGTCGTAATAATTTCTGAAGCATATGCGTCAGTTAGCCGAAGCGTCAGCCTGATGTCAGCGTGAAGTCACACAGACAGAGGGACACATCTCCGACACGTCTGAGGACAAGAGTTAAGGAGCAGTTCGGTGAAGTGAGTAAATGCAAGAGGGGTGAATGTGTGTGTGTGAAAGAGGACTTACATATATTTTGAAGCGATAAGAAACTATTATGAGATTTCACTTAAATGTATTCCCTGTGTTTATTGAACATAAGTGCATTGTTATCTTTACTGAGCTACTTCAATCCCAGTTAACAGTGTTCCACTCATTTCTGCTGTATTTGATAACCATTCGTGAAAAATGTTTCTCCATATAGCATCAACTGAGAAAAAGTTATATATCAAACAGGACACACACAGACTGAACATATGAGAGTGTGTAGGTGGGAGGAAGTGAGAGGTAGAGGTAGTGCGAGTGTGTGAAAGTCAATCGGCCTGACAGATGTACTGAAGTCTTTAATCACTGACTTTGACCATACAGTAGATCCTGTGTTGTTCGACAACTGTTCAAAGTGAAGACCACAACACAGACATTCAATAAACTGCATGAGAAAATCAATGAAGAGGAGCTGCGAAACGTTTGAAGTACAGTACGAGTATCTTCCACCAGGTGCTGAGAGCGTGTGTGCATATGTGCTTGTGTGTGTTGACTTTTACTCACAGAGACGTGTGCAGGGTTTTTCCAAGGTGCGAGGTGTAGTTCATGCGTAGGTGAGAGTGCACGCTGTGTGCAGCGAGTCAGGCTGTGTGTGCTTTATACAGTTCAGATGTGCGTGTGGGTGTGTTTCACTTCCAGTGAGGGATACAGGACGTTGTTGGACAGACCGGAGCTGCTGCTGCTGTCGTCCGGCGTCTGTGGTCCGAGCGCCTCGATCATATTCCCCACTCTCTGCTTGTTCTCCTCTGTGGACAGCTGAACACTGCTGCTCTGGATCTAAAGGAACAAAAGGAAGAGGGACAATGTTACTTTATTGAGGAAAAACGAGATGAGACAACCAAGAGAAAAATCTAGAAATTAGGAGGAGAACCTGACATGATGCCAGTTTTGGGACTAAAGGTTAATAGGCAGTGGAGAGGGGGATGAAAAGAGAACACACAAACTTCAGAATCAGAGAAAAGATGCTTCAGGCCTAGTTTTGTGATTTTTAACATTTTCTGGAACTACGAAATATACATTTTAAACCTTAACCAAGTAAGATGTAAACACAAAATACATATGTGGTCTGCATTTATATAGCGCTTTACAATTTTTCACTCCCATTCACCTATTCACACACACACTTTCACACCAATGGACAGGAGGAACCAGGGATTGAACCGCTAACCTTAGTGGACAAACAGCTCCAGCAGCCAAAGCATACAAAAAGCTAATTGTTTACAGTCGGAGCATACAGGTGGAGGAAGAGGCAGACTCACACATACAACATACATAAAAACTGGAACGTGCAGAGCGTTAAGTACGCAGGACACCTCTTCTAGTGCAAAAAACCCCCCAAAACAATGTATTTCAGCTGTCGTACAGTAAGTACATACAACAAACAAAAATGTGTACAAAGATGGCAAAGCCGCAATTTCCGTTATACTGAAGATGCAATTGTAGATTGAATCATATACACACTTGTACACGATCAAGAGAAAACCTTTCAAGGGTTAAAAGCTTGCAGAGTTATGAGTGGACTCACATTGCAGGATTTACTGCTCAAGCGCGTTCATGAGGACACAACAAGGACCCAGACAGAAATACCACTGATCAGCTGTCCCGAGTAGGGCAGAGGTTAAGAGACTAACTCATGGTTTCTTAAGAGTATGGGAGTGAATTCAGACTGACTTAATCACATCACTCACTTTGATCTTCCCATCTTGTCTGCACTCGTAAAATCTGCTTCATAGAAAAATAACAACGATTGGAAAGGTCAGAATATACATTAAGGACTCGGGCTTGAGTTAAGATGAAAGGGCAACAGAATTTTTACAATATTGTTGTGAGCTGCTCAGCAAGATTACTTTATTATTAACCAAAATTCCTTTTGTTGCCACCAAATTATCTTCCTCTTCCCGATCACCATAATCATCCTTTACTGCACCACTGTAGGAAGTGTAGGACTGCAGTGATGAAAGAAGTCTTGTATCATTTCGACTGGACTGTTGTGGATTAGAAGTGAAGAAGACGAAAGGTTCAGACAGAATGCATAATGTCTGCTTCAATACTTCAGGGTTTTGAGGATCAGTCAAAGCACTCAACTGGACTTCCACATTGTCTGTGTTCGCAAAAATAACTGACAAAAATCAATTTTGATTTGACACCAGCGAGGCTGCAGATAAAACAAAAACAGAAGACTTCAGCTCACCATAGAAGTGGCGAGAATCGAATAGAAAATCAAAGTTAAAGCCGTTTTTCATTTGGCGACAGTTGCAATGAAGTTACTCCAGAGGATGGTATTTTGAGGAGGAGAATGTGGAAGGAAAGGGCAGAGTAAAAAAAAAAAAAGAGTTCCAGCACTGTTTGGTAATTGAAAAGAGCAATAGGGGAGACAGAGGTGACTGAAGTGGAGTTAGTGGGGTGTGAACAATTTGAAAAGCGGAAAGAAATAGATGGAAAAAGCAAAGGAATCTGAAATAGAAAAGGCCAGCAAGTGCAATGCTGAACCTTAACACTGACCACTGGATCAGTCAGAGACTTGAAGACATGTAAGGAGGTCAGATTGAGACTGGGAACAGACATGGGCTAAATCTGAAAATGCAGATTGCAAATACAAATGAGGCATTGTGTGCTCACTGTATGTGTGGTAGACAGTCACAGGAAACAAGAAGCAAAAGATTGATATGATACCAGATCACTCCTCAACGTGCACACTTCAGTCCAAAGACAGATCAACAGAACCTCTGAAAACTATGATGAATGTTTGTGAGTGTGTGTGTGTGTGACAGATGGGAGCAGTGCAGATGAGAGAGGACAAAAATCACACTCTGTTGAGTGTTAAGAGATTTGTGTCACACTGAACCCTGCATCGCTGTAACTGCTTCAGAAACACACACATGCATGTGCAGATATGTACATGCGCACACACACACACACACACACACACACACACACACACACACACACACACACACACACACACACACACACACACACACACAGGCAAGGAAACACATCCATGCATCGACACAGTTCATGATTCTCTGGCACGCACTGTGCTGCGAGCTGCAGAGTGTGCCATCATTCTGTCACTCCTCTGACTCGGAGCTCCTATCAGAATACTAAATGCATTTGTGGTCCTAAATATGCCAATTTGGAGCTGTGCAATCTTACGTGGCTGCTTCTCCTTCTGTGTTCTGTAAAGTCTTGAAGCAAACCCAGATGGGGCTGCACAGCTACCTCGGGTGGTGACATGGACACGGTTCATTATGTTCACCTTGTGTTGAAATTTTCTCCACAGAGAATCCAGGAGTCTGAAGTCAATTCACATCATATCATGTAATCAGTATGTTTTAACCATACAAGAAGCTTGTGCCGTGATCACAACTGAGCACAGCAAAACAGTTGATCACATTTGTTTTCATATAGAGATGTAATCTCCAGGTATGAAAAGTAAAGCCAATGCAAAAGTGCCCTAAAGTGCAATACCACTGGGGGCCACTAGGGGCTCGCTCCAAAAAACCTGTGTCTCCATTAGACTCCCATTCAAAAAGCATCAACTTCTCTCACTAAATACAAAATCAATACATTTTTCCCACAAGTTATTATGGTCTCATTAGCTAACTTTACTTCTTCTGACCCATGATGTGGTGGTTCATCTGGAAATAATTCCATCTTTAATTAGATTTTAGGCATCAAAGAGGGCTATGTTTAGGGGTATGCCTGGTTTGATTGACATGCCTGGGGTGCTGTCAGGTAGCCAGTAAAGGTGGGCGGGGCATAGTGCCCTCAGGTTCTCAGTCAGATCTACCAGATCTATTAGTCCAAATATGGTCAAATCTGGAAAAGAAACCAAGATGGCGACGGCCAAATAACCAGACTCAAGGCTTCAAAACAGCAGATCACAAACCAGTGGGTGGGTTGCTGCCTGGTTATTTTGCTCATTCATCTTCATGATTTCTGGAAAACAAATATCGGTTTACATATTTTATGTCGCTCACCAACATCTCTACTTTTCCACTTGCAATGTTTGTAAAATCAATTATAAGTTTTGGAAAACTCTACAATAAACTCAAATGAACTTATGGATGTAACTACTGAAAACACAATTTTTTCTGGCAGTGGAAACACTGCCCCAAGTGTCACTACCACATGTTGGTGTTTCTCTGATCACACAGTGTTGTTCAACTGAGCCTCCGGTCTGCTCTGCTCAGGGTTGGAGAGGAGAACGCCAGGCCCAGAGTTACTGTGTTGATCATTTGTTGTAAGCTCAAAGCTCAGTAAGCTCAAAGATAATCTTCAATGGATATGCACAACTAATGGAAATAAAGTGCAGAATTACAAAACCGGTTTTAATTAATCATTTTCCTACCAGTAGATGCCATTATACTGGCAGCTTTTTAACATCTATGGCTGGTAGCGTTTAATGAACATCTAACATGAGCAGCAAAAGGCAGAGTGGAGTACAGAGTCTGGACGCACATCATTTCTATTTGCAGGAGACTGTGCGCAGACATCTTCAAACAAATTGCCAGCAGCAATCAAAAGTCCACTGAGAGATGAACAGATATTATTCTGATTTAAATCTATACGGTGATCAGATTTAATGATCTGAGATAAACAGGCGGGGACTTAATTCACACAGGACGTGATTGGCTTCGATAAAATAGAAGTAATTCAAACAGGTTGATTTGGCAGCTCTGACTGCAGTTACACAGTTATTAATTGTGTGTTTTGTCATTACCTCAGATGCCCTTCTCTCCATGTGGTGAGTAAACCACGGGCTCAGTTTAAAAAGGCATCCTTGTTAGCAACAAAAAGAGTGGACTTTGAGATAGTGCTGAGACCAGATCAGCGTCACTATTTTTAATGAATATTTCAATGATGTGAATTATTCAGGAAGGCTTGTTTGTTACTTGTTCTTGAGTCTTGCCAGCTACTGGGAGTTATAATTAGGCAGCCATGCAATTCTAATGCAAACCATTGATCAGTGAGTACAGATCTTTTTGAAAATTGTGGTCATAAATTAGCTGAAATAAACTGAAGCAATTATTAAAATTTTTCTAGTTCGTACAAAGAATACTGTTGTAATTGGGCATTTTGCTGCTGCACAGCTGCTGTGCAATATGCTGGTATTTTATTTACTTAAATAAACCTGGTCTTCCTGCTGGCTCTGTATTTTCTGCACATACTGTTCTTCACAACAAATAAATATGAATTTCAAAGTAATATAACCACTGCATGAACCTAACGGAGACTGGACTGTGTATGAACTTGATTCTTTTTCTAATTGATTCATTCAAAGAATACAGATATTCACAGGTAACAGATGGCCTGTCGTAAGAATCCACACAATGTTCTTAAAGTGTCGCCTACATTAGTTGTAATAGTAAATGTGTGAGTGAGCGTGCATGTGCGTGCACACCTGGGTGCACACAGGGTCACCTGCATCAGGAGCAGCCTCAGGGCCTGTGCTGCTTCCTGGCTGAGCTCCGTCACACCCCTCCTCTCCACTACCTCCATCACCTGGAGCAGGTCAGGCTCCTCCAGCACTGCTGTACCGCTGTCCTGCAGCAGCTGCAGAGGACACAAACATTTAAACACACAAATACACAGTCCTGTACCAATGCAGTCATTTACACACACACACACACACACACACACACACACACACACACACACACACACACACACACACACACACACACACACACACACACACACACACACACACACACACACACACACACACACACACAGAGTAAGAAGAGGGAAGGAGACATAAAGAGAGACACATTGAGAGACACAGAGACAGATTTTATATTGTGAATAATGACACTATGTCATAAATAGTTTTTATTTATGAATTAACTTCTATGTATTTGGTGTGAGCACCTTTTGCCTTTAACACAGCACCTCATTTTTCTATGTACTGTACAGGTTGGTTGTTCTGAACATTTTAGAGAGCCTTCTACTGATCTTTATGGATTTAGTTTGTTTCAGTTGCTTCTATCTCTTCACTAAACCCCAGACGGACTCGATAACGTTCAGATTAGAGCTCTGTGGGGCTGCAGGACTCCTTGATCTGCTTGTCACAGTTCTTTACAACTCTGTAAGTCTGGGGTCATTGCACCATGCTGCAGAATGAATTGGGGACCGATCGATGCCTCCCTGATGGTATTGTGTGGTGTGTAACAATGTAAACGCGTGAGATGCCCAAAAGTTTTGTACAGTACTGCATAATTGTAATTGTAAAATGGGAATGACACAAACACTCTCATCAAACCCAAAATTATTTTGGTCATGTCAGAACCATTAGTTCCAACTTGTCCTACTAGTTCCTTGCATTCATTGAATAATAACTGAAAAGTGTTAAGACCCTCTGTTTCACAACAGAAATATATTAATAATTTGTCTTTAATGTAGATTTGTTGTACTGTGTCAGTCTGAATAACACTTCACTGTATTCACTGTCATTACTCATGTTTTTACTCCCTTCATTAACTTTTAATACTTTTAATATCAAATATTTATTACTGCTCAGAAACATGCCCAAGAAATTATTCTTGATTTGAGTGGTGTGTGTGTGTGTGTGTGTGTGTGTGTGTGTGTGTGTGTGTGTGTGTGTGTGTGTGTGTGTGTGTGTGTTTGCATGCATGTGTGTGTGGGTGTGTGTGTATATAAAACAGCTCACAAGAGTGATGAGTTTGAGAATGGCAGGGTGCAGAAGGCAGCTCTCTCCGGAGCTCAGCAGGCAGCCGAGCAGGAATCGACTCCATGGTTGACACACCACATACTTAGCTGATACACACACATAAATGCACAACAAACCCAAAGGGAGAAAAATGACAAGTCAGGATGCCTCACTTAGATCAAGTCAGTTTACTTTTACTCTATTCCTCCTGGTGCAATTACTTTATCTAAAAATCTACAAAAAGCCAAACCACCAAGACATACAGCATGCGTGTCACAGATAAAAACAGATAAAAACATGACAGAGTAAGAAATAATGACGTTAATGTAGGTAGAGGAAATACTCCATTAATTTAGTAAAAGTAATTCATTTTTAAAGATAATTTTTGAAATGGTCTTAATTCAAATTATTGGAAAAAAAAATTAAGATTTACTTATAAGACATGTACTGTATGTTACCATTTAAAAGGTCCCATATTATATTTATTTATTTGCAGTCTTAATCCCCGTAACAAAATATCTTTGTCGCTTTTGGTAACCGAAAAACCTCTCAATATAGCTTCACATTTCTCAAACTTTTTTCAACCAAAAACCGTCTGTTTTGTGTCTGTATCTTTAAGGGACTATGATATCAATGACCCTCTCCTCTGATTGGCTGACTATTTTCTAAGTGACGCAGACTCAGGCCAACCACAGGTTGTCTTTGTTCTCGTAGATTGCTAGTGCCGCGACACAATGATCGCTCTATGTTTTCTTCCCAATAAAAGGTTGGACCTTGGTCTGTGAAGAGGGCGGACACATGACGTGAGCATGAGTTTGTGACATCACAACCTTGCATTAGTCTAAACAGCACAGTTGCAGAATATGGGGTGATGTTCATTTCTGCGTTTTGACACTTAAAATATTTATATAGCAACTAGAGCTGCTTTATAATCAAAAAAGAAATGGAAATAAAACTTATACAATATGGGACCCTTAATACTCATATATTTATGACTTTTATCAGATGCTCTAGAGTATGAAAACTTACTGCACATTGAAAAATGAAAATATGACCCTGAAACAAACTGTGAATCTTTATATCTTGATACATTTTGAATTTACGGCTTTTATAGTGCTGCTTATGAAGTTGGGGTTTGAACTACCTTACACTGCTGGATAGCTCATCCATAAATATGTCGATCAACTAAGAATTCAGTAGTTTATTAATAAACAGATATCAGAAGAATTATTGAAATCATCAAAAGCAACTATTAACTACAGCTTTTTATATAAAAGTGGAGAAGAAACACAAGATCTCTCTGTGAGATGTAGGAGAGTCAGGTAGCAAAAAACTGAAATACTTAAGTTCAAATATCTCAAAACATTAACACAGTACAGTACTTAAGAGTCCTGAGTTACTTTCAACAACTGTGTATCTCAAACTGATACAATACCTAAACAGATCACACACCCTGTCTTTCATTTTTATCTCCAATATAAATAATTGTACATTATCTGTCTTTGTCTTTGTGGACACATGCATACAGATTATCACATTCTCTTTCTTTGTCTCTCTGTTCGGTACCTGTAGTGGGACTCTTCCTCTGGAGGAAGCCCAGCAGGGAGCTTAGACAGTTGACTGAGGCTCTCAACAGCAACTCATGCTTCTGAGGAGAAAGAGACACAGAGGGATAAAACATGAGAGAGAATTGAGTATACAAAAAAATGAGAGAGAAAGAACAATTATATTCCAGCCTGAAAATGTCACATCTTTGCAAGTCGTGGAAACCAGATGAATGTGACGTGCGCCTTTGTGCTCTCAAGTAGCAGAATTTGGCACAAACACAGTAACAGATAGACAGAGAATGGAAACACACACATATATATACAGACACATGCTCGCCAATGGACCGAGATGCAGTCAGAAACAAAAGGGAGAACAAGGCGACACCGGAGAGAGTGACTAAGTGGGGTTTTAATAATGCATGTTTCTCCCACAGTGGCGGGGCTGACAGTGAACACTATGGAGTATCCAAAAATACTGAAGTAGGTCAAGCGGATATATCGACAACAGTGGACAGTTACACCCTATTCCACAGGCAGAGAGGAAGAGACAGATGAAGAAAGGAGTCCAGAGGATGAGTAGGAGGGGATGAAAGAGCAAGGGAAGTAAAGTGGGTAGGGTTAAGAGAAAGGACAAATGACAGGAGGGCAGATGAGGATGCGAAGATGAAAGGAGAGGTGGAAATGAGAGCACAGCAAAAGTGAGGGACGGAAAGTGAAGGGAGATCTCTGGAGCTGCTGTGTTTCGTCCTGTCGCTGAACCAGAGCATCGAAACAGAGGAGAGAGGAGGGGAGCGGGGAACTGCTCCTCATATCAGCTGCTCAACAGCAGACTACAGAGCACTGAACCATAGAACTAAAACTCAGTTCAGCACTACGGAGAGAGGAAGCGCCACTGGTGTGGAACCAGAGCCTGGCGTGCTGCAGCATAGGCCGGGAATAAAATAAAGAAATACAGGAACATTACGCCATTATCCCACAGTTTCATATATTTTATCCAGGAATTACACAGTGGAAGTCTATAGATAAGATGGTCTCTCTGGTTTATCTGCTGATTTTTACTCCTTAATTTTTTGGGCGCTGGATTAGTCATATTTTGGACAATGTTCCTCTGTACTGGCTTCCGCCCACCAGAAGTAGTGCGTCACCTATTTTAATGTAAAATGCATCCAGTATGTTGCTTTTGCGAGATGCAACCAGAGCCAGCACACTGGTGATGTGTAATAACAACTGCTCTGGATATGTGTGGCATTTCATTACACTAATCTCATTTTCTACACGACCTTGTTTGTGAAAGGCAGGTTCAATGTCATGCTATAAAGATTGTAAAAATGTGCTTTGTGTTACAATTGTGGCAGAATAAAGGATAGAGAGAAGGAAAGGAAAAGAAGAGAGGGGATTATAACAGAATTTAAGCCCTCTGTTTTTGTATTGGAAGATAAAAAAAACATGAATAATGCCATTATTCTCTTTTTGTTTTAAGTTCCTGGAATGAACACATCTGCATATATTGCATCTGTTGCATTTGTTGCATATGTGCAGATTTACAAAACTAAGAATAAAAGGAGTGCATTAATGTTTGAGCTTGCATCCTTCTTCCTTCCTTTCTTCACAAAGCCACCATTAAAGACACTGCTTGATCGTTAAATGTCTTTGACCAGCGAACGTTCTAACCATCACTTGCTGGAAGACAACACACTGGCTACTATAGCACTTTACCTTTCATTACAACACAGGAATATAGTGCAGGTTGGTCTCTGTTAATTCATGGCCTCCATAAACAAGAACCGGGGGAGATGCATCGCTGCAATGGTCGTTCTCTATATTTCCTCAGTTTGCTTCACGCACGCACGCACGGACAAACACGCACGGATAAACACACACGCACACGCACACCCATACGCACACACACACACGCACGCACACACACGCACACACACACACACACACACACACACACACACACACACACACACACACACACACACACACACACACGCACAGCGATCATGTTTCCACCACTTCAGAGGACATTACATTGGCTTACATTCATTTCTGGAGACTAACCTTAAACCTGCCCCTTAGCCCAAACCTGACTTAGACCTTACTATACCCTCGCCTCAAACTATTCAGCTTCAAAGTTAATGACTTACATTGTGGGGACTTATCTTTTACTCCAGATGGGTTCCCACAATGTGACAGTTTAAACAGATATTTGTCCCCACAACACACAAACACAAATATCACAGTAATGCATATGAATATCTCGAAGTACCACAACCTGCAAAAGAAGTCCACTGAGAGCGGTTGAGAGGCACTGGGCGCCTCTGAAGCCAAGCGGGTACAAAGCGCCATCTTCGACCCGCAGGGGTCCGGGCCCGACCAAGCCAGGACCAGTCCTCAGACACACCACTGCTGACATCAGGTCAACATCAAGCAGAGCCTGCAGCAACCTCAGATGGCTGACTGGGGAGAGAAAATGAGAGACAGCGACAAGAAAGGCAGCCGTGAAAACACTTGGAAATGCAAAAGAGAATAAGGAGAAAGATTGATTGAGAAAGACACTGAGAGCAAGAGAAAGAGGCGAAGGGAAACAAATGCGCAGGGAAAGGCCACAGGAGAAAAAAGTCCACAACAGAACAGAAGGGAGAGAGTATGTGAGCATACAGAGTGGGAAGTGAAAGTTTGAAAAAGAACAAGATGGTAAAATCAGGTAGCAGAGGGAATAGAAGAGCAGTGGAGCAGCAGAGTAGAAAGGAATTGAGAGCAATTTTGGAATTGATATGAGCTGGAAAGGCAGGACAAGGAGCTAAAGATGTCTGTGCAGAGTATAGAGAGAGGGTGAGGCGGTGAGAGACAGGGTTGACGCAAGTTCAGGAAGACTGTGGGACCTAAGCGGTGATGGAGAGAGACAGGGCCAAAAGGCTTGCTAAACCACAGTGGGATCCAAACAGAGCTGCCAGCCATCTGAATAGCACTTATGCCATGTACACTGAGATTAGAGCTCGCTGAGGGAGGACGGAGTGAGAGAGGTGGGGGCTCAATTAGTGGCAACAGAAATAAGGGAGGAGAGACAGAGCAAAGAGACAGAGTAACAGGAAGGATGGAAAAAAAAAATAAGGGCAGAATGGGAAGGGAGATAAAAACTGAGAGACATGAATGAGTGAAGGGAAGCAACCAGAGGGAGGGAGCCAATACATCACAGCAACCCTGACAGGCCACTTATCCAGCTGACAGACAGAGACACAGGAGCAGCAGAGATGATCTGTCTCCGAGTGCTGCAGTGGGATGTGGGCCACTTAATATAATGAAAGTGTGTGAAACGCGTGCCCGGGGATTGGTTACCTCTGCTGAGGATAAAACATTGACAAACAGTCACTTTTCCTGCACAGGTTGACATATAAACCAAAGCCCCATTAGTGCGTTCAGGTTGACAGCGAACGGACAGCTGCTGCAATAATCAGACATCCCTGACACTATTCAGATCTTCACCAAACTCTGCTGGCATGTATTGAGGTATCTTGGATGTACACAACCTCGAATGTGTCTGTAATTGCTTTGGACAGTGTAAAATCCACTTGTGCAAAATTACAGAAAGGATGAAGCTGAGGAGAAAGAGGGAAAACTGGGAGGACCAAAACAAAATGGGGCAAAGAGAAAACACGTACAAATCCAGAAGACCCTGCAAAGTTACTTTTGTACTCTTTGGTTTTAAAGAGTGTTGCATTGCTAATTAATTGTTTTGGTACCTGCTGTCTGCAAAGGGAAGTCTTTCCAAATAATCTGACAATAAAATTCTGTGTTTGTTACCCAGCAAGAGGTTGTCTGTGCTTCTTTTCTGAACAAGGAGTCGCTGCACAGCTGTGTCCAGTCTCCAACTGATGCTCTTATGGACCTTAAATATTAGAGAACAATAATGAGAGGAAAAATAAGGAAGGGGAGGGGAGGAGGGGGATCAGAAGCATAACAAAATGAGAACAAAAATCTTTGCGAGTAAGGATGTATTTTCCCTGCAGTGTGAGCAGAGGAAAAAGAAGAAAGTGCATCATGTTATAGCCCAGCCTCACTGCGATACATGATTCACTCTAATCCAACTGGTGTTTTGTATTCTGCACTGACATCTGAATCTTTATATTATTGCCTGTTCTGCGTCTTGCCCTTGACTGCTTGAAGTTCTATCCTGAAGTCGTGACATGAACTTAGCTGAGCTGTGGAGTGTACCTGAGCCGAGTGAACGCGCTGCAAGGTAATGAGGGAGGACAAGAGTAGATGGCAGCACCACAGCAGGGCCAAAGGAGGACAGGCTGATGGAGTGAGGGATGGAGCCGAGGAGGAGGAGGAGGAAGAGGAGCAGGAGGAGATGACTGTCTGAAGCTGCTCCATCAGCCCAGTGTTAGAGAGCAGCATGGAGACCGCTGGGAAGGAGAAGACACGAGGTCATCACACTTTAATGGGATCTGTGCTTGTATGTGTCTTTGAGCAGCAGTTGGTCCGCAGGATCACGTGTTGCAGGCAGACTTTTGCTTTTCTTTGGTACCTGCCAGCCTTTTTTAAAGGTGCGTTCAGGCAGCTGGGAAAGTTAAGATTTGGTAACGTAGTTAAGTTAAGAGCGTTCAATTGACAATGACAAAAAGGCAACATGGCAGCCAGCAGGAAATCTGATGGCTGAATACAGAAAAGTGTCACACAACCTCATCATCACAGGGATGCAATGGAGTCTAGAGAGTCATCACATTTTTGTACCATACATTTCTATGTGTTGTTTTAAGCAGATAACATTTAAAACAGTCAGAAAACGAATGGCAAACGGATGTCAAGAGACGAATTCTCCTACGATTTGTACCTACTTTTGATTTGGCAAAATATCAAATATGATAATTAGGTTGCTGTATCATCAACAAATATCAAAATACAAAAACAAATCAAGTCAAGACTGGAGCAGCCAACCAGGTCAATTGTGAGTAATAGCAAGGCTATAACTACTTGATATTAAAAGTTAACATATCCTACTTCTTGCTGTGACAAAAGGATCGTGTCACTATTCCTGTGCAGTGCACCATCAGCTGAAACACTGTCTGGCCTGAGGCTGAAGTAACTGGTATTCGTAAACTCACCACCCGTGATGAGGAAGCAGAGGGCGGATGGAGGAGGGCTGCAGCAGGAGCAGTAAAATAATACTATGGGCTTAATTAGCTTGTCTTCCCAATGGTATCACTGCTCTCTGGTCAGTAGCTTCACCTTATTAACCAAAACCAGCTCATTGCTGACCTCTGTTGAGGTTTTTTTTCTCTCCTTTAGATGCTTGTGCAGGGAAATTATTCAGCTTGTAATAAAATAAATCAAATAAATGTCTGGAGTAAGTGGCAGTTTAACGTGTCTTGAGTCCTCCTGTTGACAACAGTTTACCATAAATTATTTATTCAATAATTTATTATTATCAGGTTCCATAGTAGAGACATTTCTTGTATGTTTTGGCTCATTGATTTGGTGGATTCAGGATTTAGACAAAGATTTCTTATAAAAGCTTTAGTGAAGTCTGATCAGATAGACTTCCTTTTTTCTTATTTTTCTATCATGTACATAAAGAAGAATGAACTGATTGTGTCCACACTTCTGAGAGTGTGTGTGTCATTTGTTTTATGTCACATCTCTGAACTTAGTGACGTTCTGCTCATCTTGAAATGTGAATGCCGCTCAAATTACCTTCGCCAGGCTCATTTGCTTCATTGCTTTAGATTCCTGAAGCATTTCAAGGGTTTCTGTTGCCGATACCACGAGTTTGACACAAAATCTTACGTGTGCTTTGTGATCAAGTCCATTATGAAATTGCAAATGCGCACATACCAGTGGTTACAACAACACACAAGCAATGTAACGTGAAATAGTGACTTAATTTATTTCTTCTTTCTGCTGTGTGCTGCACTGTGTTCGTGCACAACAGGATCAGTCTCGAAGATTTCTGATAGCATCTCATACTGTCACGACGCTCTCCACAAGAATTGTTGACACCGACGTATTTGGTCAAAGAATAATGTGACATTTGAGTGGGTGAGTGTATGTTTGTGCTTGCATGTGTTACAGGCTTAACAAGGTGACAACACGATCCTGAGTGCACGTCATGCTTCTGCACACGTGTGTCAGAAGCTCTCAAGTTTGACAAGTATCAGAGACAATGTCCAGGACTGATCTGAAACCTGTGGACTATTATGTAAAGTTTTACAGCAGGCGTCAGCTTGCATGGTTATTATTTCCACTGTGCCTCGTTGCTACACTGATCAAGGTCGGCCTGTCAGTTCTGTCAAACAGAAGAGAAGTCAGTAAAATACAAAGTCATAGAGAGGAGAGAGAGAAACACAGAGGGTGAAGAGGCAGAGTGTGTGAACGGTGTAATGTTGAGAGAGGGAGAGGATAAAACACACATTTAAAGATAGACAGACAGATAGAGAGTGTGTCTAACCTCTGTCAGTGCAGTGAGCGGGGGACAGACTCAGGCAGCAGTAGAGGTAGCGGAGGGCAGGCAGCAGACTCTCTGTGTTGGTAGGCTTCAACCTCCCTGCTATATTACTCACTGACACACACACACACACACACACACACACACACACACACACACACACACACACACACACACACACACTGCTTCCATCACTTCAGAAGACATCACATTGCCTCACATTTATTTCTTGGTGACGTAAGCTTACCATAATCATAACTTGTATGTTCCTCACCCTAAACATTATAATATAGCTGCATCTCCGCTGATGAAACCACCTCGACTCTACTCACTTTTGCTATCAGGTAGTTTTCTTGATTTCATTTTCCACTGCAGACAGAACCCCCTTAAGAGAGCTATAGAGTTACTATGGTGATGTCACATGAAACTGCCATGATGTCATTTTCAAAATCACTTTCACTTCTACAATAGAATATTCGACGGACAAAAACTGCTAATAAAGTTCAGTGTGGGCTTCACGTCTCTCCTTTGGACTTCAGTCGTGGGAGCACATCACCTCGGGGGTGAGCTGTGCTCTGAGCCCGCATCCACGACGAAAGATCAGCTTTATTAATCACTCCATGGGTGGGAAACACTGATATATCGGCAACAAACTGCTGCAGTGACGGAGGGACAGGACGCTAACTTTCACGAGTCTGCACCTTCAGAGAGAGAGAGTCCGTCGCACTGTTTTCACCTCAGATTTTAGTTTCGGCTCAGCTCACTTGGAACCCTGAAAGAGGCGATACTAAAATAGCAGCGGGTACCAGAACCATCCACGGATAATTGAAAACCCCCCAAAAAAAGCAAGTAGAGTTGAGCCGAGCAGGTACTATCAGTAGAGACGGGGCTTATGTCCCCAAAAGGAAGATTGGTTCTAACAAAGGCTCACTTCTCTAATATTTTAACACATTTCACAAGGATTTCATTCAAGAGAGACATTTCAGACATGATGTGAAGTGACAGATAAAGTGTAACAAGATGAGCTTCGCCATTTATGGCTTGTTATGTCGTGGCTCCCGCCGGTCCGTAAAAAGACTGCATTCAATTGATCTGTGAAAACGTCACAGATAATTGGCTGCAAACTACAACTAACAAGACAGGATGAAGTTCTTCTAATGCAGGAAAAAAGACAAAAAAAAAATAGATGGTGAGTCATGCAGGGATGAGGGTTGCTGACATCAAGGCGAAGAGCAAAGCAAATTGGATTCTAATCATAACAGGCTCAGACTTCTAATTTGCCAGACATGTCTAGTAAACCTCTGAACAGCATTTTCATCTGTAGATCAGCATGAAGCGTACCTATGTTTATGATGATGATATTAAATTAAAGATGAGGAAGAAATACAGGTGAAAGCAGAAGACAGACGTCAGCAGCACAAGAGAGCAGGTGTTGAATAAAGAGATACCGTATGTCTTAGTGCAGGCAGTTTTTGTGTGAGTACGGAACAGGTTTGTTTGCATGAGTGACAGAATTAATTGAGTCGTGTGGCTGAGCATTTCTGGATGTCTGCACGTGACACGCAAAAAGGTTTATTTTTTGTACCCGCGATGTAGCAAACATTATATTTAATATGCCTCCAGTGTTGGGGGTCTGTTTGACTGTGCAGAGGAGATAGAAAAATGCAGAGAAGAGAGTTGTGCTCAGTATGACCTGTCAGCAGCACCTTTCGGCCTCACCATGGTAGAGCAGCTTGAAGTGCACTCCTTCCATGTTACTGTAGGAGGAGGACGAAGGCGGGTCGCTGGACTGCATCACACAAAGCAGCTTCAGCACCAGAGGGACTGAGTTCACTGCTCCACAAAGACAGAAAGAAACAAACACAACTGTGAACACATGAATGCTATGTTTTAGACCACCAGTGAAGTTACAGTTTACTTCCACGTCTGTCCAGACTCCTGTTTTATATGTAGCGATGACTTTGACAGAAACCTTATGTGTTCACATTCATCCACAGCAGACAAGACCTCAAATAAACATGTTGCTGCTTAGAAGCTACAAATTCTAAAACATGGATGTTTTACACACATTTTGAACCCGACAGCAAAGAAGATCTGCATACCGGTGTCACGTATTGAGTATTTGTTCAAATGCGAATCTGATCCTGAGTTATGATGAATGGTTAATCAAATTGACCGGTGACCTTTTGGATAACAGCGTATTATTGCGTAAGTTATGGCCACAAAGGTGTTTTGGGAGGTCACAGTGACCTTTGACCTTCCAGAATCGAATCAGCTAATCCTTGAGTCCAACTGTGTTCCTGACATATCACATTCACAATAGGGCATGGGCGTGAGGTCACAGCGACCTTGAGCTTTGGCCACCAGAATTGTATTAGTTCATCTTTGGGACCAAGCGACCCTTTGTGCCAAATTCGAAGACACCGCGTCATGGCATTCCTGAGATGGGACAGATGTGAGGTTACAGTGGCCTTGACCTTTAACCCCCAAAATTTAAGCAGTTCATCCTTGAATCCAGGCGACCGTTTGTGCCATTTTTAAAGTCATTCCCTCAAGGTGTTGTTGAGATATTGTGTTCAAGAGAACGGACACCCCAAAAACATAAAGCCTTTGGGATTACAAAAAGTGGTCAAAAAAGTGCTGGAGAGAAAGAAAGACGAGGGGGTGATGTATGTAAGGAAACTGCTTAGCACTCATGCTAATCTGTAGCAAGTCTGAAACCTGATGTTCCCAGAGTCCATTGTCCTCAAAGCCACAATAGAGGACAAACAGACACTGCTGACTGATATAGAATCTTAAACATGAGAGGGAATCCTGCATTGACTTGTAGACTTTATGAAGTTCTGGTTGGCCTACATGGGATAGCTACAGCTGACCTGGAGATGGTTGTCTATGCAGAACAAATTAAGATGTTGTCTTTGGAAACTGTTTGTAAAAGGTTGCATTTAAAAAAAAAAAAAAAAAAAAAACTTGGCAGGTGATTGGATGAACCATCTGTCTACTATGAGCCAATTTGAACCAATCAGATCATTGTTGATTGCCATGCCTTGCTTCCTGTTGCCCTCACACCTAAAACCCCGCCTTTAGCTGCCAGCAGTTTCTCAGATGATGCTGATTGGTCCGAACCATTGCTGGTTGCCTGACCTGAAGCCTGACAAGGTTGTGTGATCTCATGATCTCACGAATCCAGGTGCCTTGTAGAGTAAAACTAGAGCACACAATACTCATCAAAAAGAGGCAAGAAGAGGAAATGACCAGACACACTTTAAGTACCAGTATTGCAGGTCTCGTTGCAGAGAGTGTTAATGCTTGAAGAGAGAGGAGGGGAGGAAGGGGAGAGGAAGCGTGAGGAGGGATGCGAGGTGAAAGCAGACGAGGGGCAGGAGCTCTCTAACGAGAAAGAGACTGGAGGAAGATCAGGCAGAATAGTCATCTACATACTCCTTTTACCGCTGTAGTGCATAACATTAAAATATCTCCCCCTGGGATGCCGCCGCAACGAAACTAATATAAAGTATATATTAATACAAATTACGGTGGGCTGAGCTGGAACACGTGCATGGATAACGGTGTGTAATCCCCTCAGGGGCTGGGATGAGCAGAAAGCAGGCAGAGGCTAACCACAGCAGCAGTTTCTGAATCCCCAACTGGCACGCTGGTGTTGTGCCCTTCAGCTGTGCTCATTAACCTGGTCAAGTATACAGACATAATAATACCATCTGGCAGACACTTCCACCAAAAGCACATCAGAGCAGCCGATAAGCATGAATAGAGCTGAACTTGGACGATCTCATGAGCATCAAGCCGATACTGATCAACCGTGACTTTGTAAATCATATAAAAAAAACATCTGCATCTGCCAATTTATTTTTGTAACGGCTTCTCATCCTCATCTTTTTACCCTTACAAGATCCATGGTTGTATAAAAGATTCTGCAGCCTGCTGGAAAGGTCCAGAGGATTAGCATTAATGATAATTACCACCAATTCTACATGAATTTGCTTCCAGATAACTTGCATTGTGTTGTGATTGTCATCTATTCTTGTTTTACTAAACTATATCTAAACTGTTGTCAAATGAATGATAGAATTTTCCTTCTCAACTATAAAGTGCACAAGAATAAAACCTTTCTATATGTATGAAAGCAAACCTCAGGCAAACTGATACAACTGTCTGTAGAAACTAAATCAATATGGTGGAGCCCTCTAGACAAACAAGCTTCTCACATCCCCTCGTCTGTACTGTCAAAGGATGTTGGGAGGATTCCTTTTAACTGAGGATTAATGCTTCTTCCCTCCCAACATTAATCAGAGGCGACAGTGTTCAGGGAAATGTTTTCCATCCAATTTAAACAAGTTTCCAGGAGAGAACTTTGTGATGATGTTTTAATTCAAACTAAGTTTGCTGGACAGAGCAGTCAGAATAAAAAATACTTACGACACGCCACATTTATGGCAAATAAACTAACCATAATCAACTGTTATATGGTAGTATTTTAGGAAGTGCCCAGCGTGATTACTTATCGACCCCGAAGCTGTTAAATAGCTCAAGAATGAAATCAATCCAACATCACCTTTCCCCATGTTTGTTCTGCAAGAAGTGAATAGTTATGATTGTTGCAACATTTTTTTTAATTTGATATTTAAAACTAAAATATCAGTGAACAGATTTTCTAACTGAGATGTGATTCATTATGATTCAGCGCTGTATAAAGAAAGTTTGATTGAAACTAGATCTTAAACAAAAGTATTTTTTAGTCAACATGAAGATATTTGCATCTGAAACCAAATGGCTCAGGTGTGACTGCTGCTGCTGACTGTTTTAAAGCTGATATTTAATTAAATAAATATTTCAGTGTTTGCTGTGTGGGGAGAAAAAAGACATTTGATCTATTACAGTGTAATGGTGTGTAATCCTGAGTGTGTAGGAGTGTGTGTGTGTGTGTGTGTCTGTGTGTGTGTGTAGCAGGGCAGAGACAGTTTCATCAAAACCTTTTATTTGTATTTATTTAATAAAAATTTATAGTTTGAATATGCATGACTGAGACAGTAAAAAAAAAAAAAAGGGTCTGCTGCTTCATAGAAAAGTAAACTCGGGGGGGGGGGGGTAGCTCAATGTACCAGCTGTAATTATCTGCGCTTTAATGAGATACAAGCATCTCGACTGGATGTAAAAGTGGACATAGCTTCTGGGTAGGAAAAATTAGGACTATTTGGAAGTGCTGTAAACAGCGATACCACCGTGGGCCACTAGGGGTTGGCTCCAGAAAGCCTCCGGCTCCATAGACTCGCATTTATCTTCTCTCATGAAATACAAAGTCAAAACATTTTTTCCACAAGTTCTTATGGTGTTGTTAGCTAAAGTCGTCTGTCTTCTTTTAATTCGTTTTCTGGTGGTCCATCAGAAAATAATCCCATCTTTAACTAGAAAATAATCTTAAAAAAAGCAGTGTTTTTGGGGGCGTGTCTGTTTGATTGACAGGCCTGTGGTCCAGTCAGGTTTCTGCTATCGGTGGGTTGTCGGGTTTCTAATCAGATCTAGTCAGATCCACCGCTCGCTCCTCCCAGCTCGACCAAATTTCACTTCTGGCTCCAAACTAGCAAGATAGCGACGACCAAAATCCAAACTCGAGGCGTAATAATGGCCGTTCACAAACCAGCGGGTGACGTCACTGTTAGCTGCAGCTTGGATACCAATGAGCATCAAGCCAAATCCGTAGCAGTGAACAGTGACTCCAGTCAGGATGGTGGATCATTCTTTAGTACGGGGAACATTTTTTATTCGGCTTTCTGTCACAGCGGACTCTGCAGCCAAATGAGTCAGAGTTATTAAGGAATTAGGGAGCAGTCTTGTGTCTAAATTTGTTCTCTATGTATGGCGATGCTGAAAGGTTTATAAAACAGAGAATTGAGGACAGATTTTAAGGTTGAAGTAAGGAGAGTGTACTCCTTAAACTATGTGACACAACAGCAGAGCAGACGCTAACTGCATAGTTTTCACAAACCGTAAAGTGATTTGATCAGTGTGATTTAAAATAGAAGAAACAATGTGTCTGAGAGTGTGTTTATGAATCTGAGTCAATATGCATTTCTGTGTTTATTAGTAATGAACTGAAGTGATCGGCTCCACCAGATGTGGTTCAGAGTAATCTACTTAAAAACTGTCCTGCTGTTTATATTTGGGATAACACATACGCTGAAAGTTGAACTCTCTGTTTGACGCACATTAACTTCAAATGAAAGAATCCATTAGTGTTTCATCCCTCCACTGCAGGTGCATGAGGCTGCCAAAAACATTTTACGCCTTGCATTTTATCTCAGCTTTTCCCAAGGATAGCTGCTACAAGTGTAAATTAAAACTCCTCTTCCAATTTTGATCAACTCACCGTGAAGCTTTCCTGATAAAAATTCTGCCTGATAGAATTTGAAATTCCCCAAAAACTTAAATAGTAAAATCGCAGTGAATCAATTCGTCTTTAATTTCAGTACAACGCATCTCATTTGTTTCAATACACTTGAGTCACAGAATAGTCACTGATTCCTGCACAGATTTCTGCCTCCAAATAGATTTTCTTAGGGGATGCAACAGGTATTTCTATTTTTCCATCATACCTCTATAAACATATATATTCTGTCAGATTATGGCGGTGTCCCAATTTACATACTTCCCTTAGTGCACTTGTAGCCTAAGTACTCTTACATTTTAGTATACTGACTTAGTGCGTAGCACAAGAATTTGGACAGGGTAGTGTTGTCTCAAGTCGCACATTGCTTTTCTGCTCTCACCAGAAATACCAGAGCATCTGAATGCATCACCTGCCAACATATCTACAGGCTTGAAATTATTTTTCCCAGAAATGAATGTGTTTTCCTGCCCTCCGTTAAAAACACACAAGAAACAGACTGATAGCTTCTATCCAACAGTATGTTGGTACTTGGGGAAAAATAAACCTTTTTGTCGGGCGTCCATCCCTTTCCACTACATAGCCTTGATGTCAAGGGTCATAATTTTACACTGAATTTGTGGAATTTTGTGGAATTTAGTCACTGTTTCATTTAGATACCAGCAGATGTGTCTTACCCTGTGCAGCTTGTCCCTGTCTGAGGCCATGGCCCACGTTCTCCACACAGACCCGCTGTAAAGCCTGGAGCAGAGCTGGTCTCAGATTTGCACACAACTCCGTCTCATAGTCTCTCTGAATGTGCAAAAGAACTTCCATCACACCCAGAACTCGCTCTGCCAGAGGAGCCTCGCCGGTGCAAACTATGTCCTGCAGTCACACATACAGACAGTCATTAAAAAGACTGAGACAACTTGAATTTAGAGTATCTCTTGGTACCAGCATATACACAATGCAGTAAAGCATAAAACACAGGTTCAAGAGTGTTTTCCACAAACACAGTCTCGTTTCAGTCTTTACAGATAGTTATACTTTAGTGTTAAACAATGCAGCACATTATTAAGTTCTTAAATCTATTTGGGTTCTTTGTTTCTCACCAGGAGGGTCAGTATGACAGCCGGGTACTTCTCTGTCAGAGTCAGCAGCTCCTTGGTTTCTGTGTCTGCCTCCTGTTCCTGCCTCTCGTCAGCATGGTTTTCTCTCTTCTCTTTCTTCTCCTGTCTGTCTGCCTGAATCCAAGTATGAAATCCAACCACCTGTTATATTAATTCTGACTTCGCCTTGGGTTTGTTCAAAGGGAATTAAAAAACACACTCTTGTCTAATGCATCTCTAATAGTTGGAGTGAAACAAGTAAAGTGAGCTCAATCAAAATATTAAAATGACTTATTGACAAATACATGCGAGTCTGAGATAGAAGTTACCATAGCCAGCCAGTCATCTGTGTGCTGTGCTTTCTTGGTCAACCAAAGCTCCAGGACCAGGAGTCCAAATTTCTCTGCCAGCTCTGGATAGCGACAGATGAAATGGAGGAGTGCCGGATGGTGAAAATAGAGGGACGAGAAGCTTTGGCAGGAGGAGAGTGCTTTGCCGATGCAGTTCAAAGAAGCCTTGAGTGGGTTGGGAAAGAAAGATTGATCAAGCCAGAGTACTTTCTTTTGACACACCTAATTTAAAAAGTCTGCACTTTTGAAAGTAATTTCCTTCACAATTCAAAAGTGAGACTCCTTTCGAACTGTACAGAGGCAGAGCCCTCAACTCCCCTGTAAACTATTGCTTATTTATAGTCACAGTCAGCATGAAGTATACACTAATAAGCACCTTCACAGCAGCTGAGAGGCTCTTTGAAATAATATAGCACATACTTTTTGAGGAAATGTTATTTGTTGTGTGTAGCTTTAAAAAAGGCAAGCTATAATTAATATTATTTGCAGCTGAATCATATACAGCACAATATGGATTTTGTATCAAAAGATGAGTATGAGCTGTCAAGCTTTGATTGGGAGTATTTCGTAGCCTCCGCATCACTGCATATTATATCATACAGAACCATAGCTCCAGTACAGACTGTTTTATCTCTGTGCACAGGAAAAACATTGTGAACACCATCATCTTGATTAAATATTGACGCATTAATAAAACATTGCTTTTTAGTAAACCTATCCTAAAGAATGTGATTTGGGGATCTTTTCATATTGTTAGGCTGACTCACTGAGCACAAAATAGATTATTTAAAACTGAGGAAGACCACTTGCCTCAGCTGGAGGCTGGAGCTGGAAATGTATTTATATATCTATAAAATGTTATAAGAGGTATGGAGGTTCAACTGAAACACACTAAAATTTTAAATATTACTCATATATTGTAAAACTTTGATGATGCTGCGGTGTTCTAACATCCCGGCTTCAGTTGGTGCAGAACGCTGCAGTGAAGCTTCTGGCTGGTAAACGTAAATTTGAACATGTTTCACTGGATTGGCTGTCTGTCCTGTACAGGATTACTTTTAAAATATTATTGTTCAGGTGTTTAAATGGAGCAGCTCCTGCCTGTCTGTCCGACATGTTGCAGCCCTGTAGCCCATGTCGCTGACTCAGCTCTTTGGACCAGCAGCTCTAAGTTGTTCCTCTATACCAGTGTTCACAACCCATTTAAAAATCGATTCATTTTCAATTGCTTTTCCACATCAAAAACTAGTTAATTTGTTATTTACCGCGCCAACATTTTTGTGTGTGTGCTTTGGCTTATTCTTGCGTTTGATATTGTTTTTATTGCTTTTTTTCTGCTTATGATCAAGTCTAGTTGCCTGTTTTAATACTTTTTGATTATGTGCAGCACTTTGGCCAAACACTGTTGTGTTCTAATGTGCTGTATAAATAAATCTGACTTGATTTAACTGTATAATTTACTTTAATCTGTTTGTAAATTACAGTGTGTTTTGCTGTGTGTTCAGAGTGCTGATAGTTACCCCGTCCAGACAGGGGCTCCTGTCCTGTGTCACTGCGAGCAGGTAGAGGGCAGAGCGGAGCACAGAGCGAGGCAGGCCACAGCTGCCCTGCTTCTGCACTGAGTGCAACAGCCACACCACACAGGAGAACACCGTCTGGTCGGGGAGGAGCCTGACGTACAAACGCACACAATAAGTAACGACATTACTCCCAATATTGGCGAGCTCACATTTGCATACCGTGTGCAAACACTCAGACGGCCGACGCATTCAGCGTGGTCACACACAAACTGTATGTACACTGAGGACAAAGTGCTCCAAGGGCATGTTGATGTCAGAAACTTGCAATCTATCTATCTCTCTGAAAAACAGGACAGAAACACACTAAGTTGGAATGAATATCAAGGACGAGCGCACATATTCTCACATCCTATCTCCGAGTACACAGACGCTGCACTCCCTCAGCTCCCCCACGCTATGCAAATCTCAGGCCACATCTCCCATAATCTTGATGAGACCACACAGCTTTCATCCCCGTCCCCTGCATAGCCGAGGATCCACAGAAGGACAAATTCAACTTTCCAAAGAGGCTGACATACAGTGTCTCTGAGGGCATGAAATATGTATTCAAGAACAGCATAGCTGTGATGCAGCAACCCTGCTGGAACAGGGACGGAGCTACAGCCACACATACAGTCTGATCCTCGATGTGACACCGCTGTACATATCGTCTGGGGTTTCGGTTATGTAAATTCAGTGATGTAGCTCAAATATCATCTTTTCTGCTCTCAAGGGGGGGCATTACAGCAAAGCAAAGTGTCACTTTAAGATATTAAAATTGAGCTCGTGATTATAAATGTCGCTGTTTGGCAATCACATCCAAATTGACAATGAAAATGTCTCCAAATTACTTTAATTGTCCAATATTTCTGATAGCACACAAATAATTATCTAAACTCCGTGTGGAGGAGGATGTTAAATATTTGATTGTGGCAGTATCATCACAACATACTGTGAAGTTTATACAGACACAACTTTAACAGAGTAGTGGAGCTGCCAGCTGGCTGCCAGCATTACTTTTGGAGTACAGAAAGGTTTGGTGACATCGTGCTTTTTCTATTGATTCCCTATGTGCAGGTAATAGACTGCTACCAGGAGCTACTCAGCAGCCGCCGGGCCAAGAAATGACTGCCCTGATCAAAGGCCTGTTTTGTTGCAGTGCAAATGGACACTGCAAAGGGAGAATAAAGTCAGGACTACTGGATCGAACTTTGCTTGCCTGGAGAAAACCAATCTCCAACAGAACTTTGCACAAGTGCTCAGAATGCGGATCAGCAAAATGCTTCGTACTCATGCTGAAATATTTCTTGATTCCTTCCATTTCCACTAAAAAATAAAACAGCTCAGATTAGGAGACTTTTTGGAACTTTTTCTAACTAATACTTAAAAACTAAAATGAAGGGATTTACCCTTTTTAAGAAGCAAAACATTTGCTTAATGTTATAAATTGCCTGAGTTCATTTCTGCGAATGTAAAATGTGATCAGCGTGAGTCAGGGTGTTTTCTGTTGCTTGATAGTATTCTTTGCAGCCCGGTGGGCACTCCAGACTGTGTGCACTCTATTACCTGTCTCCTTCCTGCAGAGCGAGGTGTAGCATTATCACCAGGCAGTACTGAGTGGCCCTTGACGCTTGATATTCACACAGCAGAGAGGGCCAGTCCGACAGATGACAATACAGAGAGGGAAGGTTGTTTTGCAGAAGATTCTCCACCTCTTCAGCATCTGAAGGAAAACAAAAAACAGTGAGGAAATTAGTTTGATAATCAATGCTAGAAACAAGAGGAGAAAGTTGTAGAAGCACTGAGAGAGAGCAATGAAGGAAGACAGGATATGGATGATAAAGAAAGATGGAAGTAATACAATAAAAAGCAGCAGAAGAGGCCCTGAGGCCATTTTACAGAGAACTATTACTCACCAAGTTTGTGTTTACGACTGAAGCCAAGCCAACAGCAGGCTTATGATAAAAATCACAGAGGGAAGAAAATGAGAGCCGAACTCACACTTTTCCAATCATCCACATTGTATCAAAACATAAAGCCCATATCCATCATAAAAAAAACATGGATGTCATGGACGCCTGAATTAAAGTTGCATGACATTCTTTGAAAAGCAGTATTATGTAATAGAGCAAATTTTTTTTAAAATGTATTTCACAAATGAGGTCCCTAAAGAATGGGAAGAAAAGATGAAAAAAAACACATTGAATGATGGGTGTAGTATCGAAGAAGGAAACTGAGATAGGTGAAGATGAAGACAGGAGGGCCAATATGCTACCTCTAAAGATTGGAGGACTGGAGCAGGGAGCTACAGATGATATATAGAAATAAATGTTGCTGCACAATATGGGAAAAGAGGGAAAAAGACCAGATAAAAGGGATCCCTCTAAAACGGCTAATGGGTAGGATTATTTGCAGTTACCTTGCCTTAATATGTGTTCTCTAAGAAGCAGGTGAGCGAGAGAGGTGGTGGGAAACAGTGAGAACACGAGACTCTAAAGAACTGAGAGGGACCAACACTGAAAGACAAATGAAAACAGGCACTGAATAGAGAAATCGTGCTGTGCAACGCAGCATCCTGCAGGTCTGAGGAAAAAGAGGGGAGAGGTGACCTAAACAAAGGAAAGAGCACCATAGCAGGGAGAGAGAAAAAAGAAGTATGACAAAGAAGACATAGTGGGGAAGGGATAAGGGGCAGCGATCAATGACAACACAGAGGATATACGTAAAGCCCCCACAGGGTGGAAGGAGAGACAAAGTAAAGAGGGAAATAGTAGTTAAAGAAACACAGAGAGGAGCAGAGATAAATGTAAACTTAGTGTTCCGTCTGAACACAGTAATAAATGCAATTTTTTTTTTTTTTAAATACCCAAGTACCAAAAAAAAAAAAAAAAAAGCAAAAATAACAAACAAATATCAAAATGTAATTATTTTTACAGTACACAAAGTGCCAAATTAC
The DNA here is from genome assembly GCF_022577435.1 of Embiotoca jacksoni. Taxonomy (NCBI): domain Eukaryota; kingdom Metazoa; phylum Chordata; class Actinopteri; family Embiotocidae; genus Embiotoca; species Embiotoca jacksoni. Next base: position 10,647,581 of record NW_027185285.1, read on the forward strand.
TGCCGAATAACACCGCAAGGGTCAACTGACTCAATATCTGCCAAAAGTCTCACTAACTTACATGCACGCTAAACTCATACACCAAGTAGAAACCACCTGTAACAAAGCCTTGGCAACACGGCGAGTGTGCAACTATCTCACTGGGGTTATCAAGTGGGAACTTCCCTTCACTGGTGTTTCATTAGTTCGGCCTACGACACCTCAGGAAGGCTCAACAGCAGTCCTGGCATCCAGGACCACTTCCCTCAATACTCACATCCACCACCCTGCTCTACCTGTTTAACATCTAACCTAGAATGACTTGTGCCTACATACTTTGGCAACATTATCTTTTCACAAAGCCACAAGAACATATATGATACGCACAACCACCATAACCATTCTTCCACAAACTCATCCATGACAATTGTGTTCATTCTCATCTTGTGAAGCTAAAAAATTGTATTCAAAAAAAGTCACTCAACTATCAATATCTAGGTTAGTGGGGCTCACATATGTTTAAACATTGTTGATACTTATTGACAAGGAGGTTCCAAAGAGTGAAAAAAAAAACAACACACTGTCCACCACCGTTGGTGCTTGAACCCCTAAAGAAGGGTACAAGAATAAAGAAATGAAATGGGAAAAGGGATGTTGACCGATGGCAAGACAGAGAGCACACCACTGTGGATAGACAGTCAGAAAAAAATGGTATCATAAAAAATGAGGAAAAAGGCCCCCAGCACCAATAAATCCATCCCTTCCGGGGAAATGGTGAAAGAGTAGAGGACATGGAAAAGAATAGAGGGTTGTTCAGAGTCTCAAAGGGAAGACTGGGAGAGGAAAACAGCAAAGGACGGACAGATGAAGCAGTTGAAAGGGGCGACAACAGATGGGACAGAAAACACACGACCTAAAGAGGAGGGTGCAGTGAAATGCTGCCTCGTGCTCAGGTTTCAATCAACGGCAAAATCAGAGGAGAAGAAGAGATCAGAAGAGAGAAGAGAACATTTTTCATGAATAAGATTATCACACAGATACACAAAAGTACAGAGGACACGCACTTCAATAACGTCGGGTTACTTTACGTAATCCCTGGTTCTTTAATAACAGTGAGGTGTTTCGCGATGGAGGATATAGCCCACCGGCATTAGTGGCCAGGGAGAAGGTGCATTAGGTCTGACTTGATGCGCCTGTATGCAGCACTGCATGCTGACGGCTAAAAACGCACAAACGTGTGGGGTGTGGCCCAGCTCGCAGCCGTACAGATATCCTGCACTGACACACCCCTGAAGAGGGCCCATGATGTGGCCACGCTCCTCCCCTTACACCTATAGGCCAGACATATGGTCTCCACAATCCAGCGGGATAATCTCTGGCGGGACAGTGGTTTACCTTTATGAGGAGTGGCTCAGGAAACAAACAACTGATCAGTTTTCCTGAATTCTGCTGTTCTACTGACGTAGGCCTTCAGCGCACGCACAGGCCATCATGTGTTAAAAACTCTGGTCCTCCATCGTGGAAAATGGAGAGGGGTACACCTCTCCTTAGCTTAGTGAGCCCCGGGGAGAACCGCAAACAGGAAGGGTGGATGGACAAAGCCTGCAAGTCACTGACGCGCTCGGCTGTGGTTGAAGCCAAAAGCAGACTGACGCCAGGAAACTGCGTTCAGCCACGTGCTTCTTTACGGGACGCCTAAAAACTGTGAAGCAGCTAGCCAGCTAGCCTGAGGGAGGAATTGTAGTTTCTCACGGGAAGAAAGCAAAAATGAGTTGGAAGGGGCAAGTCGGCCGTGATAATATGAGGGGGGGGGCGTAGCCGGAGCACAGCTCCACCTGTCTGTAGTAGTTGGTTCCACCGAGGCAAATTCCAGTGAAACGCCGAACGAAGTTAGAAAAAGACCTCACAACAGTTAATCAGCAAAATCAGAGAGCAATTTAACCAGCAGAACACTGATGAGGAGAAACACAAACAAATGGCCAAAATCTGGTTAACAAAGTTGAAAATAATGATAAAAATTAATCTGTTGAAGAAGATAAATAAACAACGTACCATCTAACGGTAAAATTCAAGATGAGAGCGAAGAAAAATGAGGCAAAGCAAGAGGCTGAAAATGAAACTGAAGCAGATAAGGATGATAAAAGGGAGAAAGATGGTGACAGACAGAAAAAGGGACAAACAGGAGTCTGGCGACGCCAAACTCATTATTCACAGTCAAAAACACGCAAACAAACACGCACGCTGCATACTTGCTCGTACAAACTCTTGCATCTCATTACCTCAAAGAAATATTTGACTCAACTCTGGTGTCAGTGTCACCACACGTCCCCCGGGAACAACTGCAGCGCCCAATGAGACTGTTTTTTTTTTGCTTTTTGTTTCGGGGTATGTTACAGTAATGAGGACAGAGATTAGAAGGGGAATAGTGTCGAGTTTTAGCATTTCATTTTGTGTACTTACCTGTAATTACTTGAGTCTAACACAATCTGAGGCGATGGGCCTTCAATTAAGAGACTTAGCCTGAGCTTTTTCACACAAAGTCATTTTACATGCTCAGAAGATGTACAGTACACTCCTGAGTCCCTTCCTTTCTTTCTGTATAGAAGCTAGAGCTGTTGATAGAGACCTTGCAAATATCTTTCAGAAATAGCAATAACAGCTTGTCTGATGAGTGTCAGAGGCTCACACCCTCCGCCTTTTTATCTTTATGTTGTCATCAAACATCAATGACATTAAGCAGGATTCTAATTCCTATTGGACCCACTGTTCGGGTTTAGATAATGTAGGCTGTCATTCCCTATCTTCCTACGCCAGATTTCCTCATCTTTGCCAAAGTGAGCATTCAAGTCCCCCAGCAAGGCAATAGTCTGTTGGTCGGACCCCCAAAAACTCACTTCGGAAAGACTGAATACTCTATCTAGTGAATACCTCTCAAACATTTGCACCAGCTCCTTTCCCCTCAGCAAGATGCTAAGAGCCCAGTCTCCCTCCCCTCTATAACCACCTGAAAGCCTTTGCACCCAACCTCTATGATGGACTTTGCGGGTGGTGGGGCTGCCTCCCATGCTGCCATTTTGGGGTGAACCTGGCTGGGGAGGGGGAGGGGGGGGGGAGGGGTTGACCAGGCCAACAGGAAATGCTATCCCCAGGCCTGGCTCCAGGAGTAGGTCCTGGTGAGTTTTTTTTCTCCTTCTCCATAACTGTTAGTCTGGATATTCACTCCATATGTTTAAGAATGGAGCACACTGCTTTGAACGACATAGCTCTGGAGATCCCTTAACCAAGCAACCTCCTCTGCTTCAACAAAACTACAGTCTAAGAAGGGCTTAAGAGAACAGGTGAGTCTAATAGGGATGAGAATCTCGCTTCATGTTAATGAAGTCAATATAATGAGAAAAGAAAGAGAGAGCGTGAGTATAGGTGGGCAAGAGAGAATGAGCATGCAATAAAGAAAAACTGAATAAAAGCTGAAAAGGAATTTTATTCAGCTTATTCAAATACTGTATCATTTTGTTAGTTTGTGACGGTGATTGTAGAGAAATAAATGTTAAGATATTTCTCCACAGAAAACTTGATTCAATAAATACATACGTACTAAAGTCAGCTAGACTTAGTCTGTTTCATATTAACTGTACCTACATTTATGTCTTGGTGACAAATTTGACTGGTGATGTATTTAAATGCATATTACAAATCTCAAAATATTATATATCAGCGGCATTATCAATGACAAACAGCAAGTCAAGTGTTTCCAGCGGTAGGAGGAGTTTTGAGGCACTGCGGTGAAAACTTGTCAGACTAAGTTTTTCTAAAATGAATAACCTACTCTGATAAACTGTAACTCTGACCTAACAGAACGTCACACAAAACAAATGAATCAGTATCAACAGCTCACTTCAACACTTCAGCAGTCTCAGGAAATTAGTGGCATGACATCATTACTTGGAAGCGTAAAGGAACAATGTTTTTTTTTTGCTGGTGCTGCATGCCGCGCTGTGTCGTGCGAGTGTGTGCACATATTTGCATACCATACTGGGAGGAGCCAGAACGAAGGTCGGAGTGTGAAAGCAGACACACACTGAGTTTCTGAAGAAAACCACAGCACGATGCATTCAAATTTGGGTTCCTGAAAGAAATTGGTAAGAAGAAGGAGGAAAACACAGAAAGTGAACACGGATATAAAAAAGATGCAGAAAGAAAGCAGGAAAACTATAGAGTGAAATAAAGAAAAAATGAGGGCACCTGAGACGGAGAACAGATACTTCACAATGCACAATCGAACAAGTGAAGAGCGAACTGTGAAACACAGGACAGGATGCGCCATGACTTGCTCCTTTCAAATATGAAACAGACACGGCATGGTACAGTTTCATTACAGCTCAGAGCAAGGGGGCCTGAAGTCTACTGAGTCAACCACAATGATGACCACACCAACACAAAAGCACAAACAGACACACACACAAAGCCCCAAAAAACCCACACAATTGCAAAAACCCGCTGTAGACTTTGTAGCTGCAAATTCATGGTCTGAGTCGCACTGCTGAGAAAATTGGCTTATTGGAAAAAAGTCAACAGAGACTCAAAAGTGACAGATGCTTGTCAGTGTGTTATCTGTCTCATTGCTCAATATTCTCCAACACAGAATGATAATAAGAAGTTTCTGAGGCACCGGGGCTTCATTCACACACAGCGACATTTTTAGACAGTAGCATTTTGTTAATTGGTGTGTGTCTGTGTGTGTCCTAATGTCATCCTGCTCCAGTTTACCTGTTTCCTGCACAGAGGAGGCCTTTGTGTTCTACAGCCAGCCGGTAGAAACCAGAGGACGCTGGAGGGAAGAGGAGGTGAAGAGGAGAATAACCTCAGATCAGATCCACCCGTCAGTAAATGAAGTAATGAGACAGTAGGAAACGAGGTAGGGCATGAAGATGGTAACCAAAAACACACTTTATATAACAATTTTCAAAACAAATGTTACAAAATATATGATAGGCATAGACAACAAGGTAACTAAAAATGCACACACCCACAAAGAAAAGTGGCCTGGTCAGAAAATACCCCACTTTAATCTCCAGTCAAATTACAGGAACAAGAAACATATTTGTTATTTGACTGGAGGTAATGAGACACTAGTTCTACTTTAGTAGACACTAGTTCTACTTTCTACTTTAACTCTATATGGGAAAGAAAAAAAAGAAGCTGGAGTTAATATCTTGCCTGTTTCAGCACTTCAGTGAAGAAGAGCACTTCGGACTTACTAGAAATAAGGTTTCATTTTATTAAGCTACCAACTCTTTTTTTAGTGCATGTGGACCTGAGACACATCTGCAGACAACTGCTCTGCTTTGATAATCACTCACAGCAGCATGAATATAAAGCTTCAGTTTCTTTATAAAGCCACATGGGCCCGTCAAAATGCCCCAGGCAAAGAGCTTCCTGTCAATAATGGAGTCTCATCATTGTCAACTGGCAGTTCTGGACAGACTGCTCAGTTTTTCTACAATGATAGAAAAACTTCATGCAGGCATTTAGTCTTTGATGAAAGCAGAATCAGCTGTTCATACTGCGATTTAATTTTCAACTGCACAAAATAGACGTTAGTTTTGTAAACATTTACTCGTTACAATGACTCAGAGGAGAACACAATCTGTTTGGTGATAATAAAATGAAATTAAGTAAATTGCTGTTTTTATGATTAGCAGGAAACTATGCTTTCTGGTAAAATAGCCTGTTTCTGTTTATCCCACATAGTGAGTCATTTATTCAAACAACAAATAAACAGGGTCTTAACAGCCCCAGCTGGATTCAAACAGCAGGCCTCTTTAGAAAAATGTTTGGATAGCATGTTTGTGTTTTGTATTCCTGTGGACCAGAGATACAGAGGCCGCTAGTTTCACAGTGGTAATCAGTGATGCTAAAACTGAGTGCGTTTGCAATTGTTTACGTGTCTGAAACTTCCTGAGTAACTCAAGTCAACTCAACAGTGACTTTAATATTTTTCTTACATTGCATACTGGCACTATAATAATCACAAGGACTGTCAGCCTATCAAGCTGAGAGGCCCTCCAGATAACCGCAAAGATACTGTGTGTATCCACTTCTGCATCAGTCAAAGCAGACTGGTTTATTCCTACGATAATGATCACGATTGCTTCATCCTGTGTCGACGCCAAGCGGAGAACACTCTAAGACAGAATATATGATACTTTATGAATGTACGATTGACTCATTTAACGCTTACTGTTGCTTTGAGTTTAAAAATTTAAAAATTAAATTAAATCTGCCCAATCCTGTGTAAAGAATTAATGAAAATGTTGTACACGGTTTGAATGTTGACAATAAAGTGAACAAGCTTGCAAGTTTCAACACCGTGTCTCGTATTTTTAAAACACACATCGACCCATTGATTATCTTAAAAAAAACCTTTCGCATTTAAATCATAAAACATGTAACAGCGCTGTGGGATCTAAAGTAACATTCATAAATTTGAAAAGGTATCTCCTACAACGTAAGAAACACTGACATGTTCTCTGTATATACACAACTCACCTAGTTTCTTTGCAAAGACCGGCATGAGGGATGGAAGAAGGGTAAACAGGGAGGACAGGATGGAGTAGAAGTACTGCAGTGTCTGGGTGTTGGGTGTACGCTCACACATCCTCTACACACACAGGGAGTCACAGACAAACACAACACATAAAATGGAAGCAATTTTTTCTAATGTGATTGAGTTTCAGCCTGAAGAGAGCCAACACAATAATACATAAAAACAATTACCAGTTCCGACAGCAGAGGCGCTGATCGATAGACACACGTGTCCATGTGTACACAAAACTAATGAAGACAGAGGATGTGTGGCTGTGCTTATTAATAGAGTCATTTAGGGGAACCGCCAGACGGCGTACGATAATTATTGTGACCCATTTCTCAGAAAAGAGATACCAGCAACTGTTCATTTCATCAAGTGTTTGGTTGCAGCTGTGATAGCGAGACAGAAGGTTAACAGGAGACGATAATAAATTGGACATGTGCATCTGTGTGTGTGTGTGTGTGTGTGTGTGTGTGTGTGTGTGTGTGTGTGTGTGTGTGTGTGATTGTGGTCAGCTCTTACAATAACGGTGGGTATCCAGACGGAGTCGCAGCAGCGCAGCAGACATTGACACAGAGAATCCAGTGAGTCCTGAGCACTGCTTTGTTTGTATGGAGCTGTGAACGTGTTCTCCTTCAGAACAGGCTCTGATGCACACTCCTCGGCCAACCTGGACACACACAGACATCAAAAACACACTTTCACTTACAGATGAAAATGACACAGAGACCTTTACACAAGAAAGACAGGAACACATGTAAGGATATAAATAAGGATTTGTTTTGTTGGGCTGAAAACATTTAATTCAGTGACTTGTCTAATATTCACAAAACAGCACTTGGTTCAATTCTTCAATTCATCAATAGCAGGTATGATCTTGTGGTTTTGAGCAAAGATAACTTTGCCAAAGTATGTAGGCACAAGTCATTCTAGGTTAGATGTTAAACAGGTAGAGCAGGGTGGTGGGTGTGAGTATTGAGGGGAGTGGTCCTGGATGCCAGGAGTGCTGTTGAGCCTTCCTGAGGTGTCGTAGGCCGAACTAGATGAAACACCAGCGAAGTGAAGTTCCCACTCGATAACCCCAGTGAGATACTTCACACTCTCACCTTGTTGCTACAGCTTTGTACCAGGTAGTGTTTTACTTGGGTGTCTGACGATAGCATGCATCGTGTTAGCATAGCAATCGGTGAATTATTGAGTGGTAGGTGCAGGCAGGTAGTACTATTGAGTCAGCCCTTTCAGTGTTATTCCATATTAATATGGCACCAAAGTGTAGTTGTCATAAAAAATGAAGACAGCAGACAAAGAACAATGTAAGACTGGACACTTTGTACATTAAAGAGGTATTCAATACTCCGTTCTTACCTGCAGGCAGCTTGAAAACATGCCAGAGCCTGGAGCAGAAATCCTTCACACTTTGTACACTGGCTGCTGAGATCTGACCTCTTTAGACTCCCCTGAAGGATAACAGACAGAGATGGGGGGAAAAAAACATAAGAAGAGGTGATTAAAAAAAGAGTAAATGTGCAAAATACAATTATGTCACAAAGAACTTTATTCACTTTGACAAGTATAATGTAAAACACTTAAACATCACTAAGACAGAAGCAGAGAAAACCAGAAACATGAGGTGCTCAGTGGTTTGCTAAAACTTCCTCAAGGCAAACTAAAAGTTCTTCGTTATGGCTTCTTCAAACTCCCTCCACATTTGAGGTTTTGGGTCCACGATCGCCACAGCTGCAGCCCCTCTAGCCTGCTGGCACCTGTCTGTTGCTTCAGGAGATCCCTGTGCCAGCCACACACGAAAGGCCTTGTTCTTCAAGGGTTGCAGCTGTAAATGGCTCCGACGACCTTCCGAGCCCAAATCCTGACAGCTTTGAACATGGCCTACTTGGATTTAACGTCGCCATCCTCCCCCAGAATGCATGAGAAGCTCTTCTGAAGGTGGGAGTCAAAGATCTCGAGAACATTAGGGCTTAACCAGATGTTCCCAGTTCACCCACACTACCCGTTTTAGTTTGTTCCAACTCACTACCAGCTGGTGATCAGCTGACACCTCTGCTCCTCTCTTCAACCAACTGTCGATCATTGATCTTAAGACGGAAGGTGTTCTGGTACCCAGAATGCTTTTGCACCACGTTCTGCTTGGATATGGTCTTCCTCATGATCGATAGTAGCAGACAAGTCAAACAAAAGAACAACCCCTCCAATCAGCCCCCTCCAGGTTTATCTATCGTTGCCTACGTAATGATGAAGCCCGAGAAGACTCCCCTTTGCATGACCCAATCCAAGAAGACCGAGCACAGACAACAGTCAGAGCCTTCTTCTTACAGTCACACTGAGACAACCCTTTTGCTCTCTGTGGAAAACTCCACCACAGCAGCGCCCAGCTGGGGAGCTGTGAGAATTCCCACACAAGCCAGGCGTCATTCACTCTGGGCAACCGGGACAAAGGCTAGAGTTCAGCACCTCTCAAGGAGTTTGGTTCCAGAGCCAGTGCTGTGCATGGAGGTAAGCCCAACTACATTTTGTTGGTACGGCTCCTCCTCCTTCTCCAGCACCAACTCTGGTTCTTTCCCCAGCACCAACTCTGGTTCTTTCCCCAGCACCAACTCTGGTTCTTTCCCCACCAAAGAGGACACAGTCCACGTCCCAATAGCTAGTCTGTGTCTACGGCTCCCCGCCCACCTCACCGCCATGGCTGTCCTTGCAGGTGGTGGGCTCGCAGGGTGCTGCCTCAGAAGAACTAGTTTATTTCTTGTAACATTAATCCATGCCAACTAGGCAAACTGAATTTTGTTGGCAGTCACATTTACTGTCGTTGATGTACCACACTTTCAGTTTAGCTTCAGACAGGAATCAGGATTTTTAACAAACACAGCATGAAAAACAAACGGAAAGCACATTAATTTCTTAATGAGAGGAATGAATTTCCTTTGATCAAATATGTCAATCACGTACAGCGGGCAAAATAAGTATTGAACATGTCACCATTTTTCTCAGTAAATATATTTCCAAAGGTGCTATTGACATGACATTTTCACCAGATGTTGGTAACAACCCAAGTATAATCCATACATACAAAGAAACCAAAACAAATAAGTTCAGAAATTAAGTATTTAACACGCTTACTGATATTTAATACTTTGTACAAAAGCCTTTGTTGGTAATGACAGCTTCAAGACGCCTCCTGTATGGAGAAGCTAGTCGTATGCATTGCTCAGGTGTGATTTGGGCCGATTCTTCCACACAAACAGTCTTCAAATCTTGAAGGTTCATTGGGCCGCTTCTATGAACTCTGATCTTCAGTTCTTTCCATAGATTTTCAATTGGATTGAAGTCAGGTGATTGGCTGGGCGATTCTAGCAGCTTTATTTTCTTTCTCTGAAACCAATTGAGAGTTTCCTTGGCTGTGTTTGGGATCATTGTCTTGCAGAAATGTCCACCCTCATTTCATCTTCATCATCCTGGTAGATGGCAGCAGATTTTTATCAAGAATGTCTCAGTGCATTTTTCCATTCATCCTTCCTTCAATTATGTGAAGTTTGCCAGTACCGTATGCTGAAAAGCAGCTCACACCATGATGTTCCCACCTCCAAACTTCACTGTTGGTTTGGTGTTTTTAGGGTGATGTGCAGTGCCATACTTTTCCCCTGTGTCATTTCACATTATTACACATAACTTAATTATTAAACTTATTTGTTTTGGTTTCTTTGTATGTATGGATTACTTGGGTTGTTACCAACATCTGGTGAAAATGTCATGTCAATAGCACCTTTGGAAATATATTTACTGAGAAAAACGGTGACGTGTTCAATACTTATTTTACCCGTTGTATGTACTGAGTGACATATAACCAGACAGCTTCAAGGACAGACAGTTAAGGATGTCAGTGTCATTTCTTAAAGCAATGATTGACACAGAAAACAGTCTCTAAGGATGACCACTGAAGAAGGCGGCACAGATACACACAGATACAAGTTCTCTTCTCTTCTTGTCCCAGTTTATGAATTTTGCTTATTATAGCTTTATTTTTGTACGTGAATAAAATCAAACTCACAGAGCTTTGCCGATAAGCGGAGGAGGGCAGAGGCAGCTCAGAGAATCTGTTCGTGATGGTCTCTATCAGTCGCTCTATCTGCCTGTACAGGACTGGTCTGGACTGGTGGTTCAATCTGGAGGATTCAGAAAGCGGCAGCTGTTTACACAAAGGACAGATCTGATATTATTCAGGGTGGGAAGGGAGCGTGGTGAAAGGAAGAGACAGACAGGCAGGCAGGCAGGCAGGCAGCATAGTCGGACATACTGTGCATGTCTGAGTAGTTGTGTGTACGTGTGTGTTGCACTAAACTGAACCAGATGAGTCCAGTGTAGTCGAGGTTTGTCAGAGGGCGTCCTTGAAAAAAGGCCAGCGAGATATCTATCTATTTGCAAGTGTGTGTGTCTGTGAGGGTGTGTCTATAATGTACCTGTGATATTTGTGTGGGTGTACTTGTATACACATTTGTTTTGTCTGACTTGTGTGATGCACCTGCGTGCGACTTCAACTTTTGTTATTTGTATATCTGTTCATCACTAACAAGCAAAGAAGGGATATTGAGAAATAGAAATAGAAACAGAACTTTGTCGTTCACAAAACATATTTAGAAGTCCTCAGGATGTGGCTGGCTAAGTATCCTTGAAAGTGTGACTCATTAATGCATCAACAGTATGATATTCTTGTGTATTACCGGAACAAGGCGGAGGCAGCGCTGGCAGCCTGTGTGGCCACCAGCAGGCAGGAGGCGGAGACTCCAGCAACCACAGCCTCTGACACTGCCACAAACCCCGGGCCGCTGGGGAACAGACGCACGCTGGGAGGCTGTCTGTGACAGAAACAGAGACACGTGCACGCACGCACGCACACACACACACGCACACACACACACACACACAAAACCATATAAATAAAGCATTTGCCACCAAACCCAGAAATTACAGAGTATTTATTAAAAAATAAGTGAGTGCCTACGTGTTACTGAAGATTTGAAGCTGTGGAAACACAATCGTGACAGAACAACAGACATTTATGATAAGTTCTGCTAGAATCACCGTTGTAAGCAAATCATTTAATACCAACTCAGTTAAAAATTACATGATACTGTGGATTTGCTTGTGACAGTGACAGCTATGCCAAAAGTAGAAAGAAAGGGTGAGTCGTTGAGGAATTATTGATGAGTTTAGTTAATTTATTTAGTTAATAAAGGCCCATCAAAAAACTTTGAGTCTTTGACGTGCTGTGCCAGTGCCAGCAGTGAGTGTTTGCTGAGTTGCAATGAACCAGCCTTCCCTCTGTGTCACTCACATACACACACACACTATTATTTTCTCCCTTTAAAGGCAGGTACACAAAATAAACAAATAGTACTGACCTATTGGCATTAATAACATCACTAGAGTTCATCTCCACATCGCAGCACCACTACAGCTGTGAAGTTGTGGCTCACTGTTGCCATAACAGTGGTTGCATAGATCATCCACACAGGTCCCACAAATATAGAAAAACAAGTCCCCACACACACACACACACACACACACACACACACACACACACACACACACACACACACACACACACAGTTTGCTTGGTCAGCACTCTAAGAGCTCTGGCCTACCCCCTTTTTTTCCCCCCACAGTGTAAAGGACAAATTTCCCTCCTCGATTATGAAATCTCTTATCCCCTGTATCATTGCCATGTGACAGGGGGAACATTCCATTAAAATTATGTCAACCTTGCAGAAATAGGGTGGTGTTTTAGTAGCTCGTGATATATTTTCCTCTCCGAGACAGCACAGAGTTAACTTAAATCGAATTAAACTTCGCAGCGCACCATACTTAACATGTTTTACAGGAGGTCGCCCCTCCTTGTCGGTGCAGCTGAAGTTGTATGTGCTGTTTAGTTCATGAATAAATATGCATGAGACTAAAACATATTTTTGCATAACTGGGTGTGTGTGATTAAATGACATGCATACCCTTCAAAATTATAACTTAGAGCACACAGAAGGGTGACTCACCTGATTCACCAAATCAACAACATAGTGTATCTTTGCACAGGGCTATAGTATAAATGATGATTCATAAATTAACCGCAAACTTTTTAAGTGTGACAAATCTTTCTAATAAAAATGTATTCACTGTGATGTCTGTGGATTATCCCGAGTAACCAAGACCGTGTTTCCACCTGCCATTAATAATCTATCCTGATGCGTCCTGGCGAGATCGGATCACAAGTGGCCGGCAAAAGTAGACGTGAACACGCCCAGGACGCTACGAGATCCGATCTGCTCAGGCCGCTTTCGGAGAGGGTCGAGGATGCTTGTGGCCACATTCTTTTAGCAGTGTGTACGCAATGCGTCCTGGGCCACATTGCAAGACTGTCTACTCAGCTGACGTACCCTGAATAAGCAATGAAATTAAATGCAGCTCCACGTTCCTATTTGTATCTGACCTGGTGCTCCGATGTGTTGACATACCTTTGCAGCAGGCTGGTTAGTTGTTGTTTTTTTCCTCCCTCCATTCAACCGTTCACCAGAAGACCTCTGCCTGCTCCTCTCTTTTTTCTCCTCTTTCTCTTAATAAAGCAGCTGTTTAGCGATTTGAAACACAAGCTGCTATGTGAGGCTTGTTTCATGAAAAGAATTTCCCCTTGTGGGATCAATAAAGTCCGTCCATCCATCCATCTATCTATAAAGCCTCCTCTGGGTTTATCTTAATTCATCTGACCCAAATTGTTGGGGTCCTCACAGTTCAGGTTGTGATTATAAACTCAAGTGTTCAGACATCTCACAGATGGAGCATTATAATGAGGTGCAGTGAGCAGACATGTCTCGTTTTGTTAAATGCCTGTTGCTTAAACTTCTCTTTTCATGTATCTGTTTGTGTACACGTGCTTATTTACGTATACATGTATATATTTCCATGGTGTTTGTGTTAATTTGCATATAGAGCAGGGAATTAAAATTCGATCACAAGTGTTCACTTGTAACGCATGTAGAGACGCATGATAATGCCAGGTGGGAACAGATGTCTTAAATCTAGACACTTATGATCCGATCAGGTCTTTCTGAAATGACAGTTGCAGCTGTTTAGACACTGTAAACCATAATCACTTCATTTTTTTATGTCGTGACAATGCTCTGTTGGAGGTGTGAAGAAGCCGAGTGGTAGTGACATCGTGGTTAAGTGAGCAGTGGAATATTTTTTGGCACTGGGACAGCTCAAATAAATGAATAAAGAAAGAAATAAAATACTTACTTAAAAAAAAAAAAAAAAAAAAAAAAAATGACAGAGCAGTCTCACCTTTCCAGTATTTCAGTGAGGAGCAGAAAACCTTGTTTTGGTACTTCCAGGTTGGTCAGCTGCAGAGCCTCCTTCAGACTGCGCATAAGAGACTCAATACCTGGCAGACACCACAAACACACACACACACACACACACACACACACACACACACACACACACACACACACACACACACACTAACACCTTCAAAGAAAAGCTTGACTCAATTTTGCTCATAAGCAGGCAGACAGACTCCCTCATAGGTACACAAACACGCGTCTAATCTTGCTCAGTGCCAGCGTTTTCAGAGTGGTTTGATGTCTAATATCTGCAACACTACAGGGTACGGCACCTAAAATGAATGACCGAGGCTCCTAAATGTAATGCACACACACACCAACACTCATGCATGTTAAACAAACAGTGGAAGTGGTACATCTTTCTAATTCACTGCTGTAATGAGCCTGTGCTCATACTGACCGAGAGCAAGAACCTAATCGCAACAAGGAGTGGTATCAGCAGATATCCTGAGCACTGCTTAATCAAGTCTGGGCTCAAAGTGTTTATCACAAAATTTCTCTGGGGTGGTGATGTAAGTGCTAAAGTGACTAAGGGACCTCAAACACATAAACCATTGTAATAGCACAGATCAAAGGCAAACAAACACACATACATACACATCCATGTCCCAGAACAATATTCGTCATTCATTCAGTAGGAATGCTTCATGTTAAGTTTTTGCCAATATGCAATTACTGCTCAGTGTTTTTTTTTTACCGTTATTCCAGATTGTTTGTATTTTTGCTGCTACTTTTTGTTACATTACAAGTGCACTGACTGTTTAGTTGAAAAAAGTGTACAGTAGCAGTAGTTTTTCCTTCCAGCTGTCGCTCGTAGGAATAAATTGTTGGGTCCCATCTCTACATTCATTTGGGAAATCACTCAAGGAAAGAGCCTCTAAATTTCTAACAGTCAAATTGTCATGACTTCAATAAATTGCTATTCACTCCTCATAATCTCTCCTTTATTAAAATCTAATTTAATGTAAATGTGACGTTTAGAAATAATGGTAACGTCTAAAAACTTCCTCTTTGGAGGTTTTATAAAATTTTCCATCACTGTCAGAAAAATGACATAATGCTGACTGTTTTGTGTAAGTTGTCATAGACCTGTATTTTCGGCAGTTATCCAGCAGAAACTGGAAATCAAAAGGAAACCCCAATATTGAAGACATAAACATGGTTGACATTATCATCTCTCAGGAATGTTTTATGATCTGTTTAAACTCTCTCATCCATAGACTGTATATAAAGATGGGTGTCATGACACCGCCCCAAAAGTGAAGCCAAAATATCTTGGAAATGGGCGCTGCCATCTTTCATCTTTTTCAACCAGAGTCTGAATAGTTTTGTCATTTCTGAGATACTTTGGATTTCACTTTTTGTACAGTGTGAGGAAGTGGCAACACATCCTCCATCTTTATAAACAGTCTCGGCTCTTACCATAGACAGAGTGACACTGGGAGAAGAAGAGTGGGTCCTTCGTTAGTAACACCAAACAGCTGTAGACACACCAAAGCAGCACCTCACTACTACTACAGGCCAGACGGTCAAACAGAAACTCTGTGAAGGATGGACAAATGAAGTTAACAAATGAAGTTGCGAGAACAGGGAACACTAAAAAAAAAGTCGTGCATAGCATCACCATGCCACCTCCAAAACAGGGGAATGATTTCTTGCACATTTATCATGTGGTACACCAAAAATTATGGAAATATCCTTTATAGAAAACCTCTTCATCTGAAATTCTGAGGCGAGAGAGAAATACAAGAAGAATCACTACAGTAGAATAAAAACATAACAACCGGGAATGAAAGATGAGGTGAATTAACAAACAGACAGAATCAGCAAGAGCACACATTTAGACAAAGAGAGGGAGTCAAAAGGAAACACAGGAGAGGGAATTATTTGTAGCAGGCAAATCAAAGGCAGCAACTTGAATAGCTAGCATATCCCAGTGTTTGTGTGTCTGCATGTGCGTGTTACCAGGTACATCAGCCTTGATGAAGGGAGCACTGTACTGACTGGGGGAATGAACCAGAACGGATGCAATACACTTAGAACTGGTCACCTGCAGCGCCTCGTCACCACTCAGCAGCAACTGAAAAGACACACGTTATGGGCTTTGTTTCAATCCTCCATTAAGCTGAAGACACACGGTTCTCAAATAATGTGCAGACTTCCACACTGTTTAAGGACTGACGTACATAAAGTAAAGACTGACTAGTAAAAGTAAAGTAAAGATGAAGCAACATTTTACCGTCTGGTTCTCATCTGCAGTACATCGCCTGTGAGCTGCACAGTTTGTTTGATAGTTTGTATTGAATGCGTTAAAGGGCTGTCAATTATCAGCGCCGTGAGCCAGCAGGCACGGCATATTGATTGATATATCTGAGTGATTTTATGACCATCGTAAACTCCTTTAGGAAATGCCTGTGCCACAAAGACATGGACTAAATAGAGATTATACGTAGGAGGCCATCACAGTGTTGTCAACATCGTTTCAATCTTACGCCTTCACCCCAAATATTAAAAAAGCACTAGTGCACTTGCTTTAACATTAGTCCATGTTTGTCATCATTTGAAGCAACTCAGCCTCTCGCGGTCCACAGAGAAAAACGTATCAGTTTCACAATAACAACTCCAAAATTGTGAGAAGCCTACGTTGTAAATAATGATTATAAAGAGTGACAACGTCTGTATAGTCAGTAGGTTGGGGATGGTTGAATTGATCAAACACCCACGAGATCAGCGTTCAAGTATGTGAGATACATATTTATCTTAACTTCAAGAGGACCCCCTCCCCTCGCCCCCCATCACCATCCTCAATAACACCGTGTCTGCTGTGGAAACCTTCAGGTTTCTGGGATCCACAATCTCCCAGGACCTTAAGTGGGAGTCCAAGTAACACATGGGCATCTAACAATTTTAAAACCATTATTGTGAAACTAAAATGTGTTGCGCTGTGGACCGACGTAACCAATACACATTTTGTTATGCAACATGATTTGACTTCATTAGTAAGGTTAATGTGATTAATGTAAGGAACTATTAGGGGGCAGTGATGCAAAAGTAAGATGAGATGAAGACTTAGCATAAGAGCTTGGACAGAATTAACATGCTGTCTGCAACGGTATTTAGCACCAAGATTAACTACAAAACAAGGCACAAGATAAAAAATTAGGGGAATAAATTAAGCCATTTGCAATTGACTCTAATTAAATTGTTTTATACTCCCATGTTATAGTGTGAAACAAGTAGAGCAAGTAGAGTTTGCAATTTTTAGTTAAGTGTAGACATCATTAAAACTGCGATTTGTCTTTAAAATTTAAAAAGCAATTGAGTGTTTTTTTTGCCCCACTTTCTCTGTAGTTTTCTTAAATTTCTGCATGATTACATTCAGTCGATGTATTTGGTAGGATTACTTATGTTTTGGGAGAGGAATTGTGAGATTCAGGTCATTATTTAGTTGGGAGTTAAATTTGATGGCAACACATCACACTGGGGATTTACACAGACCTCCTAACGTCATGAGCTGTGCTGTAATGTGAGTCATCACTGAGAAAATCTAACGAGATGTAATCTACACGTAGGTTTCCCAGACACGAAGTATAAATATTTGTCCAGCGCAAAACCCCCCTGAATCCCTATTCAAAGGCACATTAATCCAGGATTAGAAGTTCTTGTTATGATTGTCGTCAGTGCCAGAATGTAGGACTTGGTGTTGGGAGCAGGATGTTTAGACAGAGACCTTTTTCAGTATGAGAGGCAGAGGGCAGTGGTCAGGGGGCTGTTGCTCTTGGTTCTGGCTGAGGATCTGGCTGTTGTCGGCGGCGAAGTCCTGGGTCTCATCGCGCATGATCTGACTGCCTGGGCTGTTCATCAGAACTGACACGGCCTCGCCCAGCTTCACGAGCTGCTGCAGCAGACCTAACAGATGAAACACCAGATGAATAAACGCATACTGATGGCATGGTTTAAAAAAAAACAACCAAAAAAACACATACGTACAAATACTAACACATTAGTAAGTCTGAGACATGGTGTGGGGATAGATAAATCCATATGAAGGAGGGGTGGGCTACATGTTTTTCCAGAGGGTCATCCTGATTTAGATAAAGTACCACACAGAAAACAATTGAATTGAAACATCAAATCAATAGTGGTGGATTATGTTAAGCTACATTCATTTGGATAACAACACAAATTGCTTTACAAAAGGCTATCTGCCAGTCCTTGTTTCAAAGAACAAGAACATTGCATAATGCTATAAATATGAACTCAAGGCAGACTGTTTTACAATTATCAAAGTATAATATTTACCGCAAAGCCAAGTTCAGATAGAAATTTGTGAACTGGATTGTCTCAGCTCCCCTAGCCAGCCAGCTGATGGCGTCACCTACGACTCAACTCGTCAACTCTGCATTGGGCAGTTTTAGAACGTCAGACCTGTCACCTCTTTCAACATCCAATCAGCTCAAAGCGAAGAAGAGTTTTGGACAGTAGAAAGAGACGATCACCTCATTAATGTATTTGAGGAGCAGCCATGTCTGTATGACACAACTTTTGAATGAAATTAAATATTACTATCCTGATTCATTCATGGAGTGATTCACCTCAATATTAATTCATGTAATGCAGCCATTTATAGAATTTTTTTAGGGGTTGCTTTGTTTTCCTCGGAGGACGTCACAGACTGGATTGAGATGGTCCTCAGGCCAGTTCGGGCCCTCAGGCCATATATTGCCCATGTGGGATATAGAGAATAAACAAGGTTACAAATGGTTGTTTATTGTGTGCTTTGTTTGTTTGTTTTTAACGATTTGGTGTGAGAGGTACACCAATATTCCCTATAGCATCACTGTCAACACCTTAAATACTCCAGCTTGCATCCTTCCTTCATCTCCAAGTGAACCAATCGGTTTCACATACCACAACAGATTCTTTCAATAACATGTACTTAATAATATATTTTGTCATAATAAAATCCCTTGTCGAATGAGGAATTCTTCACAATGTGCATTAATTTGTAATCATGAAAAGCAAAATGGAACTTGCCAATTAATAGCATGAATAAAATATGATCATCTCAACTTGTAAGGTGTTGCCATTTCTTATAAAGCGCTGAAAAATAGGCTCATATTAAGTCCTAATCATTTGAACACAATCCTAACGGGGAGAAAACAGAACACAGTATTAAAAAAAACCGATACATTAATCATTTGTAATAAACATTAGCAAATGAGGCTGAGTGCCCAAAATCAAAGAGTCATAGTATTATGCTGATGAGCACCAACGCAAATGAGTCCAAACAGACCCCTCATGATGCCTTTTAAAAAGTGCAAACTGATTTAAGTTAATAGCTGTTAAGACAAATACATGCACAGCTGGGATTTTCTTTTCCATTGCCACCATCAGGGAACAAAGTAATAAAGCGAAAACACGAGTTAATTTTTAAACATGAAGAAAAGTACAATGTCTTCAATAATCTTTATACAGTACAGCACTAAAGAAAACTAATAATAATCCTGTTCCTCTCACCATGTTGCTGTTATCATCGGGGCTAGAGAGTGTGCGCTTATTGATATTAAACTAATAACAACAACAGCAACAGCTTAACTGTGTTTACTCTAAACACTGATGTAAACCATCCTTGCACATCTCTCCCTGTGCATCACACTTCTCTCCCTGGTTAACGCAGTGATATAACAATGTTACATTTCTACAAGATAATTCATCTGTTGTATTTTCAACAACTCCTCTGCACCAAGCGTAGACCTCCATTCTGGTTATCACCAAAGCGCACACAGGAGAGCTTCTTGTCATACAAGATAGCAACTCCAGCAAGATAGCAACCCTCTTTCATCTCAGTATAATTCCTCCTCTTCTTCCATCGAGCCTCACCCTTAAGAAGATTTAGGCTATTCAGGAAAGAAAAAAAACTTGATTTTGACATTAATAAACCTGACAAAGTAGTAGAATTTTCTTAAAGTAACTAAAGCAGAAGGGTGTGACAAACTTTTTTGTTTTCCATTTTAAGTGTTGGCTTCTCTATCAGTTCCCATTCACATTGGTCATTTCTTAACACGTTGTGTAAATGACTGAAGATTCAAAGTGTCCTACTTCATCCTCCATGGCTGGCTGAAAAAGCTCAAAGACACCTTAATGCTTCTTGGAATAAATTGCAAGTCATTCCTGTCACTAATCAGCAAAGTGTGTAGCTCTAACAGTCGCTGGCAGAAGGAGACAAACATCCTGCAATGAAGGTTTAAATTAAAATATAATTACTTTAAGGATCAAGTTAATTTGCGCTTAATAAATCTAAATGCAACTAATAATATATGTAATTTTAAAAGATATTCTGGCTACCTTGGTATAAAATCATTGGAATTATTGATCCTTCATATTTATCTGTTTAATGCATGAATATTTAGAAATTTCTAAGAGCCCTTTGATATTACTCATCAATTACTATTTTGTCAACATCTTCTCTTACTTCATTCAACCTAGTTCATCGTTCTTTGTTATTAAAAAAAATAAAATAAAACTGATAAACCTGAGAGATACGTTTCTCACCGACACAATTTCGGATGAGCTGTGGGGAGCTGGCATTGGCTAAAGTCTGCAGCAACAGGATGCACAATCTGTCCCTGATGGCAACTGGCAAAGACTGTGCTGCCGAACCTCGAGGTGTCCCGAACAGCTGGAGCCACACGTAGACTACTGAAGTCTTCAACACTTCATCTGGGTAGAGCAAGGCGGAGCACAGGTGGTCCAGCAGGGGCACTGGTGGACAGAGGGGGGAAACTGATGAGGACAAATATTTAGCCAGAATAAAAAAAAAAGTGGACAGATAATCAATCAAAAAAAGGGGTCAGTTCAACAGCAACCAATGAATATTACATATATAAATGCAACACATCACATCACATAACGTGTGCTTAAATTAGTCAGGTGTCTCAAGAGATACTATAAGAAAATCCAATTATCAAGAAAGGCCTTCGGTCTGTGTGCAAAAAAGTAAGAGAAAATCACATGAGACAGACAAAGACCCCGGAGGAGAGGTAAACATGATATCGTGACAGAAGCAAAGCTAAACAACAACAGGGACAGTGAGATGACAACGTGAGAGAGGATTGAACTGCTGGGGAAAAAGTTAAGCTGAGCTTAAACTTTCAGCTGTGACAGTGTTTGAGACAGCATTGGAGTGAAAGTTGCAGTGACGATAAAAACATTGACGATTTTCTGTTGGCGAGAGAGCGAGTGGAGTAAAATGGCAGGAAAGAGAAAGAGGGGAGATGAAAAAAAAATACATAGGAGAATTGTTTCTTGCAGACAGAAGCTAGGGACTCCCAGGTCTCGCTGTGTGTGACAAAAAACATGATTCAGATTCACAAGAGGGAGACAGACAGACGGGGGACACGAGGTAGAGCGAGACAGAACGCCAGCGTGGGAGAGAGGAACACAGATGTAGGAAGAGAGACAAGCTCAGATACTCACAAAAACAGAGGGGAGGAGACCAAGAGGGAGAAAGAGGAGTTATCCATATATACTGTACATAGAGAGACAGCCGTCGTTGCACACAGTGTTTGAGTGCATTTACATTCAATTACCCTGAACTTTAGAAAAACATGGGAGTCTTTGAAACATTATCTGTGACTCATTTTTAGCCCCAAAATGCCCAGACAAGCTGTACAATATATAAACTCACACTGACAATAAACCACAATACAAACCTGAAGATGTTTATATTTTCTAAACAATTAAGAGTATCCAGCAAGACAAAAGGTGAAATTCACCAGTCCTCTCACTTCTTAGGAAACTAAATGTATTGGCTTTATACTTTGAGACAAGACGGCTGTCATCAAGTCCCATTAATAGAGCGTAAGTGTATTGATCTATCTGCAATTAGAGAAACTTTCAGCGACGGTGGTCTTCGTTTGGTGATTAGCCCTAGACAATGGACACTTTAATTAAGGCAGGTGTGCAGGAAATACTTTAGCTAATGTATCATCTATGCATAAATGACCTAATAAAAAAAAACATAAAAAACATTAAAAACGATATAGTTGAGGATGTCTGTTACTAATTTTTGTATTTCAAAGATAATGAAGAAAACGCTGGCACAGTCGTACACATGATGGAAGGGCAGACGGACGAAGACACAAATGTGGCTACAAAGAGGAAAGAGAATCAAATTTGAAGACATATTGTACAACGTAGTGAATCTGAGGGATAAACAGTGTTAAAAGAGCACGGCAGCGCTGGACGTGGTAGAAGACAGAGGAACACATGGAGAGAGAGAGAGAAACGAGTTGACATAGTAGGAGAGCTGAGCCCGAGCATGGCTGCTCTGTGAAGCACATCAAAACCCGTGTGAGGCAGGAGAGACTCCCAGACATGTTTGATTGAACCAAAATATATGAGACGTCCAAGATGAGAGCCGGGCATTAAGAGAGAAGGAGAGAGTGAAGGAGGGGAGGAGGGAAACCCTCCACAGACACATGGTGGAAATGTAATGAACAAAACATGAGTGGTTGAAGAATAGGTGGAACATAAAAGTCTTCCTGTTGTTTAATGCCACCTTTTTATGACGCAAACACACAGGTAGGCATAACAAAGAGAAACCCCCCCAAAAAAGATGTGACGCTTTTTAGGGCATGTTTTGAGAGAGAAAACCAACCTCGGTTGCTGTTTTGTTGTCCCACTGTGACGCTGTGTTCTCTGAACTACCACGCTGCTCCTCTTATGATCTACTTTCAATGGGATTTCTCTGTTCTGCAATCCTCGCTTTTGCCTTGATCTTTGGCTTTTCACTCTTCCAGCTTCCAGTGTCTACACAGAAAGTATATTTGTTCGAGCCACCAAAATTCATCCTCCTCAAGGCAAACATTTTATTATTTATTATTTTTGTGTGTTTGCATGTCTTCAAAATTTCTGCATAGATATTACAGACCTGAGTTTACAGGTTCTCCCTTACTCTAAACTAAAAACAAAAGGTCAACACTGTGGAAGGCTCTTCACAATCTGCATTCTCTGTTGAAGCTTTTAAAAGGCAGCTAAAGACTCATGTATTCCTTTCTTTTGATCCCTATCATCTAGTAGTTGTAATTTTTGTGCATTGTTGTTCCTGATTTTTGCTGTTTTATAATGAACATTCTATCATAATTTTATCATTATCATTTTTTTTACCATCTTATTCTTGTGAGGCACTTTGGCTTTATTCAGACTGCAGGCAAATTGGATTTGTCTCTCAAATCAGATCTTTAGGACAGACTATCTGCACTGTTATTTGTAAGTGAGCAGATTAGATTTGGTGTATCCAGACATCACCAACCTATCTGTAAGGGGTTGCTGTGGTAACGATATACGCACAGCTACACTGGTGACGTGGTTTTCCAACGCTGAAGCAGCTGGCATGAAAGTGGCAGCAGACAACTGTTGTTGTCGTCATTGTCCTCTATAGTGGCAAAATCTCCACTCTCTGATAGCGCTCTGCTGCTGGGAGCAAATACTCTGCTCTCTCTGTCACTCTCAAAATGACGCTGTCTCAGTGTAGCGTTGCAAGTGATGCAAGAAATCGATGCATCTGTAGAAGTCTGATCAGAATTGCATTTCAAAACACCTCCAAATGTGGTTTGTATCCGGTTTTTGAAAAATGCATTTCATGTAGTTTTTTGCTGTCCAGATTTTCAAACATCAATCTGCATATGACAAAAAAACACATCTGGGCTCAGTCTGAACAAGGCTTTTGTGATATTTGCTCTGTGAAAGGTGCAACGATCAACAAAACTTTACTGCGTAAAGCTGAAATGCCAAATGCTGCATTAATGTGTAGCCCTATTAGAGAAGTTATGTCCTCAATCACTTAACACTTAACTTAATTTTGGATTTGTGATCATCTTAACCTGTGAGAAACACTGAAGCATGTACTATTGTCCTCCCCTTATGCTCCTCATTATCTTTGTCTGCCTTCCTCTTTCTTTATCTCATCAGTGCTTCATGTGTGCTCCCTGCTTCCCTCATTTCATCTGTATCCACTCTTCAGTCAGGACCCGGGGGAGTACGACACCAGCAGCGCAGAAACAAGAGGGTTGAGAAAGATAAAGAGAAAAATAAAAGACTGATTCGGGCAGAGAAAAGTGAAGCGGTGAGAAAAACAGAGGGGTTAATCAGTTAGTTGACAGTGAGTCGGAGAGAGAGCGAAATCTGTTGGGCGCTCTGGGCTCGTGTTGTCATTGCTGCGCTGTTGTCGTTAGTCCAAACAGCTCCACCGAGACTTGTTGAGTGACAGTCCACAGACAGACACACACAGTCAATAATGGCAGCCCACATCTTGCATCAGCATCGCAACAACCCACCGCAACCTGCAGCTGCTCGGGGGAGCTTGTAAAACTCATGAAAATACATGGGAGGAGGACGCACACAGCATAGCAGAGAAACTACAATTCCTGCTCGTTTCGTGTAAGTGCTCAGGCATGAAGCAAACACACACACACACACACACACACACACACACACACACACACACACACACACACACACACACACAGGTGTAAGTGATTAACAATTTCCCATCAAACAATGTGGTGAGATGGTCCAGTGAGTAGGCAGGCATCGTCCAGGTGGTTGTAGCAGAGATGAAATCAGCAGTTGTGTGTGGGAGGGCTGGTGAGGTGCACTATTGTTCTGCCTCACTATATTACACATGTACTGAGATATAAATATAACCATATGCTGTGTATGGGGAGTTCCAGAGAAAAAGCTGGATGAACTTGTATTTGTAGCTTTTTTGAAAACCTGCAGCAGGTGCTGGTGGTGTGGGATTGCCTATGCAGATAGAATTTTAAGTACGGTTATCTCAGTGCAGCCGGAGAGCAACTGAAAAGGTCATAACACCGAGAGAAATTGAATTGAGAAAGTTTAGGGGAAAGGATATGAAAGATACAGTCTTGTGACTTCTTTTTCTTTCATTTCTCAGAGGTACAGGCAGTGGAGTCCGGTTCAGCATGTGAAACACTGTTTTTAAAGCGGACACAGTAAGAATAGTTTTACACATTTGAGATACAATTCAAAAGCTCTGTTGAAAAGGTCAATTGAATTGTGGCTTTTCTTGTGTTGAGAGAAAAAAGTTTTTCATATCGTTATCTTCCATTTGAGATTTTATTTCTAACATATTTCCTGGACCTGGCTTACATTTTTTATTTCATTTCTTTTCTGATGCCGTGGTCAAGACAAAAAAAATAAAGAGATGTGACGGCATCATGAGCTACCTGAAACCTGACCTGATCTTGTTCAACTGCATTATTAAATTTGACCTGAACTGACCTGTGCCACAGTTTTTTGTGGATAGTCTACACATCCCCAAAGGGAAATTGATGTCTTTGCTACACAAGGTCAGTGGTAGTGGTCTGCTGCAGGGCAGCACGTTTACAGTTGAAAGGGATTCAGCTTCAGGTTGTAAAGCCTATTCGAGCCACATTAAGAGGACGAAGGGTTTTTGATAAATAAAGTCTAAATGTCAAGAATAAAGTCGACATTTCAAGATTTAAGTCAAACTTTTAAGGATGAATCTAATGACTAGCTTTAGTGCACACTTCTACAAAATGCCTTGCATTGATGAACTGGTGAAATTGTACTTAGGATTCAGTAAGAAGGACACTCTCCTCGTTTAGCACATAAACGCAGTGCGGTGATAAGCATTATGACTTTGAAGAGAATGTGCAGAAAATTGTGTCTGTTCAGAGGGAGAAACCAGAGAAACGTGAAAGAGGTGGCAGCATTTGTTGCATACTGAAACAGACAGATGGAGGTGTAACTGAGTGACTGAGTGTCTGTTGCAGGGTCTCACCATACTGAGTCACAAGACTGTAGTTCACATCGGGGACTGCTTTTATGAGGTTCCCCAAGAAGCTGAATGTAGGCAGCAAACGCTTCACACCGAGCTGGTCACTCAGCTAGAAAGGGGATGCAAAAAATAATAATCAATAGCGTCTCACACACAACAATGTAGAGGGCACTGTGTGGATGAACACGGCTCAGGCACATACTGGCCTTACGAAGTGCAATCAACAGAAAGAATTTATATGGAGCCAAACCCGGTGGGAGGAACGATCGTGTTGTTGAGGGCAAGAAACTTGTGCTTTTTCAGCATGCTGTGAGCAGGCGTGTTGCTAGGTTGGAGAATTAAAGTGCCATCGTGTCACAGTTCAGGTTGTTTGCGCTGAACGTTTTCCATCAGACACCTCAGAACATCACAGTAGAACTCTGTGCTGACAGTCAGACGACCTCAAGCTGCACAACCCGGTGACTGTCGAAGAAAACCCACCCGGTTGCTCCTGACCTGATGCCCCTTCTTTGGTTTTGGACAGTGACGTTCTGCCTTTCTTGAAATGAGCCCACTCAAAACACCTCGCCCGGCTCATTGCTGTAGACTTTCTGATCATGTCAAGTGTCCGTGTGACAAGTTCCCAAGTTTGACACAAAGTCTGATGTCCGCTCTCTGCTCAAGTTCACGGTGTCACCGTAAATGCGCACATGCCAGTGGACACAAAAACGCGTGTACTGAAGTGTCGATGTTGACAACAAAACTTAGAATACTTCCTCAGCTGGCCTGCTCTGTGCATGTCACTGTACTGTGCTCCACTCGCACACAACAGGACCAGTAAGGGAACTTTTTGATTACCCTTGTATAAAGCTTGACAGCCCATAGGATTACATAATAGCACAAGATCAGCAGTGCCATATAGGCAAAGATGATTGTTTTTAAAACAAACACAAGGGCCACCAGGCCAGAGTGAGATCAAAAACTCACCTTTTGTTTTTACTAATGAAAACAGTGATGAGTCAGCAAGCACTGATGTTATTGCTCTTAAAGTTGGCTTTGAAAAATTACGGCGAGTTGTGTCCTAATACCAGATGCAGCCTGATCTCACCAGAGGAGCCTCACGGCTGGAAAAGGTTCATTTAACACAAATTCCCCTAATTCATTTAACAAACTGCTTATTTCTCAAGTACAATATTCTCACCATAATGTTCTTTCGAGACATTTTGGCATCTAATCAGGCTCTATTCTAGACATAAATGAGACCTGTCTGTCTGCCTGCCTGGTGCTCTACCTCTCTGTCATCATTGCCGTTCACAGTCTACCATTTTCCACCTGCAGCGCCGGCTCCAGAGTGATGTTTCTCCCCTCCCCCTGAGGTGACACACCAGCAGCAAGAGGGAGACAAGCACACCGTCTGTTTACTAAACAGCCCTGGGAGGATGTGATGTTGGTAACACAAGTGCTGTTAATGTTGGGTATGTTCCTGCGCCTGCATGTATAAATGAGAGGGCGTGTTTCCCAATATGTCTGCAAGTGTGTTTGTCTTACCTGCTTGTGTATCTCGTCCAAAACAGAGCGAAACGACAACTCACTCTGGAGCTCTAAAAGCAGCTGTACCAGCACTGCCACACATAAACACACGCACACATGTATTCATGTACACAGACATCAAACAGAAACCAAAGAGGCATTCATGAAATAAACATCATAGTGAAGTAGTTTCACGCTTTTGCAGAAAAATCTCTGCTATTGTGAGAAAGAAGAAAGCGAAATCACAGTTCAATGTATCTATTGTTCCAATATTAATAAATAATCCAGAGTTTCATTTTTCTCAATTTTTCTTTAGGTTTTTATTTAGTCAGTGTTTGTCTTGTGAGCGACTGTGATGGTGCTTGAAGAATTATTATGTTATTATATGCTTCAAACAGACCACAGTGTTCATTGACATAACATCAGATGGCATTGCCATAAGGACAAGATCCTTGTGGGCCTCTCAGCTAAAACCAAAGCTCCCATTAAGTTGGCTGTTTTACACGTTCGCTAAGCCGATGTTAGAAATGTTTTCTGTCTTTCTTCTCTTCACACACAGATTGCATTATTTATGGGGCTCAGATGAGTTTCAAAATGTGCACTTCACACACTGTCTGTGCAATGAGCACAAGCAGTGTCAGATTTTAAGCACTTTAATAACTATTATAGCTAAAGTGGTCCTCGAGGCGATTTAAGACAGCGACCATAAAATCATGCTGTCATTTGCATTTACCAAAACATTTTAGCATCTTGAAATTCTGCAGTGGGCCAAATCTGTCTGAGTACTAAAAAAAACAAACTGGGACTTTGCTAAGTGGATAACATTGAGGATCCAGAAAATGCTGCAAATAGTTGCTTAAATCGTTCATTAAACACAAAAAGAAATCTGTTTCAGCTGTGCACAATGCAGCAGGACAAGATTTTCTACATGTCAAATGAAGTCTAAGCCTTTAAAAGGATGAGTAAAGGTAAGACCACCTTAGTTACAAGCAATGACTGTAATTACAAACAGAGAAAAAGAGCGACTCAGCATGTGTGTGATCTCATAAGAACTGCACACAGTGTGTCTATGTTTGTGAGCAGGATGTGAGTGTGTGTCATCCAAAAACTACAAAGAGGCATCTCTTCACCTTGATCAACCTTCTCCAGAGTGACTGGGTCCTGCACAGTCTGAAGCATCCCTGGGGACAGCAGAGCGAAGACAGACCTGATTTAAAATGCATACTTCACAAACCCCTTGCATGGCACAATCTCAAAAGGTTATATTAAGAAAAAAAAAAGCAAGAAAATGAATATAATCTCACAGGAAAAGGGACCAAAGTAGGTTAAGAACATAACAGAATACAATTTACAAAGACATTAGATGATGATTCATGTTAGAGGAGAGTGGAGATCTAATTAATCACAGTGACAAACTGTTACATCTACTCTACCTTACACAAATTTGACAAGATATCCAACACAGTATGTAAACAGAAGTCAAATTAAATTAGATGTGAAGCAGGTGGAGCAGAAGTGGTGGGTGTGAGTATTGAGGGGAGTAGTTCTGGGACGCCAGGACTGCGGCTAAACCTTCCCGAGGTGCAGAAGAAGGGAGGTGGCCAGTCGATAACCCCACGGAGATACTGCACACTCTCAACATGTTGCGGAGGCTTTGCGTACGCAAACAGTCGTATCAAGGTAATGTTAGAAGAGCATCCTGTGAGTTAGCGAGGCGTTTTGATCGATGAAGATAGGTAGTAACATTGAGGCAATTTTTGAGGTGTCGGTGTGCAATAATATGGCACGTTGCATGTGCTTTAAGTACTTTAAGAGATTAGATGGCGATTAATGTTAAAGGGGAGTGAAAATCTAACTGATTGCAGTGTACATACTGTTGCATCTACTCTGCCATGCATTAGTTTGGCTGGATGTCATAAAGGTCAGTAAAAAAAAAAAAAAAAAAAAAAAAAAAAAAAAAAAAAGCAGTAATGTAAGAAATGATCTCAATTCCATGGCTGCGTCTGTACATGTTATCCTATTAGCATGTAGATAAGAAAAAAACAGTGTGTGGTGGTGTTTCAAAGGCACATTTCATGTTGGATTATGCTCTCATTGGCATATAGTGACGCCCAGCTCAGCAGACCATCCCACAAGCACTGTAATGGCTCTTTTAATGTCCTGTCATATTGGTCAGAGCTTTTTACCAGCTTACCATTTGTTGCCACATATCCTCTTACTGGGCTAATTTGATTAGACCTCAAAGGCTGCAATAACCTAATATTTGACCAGTGAGGAAGAAGCATCAGTGACATCATCTGATTACGTGGCATCATAAAAACACACTGGGGTATAATTGTCTTTACCTGTCATTCTCATAACATCTCCAACAGAAGACTCGGTAATGCAGGTTGGGGAGGAGGAAGATATACTGGCCCAGGCAGTAAAGTATCAACCACAACGCAAGGCTAATAAAGACACTCTCCTCGGACATATTAAAGCATGATCTCATAGGGTCTTTGGCTGCACTGGGTGGTGGTCATAATATCTATGACTTTATATACATCCAACATGTATCAAAGACTCATAAATCACTGTATTTTGTTATCTATTGTGTTGATCATTCAGACTATAACAGTATAAAAAGCATATAACAAAAAAAAAAAAAAACACATTTTAATAACGACAGTCAGGATATCTTTTCAGTTTTCAAATTATGTTTTCTTCAATTACATCATTTAGCTTGTGTGTTTTGGTGCGAATAGCTGGTATTTTGTGCTTCTAAATCTTCTTTTTTTTTGTATGAAAAATAATCATTTCCACAAAATACGAGCTTAAAAGCATCTGAAACACTAATTAAACTGACAACAGCTAAACTGTCCACTTGACTGCAGCCTTTGTTGATATTTTTTGTTTGCTAATTCAACTACAAAATGAAACCCAGTTTCATCTCAGATCTAATGCAGCTGTCATGACTAATGAACATCACTTTTATGGACCAGACCCAGTTTAATACCGAGCACTTTGTAAAGGGCCAAATATCTGCACAGTTCATCAGCAAATCAATGTCCTGGTTTAATGCAACCACCACAGACAGCAGACACGTCTCTTGATATAAAGCTTATAACATGAAAGAAAAGCAGTGAACCGTAGGTCAACTCTATTACATATGTCGATCCTTTTTCTTTTTTTTTTTAACAGCACTTTGTTGAACAATGTGATAATGTCTGTATCTTACTTTTCGGGTAATGTGATAAAATCAGCTGTCTCCATTGTTCAGTCTGACCTTGCAGAGAAACTGTAATGTGACTGCAGCAGCAGCACGACAGCAGACTGACACAGCGGAGATTAGTTCCTACAAAAGTAAATGTTACACAATCGAACTCAAGCCAGCAAGATGTTCACACAACCCGTGCTGTTTAGTGATGGTCAACAATGAACGGACGGTATGTGCTCTGTCACACTTTCTGCCGACGCCTCTTGTTTTGTGATGAATAATCGACCTTCCAAACACACGCCCGCATTATCATCGATCAGCCTAACTAAGGAAACTATGTGCACCTCAGTAGAGATAACGAGTGTAAAAGTCCAGCGTTTGCTTCTCATAGACCTTCCTTAAGATTCTTAATGTCACGCTGCGTGCGCTGCTTCTCACCCAGCAGCGAAGCTGTAAAATGGAGAGAGACACCGGGGTCCTGTCGGAGCAGCTCACTCAAGGCCCCTGGAGACCACTTCAGCACCCCGCTGATACCGGACAAGGCAAAAGACTTCCTCACCATCTGTATCACACCGGCAGAGAGGGGGAGAAAGACATAGTGGTGGAAATGAGTAGGATAATGGCATTTTCACACATATTTCCTGGTCGATGACACATAAGGTCCAGACAAATGATCAAAGTGCACGGTAGAAGGGTTCATTCAAAACCTCCATTGAGCCGCAGTGAGTTCATCTTCCTCACCGCGACATCTTCGGCCTCCATCATTTCAATGACACAGGCCACGCAGAGCAGCACCCCGCCCCCCTCTGAAGGCCCCAGACGGCCACTCCATTTCGGGTCGTGCCTGAAGTGGACTTTGTCATAAACAATATCCCCGCTGGTCATTGTGGTCCTTTGACCTGTTGAAACAAAACAGCAAGTCTTTACGTTATCTCCCCCGCGAGTGGAAATGTAAACATACGTCACCACTTGCAACTTTCCCAAAAAATGCTCCTCTTCAGCAAAGTTGCTGTTAATGTTTTTTCTTTTTTTTTCTTTTTTTTTTAAGTTTTATGTAAAAAAATGTCGACGTTTCGACCAGTTCTATCACATAAAATACCTTTTTTTTTTTCCAATACAGCGAAGTAACCGTTAAACTAATAAATGATGTCGCAGATGAACATCCGGTGTAATATTAGCTTTCAGGTCGCGCGTGAACAGCAGCGCGTGTCAAAACTCAAAACTTTATTGGACAGTATAACAGCTTACAATTCACAGCGTAAGTAATGGAACATTTTTAAGAGAACTGCTAACATATATATATATATTACCTTTATGATATAAAGGTATGCATGAGAAAAAAAAAACATTTTTTTTAAATAACTTAAGTTTAAAAAAATTAAATAATTATATTGATACAATAGGCTATAGGCTATAAGTAAGGCATTTCATTTGTCATCAGAGGTTTTTAGATGTTTAAATACATTTCTTTTTACGTCCGCTAATGCATTTACTTTACTTCACTTCACTTACTGTTTGTGAGAAGAAATAAGTGGTTTCAAATTACAAAGGAAAAAAACATTGGGCTGTAAGAAAGATAACATTCTTTTCAGATTTGTCACTGATTATTTGTCGAAGGCTATTAATAGCAGAGTAGCAGATAATATCTTGAAGGGTAATGAGATACGTTACTGATAGATGTTTCATCGCCACAAAAAGAGCTTGAGTTTGCATCTATATTTTTTGGAGATAATCGCACTGAATATATCAGTTTGAAATAAATGTCTTTTATTGTAGGCTACCAATACAAAAGGAGACAAAAGCCTGAATCTTTTCCAGTTTATATAGCCTAATCTTCCAAATGTGATTGCCAATAGAATTCTTATGAAGTATTTGGTAAGCCTGTTATGATTACAGTTTCTGTCATAGGCCTTTATGTTCATACCATTCATAATCAATGAAGATGGTGCATCTGGGATGCCACCTCCACCAGACCATAAGTAACTATTGATTAAGTGTTTTATTTCAAATGCACTTTAAGTTACAAATTGTATTTCCTGTATTTCCTATATTCCTATATTTATAAAACTTCTTGTGGAAATATTTCCTTAATTATTAAATGTAGATGACATGGTTTTACATTAATTTAATTTTCTATCTTTCTTGTTGATACAAAGAAATAATTTCAGTAATTTACACAGCCATGATATCAAAAGTTTAAAAATCTTTCGGGGCCTGGCTGATGTTATCTTTTAGTATGATTATATTAAAAAGTATGTATCAGCACCAATTTATCCTCCAAGTAATGTCATTGCTAAATAATATGCTGCAAGTGTGCTGTATGATGGGGTGCATGAGTTTATTTTGCAGTATCATTTAGCAGTGAAAGCCACAATTTGGTTATTGCCATGACAACAAAAGCCTCTCGGCAACTGAGCTGCTACGTGATAGGTGTGTGGGGGCGAGTATCAGCTACTACCAACATATCAGTTTATAATCTCTTTCTATTTCTCCTTAAACAGAGTTCACTGCACATCAAAGTAGTGCATCACATGGAGTGCAGCCAGCTCAGCTCTCAGTGTTTCTCTGTGACAATGTGAGCGCTGTGTGCTAATCACTCATCGTTTCTCAATGTGCAATATGTTTTAACTCTGACAAATGTGATGGGCTCCTGTGAGCATACGGGAGGCAATGTGTACTGCATTGGGACTGTTTGCAGGAAGTGGTCAAAGCGTGTTTCGGGTGACTACGAAGAGGAGCAGACCTCTGACAAACAGTGATAAAGTATTTCTCAAGTCTCCATTTGTGCTCGGACAGGAGGTAGATCCATCAGTCTGTGCAGTTTTATTGGCCCCTGAGAGAAACATATACCAACAGAAAAGAGACAGAGAGCCCTCCTCACAGCTCAGGTGGGACGCAATCTGTCAACTTTATTTGACAACTGTTTCACACAGACAGTTCTTCAGGGGGCAGTGCAGCACAGATACAAATAGATGCAGCTCTTGTCCAAGCATAAGTGGAGACTTAACATGCAAACATTTGTGACATCACTGCTGGTCCTTTGTCTTTCCCTCATTTATTGAGAACCACTTCCTTTTCAGCCCCTAGACGAATTCATACAATTCATGTGTTGATTATGAAACATATTCCACCACCTATACAGCAGCCATTAATGGGGGTATCAATGGAACCTTTTTTCCAGCCCTCAACCCACAATGTCACATCATCACTCTGCTCACAGTACTGTAACATTTACAACTGACTGACTCCTGTGACAAAGATTTTTAGAGTAGTGGCAACATCAACTCCATTTTTTTTTTCAAAGATAATGCAAGCGAATATCCTGTAGGTTATATTTAACTGCACAGACTGAAAGAAATGTTGCACTGGTGATTCACTGTTCACAAACAATATATACGTTGTCCTGTATTCACAGGAGTAGGACTGTCTATGAACACATCATCTCTCACTAGAAAGACTGCAAACCTGTTTAATTCCTGTCAAAATCAAATTCTGGAAAATATTTAACTACAACGCTGCTTTTGGTTATTAAAAAAACAAAAAGTTCGGTTCTGGGAAGTTAAATGAGAGGAATGAAAGTAGGAAGTGGGCGGAACAAGGAAGATGTGTATGTGTGTGTGTGTGTGTGTGTGTGTGTGTGTGTGCGAGAATCATCGCTCTCTCACCCGGTTGTCGCGTTCAGGTGCGCTTCACCCTCAGAGGTAAAAACTTTCTGAAGCCCGTACGATGGATTATATCAGATCAAGACGGAGTCATTTATGAAAAGAAAAAAAGTTTGGCGCACCGGTGCAGCGTTAGAGAAAAGGCTGATTAAAGTGAAAATATCGACCGACGGTAAGAGATTCAACTCTTCATCATTACAGAGGCAAGGGGTGTCGGTGCTACAGCTACCATTAACTATGGTCGTTTTATATTTTTCAAATGGTAGTCTACAATGCCTTTAGGATTACAAAAAAAAACATAGTTTTCTTAGGTTTTAGAAACATTAGATCAAGTTGGATCTTCCATATGATCTTTTATGTTGATTTTAATTTTACCTATTGCAAATTGTGGCCTTAAATAATCTGTGAGGAGCATAACTGCAGTGTGCAAAGTGACTCTTTTTTTTGGAAACCCGTGAAGTTGATACCCTCTGTGGGTGGGTAACACCAAACGAATGTGCTGCATTAGTTCCCGAGTTCAGATATTTCCATGCACTGCTGAATTTAAGGGCCACAGCGTTTAGCAGACTGACAAACTAAAAATTAATATTTGCAAATATGCAGCGCACTCAGCTCTCAGTATGTCAGCCACAGCACAAGAGGTAAGAAAAATAACCATCACTCCGACCTGATATAGGCTACGTAGAAAAACCACAATGAGTCTGCAGTGTATATCTGTTCATGGCTCAAAAGGTTTTTTTTAAGTGACTAACAACAACCCTGCTCACATGACTGTTATTCTCTTGGCTGCAGTGCAAACATACTTTTCCCCTGTTTTGCCTTAACTTATCTTCAGGCAGACTAAAATAAAGGGCAAACACTTGAAGCTTATCTCCTCCCTCAAATGTCTCATCAGCACTTTCCACCACTGATGCAAGACAAAATAAATAAACAGGGGAAAAGTGTACCAATAACAATGGTTGGTGTTGCCCCTATCCACCTGTAGCCACCCACCCAGACAGTGCAGGTACTGTGTGAGTCACACAGAGAAGCAGCAGGTACAGCGGTGATGTGTCACTCAGATGTGGCGTCACTGCGACCAGAGCCCTAATGCTCTGTCCTCAGCTAACACCACCAAGGGGAGTATTTGTTTTCACACAAGGACAGTGCACCACTCAGTGCAGCAAGACTTGAGATGAAAATTGAAAAAAAAAAAGGAAAAAAGACTGAAATTGGAGGCTTTTGTTTAGATGGGAAAATAGTGACAAGAGAGAGATGACAGAGTGTGAGTGTCCCCCTCTCACAAAGATGCTCCTCGTATCTGAAGGCTCAGGGCATGACGCAAATCGAAAATCACTCCAAATTGTCAGGCCCAGAAAAGAGAGGAAAGAAAGAAAGAAAGAATTAGAAGAAGGACAAGCAGCAAATGGAAGACACTTTCTGACTGAAGGAGGATGGAGAGAAGGAACTGTGCCAGACTGCACTTTGCAGTGTTGAAAATTAAAAAAAAAAATTGTAAGACAGATTTCCAGTCACAGAAGTGACTGACTGTGATGATAAAAAGCCAATGGAATTGATAATGAACCATCATTACCACGTTGGTGATGGATTTTTTTTTTTCATCCTCGTGCTGATGATATGAGGAGATTCACATTTATTAACAGGACAGAATCTTGGCTCTTCTGCACCAGTTTGCCTTTCTTTCTTTAATTAGATTGATGGGTCTGTTGCTTTGTGTGCCGGGAGACTCCATTCAGAGCGAATAAAACCCATGTCACACAATCGCGCACAAAAGTAGGAACAAATGGGGAGAAGAGTAAGAACCGCAAAAAAATAGATGCTTCAAGCCATTTTCATCCACTCTGTACAGGCATTGTAACTTTTATCCATTCATCCACCCACATAACAGCACTTCTTTGCTCAGCCTGTATTCAAGTCAGCAGAAAATTGTCTATTCTGGAGAAAATTGTTTGAGCCTGACTCTATAGTCTGTTTTCATTTCCCTCTTTTTTTTGTTTCTCACCTTATTCTGCACTATATTACACAGCAAGTTTCTATCGACTGTTACCTTTAATTCTCTCCTCTCTTTGTGCCTCTAAAGTTTAAGTGTCCTCATCTTTCTTTCCATGAACTAACCAATTTGTCTCAACCATTTCTTCTCCTGTCTTCTGCAGACCTCCCCCCTCTGCTCTCTTGTCATGTCTGTATCCATGAGGAACCCACCCCAGCGCCGGCGCTCCCTGGGTCCTGTCTCACCCAAACGCATCTACAGAAACCTGTCGGTCAGACTGAGGGGAGGAGAGTCATCTGTTGCTGCGGAACTGGACACACCCAAAAACCTCAGCAAGTCTGCAGATGCTGTAAGATATATTGGGTGTCATTTTAAAGGGGACGTCCTCTAGCTTGATGTCACGATGGTTGAGATTATGAGCTGACTCCGAGTCACTCTGCCCTCATGAGACCAGACAATACATTTTGGGAACACGTATCTCTTGTCTGTATTTTAATAAGCATATAGTCTACAGTGGTAAAACCTGGAGTCCTGCGTAGAGGACATCCTGCCTTTCCAGTGATATTTCAGACTGTGTCTATCACAACAAGAGTTCTAAAATCTTAGACATTAAAGGTTTTCAGTCCATCAGTATTTCTGATATTTATAACTGCTGACAAAAAATTGTGGCATTGAAAAATGCTCAGCTAACAGTTTCAATGTCCTGTTAAAGTTTGAAGTTTGAATTTTGCATTTTTTATTCTTTTTGTTGTTGTTGTTGTTGTTGTTGTCAATGTCCTAAAGGAAACCCATAAAGAATAGACAAACAATCTTTCAAAAAAATTACTATGACACAAATTTTCTTTCCAAAGGCCTATTTTATCTAATAGTAACTGAAATTGCCAAACTTTCCTGGTCTCAGGAGGCTACTGTGTGAATGAATCATCCAAGGCTGCTTTGATTCACGACTTGATTTATGTGTCTTACTGTCTCACCCAGTGCCTCTTTCTTTGTATAGCAACTCCCTTCATTCTACCAAGTAAAGTAAACCTCCCTCTTCCTCCTCACTCCTTCACCTGTCCACCCTCCCATCGCCCCGATCCCTTTCTTCTGCTCCCCATTAGTACAAGACGCTGTGGGAGGCGGTGGAAAATGAGGACACTTTGGCCGTACAAAGCCTTCTGTCCAGAGACCACACCAGCTGTGGAGGAGGAGGAGGAGGAGTAGGAGGAGGAGGAGGGGGAGGAAGCATGTGGGAGAGAGGAGAAAAGAAAGAGAAGGACTGGGAGAGGGAGAAGGAGAAAGGGGTGAACAGGGTAAGCGAGCAGGGCCTGGTGCCCCTGGATGTGGCCGCCCTTACCCACAATTCCCCTCTGCTCCATGTGCTGACGAAGGCGGGGGCCAGACATAACCCTGTTTGTAAGTCTGAAATTATAAAAAGGTAGCAGTGAATGTTTTTAAAATACTATTATAAGGTGTCAAATCAGTGCAAATCACATTCAGAATGCGTCCTTTTTCAACTGTTACCTCCCAGTGTGTCAACCCGCCGACTGGGCTCTGAAGCTGGACGCTCTGGTGGCACTGGCGGGAAAACGGGTGGAAGAGAGGAAGACGGATTTGGTGAGGAAGACGGATTTGGCGAGGAAGGCCGGCGCTGGTCCTCAGACTCAGGCTGAAGCCCACAGACACATCCGCCTCTGGAGACTCAGGCTACAGCTGTACTGCCGGATGAGGGAGAACTTCCAGAACACAGGTAAGTGGTCTTGGATCAACTGTGGCTCAGGACACAAATTCAGTCCCAGGCGTATTTATTTTTCAGTGAACTCTGTTGAACCTTTTTTTTCTAGCTCTTCTTTTCAAAGCCCTCCATCACTGGCGGCAAGACTCAGCCCAACGTCTTGCTTAAGTTTGACTGATTTCCAGTCTGGCCTCTTGTAACTCCTAACTGGCCTCTTGAAAGTCTCCCTCCTGCCCCTTTCAACTCATCCAAAATTCAACAGACCGCTGTGTCATCAGCCTTTCCAAACTCTCCCATGCGCTGCTCTCCCCTCCTGCCAGTGGCTGCCTGCGTTAGATAAAACCTTGGTGCTGGTAGATAAACGAGTTGAAATCACACCAGGAGTACCTTCAAGGCTTTTAGTGCAATCTGTGCTGCCATATCAGACCTCCTGGTTTTCTAACCTCTGCACCAACCTGCTCAAATCTTCTTCCTCTTGGCTCTCCATGGATTCAAATGCTCATGGTTTATTTTGTTAGAATTATGCTATGATGCACCTCTGTACTTTTACTTTAATGGCTCTTTATAAATTGTTTTTCCTTTGCTCTCATTTGATTTCTCTTTAAGGGTTCTCATCCATGACTGTTTTATGAGGGAAATAAGGCTCCATGATTACAAATCTCTCTGGATTCGAGTGTCCACTAAATACCTAAAATTTAAAATATACATATATTTTTGTCTGGGGCACATCACGTGCAGTGATCTATTCACTCCAGGTCACAGTTTAAGTTGAGCAAACAATAAAATCCCTTTGGACTCAAGGGGCAGAACACACCATTTTATCACATTACAGAAAGTCTGGGCTCGTGGTGAGGTTGTGTTTGTGATAATAATGAACAGCTCCCCTTGTGTCTTAAAACAACAACTTAAAACTTCAAGGGAAGAAGATCTACTCTTTATTGGTAACTCTGGTTGGTTTGATTGAGAGCAAGAAAACGACTGCAGGTTGTCTGTAGCGTTGTCGGCATGACGGATGTTTCGCTGCACAATATTAACATTTAAACTAGATACAATAAACTGTAAGCACTCAAATGTGCACAAAATAAAGCACACTGTGGGACTGCACTGTAACCTCTGTGGTTGTTGTTGTCAAATTTACTCTCTGAATTAACTGGTGCTCATTTCTAACATCAGTTTGTCTTTTTATATGTCTCATCCAGAGCTTCCCAGCCCTCCAGGTCATGTGTCCATCCTGATAACCAGCACATCATCTCTGTTTGTGGTGATCAAAGAGCCAGAAGGTAACACCACCGGGCTCATCACCCGCTACAGAGGTAGGTGGTGAATGAGAGGAATATTTTAATATGTTATGGATTGATCGCTCATAATTGGATAAATAAAGGAATTAAAAGCATATTTACTGCTTTGATCTAATATAATCAAAGTCTTGAACATGATTTAGTTTAGCAGTTATAAAATCCTTACATTTATGCATCTAGTTTCGGTTGTTTTTGCTTCTTAGTTTTACAGATCTTTTAATGTCAAACATCACAGCCAAGAGTACATTAAGCCGAGGTACAGCGAGTTCCCCAAAACTGTAAACACTCAAATCTGTAGTTCTCCCTTTTGTGGGTTTTCAGCAAAGCCAGAAAATAATCAGTCAGTGGAATTGTTTTTGTGTTCACAGTGGAATGGAGCACCTCAAACAGCTTTAAACGCATCCTCGGCTCAGCCCAAGTTACCGAGACCAAGAACCCCTCCTATATTATCAAGGGACTGACAGCAGTAAGTCATGCAGCTCACACACACTCACAGGCGAGCACAGGTCCACAGATATCAACTAACACACATGCTGGACATACACATCCAAACTCCCACGTGTAATGGTTTACACATAATCCTGCAGACACATACAATATACAGAGAACGCAGCAACTCTGGACCCGCACACACACTGTATTTATTGCTCTCCCGTCATCAACTACTGCACTGAACCACTTCCCATAAGAGAACACTTATCAACAGCCTTACTTAACCAGATGAATAAATAATGAGAGCGCTATGAGATTTCTGTTGTCCAGCACTGGATTCATAACGATAATGCTCGTTGATAACTCGATGGTCTGGTGTTTCTCCCAATACAGGGAGTGCATTACTTTGTAAGAGTGAGTGCTTACAATGTGAAAGGATGGGGTCCACCTCAGAGCTCTTCTCCAGTCAGTGCTGCCCCCTCCAGTGAGTATACTGAACTGCAAAAACTTTGATGAATGTGGGTGCTTTAAAGGGGTCTAATTCTCTTTCTCTCTGTCCCAATGCAATGAAATTACTTGACTGACATCATCTTTGTTGTGAAATAAGTGAAATCCACTCATGGATGGTAGATTAATGAAATATTAAAACAGTGGAGAATTAGAGATATCATTGTGAGCCAGTGGGCCATGCTGCCTTGAGTTTGAATTTTGCTCAATCTTTCTTGCATGCCTCTCTCACTTCCTGTTACATTACACATTATACTGTCTTCCAAAATGCCAAACAATGCTTTTAAAATGAAGAACCTATTAGTATAAATACACTGTAAGTAAGAATACAACCGTAGCAATGTTCAACATGTTGCATTATCACGATTCAACTTAAAATTCACACCCTGCTGAATAGGAGACAGTCACAGCAGCTCAGAAGGAATCAACCTAAAAACTCTCAGAGTCACAGCACACAGATGGTCTCTTAGGCAAGCACTCTTGCTTCCTAATCACCAAAACAGAAAAAGAAAGAAAGAAAAAACAAAAAAAGCAGCACTAAGGACTCCCCTGCAAATTAGTTTTTGGTGTCTTGAAGGATTTTGTCTCAAACGCATAAAATCATGAGTGACAATCTGTTTCTGTCTTTTCTTCCTGTGCAGGTTGGAGAGATTGCACCGGTGTGAAGTCCCAGCTCAGAAACCACGAGGGCCTTGTGAGGAAACTGCTGGAGGATGCTCGAGACTCACATTACAGAGGATACTGCATAGGTAACACCAGATCCTTTGTGATATATTTTGTTGCAGTTGCTCCAAAAATTTTAATGTTAAATAAGTTAAGGAAGCATTCATGTGTTTATAGAATTAGTGTTTGCAAGTTCTCCCTGTGCCCGCGTGGGTTTTCTCTGGGTATTCCTGCTTCCTCCCACCAACCAAAAGACATGCATGTCAGGTTAATTGGTGATTCTTAATTACATTACATTACATTTCATTTAGCTGACACTTTTATCCAAAGCGACTTACAATAAGTGCATTTCAACCATGAGGGTACAAAACCCAGAACAACAGGAATCAAGAAAATACAATTTCTTTAAGAAAGCCAAACTACAAAGTGCTATCAGTAAGTGCCATTTTAAGTGCTACTAAAGTTCTACTATTCAAGGTAAAGTCGGAAGAGGTGTGTTTTTAGTTTGCGGGGGAAGATGTACAGAGTTTCCGCTGTCCTGATGTCGGTGGGGAGCTCATTCCACCATTTAGGAGCCAAGACAGCAAACAGACTTGATTTTATAGAGTGTTTAGCTCGCAGTGAGGGAGCAACAAGCCGATTGGTAGAAGCAGAGCGGAGGGAGCGGGCTGGGATGTAAGGTTGGACCATGTCCTGGATGTAGACTGGACCCGATCTGTTCACAGCATGGTACGCAAGTACCAATGTTTTGAAACGGATGCGGGCAGCTACTGGTAACCAGTGAAGGGAGCGGAGGAGGAGCGGAGTAGTGTGAGTGAATTTAGGAGGTTAAAGACCAGTCGAGCTGCGGCATTCTGGATGAGCTGCAGAGGTCGGATGGCACTAACAGGTAGACCTGCCAGGAGGGAGTTACAGTAGTCTAGACGTGAGATGACCAGAGCCTGGACCAGAACCTGTGACGCCTTCTGAGTGAGAAGGGGACGTATTCTCCTGATGTTGTGCAGCATGTATCTACAGGAACGTGTCATTGTAGTGATGTTGGCAGAAAGAGAGAGTTGACTGTCGAGTGTCTCCCAGGTTCCTAGCAGTCAGGGTCGGGGATAACACAGAGTTGTCCAAGGTAATAGTCAGGTCGAGGGTGGGAGAGTCTTTCCCTGGAAGGAAGAGCAGTTCGGTCTTATCGAGGTTGATTTTCAGGTGATGTGTGGACATCCACTGAGATGTCAGTCAGGCAGGCAGAGATTCGTGCTGCTACCTGTGTTTCAGATTGGGGAAAAGAGAGGATCAGTTGGGTGTCATCAGCATAGCAGTGGTAGGAAAAGCTATGAGAGTGAATGACAGAGCCGAGAGAGTTGGTGTACAGAGAGAAGAGGAGGGGACCCAGGACGGAGCCTTGAGGGACACCAGTAGTGAGAGGACAAGGTTCAGACACAGATCCTCTCCAAGTTACCCGGTAGGTGTGGTCGTTGAGGTAGAATGAGAACAGGGAGAGAGCAGAGCCTGAGACACCGAGGTCCTGAAGGGAGGAAAGAAGGATCTGGTGGTTCACTGTGTCAAATGCAGCAGAAAGGTCAAGAAGGATCAGGACAGAGGACAGAGAGGCTGCTCTGGCAGTGTGAAGCTGCTCAGAGACAGCAAGGAGGGCCGTCTCTGTTGAGTGGCCTGCCTTGAAACCAGACTGGTGGTCAAGAAGGTTATTATGGTGGAGATAGGAGGAGAGTTGGTTAAAGATAGCTCGTTCGAGAGTTTTGGAAAGAAAGGGAAGAAGAGAGACGGGTCTGTAGTTGTTTACTTCAGCCGGGTTGAGGGGGGGTTTCTTCAGGAGAGGGTTCACTCTCGCCTCCTTCAGAGAGTTCGGGAAACAGCCAGTTGACAGAGAAGTGTTGATGAGATGGGTGAGAAAAGGAAGAAGGTCTGGAGCAATAGACTGGAGAATGTGAGATGGGATGGGGTCGAGGGGGCAGGTGGTTGGGCAGGCGGAGGTTACCAAGGTGAGAACTTGATTGGGAGACAGGGGGGTGAAAGAGGAAAGCGAAGGGGATGAAGATAAAGATGATGGACATGTAGTTACAGAAGCTGGGTTTGAAAATGAGGAGCGTATGTCATCTATCTTTTTAGTAAAGTAGTTGACAAAGTGGCTTGGTAGAAGGGTGGAGGGAGGAGGGGGAGTGGGGTCAAAGAGGTTGGCAAAGATGGAGAATAGCTTTTTGGGATTGGAAAATGAGGATTGAATTCTGGTTAGGGAGAAGGAGCTTTTGGCTGCAGAAATTGAGGCAGAGAAAGAGGAGAGGAGAGATTGATAAGTGAGCAGGTCATCAGGGTGGTTAGATTTTCCCCATTTCCTTTCTGCCGCTCTCATAGTGGCTCTCTCGGCACGCACCGAGTCAGACAACCACGGTGCTGGGGAGGACTTGTGGACCCGTCGTAACGTAAGAGGACAGAGAGAATCAAGAGAGGAAGACAGAGTAGAAAGGAGAGTGTCTGTGGCTGAGTTAGGGTGCATGAGGGAGAAAGAGTCAGTTGAAGGGAGGGCAGATAAAACAGAGGAGGCCAGAAAGGAGGGAGAGAGGGAGCGAATGTTGCGACAGACAGGTACAGAGTCTGTTGATGTGGGAGGGTTGTCGGTTTGAGAGAGTGGGAGAGTGTAAGAGATAAAGAAGTGGTCAGAGACATGAAGTGGAGTTACAGTGAGGTTAGATGTGGAGCAGTTTCTGGTGAAAATATAGTCCAGGTGGTTACCGGCTTTGTGAGTAGGAGGGGAAGGACTGAGTGAGACAGCAAAGGAAGACAGTAAGAGCAAAAGGCAATTGCCCGTCGGTGTAAACGTGAGTGTGAATGGTTGTCTGCTTCTGTCCGTGTTGGCCCTGTGATGGATTGACGACTTGTCCAGGGTGTGCCCTTTATTCGCCTTAAATCAGCAAGGATAGACTCCGTTGACCCTGTGACCCTGTAGATAATGGATAGAAGGATGGATGGATAAAATTCCATTTGTATTTATTGCCACTGTGTTTTGCCACAATGTTGACATTACAGTGACATTAATACAAAAAACAAATTTACCTCGATTGCAAATTTTGTGTCTCTTGAAGCGATAAAATCAAAGTCTTAATTTACTATGAATGTCTATTATTTGTTCCTCCTGTAAAAACACTCTATCATGCACGAATAATAAAAGAAATGAATTAGAGAATCCACCCTCTTCTTTGTATAATGCCTGCTTTCATGTCTGCCCACGCCACTGTCTAGTATCTGAAGGAAATGCATTTAAATCCTGTATGGTGCTCTTCAGATGGTGTTCCAGTACGACAGAACTGAAATGAAATGTTTATATTTTCCAAGTAACGTAGGTGGACAAGAGTTTTCACCTTATTTTCTGTTGTGATGTATTAAATGCCGGAAAATATAATGAAGATCACTTTACAGAATTTTATTTCTACTTCACGCCATCAGCAGCATGCACTGTACGCATCCATTCTACTCCATACAGGGAAACCCATTTCACCGCCTTCGCCCAGTCAAACATATTGTGCGTGCAGAGTGAATGTATTCTGGCAGATAAAGTGATTTTCATCCAGTCTGATCCTCCTCTCCACAGAGAGCTCTAAGCCCCAGAGTCCCAGCAAGCGTCTGTCAGTGTCTCGAGGCATCAAACAACTGTTCCAGTCCGCCACCAAGTTTGTTCGTCTCCTACAGAGGTAGCGCTCCATCTATCTTTGCTGTCCCACTGTGCCTCGGGGGTATTGAGAAGAACGGATTAAATGTGATGCCATTACAGCAGAGTAGACGACGAGTCCAAACAATTATCTGCTACAGTTATTGAAAAGAACAGTAGTCACATTAGAGCGGCTGTAGCTTCAAGACGAGTGAGGAGATCGTTTGAACACGATGATGGTTGAAATCACTGGACTGTAGCAGGTGACTGATAAGAGTTTCTCCCGGCCTTAAGAGATCAAAGGACCACACTCACCAGAATCAGTATTTAATTATCAATCAAAAGTCCCACTTAGGATAGGGTGTTACTCCATGAATATGAACTATCACATTGTTTTTATAAAGTAGTTGAACTTTGAACAGATTATTCACAACACTAAACATAATTTGCATAAGTTAAAATAAGGTCAATTGTTATTTACAGTTGACAGTGTTTGGAAAATTGAGGTTTCCTACTGGACTATGATGTCGGTTGCTGAAATTAGTTTTCATGCTTTTACTTTACACGAGTGA
Organism: Embiotoca jacksoni; assembly: GCF_022577435.1. Lineage (NCBI taxonomy): Eukaryota > Metazoa > Chordata > Actinopteri > Embiotocidae > Embiotoca > Embiotoca jacksoni. Next base: position 10,692,577 of record NW_027185285.1, read on the forward strand.
TTATAGGCTGTTTTGAAAGATGAATATTCTCTGATGTTGGTCTTATATTTATCTGATGAGACAGTTTGAAAATCCATTGGGCCATGTAAAAAATAAACAGCTATCAATCTATGAAGTTGCATTTATAAAGTGTCACCCAAAAGCAATAACTTTGTAGTTTCTGATAATATTTGAGTCCATATAGACGTGTGAAAGTAGTCTGTCTCTGTAATACAGAGGTATAGTAATAATTTTTTTCTGACTTTGTCTGTGTTCTCCTCTTTATGTGGTCCATCTCATGTTGATGTCAACAGGGGTGTGTACCTGGCAACTGTGTTCTACCACAAGGAGAACATCCTACTAACGGCTGAAGATCAGATCCCACTGGTGGAGATCCAGTACTGCTCCACCTCCATCACCCATGACTTCCTTTGGTTTGCCAAGGTGAGCTGTTGGCAGACACATGTACATATATGTTAATTCAACATATACTGACTTACATTTTAATAAGGAGAAATCATTAGGAGTGGAAAACAATTTATTGAAGGAATGACACTTTGACTTTTTGGCGGTTATACTCCCATGATGAGAGGTCGCTTTGTAGTGTGATGTCCCAAATGGATGTAGGCGATAGGAGAGGAGCACCGGGAGCCTAGACGCTTAAGATGGTGTAGTGGAGTATACAGATTTCAAAATTTGTGTTTATGTAGCGCCAAATCTCCAAATAAGTCCTGTCAGTGCACTTAAGAAAGAAAACCAACAAATCCCACATGAGCAACAGCTGGGAGGAAAAAAAACTCCCTTTCAACAGGAAGAAACCTCCGACAGAACCAGGCCTAAGAGGTGACCGGTCATCTGCCTCGACCGGTTGGGGTAAGGGGAGATCAGAGATGACTGATGGGAAATTGGGTGGAGGCTCCCAGGAAAACCAGACATATCAGGTGCTGATGAGGAGGAGGAGGAGGGTGGCTCATTCGAAGGTCTGAAAGGCAGAATGACAGAATTAAGATGATATTTAAAGAACAGAGACGAAAAACTGATTGGCTAAAAACCACAGGCAAAGAGATCATTGGGCAAACATGGTGACAACAAGATTATGAATGAGTGATCTGACAGCGTGGGAAAGCGGAAGTGACACAGAAGATGGCAACGCAGGATTCATTCACAGAGGTGGAATCAAACCATAACACGAGGTTACTAATCTTCCTCATTGAACTTGCATAAAAACTTCATTTTGAACACAGTCAATATAGACAGAACATGTAATTGGCCAATTGTCATATTTATTAGGCCTACAAATGTAGTTATTGATAACGAAGGCTATGGACTTATCTGTGTGGTTTGCAGCTTCAAATTAAATATATTTTTGTCTTGCAGTTGTCCTGCGCATGGCAGCAAGTGCCCTGGCTCCAGCAGGGCCTCTCCTCCGCTCACTCATCTCCCTCCTCCCTCCTTCAGAACAGGCACAACATTTTAAGAGCTGTTTCCCAGCTGCAGGTATGACGTTAAGCAGCTTACTGTTGAGATAAGAAGCATCAAAATGAGTTAATTGCCATTTTAATTGCCTCTTTACATCCCTTCTTTTTCCTCCTCCTTCGTCTTTTCTTATTTTTGCCAGGCGTGCCTCAATCATGCTACATACCTGCACCAACAGAACTTGTGTTTCGCTCCGTTAATCCCTCATATCCTCATATTTATTCATTTTCATGTTCCTGTTTTACCACATTTCTCTGCCGTCAGTCTTCTCTGGGAACGATGGATCTGGGCCAAGTGTACTACGAGCCACTGAAAGACCGGCAGGGAAACGTACTACTAGTGACTCTTAAGGAATTCTCAAACCCGCCCAGGTAAGAAAAAGTCTCATGTTGCAGTCTGTTAACACCTCTCAAACATTTTTCTACTGCCCACCCAAAGCAGACAGCTTTAAATAAAGGCTTTAACCTCTTTCTTCACATTTTCAAATTTCATTGAATTTTCAATCATTCTACAAGACATTTTTCAATCAAATCAATTTTCCTTGCTCAGTGGAGATAATAACCTGTTCAGGCATCAGGCTGAGCTTATTTAGCCCATTGCTGAGGGACGTTTTACTGGCCTGAATCAATCATTTTTTCCCCCACTGGTGGTTCCGTGTGGCTGCATTTAATTTGTCCCTCACTTGTCTGCTGCAGCCCTCCTGACCCTCCACTGCACTGGATGCCTCTGGCCCGGCTGGAAAAGAACCGCAGCAGAACTCCTCTGCTGCCTGAGCCCACTGCCATGGACATGCTCTACGAGCAGCTCAAGGTGAACCTGAGTTTGTGTTTGTCTGAAAGAAAGACAAACATAGGGCCGCATCACAGACACAACAAGCAGCAGCCACGTGCAGCAAAATGTATTGAGCGCTGAACCATGATTGTATCTCCTGTTCTAATCTGAAAAGCACTGGAGTTCATTTAGCAAGTACAAACTAAGTAAGCTAACAAAACTGAAAACCAAAACGAGGCACAGCAAATACAAAGCATCATAACATTTTGCATTTTGTTAACATGCACCTTTACTGTTTCTCTCTGTTCTCCAGGAGAAGTTGTCCTTCCACAGGCACAGTATTCAGCGGGCCCAGCCGGGTCTGTACGTGGGCATCCTGAAACTCTGCAGCTCAGTAGAACAGATCAGGGTCCTGGTCCCTCAGAGGCTCCCCAATGTGCTCTGCCACACACGGATCCGACACAATGCCCACGTGTCCCGGTAACTCACTTTGATCATGTGATATACAACGTACTTTGCTGGTTCCTGCACATACTGGTGCACACAAATGATCTGGATTGTCTCTGCAGTGACATCTGTCCTCACTTATCCTGCCTTTCATAGCACTGTTTTGTTATCTGTATTGTCCCTGTGTGACAGAGAGGAGTGGGCGTGGCTCCAGAGTCATATTTACACTGCAACCACTGGCAGTGTGCAGAACCTGTTGAGCGGTGAGGATGAGGGTCTGATGGAGAACAGCGGGCTGGTGGAGTTCGTCAGGTCTCTGAGAGCAGCGGTCACACACCTCCTGACGAAGCTCAACATCCCCCTCTACAGGGTAAACATGGTTTCAAACAGCCACAACGAAATAATTCTTCTTTTAGACTCTTACGTTATTTATTATTTAGGAAGGAGAACATGTTTGAGCCTTTTTGGTTCGTCAGTTTTTATATTGTTTTACAATGGCTCTGGTCGACTTCCTGGTCAAAATGTATCCAGGCCTATAGCCTTATGTAGATTTTTCCAACATTTACTTGTTATAATATCAGAACATATCTTTATAAGTGTATGTGCTGCACCACTGTATCTCTGACAGGCGTACCAGTATGGTGTGTACACCCGGGAGCTGGTGCAGTTTGGAGAGAAGCTGTCCATACTGCTGCTGCTGCCTCCCAGTGAGGACTTCAGCTCCAGTTACTGGCCCCTTGTGGGGACCAAGGAGCCGGGCCTCACCATGCCTCTGCAGATCTTTGAGCTCGGTAAGTGGAGAGCAGTAATTACACTGGATCGGTCTCCCAATAGTACCACAGTGTTCACCTAGCAGTGCTGAGAAAAAAGGGCCCTCAAACAGGGAACTGAGAGAATATGTCACTGGGACTACTTTGGACCTCAAGGTTGAACCATAAAACCTGGCAGGGAAACCTGTTTTTTAATTTTTTTTTATTAAGAACAACACTGAACATTAGTACTTCATAAGAAAAAAGTGACAGATTTCATTTGATTTGGCATACACCTAATTAAGATCAATAAATGTGTCTCATCTTCAAAGGAACTAAAGGGAAAAAAACAACTTTAAAACCCACAAATTGTATTTCAACCATTGCCAATTTGTTTGGAAAATGTAAAAGCATGAAGCACACTAATCTTTTGGTCTACTGAAAATGACTCATTTTTGTTGTTTATCTTATCTAATTAGAGCTTTGATCGTCCTTTCTATCCACATGTTAGTTAGATTTGTTTTCATTCTAATTTAAATCCATCTTTCTTTCTGGTCCTTCTTGAAAACTCCCACATTAAACGTATGATAAAGTGCACTAATGACTTCTGAGCGCTTTCTTTTCTGGGCTTTGATGTAGTGATTTGTCTTTCGTCTCATTGACCAGTTCACTTATGGACGTACGAGCGGGACTTCCTCTCCCAGTACTGCCAGGCCTGGGTAAGGCTGGAGCTGGACACTCATCTGGCCCAGCAGGCTCTGCGGGAGGCGCTGGACACCAAGGAGGTGCAGGAAGCCCGCGAGCGGCTCAACCACATCACTGAGCTGAGCCAGGTAAGCGCGTTAAAGTCTGTGATTCTTTTTCCGAATCTCTTCTTCTGTGATAAATAAAAATGTATTGAGGGAAATAAAGAAGAGAGAGACTAAGGTCTTTACTTGCTGTGCATTTGATTAAAGCCTGTTGCTCTTTCTTTACTGCTGTCTCTTTAGCGTCTGGATGTGGTGTGGAGGGATGCCCGCTGGATTATGGACTGTCTGCAGTGTGTTCGGTCCAAGCAGTGGGTGGGAGCAGTGCCTCTAGGCCTGGTGATGGGAGGAGACCCACCACCATGTCCTGATGGTGAGGAGGAGGAGGAGCAGAGTTTGACTGCCAGACTGACATGGCCCCATCGCATACAAGCACAGAGAACCATTACAGGTACTGTCAGGATGTAGGTGTACAGGAACAAGCCTTTAATTATATTAGAGTGCCATTTCAAGGAGTGAGCCAGCAGCAAGAAAACAAAATCTGACAGGTTAACAGCACAGTTAAATAATACCTATAGTCTGTGCTGCTGTGACCATGTTTAAACATCTACAGCCACTGTTTTACTTATGACTAATGTTGTGATTTATACTTTTATTATGTTATTTTGATCATTTTAACCTGTAAAGCATCTATGAGTATCTTGAAAAGTGCTATGTAAATGAATTGTATTATTATTATTATTATTACTACAGGAACCATTTAAGGACGTTAAGAAAGTTAGTTTTTCTTCAAAGCTACAAAATGTTATTTAAACTTTGTAGACCTGATGCTCAACAACATGGATATATACTGAATGCAAAATAACCCATGTTCCCATTTTTAAATAAGACTACTATAATTAAAAGACCTACCATAAATTCACCCCTTTTTTCTTTAAATGTCATGAGATTAATTTATAATAAATCACTGGAAGAAGCTGCTGTTGAATGTAAACTTGGCCAATCAACAGAAAATACTGTTTGTATAATATTTAAACTGTTTGAAGGCAAATTGAAGGCGGATTTAAAACATAAGACACCCTTTATAAAAGAAAATGCTCCCCTTTCTCTATCAAAAAAACTTCTGCTGTAAAAAGCAACTCTAAATTTGAGCACAGATGATGCTGTAAATCAAGAATTAATACATTCCCTCTTTGTTTCTCGTCGCCCTCTCAGAGAGTTTAGTCAACGTGACTCCGGCAAACGTCGTCACTGCCGAGGTCTCGGCTCCAGGAGGAATCATGGTCATCCCCGAAGAGGCTGTACTGGTGTTAATGGAGGGCGTGGCGAAGGGAGGGTACCCTGTAGACATCTCCGCCCAGTCCACTGCAGACCTAACGAGCATCGGTCAGACTGAATTAGCATCCGCGAGCGCTTTGATAGAGTCTGGACTGGAGCCTGCTGCTGTTGCACAGATGGAAGTTGGGTATACAGTTTTGGACACACAGGAGACTTACAGCATGGAACAGGACTTTCCTCCCAGCATCACCAAGGTAATCCGGCCAATGGAGATGGCAGAGTTGGTGGACATTTTGCCTACGCTAAGTCTTATTGAGGAGGAGAACCCCACTGGCCCGTCCACACCATCTGTAATGGACATGCTGCAAAGCTTTGGACTGGGGATCAGTGAGAGCAACACCTTCTTTGAAATGGGGAATTCAGACTTGATGAGTGAAGGTGGGGGCCTCTCACAGCCCGACCCGCGCTACAACAACAGCAGCAACATGAGCGAGACGCACTGTGAGAGCACGCTGCCACAAGAGCAAGACACAGCGACCTCCAATGCTACTGGGAACACCACAGATGGTGATGTTCCTATTGTGGGCTGGGATTTTCCTCCAGAGGATGCAGAAACTCAGCAGGTTCCCAGAAATGGAGAGTGCTTCCCTGTGAGAAACCGGGTGGAGTGGGAAAGAACCTCCGACAGCTCATCCTGATGTCGACTCAAACATCAGCCTGCTTTGAACTTGAATTTAAAATATCAACAGGCTACAGCGCACTCCCAGTTAGAGATGACTTGATTCCTGACTGTCAATCAGCGTCTGCTCAGTCAGTGTTACCTGTTGTGGAAAATTGAAGATTTAGATTAAAGGACATTCAAACAGAACCTCATTTAAGACATTATTGCAGCAGATAAAGATAATTGAAAAAGAAAGACGCCATAACAAGACTGATATGTGAGGTTTTTTGCACAGCTCTCAGCCTGCAGTTGATCTTCTCTAATATTAAGTCTATTACACTTTGTAAGGTGAAATTAAGCTCTACTTTTAAAAGTCACATTGCTGCTTGTTGGAGCTACAAACAAAGAAAATCATATAATTCAGTCAAATAATAATGAATAATCATAGTTCTGTTTAGGTTTTCTGTATAAACACTTGTGGCATTTAATTACATACTTTGCCAGTACCATCCAAATTTAATTTAAGCTGAAGCCCAATTCAGAAAAGAAAAGTCTGAACATAAAATTTGGGAAGTCAACTTGTGAAAAATAAATGTAGGATTTTTTGTTAAGTTTTATTGTATTTTCACAAATATTGCTCACTTTAATATCTTATTCAAAAGATAGTTTAAAAAACACTTTTATTAAACAGGTCTCTTCTATTTATTTTTCCGCATTTACCTACTCAGTATACGTGTGGCAAGAAAACAATGGTTCCTTCAAGGAAATAAAGAAATGAACTGAAGGCACACTAAAAAGGTGAGAACACAAAGTAGCATCTAATAGTTATTTGATTTCATTGTGTATTACCACAGGTCATAATATTATGGAAGTACAATAAATGATAGGATTAAGTGGGTTTGCAGCTTTGCAGGCCAAAACTACCCCATTATTATACTGTAGTATTAACTGTATTGTTAATTAAACAACATTTAAACATCATGAACACTTGGATAACAAACTTTCCAGGTGGTTTGCATGTCTCCTACTTCTGTTTCCAAATCTGTAACTTTTAGGTTTAAAGGCTCTGCACAGCTGTGCTGCACTCTGACAGCTGTCAACACACCTCTGCGTGTTTGATATCCTCTCACTCTTCAGTTGTACTTGTTGAAGTAGGACAAATCCATCATAGCTTAAAGTAATTTTCAAGCAGAGTCTAATCAACTAGATTGCAAACGCTTGTTTAATGCTAGAGGATGTGTAATTAGCTACATGGGTTATTAATGATGCACGCACACACTGGAGATTAGTGGGTTGTTACATAAATCACATCCTATTCTTCTGTTGAAGTAAAAATATGGGGGCATCAGTTTTGGAGAATATTTAGTTTTACAAGACAATCTAGTTTAACAATCTGCTGAGAGCTCCCCACTGATGAGTTAGCGATTATATGTAGATAGACTTTATAACCACATACAAAGTGGGATATGTTCAAATTGTAATTAACAAAGAGCCAGTCCTGACAAACACTGAGAAGTTACTGATTAGGAGATCAAAGCAGAGTGTATGGAAATTCAGTGCATTAAGATAGGAAAGCATTTATGTTATTAATGTAGTTCAGTGGAAATGCATTGATCCTACATCAGTTGAAACGATGGCTGGTCAACCTCTACAAGCGTGCAGTCATTAAACATGTCGTTGGTAAACGTCACTGACTCTATATTTGTTTCAATTGTCATGAGTCAGTATGTGTGCATACACAACTGTCACTGAAAACATTATTGGGTGAGTTGGTTCATGTGATATGAAAGGCCACTTTAAACCGTGGTATGTCTCAGTAATTTCACAGCTTCCATAAAACTAGAGAAGCTTATCAGCTTATTAGGAAATATTATGCGAAAGTGATGAAATTTTACTTTGTCTCCAATTTGACTGGATGCATATGGCTAGATGAGTGTTCACTGCCCTTTAGTGGTCAAAATGAGTACCTGCAATAACAATAAATTAAATCTGTGGTTAATATCTAAACATTGGGACTGTATAATTTGTGATCATTTTTTTTTGTGCCATTCTGTGGTACAGCTATGTGTTTACATCTGATTGGAAAATAGATTTTTACATTACATCACATTTCATTTAGCTGACGCTTTTATCCAAAGCGATTTACAATAAGTGCATTTCAACCATGAGGGTACAAAACCCAGAACAACAGGAAGATTTAATGCAAAAACTTTCTAGCAGCTATTAGCTTGACTACTTCTTTCTTAATAAATGTTGTTTCTTAATAAACTTTATGTTATGTTGGAAGTCCTTGATTTGGTCATTTTAGTGGTTCCGCAAAATCAAGATAGCAGAACACTGAACACCATGTTTAAATTGTTATATTTTCAATTGTTTTCACCTCTTTCAAATATTAGTGACAAATATCAGTATGGTTTTAGGGTTCAAAATGTAGCGAAGGTCTTGAGGTCTCTTAGTTAAGGCCCGAATTAAATGTATTCTCTCATGGGGAGAGGGGGACTTTTTGGGATTACAAGTGTTCACTGTCCTCCAGTGGTTTTAACTGGGAACTACAACATTACATTATTGTTAGTGTCAAAGCAGCTCATTATTCGTGCATTGGTGGTCACTGTATTATTATAGAGCTGTGTTTTTAACAGTTTTCTGATATCAGTCTTCACTGCATGATAATTCTTCTCTGGTGTTATGATTTCTGGGGTTTATAGGAGGCGTCAGTGTGTCAGTGTGGCGCGCTACTCTGCAGACTGCAGCTGTACTGATGCGCTCTGTTTAGTGGAAATCAGGTGACATTTAGGAGTAAGAGGACATCTGAATAGCAGCGAAACATAAGGAATCTGTCTCCTTTATTTGAGGTTACTGAATTATCGGCGGACCAAAGGCTTTGTTGTTGTTTTTGAAGATGTCGTCATCTGAAAATGCTGCGTCATATGAAGGTATGTCAATTCAAGTTATTTCAACGCGTCAGTGATCAGGACGGCATCGTGCCATTACTCTGCAGGATAGTATTTGAATAAATAGTAATGATAATAAAGAATAAATAGTCATCTAGAATGAAATACTATCGAAAATCAAAAGTTCATGCAATATAAATGAGCCTAACATCGATTTTAAATCTTAATTTCAATTTAGGCTATGTATTATATATATTTTGATCTATTATAAACATGCTATATAATATTACTGACAGTAGGTCAAATAGTTTTAAAGGTGATAATAAAACACTTGTACTGTAATGTATGTTTGATTCAGTCAGTGTGACATCACCTCCGACGTCAGAGGCTGAACCCCTGAGGATTGTCCTGCTGGGACTGACTGGGACAGGCAAGAGCTCCTCAGGCAACACCCTCCTGGGCAGGTCCGCCTTCTGGGTCGATGTGTCCCCCTGCTCTGTGACCACACAGTGCAAGAGACAGTACGGGACAGTGGGCGGGCGGAGCATCTCTGTCGTAGACACTCCAGGATTCTTCCACACACACCTGTCACCTCAGGAGGTTATGGAAGAGGTGGGACAGTGTGTTGGTTTGTCCTCACCGGGACCCCATGTCTTCTTGGTGACCCTGCAGCCTGGTAGGTTCACCCAGGAGGGGAAGGAGGCCGTGGAGTGGATCAAAGCCAAGTTTGGTCCAGGCACCGGCAGGTTCATCATGGTGCTGTTCACCGGAGGAGACCAGCTGCAGGGCAAACGGATTGAGGACTTCCTGAGAGAGAGTCACGAGCTGTCGGAGTTCGTCCGCAGCTGCCAAGGAAGGTATCACATCTTCGATAACAGTGGTCAGGACAAGACATCTGACAGTTCACAACAAGTCGAGCAACTACTGAAGAAGTTGGACGAGATGGTGGCGGACAACCGAGGCGGTTGCTATAGCAACGAGATGTTCAAGGAGGCTGAGAACGCCATAAAGGAGGCACAAGCCAGGCTTCTGGGAGAAAGAGGAGGCGAGGCGGAGGAGTCCCTTCAGAAGGAGGCTGAAGACAAGGAGGAGCCGGCAGCTGATTTAGAGAGGAGGAAGAGGAGGGAAGAGGAGGAGAGAAGGAGGCAGGAAGAGGAGGCCAGGAAGAGAGCAGAGAAGCTTTTCTGGTGCGAGATGGTCACCGCGGTGGGAAAAGGAGCTGCAGAGGGGGCAGGGATCATGGGGAAGGACAAAGGGACAGGGAAAGCAGGGAAGGTGAAGGTAGTGGAGAAGGCGGCAGCTCTGGCACTGTCGCCACTCTCCGTCAGTTCCGCTGCAAAAGCAGTGGGAGGAGCTTTGAGGGAAGGAAGTAAGGTGTTATACAAACACAGAAAAAATCTGCTGCACTGAGGAACACTTGAATGAGACCGTTTTCAGTTCAGTGTTTTCAGGACATAATGCAGCCTGTAAGGTCTTTATTACAATGAGAGGTGATGATGTGTGAAAGAAACTCCACTGTGTTCTGTGTTTTTACATTATGCATCATACACAACATGCTATACACATCTGTATAACATCAGCACAATGCCCAATGCACAACAGACTTTCAGGCCACACTGTGAAATGTATGTGTGTGTGTGTGTGTGTGTGTGTGCATGTGTGTGTGCGTGTGTGTGTGTGTACACACTCAACAGGAAGGTAAACATCCTTGTGTGTAGATTGGCAGCAAAAAACCACACCTTTGAGTTGTGATCATTCATGGTGTAGTAAAGTCATAAAAACTGCCGTTTAGTTTGCAGTAACACGTGTATACTTTTACAGAAATTCAACTTGCAAAATCTTTCCATTTTCACCTTTTTTTTTAGTGATGCACAATAATATCGGCACGTCATCAGTATCAGATGATAAAGGCTTAAAAAGAAATATCAGTTGACTTGATATGAATATATCTGCTGATGTGAAATGTACTGTGGCTAAATGCTTGCTTGCTTGACTAAATGCTTGACACCATGTCCCCGGTGTGAAAGAGGATGCAATAATATGTCTGGAGTGTGGAGTTTTTTTTTTGTGTTTTTTTTTAAAGAGTCTGATCATTGTGATGAATTTGTGAAGGACAAAGAGAACATACATAAAGGCGGCATCAACAACCAAAATGGCCTGAAAATATTGGCATATCTAATATCGGAAAAAAAAAATCCAATATCGTGCATCCCTACCCTTTTTTTTTACCCCTCATACAGTTGGACAGTTTTGGTTAACGGCCCAAGAAAAACGAAAAGAAATTTACCGAAAACATCCCTTACAGAAAAAACACACGAGGTTCCCGCATTTTCAACATGTGATCACATGTATGACACGCGCTTAACACATAAATGCCACATATGATAACACAATCACGTGATCACATGAGTTTCTGCACACGTGAACAGTCATGTGGTTTTTCAGTAAGGGATTGCAGCTGTGACCTGTTCCATCTTTGGTTTCATGTAACGTGACAACATATTTAGCCCTTTTTTCTCTCGTGAAGAGATGCATAGAAATATAAAATAAGACACAAAGAAGAAGAAACACAAAAAAGTAAGATACTTGGCAATAAGGAAAGAAAATGTTTAGCCTATAATACAGTACACTAGTGAAGGAGTGTTTGAATGAAAGTTGAAGACACTTTGTGGAAGATCAGACATTTACAAATATCAGTCGGGACTGAGTCTGTCGGACGTGGTGGTGATCGGATCAGGTGTTGGAACCTTTGGCATGAAACTCTGGTCTCTCTTACAGCTGGAGCACAGGAAAGACTGCATCTGTGCTGTGTGGGAACTGAAGCTACCCACAATCTACCTGAGTGCTATATAGTATACAAATGCTGAAGACAACATGAGGTGCATTTCAATATTGTAATACTATTAAAACTAAGTTGATGACAATTTAAGTGTTTCCAGATTCACCACCGCTCTCGAAGGAAAAGTGTGGACAAATAGTTTCCATAGTGTTACTCACTTGTCTGAATTTAGGCTCCTTGTGCACATTAGAGACACATTTTGTCGCATCGGCACCTTATGGACAACAAAAACAAACAAATAAAAACACACACAGCACATATACACACATGCAAACATACAGACTCACACTCAAAGTGCCAATCAGACAGAAAATCTATTTCATTTTGGTCTACAGAGGGATGTCAGACCATTAGTCCCATTGCTGAGTATAAGTACAGCTGAAGGGAAAGGTCTGTCTGTGTTGAGATGCTGAGCTGCGGCAGGCACAGATGGATAGCTTCACAGCACAGACGTCTGCTCTAAACCGGCATCGGCAGGCTCATCTTTCCTCTTCCTCGAAGCACTGTGGACAGACGGGACAGAGCAAAGCAAGCGTGAGAGGAAAGTCTGACTTTTAACATCCCCCACTCCTCTGTTTACCAGGCGAGCTAACACCCAACACGATGCAGATAACCAGATTCACTTTTGCTTTAGCTGCCGACAAGAAGGAAGCTCATCCTCAACTGGAAGAGCAGGATGTTCTCTTATCATCACGACACACAGCTTTGTTCTTTGAAGTGAACAAACAAAAGTTTTGCAACATGACTTTTGCTGCTTTACATCATCAGAAAATAGAAGTCTGGGTATGCTTGGCGATGAAAAATAACAAATTGGGATCCAGAAAATTATAATGATCATTTCTCATTATTTTTCTAGTTGATTGATTGATCAATTGCACAAGAAAATAAGTTAAATTACCTGTTAACTGCAGATCAATAGATTAGGATTATAAACACAACATCATAAATCTCCACAGCCAACGGTGTTCGTACCAAATCATCTCCTTCACAGTTTGTTTTTTTTTACTCACCCCTTGTTACATAAAGGTAGAAGAAATCGCAGTAGAAGATGGTCTGCACCACGCCAGACACCACGGAGATCTGGTCGAAGACGCCCTCCGTGTGGTAGCGCCACACCCAGTTGGCTATGTAGAGGGCTCGGTAGAGGCCCAGGAAGAACAGGTAGTGGGTGGTGATGGACTCCGCCTCGCCGGTCTTGGTGATCATGAAGAGCTGCGGCATTATGGCCACCGACTCCAGGAAGATGGAGAAGGTCCACAGGATCTGGGTGGAGTCAGAGGGATGGAGAAGTTGTTATAGTCAAGTGATCGACATTAAAATGATGATAAATCACCCCAGCAACAATTAAACAACTTCAATGATTACTGTAACTATTCTGGGTCTCTTTTGTGTCGAGTCCTGCAGGACTCACGACACTCGTGCTTGTTTACCTCCAGTGGAGTGAAGGCATAGTTCTCTAGGAAGGAGAGCCCGATGACTGGAACCAACAGGAACTCCACACGGAACGTGTCGTTCTCCGAGTCGTACGTGTTCCTTAAGCGCATGTAGATCAGGTACACGGTAGCATAGGCCAGAGCCAGAAACACCACCTGGGGGCAGAAGCAAACACTGATTATAGGTGAAGGAACTCCATGGTAACACTGTGAAATACTATTACCAGATAAAACGTGCAACTCGGGCTGCAACTACTAATTATTTATATCATTGATTAATCTGTTGATTACTTTCTTCATTACTTGATCAGCTGATTGGAAAATGGTCAAAAAATATCAACCAGGCCAAGTCGCATCCTAAAATGTCTTCTTTTGTCCCGATCAACAGTCCACAACCAAAAGAGTTTCACTTTATTATCATGGAGGACTAAAGAAACCAGAAAATATTCACAAAAAGGAAGCTGAAATCAGAGAACTGTATTATTTTCTAATAAAAAAAACAATTTAAAATGATCAAACAATTATCAGGATAGTTCATTTTCTGTCAGTCAGGTCATTGATTAATGTACTAATTGTTGCAGCTCTACTTGCAACTTGTCAGTAGATGCTTTGCAAGTCTAACTGGTGGCTGCCTGCTATGCATTTATTATAAAGTCGACTGTATGTGTGTGTGTGTGAACTCGGATCAGCTAAACTTAGTATTTGTGTTTGTATGTGCACGTGTGTCAGGCAATATTTGGTGATTTTAGACCGGGTCAGCGGGCATGGCTTGACGAGCTGAGGACTAAATGAATGTTAGAGACAGTCGGTCACTGACTGAAATTAAAGGTAAGCTTCTAAGGAATGTGTGTGAGACCATGAGAGTGATGTTTAGACTCACCTTCATGACCGTGTTGTAAGGCGAAATGAAGACGGTGAGCAGATCAAGGTACCTGGTGGTGAAGACAAGTGCAAACAGCACCTGAGACTTCCCAGAGATGCCTATAGGAAAAAAAAAAAAAAAAAAGAAAGATGTGCAGTCATTAATGAGACGTGACCAGCAGATACGTGGCCCCATTGTGGACCAGGACAGCTCACAAACACGAGTTTTCTGCCTAATTTATGATTGCACAGTAAAAGCAAGAGAGTTGCGGGGGTTGATTTGCTTTGCTTTAATGATAAAGGCTGTTTTATGAGACGTGGAGCGAGAGCCACTGAGCTTTGTTGACATTGCCACGTAGCTCGCACCCCTGCAGAAACACTCACCACAATGAAAATATCCCCCCCAAAATGCACTTAATTACAAAAACGTTCGTCTCCTGTGTCTGAGCTGTTCAACTCCACGTATGTAGCTACGGGGAAGCGGCACAACCCTGTAATACATTAGACAGCTGTGCAGAGAGCAGAGTCAGCCTACCAGCACAGGTTTTGGACCTCCATATCTTCAGTAACAGAATGATGATTGCCACCAAATGCGACACGTCACCCGCCAGACGGAAGATATTCATGTTGTCTACGTTCCTCTTCGACAACAAAAGCTTGATTAAACTCCTTGCAGGCCCGACACGTCCTCAGGAGACAGTTTCAGAGTTGGTTCAGCCGCGAAAGGCCAACGAACACGAGCTCTGCTGGGATAAGAAGCCAAACAGCTGCACAGTGACCGTCACACGGCTCCGTTATCTGCTCGCGCGCAGGTAAACAGGTAAAATGTCCATAGATGTGTCTCGCAGACTCATTTGTGTGTGCACAGGTCCAAAGAGGAAAGATGTTTCAGAGGTGACGTGGCTGACAGCTCGGTCTGCACCGTCAAGCCGGGGCCAAACAAAGTATCCGCTTCCGGTTCTGTTTTTTTTTTTTTTCAAAGTAAAACTCAAATTAGTTAACACTTTCTTTAAGAGTTGAATCTGATTAAATATCAATACATTTGTATTATAAATTCAACAAATCTTTCTATTTTCCGGCGTTGCTTGGCGAACTTGACGCAAATGGGAAAATGCTACAGAAAATCCTTGAGACGTACTTCCCTGATTAACCAGCAAGTGGCGACATGCTGCACGTAATACGGAACTACACAACTATTTTTCTGCGGGAGGAAGATGGTTATGAATAAGGCTAATTTGCACCGGTGTTTAGGGAATAAAGAATACACCCTTAATTAGATTTAATAAATTCAGTGGTAGAAGAACTATTCAGATCCCATTCCTTGGTTAAAGTCCAAATATATCAATGTGAAAAATACTTCATGGCAAGTAAAAGTTTCTCATGTAAAATCCTAGTTGTGAAAATAAAGAAGTAGTAACAGCAAACTGTAGTTAACAAATTAAAGTAAAAGCAATGGTTTTGTCTCTCTGACGGATACATTACTATACAGTCGATGACATCATTAGATAATTAATAGTGAAGCATCAGTTTGTAAGCAGCATGTTCCTATTGTAGCAGATGTAGGTGGAGCTGGTTTGAACTACTTACTTTATATGCAGTTTTATATCCAGGTACAGCAGATAAATGTGAGGGGTCGTCAGATGATTACTGGGAGAGAAGAAGAAGAAAAAAACAGTTCTGTCAAATCTGTTCTCAGTTATTGGACTTTTTCTCTTATCTTTAATTTTTGCTGAGATATTGGATCATTTGAATATTCATTATAATGAAACCATGTGAGAAGTTCAAAGTAAAAAGTCAGTATTTGTTGGAGCTGTTAACAACTCTTAGACAATTGTAATGTGACCTTGACTACACACTGATTTTTGTAAGACATCAGACGCCAAATGGGTTGGAAACCACTGGTTTAATCTTTAACAATATTTTGGATTTTAAAAGCTTGTTATTTAATCCATTGTTAAGGAAATTGTATTCATTGGGTCTCTCTTTCTTATCCGGTTTCTCTGGCTCATCGGGTCACTATGTCCTCCTGAACTATGTGTTGCTATAAGACAAGTTCTGATATGGCTATAGACAGAGACAGTCTAGTGTTCCAAGGTTAACCAAGTTTCAAGGATGAGGCAGACCAAGGCGGTCTAATTTGACTTCTTCACTCCAAATCTACGATTTCCATCACATCCATTGTCAGATCTTCATCTGAAAAGTATATAAATCTGTCAAACGAATGTAGTGTAATAGAAAAATTATTTTTTTTTTCCCTGAAAGGTGAAGTGGAAGAATAAAGTAGCATCAAATGGAAATACTCGGGTAAAGTCAAAGTAGATCAAAATTGTACTTAAGTGCAGTACTTGAGTTTCTTGAAATGATTCAAGCTGAAATCAGTGGACTGTATCAGTAGTTGTGTTTCACAGTAGGTGAATAATGATCATGTGACAGATTGTGATTTTAAAGAAAAGGTTTTTTTAGAGTTGTGTATTAAGCTTTGTTTCTGTGTTTTTTAAATTTAAAGAAATTCAAATACAAAAGAAATATTACATTTTTAGGTAAATGTCAGTCAAACTGGCATATAATGTCACGTGTTTGCTTGAACCTTAATTTTTACAATAATCTCATGAAGGCTTATAACGTTTTTCTCCTACTTTCTCCACTCTCTCTGTCTTCACCTCCCTCTGACACTTCCACTCCACCGACCTTTCTTTTCTTCTAATTCTGCAATCTGAATCACTGACAGGACCTCAAACCTCATCCTCCATTTCTCCTCATTCACTGTGTCTCTCTTCCCTGTCACATCCCACGGTCTCCTCCTCCACCTTCGTCCTCTTTCTTATAGTAATCTACAAATTGAAGCTGAATTCTGGCATTGCGCACATCCTGCTCCCCGGCATCCTACTCTCATTTTTTGCTGTGGTACAATCAGCACAGGGCGCCTGAGATTTCACAGGAAATGCTTTCAGCCTACTTAGAGTACATTTGTGGTGGTGCAGAGAAGTGAGGGGGCACTGCACACTGACAAAGACTCAGCTTCTTTATAGCCCTGAAGCCTCCAGCTCAGAGCCGGTCCCCCTTTGCGTCACTCAAAAAAACGCGATCATGCTCCTCAAAATCTGAAACATCAGACAGGAAATGTCCTAAAAATGGGAGGAGGAAACGGAAGACAATTACACACATATTTAATCCATTATTAGTCCTCATTGGGTGATTCATCTCACACCAGCATGGATGAGGGTTGAGCAGCAAACACAGGGTAGAGGACATCCCCTGGACAGCGCTGACCCATACATAGGCTACTATAATGAGTGTGTGCTGAGCAAAAGGTTATGGGAACTAATCTGACACCCTGGCCTGATTAGTGGCTATTTATACATAGATACAGTCCGGTCTGCCCTGGAGAGCCTGTTTGCCTGGTCATCTTCTCATCGGATGCTGGACCGTGTGAATATTACATCAGCCTGTTTGCAACCCTCGATCTGCTTCTTTCCTCCCATCATAAACAGCCCATTCAGGGTCTGTTCAAAACCACCAATGCTCTACTGATATTAGTACCGACACTATGGTGGGAAAAGGCTGTGATTATTTTTAAAACTAGATTCAAGGTAAATAGGAGGTATATCATTATGGTAGTCATATAAAATGAAAATGAACCATCTGGAGGTTTATTTTAAAGTTTGTGCAATCTAAGCCTACAATTTCAAAGAAAAAAAAATCTAATTAGATATTCACAGCAGTTTTCAGCTAGACATCTGTCTTATAAATGGGGAAAAAAAGATTTTTTTTTTTTACATTTAACAATGACATCATAACTTATTTTCAGTGGTAGACCAACACTAGGGACTAAATTGGACTAATATCAAATTATAATATGTCAGATAAATGCCATTTGTAGAATGTGTTCAAAGTGTAAATATTTAATTACAGCAAAGGTTTAAGTATTGTTTAAATAACTGTAGATAACCGAGACTTGCAGGTGTCTGAAAAAAATTTGCACACCATAGCAGAGGTAATTTCGACCAGAATTAGATGAGAAATATTCAAACCGTTTTCAAGATCAGGTTAACCACTTCATATAGCATCCCTTGTAGAAAAAAAAACATGATTTTCTCATGTTTTCACCATGTGATCACATGTATGACACATGTTGCAACATATGGTAACGTGGGGAAAATATGTGGAAAAGCTTTCACATGAAAATCTATAGGCTTCAAAAATACATGTTTCATGTGCACAATCACATGTGATCAAGAGTTTTTGCACGTGAAATTCCCTTAAGACTCACCCTCTCAGGCAACTTTATACCTTGAATGATTCAAGAAAGATCGTCAATAACATCACCACATTACTGCTGCACACATCATTCATGTTTAGATCTCTTTTGGTCATCTGATGTTGTGTTTGCTGACAATTCTTGAGCGACGCTCTCATGTACTTTCTTCATGTGTGTCTGTTTGTGTTTGACTAAAGTTGCACTAGACAAGGTGCTGCTTCTTACTAATCCTGCTCACACAGTCCTTGTTTGTGTTCAACTGACCCTTGAAAAGTTCTTGTCACGTCAGCCTTGACAGCAACAGGTGTTTTACAAAAGTGTTAGCGTACCTGTTCCCCTCAGCGGACCTCCGTCTGTCCTCTGAGGTTCTGTTTTCTGTTTAACTCACTGTTGCTGCTACTTCCAGCACCATGTCTCCATCCTCCCCCTCGTTCCTCCTCTATGAATTTGTCATATGGGCAGATGTAACACCCACATTGCTATTCAGAGGAAGAGATGTTAAAAAAAAAGGTACCCCCCCCGCTCTATAATTTAGATGGGAGAGAAGGTAGGTAGGGAGCAGTGAGGGGGCTAAAGGGGGGGGTGTGGCTGAAGGACGGAGGGGAGGGTGGTGGTTTCCATAGAAACAGTTGTGCTCAGTTCATATTTTAAATAGTTATCTGGATTCTGGATGAAGGAAGTTAAACCAGCAAATGTCTCTGTGGATGAGACTAATGAGACTGTGTCAATCTTCATTATCCTGCAGAGAGACTGATAATTACTGTTTGTACTTTAAGGTTTGCTGCGTCGGGAACTATATTTGTTAACTTCCAAGTCTATTACGAATTTGGGGCATCTGCATTGATGAAAAACTGGAGACTTTTATGATCTTTGAAATGTGCATAGATACAAAGTATGTTGACTCACACTGAACTGAAGTACAGTTTTGAGGTGTTTATATTTTGGAAAACTTGGTCATACAGTGTCTCAGAGGAGAATATTTGCTTTTAACTCCTTCATATATTCTTACATATATATCACAAACTATGTTAGTACCAACATTAACATATTGACAGTGATAGCTTTCTGATAGTCTAATTTGTTAGCATGTTAATATCTATTTGTTAGCACTAACCACAAACTGCAGCTGAGGGTGATAGTGTCATCGGTTTAACGGGTGTTTGATCCTATGATTTGATCATGAAACAAAATATCCTCGAACATAAATGTTTGTATCAAATTTCACTTCAAAATAGAAATGTCCACTTTATATTTGCGTAAGGAAAAAGTAGAATCAAAGTCATCATGAATGTCTGTTTAAAATTAGAAGCCAATCAATCAGGTAATGATTGAGATATTCCACTCGATAAGTGGAAAAAAAAAAAAGTGTTTTGAAAAGTTAGGAGATCAGAAAAGTAAAAAGGACTCATTCTCTGAGGATTATGAATGTCTGTAGAAACAGTTGAGTTGTCTGGACCAGAGTAGTGGGCCGATCAACTGACCGTGCAAAACATTAATACTCTCACACACGGGAATGTTCATGTTCTTAAAGTACTTTTACTTTTAATTAGGCACATCTTTGACTAGGTTTATATTTTCACTTACTGTCACAGTGTTGGAGTCCTGTCTACAGGTATAATATCATCAGTGACTCCCCCAGTTAGCTTTATACATTTATTCAGCTTCACATGTAGCCTTTATACTTTTTAAAGAAGCAGCTATAACTGTAAATTAGAAATATATTTTGGTCTTACTTACATTTGAAGGGACCCCTTAGGAGCCTGTTTAAGGGTTTAAGGCATTAACTGTAACATACTGGGATTTGCTTCTAGCTGGAGACTTTTATTTCAAGCCATTCCCTCCTCTACAGGCACCATCTCTGTGTCCAAACGTTGTGTTTTCATTAAAGTTTAGATCGAAAGAGGAAAACCCTTCCCCAAAACCCTCAAATCAATCCCACTGTTCAGCTCGGTCTTGTTGACTCTGTGCAGTCAAAGAGAAATAAATGAATGACCCCCCATCTTGGCACCCATTAAGGAATGATTACAGCATGTAAGAAAACCCACTGTACCATCACAGCACTTCAATATGAAGTACAATTTAACACAGGATGACACAACATTGGTTAAAACCTTCAAAACAGCATTTTCTGCCTTGTGTAACTCTGTGTTGATACAGCCTTTAACTAAGCTGTGGGGCTCTGGAGCTTTAACTGTGTTGAATGACTAACATGCTTGGACAGAGAGCTGATGGCATGACCAGCATTAGGGGGTTGGAAACCATCCTTTCACAGCTGTAAGGGAATCAACATAAAGGGACAATTTACGGTAACAGATTTAAACCCTGATGGCAGCTCACTCTATTTAAACGTCCCCATATTCTCCTCATCTCCCACCTGTTACCAGTTTTATTGTTCCTTGAAGACAGTTACCGCAGAAATCATGACTCAAACTCGCTCGCTTACATGGACACATCAGACACTCTTCGACACCTACACATGCTTTAGAGAGCACAAAGTGGCAGCTTCCCCTTTAGTCTCCTGTTTTCTCTTTTCTTTTTATTACCTCTCCTCTCCTCTCCTCTCCTCTCCTCTCCTCTCCTCTCCTCTCCTCTCCTCTCCTCTCCTCTCCTCTCCTCTCCTCTCCTCTCCTCTCCTCTCCTCTCCTCTCCTCTCTCCCTCCCTACAGAGGGGAGATTGACACAGCATTTTCAGCCCGGGGTGTATGAGTACACACAGGAGAGTGCGCACAGGCAGGATTATAGTCAGCGAAGGAGGCAGCGGAGGACAATAAAGGATTAAGAGAGCAAAACAACGAGGACAAAACAATAAATAAGCGATGAAGGAGAAACTATAAGGAGCAGCTAAACTACATGAAGAATGAAAGAAAGGATCACACACCACATGAACATAAGGATGTGGGACCTTTGCCCTGGACAGTAAAAGTGGTGTGACACAAGGAATTCAAATTCCAACCAAGTGACAGAAAACAACAACAAATTTGCAGTGTGAGTATAATTTCTGTTCCATTTAAAAATAGTACTTCAGGATCAGGAGATGTGCTTAGTAATGGTTTGATAAATTGAGTTCTAAATATGTCCATTTGACAACTTTGCTCTCCTCATAACAGACATTAGGAGCAGTTTTAGCTTTGCTTTGCAGGCTGCACGCTCTTTCGCAGAGATCATGCCAAAATAAGCACTGCGTCAGACAGACTAAAGCTCGGGCATCATGGAAACTGCTGTGTCGTGTATGATCAAGTGGACAGTCACACTGCTCTGTCACATACACAAACATATAACTCAACAGCACCAGTGAAGCTCAAAGGCATCACATGGAAACACATTAAGACGCATCACATTTAAAATGAGGGAAAGATGTTGCGCATCTGTTGATCATCTTGGCACAAATGCATTTCAATAGGCTATATTTCTCCTTTTTACAAAAAGGTTTGGACTATTCTATCATGCCAGTCATGTTTTTGTAAAACTTCGAACCAATCCGAAACTAACCTCTGCTTCTGCAGCCTTCAGAAAGAGAAAGGCAAGCCCTCACCATATCTGGCACCTTTGAAGAGTAAAGTAAAGGAAAAGCTAATAAGAGCGCTGTAAAAATAAGTTATCAGCATCACAAAAGAGTCAGGTAATCTCAGACTTTCTAATGATGCAAACAAATGTTTACAATAAAGTCTTTATCATATTCAATGCAAAACATCTACAATAATGCACAGAAACTTTTAAATATTAATTTATATTTTT
Source organism: Embiotoca jacksoni (assembly GCF_022577435.1). Classification (NCBI taxonomy): domain Eukaryota; kingdom Metazoa; phylum Chordata; class Actinopteri; family Embiotocidae; genus Embiotoca; species Embiotoca jacksoni. The sequence goes on from NW_027185285.1 coordinate 10,714,701, forward strand.
AGTTGAAGGAACAAATTAATTGACCTATTTTTACCTTGATTACATCACTCTGACCTACGCTTGTCTTTTAGTCAGACAGACATAATTGCTTAATATGACCAGTCAGGAAAACAGCATCAACCATGAGTGTTGAGATAAATAAATACACAAATACTGCAAAAGACCTGACCAGTAGTACTCTGACGAACTTGTAGCTATCCACTATACAGACCCATTATATAGGTAAGATATTGTACAACCAACTGTAGACAGACAGTAGATGATTAGTAAGCTGCTGCTTATACGCTCTCATTGTGGCGGCCTCTCTCTCTGTCCGTCTGTCCAGTGAACAAAATATTCAGGGTCACGTCCAGATCTTTCAGGTCAGCAGACTATAGAAAGTCCACAACTCATGAGAAGGTAAGTACATTAAATCTTTCATCCTGAAGGAAGACGCAATTATTTGTGAATGTCAACAAACTCAGCTCAAGTGTCATTCAGTAGGTGTTTACTTTGAAAACTGTCACTGGATTATTTACCGATAGCAAAATGATCATGTGCTCAGTATGTAAAATCAACTGATACCACATGAACTAGGGAATATAATATGTTTTGCAAAGATTAAAATAGACGATATGGAAAAAAAACATCTGAAATGAGGCCAAGATGGAGGTTGTCTGGGATGTAATACAGTGTGGGAATAACTCTCTGCATGGCTGACTGCTTCTGCTGTGGGTTGGCTCGTGACAAACAGAGGTGAAAACTGTGTTTATTGATGAGCTTTCACACAACATAAGGCAGTTTTACAAAGGAAAACAAGGAATGGAAGCAAACCTCAGTAGAATGATGAATATTAATTTAATTAGATTATTAATATTTCTGTGAAGCAAACTTGTCTAATTTCACCACAGTCAAAATACTGAATAAAAGTTTTTATTATAAGAATTCTCATAACTGTGGTTTTCATGTGAGTGTTCAGTTACATTAAATATCCTCAGAGCACAAATCACGTGTATAACTTTGGTTTGAATATATCTGGAAATTTGACACAAACCTTTTAAACTCATTTCTTCTTTTCAAAGACAAGCATATGACGGAAAGTGACTAAGACCACTTTGCATAATTGTTCCACTAAATGTCAAATCTGCCAGGCCATAGCTGGACATACAGCTCAGGTATTCACACTGGAAATTTCATTATGTTTTGTGGCAAATATTACAGTGCTCCTCATCCGGGGCGATTACCACAAGCTTTAGGGGAAGTGGCTCTCCTGCATCTTAATTCCACTCCTATCATCCAACTCTTTCTCTCTTTTGGGATTAACAGCCAGGAAATCTTCAGGAAGTCGCTAAACCCTACCTTTGTTATTTCAGCGGGCAAGATTAAGACTGACTGTAACTCTGTGATATGTTAGAGAGGGGTTTGTGATGTGGGAATACAGTTAAAGACCTTGACAACACTATAAAATCTGTACAAACAATATGGCTGCAGAGACAGAACATGTGCAAACCCAACATATGTACAGTTCATATACACATATAGCAGGGTTGCAACTCAAAATGACTTCTTCTATCAACAGGTTAATATTTATTGGATGAAATGACAAAAAATAAAAACTTAAGGTGTCTAATCAAAAATCCCAAATAAAACAATAAACCCAACAAATCAAACACTTTTGGTAAAACACTTCAATGATTGGCTCTCAAAATTGCTGTTAATCAATTTCTTTGTCACAGATTAATTGCTCATTTATGTCAGTGCTAAACCTACAGAGGTTGTATGCATGACTATTTGCACCACTTATATAGATATCTCAGCATATGTTCTTCTTCTGTCATTTTCTACTTCTCTCTGCATCCCAAACCTCCTCAATAATGTTGAATAAAATCATATATATCTGACCAGATTACCTGCCAGATATAAAGAGTAGCAAAATGTAAACTGTGTTAAAATCAGTAATTAATAAAAAATCTTCTTGCTCTCAATTCATTTAAAAAATAAGTAGTATAAAGCAAAATCTAAAAGCTTTTGAAAATGCTCTCTGACGCAAGTGTTTTTTACACAGACTGAAGATTCCTCCTCCTCCAACCCATTTAAATAGATTTAAAATGGAGTGTAGATGTTGTGTTGCTGCCCTTACACCATTTCTCTCATCCCATCTCTCCCTCCCTGTCTGACTCATATCATAAGAGCACTTAATAGTGTATACCCCCAATCCCCCTCCCACCCCACACACACACACACACACACACACACACACACACACACACACACACACACACACACACACACACACTGCTGTGGTGACTCGCTCCACTTCCCTCCACCCCCAAAATGCCACAGGAGACGAGTTTCGGAGGAACCTGGCTCAGGTGAAAGTCTTCGGTTTTACCCGGTGACCATTAACGGCTCTGTGTTGTGTGTGTCTCATCTCTGCTGCAACACTGTGGTACCTGCACTCTGTCTCCGCCAGCCTCCTGTTCATTAGAGGTTAGAAACCAAAAGGGAGATTTCATCTATGGAGGGTTGCTAGCCGGTTGAAACTTCTTTTTATAGATGCAGCTCAGAAATGTATTTCACAGCTGTGTTAGCGGTTGGATGCCAAGGAGACCTGTGTGGAGACAGACGCACATGAAAATACAATCCTCACATGCAGACATGCCTGTGCGAGTGCCATCGCACCACCCGAGTGTTGTTTTCCAAATAGATCCTCTACTCTCGGTATGGTGAAATTATTTGAAACTGCTTGTTTTCACATCTTGGACATGATAGGAAATGCATTTATATATTGTATAATAGTATATAGAGAAATGACAACAGCAAATAGTTACAACCTACTCCAGCCTTCAGCATGTATTTGCCATCTGGTTTGTATTACGTGTGTTAAGACTGAAACATAACTCGAGAAAAGCTTTTATTTAGTCACAGAAAACCAAGTTTGGTGCTACCATACAGTGCCGCATGACATTAAAAAAAGGTTTCGAGGTGTGTGAATTTACCAGATGTGTAATTTATTTGATATGAACACAAATATTTCAGACACCTACATCTGGTTATGATGTTTTCCACATAGATAAAAGCCTTTGTGATGGTCAACAACTGAGTACAAATATAATAATATTTTACTTTGGCATGAGGTTTTGATGACTGAGTTGCTGTTACAACAACTACATTACTATCAGTTAAGGATGATTACAAGTGAATGGATTTAATTTAAAAACACTCTTTGGAACATAAATGCATTTAGATAAACTATCTCTCATTATTTAAACAAATCATGTATGTGATAATAAGTAACTGGGCTTAAATTTAAAAAAAAAATACAGACCTTGAAGGACACAAAGGTTTTGTTGCCAGGATATAATATTAGTGGGTATATCAAGATATTTCAAAGACACACAGTTTCACTAGATTCTGAAAGGTAAAGGAAAACTTTACTGGAAATAGAAACAAAGCCGTCAACCATGGTTTTTAAATGAATCATAGTAACTGTGCTGTTTACAGCGTGTGACTGTTGGGTGGGAGGTGGATGAATGCTGCCATCCCTAATCTCTCGGTCCAAGTTTAATAGACTGGCTGACTGTAAACAGGTTTGCAAGACATGGTTCAACTGCATCTCCAAAGTATCCAAACACTTTGTCTGCAATCACACAAAATGGCGGAGATGAAACGTTAAAACCACAAAACAACTAAAGCAAATTTTTTAGCTCAGCTGGATTACACAACAAGACTTAAAGTCTGCGGTGGTACTGTGTGACGAGATAATCCCTTCATAGCTGTATGTATTCTCAGGAGTAGACACAGCTGCAGCGTCTTAAGATATTTCACAGAATCAGATCAGGATTATGTCGAAATCCACATTTTTACTTGACTAAAACAAAAAACAACAGCCAGATGAGGTCCACAGAATAATATGTAAACATATGAGAAAATGATGTGTGATGAAACAATGTTACATTAGGTTTAAAGAAACATGAAACATATTGATCTCACTTCATAACAGCAATCCTGCAAGTTTCTGGGGAGGAATTACCCCTTTAGATGGTGTGTGTGTGTGTGTGTGTGTGTGTGTGTGTGTGTGTGTGTGTGTGTGTGTGTGTGTGTGTATGTATGTATGTGCATGTCAGACTTTATAGATCTTACATGTCTGATCCTGTACTTCGTTGTGTTTCCTGCAGTGGTCTTCTCAGTGGCCTGATCACCTCCCTGATCGCGGATACCTGATGTGTGTGAGCAGGGCAGAGTCTGGTCTACCACTGTGGCCCTTCACCAGTGATCACTGGTGTCATGGGAACAAGTAAATCCAACAGGTGAGGGATTGACAGCAGCTCGTGATCTGCCTCCTGTTGAAAAAAAATCTCAATATTAAATATGGGCAAAGTTTGAAATAATGAGGTAAAGGTGTGTAAAAGTGATTCCTTTGACAAAACAGTTCAGGTTTCGGTTTGAGACGAGGTGACATCATCTTGTCACGGATTTCTTTATAGGGTAATCAGCTCCAGGTACAGCATGCCACAAAGTTCAGGGACACACTCATTCATTCGCTCAGTTTTCACAATAGTACCAAAGGCGGTTATCCTCAAATAAAGATATTTCAAGCCAAAAGCCTGTCTATAGAGAACATTCATACAGTATATGGGTTGTGTGTTGTCAAAGACTAAATCTTTTGTGATGTTACACAAAAAGCCTGTAATGAGTGTAAAATGCTGCTCATATAGGAGCTAAAACAGCTGGTTTCAGATAGGGAATTAACGGAGGCGCTGCATAAAGGTGTGTATATCTATATCTATATATGTATATATATATATATATCTATATATATATATATATATATTCTTTTTCAACTGTGAATCGTGCATAGCTAGTCCAGTGCGATCCGAGAATACAAATTGAAAACCTGTAAATGACCATAATAGGTCTCCCTTAATGTTGTCTGGTCTGGAAGTCTGAAAATGGCCTGTGGGAATGGGCTGGTTAATTTGGCTCGGCGGGGTGAGTCAGACACAGCTCAAGGATATTTACAGCAAGCAGATCCTCAGAAAGGCCAAGGCCGTCCTACACTGTCCTGTCCTGCTGCACACATAGAGCCCTGGCCTTCAGGCCGTTTCAACAGATCTCCTGCAATGAAGCAGGAGGTTGACTTGTTGTATTAATGACCATCAACGTGCTCAACATGTTGTGTTTTGTACATTAGTTGACTGGTACATTATCGTCTTTAAATTTCTCATAGTTTCTGGTTTATGTAACTGCTTGTTATCGCTTACATGTGCCATGGGTTTCCTTTTGTGTTCCAGTTTTGTGTGTTTGTCCCAGCCGTCCTACTGTCTCCTTTGTAAGCATGGTGTTTTAAAAACCCACATGAAATTGTTGAACAGTCCGACTTGTCATTGGATCAAAGGGAGCCTCTCTCATTCAGCTCTCTCAAGCATCAGTGGGTTGATGAGTGATCATTCGAGAGTATTAACATTCATGTACATGTGATGAAGTGAAATATATGCATGCCCATCTCAAAATGGGTTGTCTGACTGACACTGACTCAAATATAATCCCATAATCTGATGACAGCAATCCTTCTCACATGGCTAAACTGAACTCACCTTCCTAGGTATTAATCCCTTATTTAAAGGAGAGAGGCAGGTTAGATTGATCGATACACTCAGGTGACCTGGAGTTTGGTCAATTTGAGAAGACTGTTGAGTGAAGAGTTTAATATATCTATTACTGATGGAGTTTCACCTCCTTAATCTGCGTAGCAGGCTGTTTCTGACATGATGCTGCCTGTATACTTTGTCTCCCGAGTGAGTCAGGTATTATCTTCGTATATCTGTGACTGAGAGGGTGCATAGTGTCTTTGTGTGCTTTAAAAGGAGCACTGGGAAGTACAGCGGGATCGATAAGATTAATAGCGCTGTAAACTGTCTTCCCAGTCTTTGTTCCTCTTTTCCAAACTGTACACAGTATGATTTCAGTGAGTTTGATTTTCATCTGTTCTAACAATCTTTTAATAATTCACAAATGTTCAGTGTTTTGCAAAACTTTAAGTAAAGGCAGGATGACACTTATTCGCTGTGTTCCAAGTCGCATACTTACAGAGAACACTCACTATTTTCAGGGCCTGATTTACTAAAGGCTTGTGTGTTTAAAATCACGTGCAAATTTCACATCAACCGCAAAAAAATGTCCAAGCTGATCTACCAACAACGTGCAGTGAGGATTGAGTCTTTCAAATGTGCAATTTAACACACGATGTCCATTTTGCCTGTTTGTCTGAATACATATGTAATATTTGGCGTTTCTACTCGAACGTGCAAAATACTGGGAGGGGAAATGAAAATAGAACAATTCAGCACCCGCAATGATATTTACTAAACCTGAAAGTAGAAATGGGAGACGTGATTGCGTTTGCATTTTAGTACGAGTGAAAGGCACGTATTAATCGGGTGCGCACATCTGGAGAGACGACTGCTCTTATTATTGTGGTGAGAAGGAGACGCAGGAAAGCAAAGAATATGTAGGGAACGTGTTTTTCCACCCGTTTAAACATTTATGAGATGTCAGAGGCAAAACAATATTTAGACAAATCGTTTGTCCAGCGATGACATTTCTGAGTTATTGAATTAACTGAATGATGATTTATAGCCAACAAAAAGATGGAGCCATGAAATACCAGCAATTACAAAACACATTACGACTCAGCACTTTCCTGCCTCTGGGTCATTCCAGCGCATCGCTGCTTGGATATCCCACCCAGTCCCGTTATTCAGGTGTGCTGTCCCAGGTCCTGAATATGTCCCGCAGAATTCACAGCTACAAAAGGTTCCCGAGCACTCGCGAGGCACTGAGTGAGACTAATTCACCTGCCCATCACAGAAGGAGCTGGACCAGCTGCTCAGTGTTTGTTAGAAGCATCTCATCCACCGTCCCTCCTGTTTTATTGCCGACATTTTATTATTAAGTCGTTTTTTTCGCCTTTTTGTTTTTCCCACGGCATTGACTTCCTTGCTGATAATCTCCTATATAGCGTTTTGTTCTTGTTATTTTTATATTTCTTAATTTCAATGGGATCAGATTATCTTTTGCGGTCGCTCTGCTTTCCATTGCTGGAATCACTTTAACACACGCAAACCCCATATTTTAAATACAGCGATTTGCACTTGATATCAGTGACGCAAATACTCTTAGTAAATCACCCGCAAAACAAGTGCAAAATAAATGTGCAAACTTTGGGAAAAAACACGCAATTTAGTACCCTTTATTTGAGATCTCAATAAATCAGGCCTTAAGTGTATAAGTGAGTTCCCACTGTCAAGTATGGAAACATGCAGCGCACTACAGTGCACTCAAACCAGTCCAAACATTTAGTGTGAAACGCTTGACACTTTCACATTCAATGATAGCCACTATGTCTATAGTGATGCATTCAAATGTTAAGGTTATGTGTTGCCTTAAGTCACACACTGCGACTTGAAACAATATTACCCTGTCAAAATTCATGCACTACACAAGTAAGTGTACTAACATGTAAGAGATATGTGAGTGTACTCAGGGAAGTACGTCATTTGGAACACAGCCAATGTGTTAATAAATCAGACATAGTTATATAAATGTACTAATTTAAATTTTACAACTTTTTTTTTTATTCTAAACCCTCCCTCTGACAGGTACAGCATTGTGTCAGACATTTTACCAGAGGAGGAACGCCAGAAGATCTCTAGCCTGCGACTCCATAACGGCCACAGTTCGCCTAACTGCAGGCAGCACTCGGCCTCCACCTCAGAAGCAGAAGACAGAAGAAGGAGGTCGGGAGCCTCCGCTGTCGTGCCCGGCACCAGGGGACAAGGAGGGATGAACAACTACAACGGGAAGATTCTGACAAGGGGCTCCAACCAAGTGCGGAGCCGCTTTGTTAAGAAAAATGGACATTGTAATGTTGTGTTCACCAACTTGGAGGAAAGGAGGCAGCGCTACCTAGCTGACATCTTTACCACCTGTGTGGACATCCGTTGGAGATACCTGCTGCTTTTATTCTGCACCAGCTTCATGGTCTCCTGGCTGTTTTTCGGGATAATCTTTTACACGGTCTCCCTGGCACACGGGGACTTTAAGGAGCTACCCACACTGAAGAGTGATGGGCTGGCCTTGGGAGGGCTACATGGACCCACCTCTGGACACACTGGTGGAGCGCCGACACAAAGGATGCCTTGCATACTTCATGTCCAGGGCTTTGTTGGGGCGCTCCTGTTCTCCATGGAGACCCAGACCACCATCGGTTACGGCTGGCGCTGCGTGACGGAGGAGTGCCCTCTCGCCGTGATAACAGTGGTGATACAGTCCATCGTAGGCTGCATCATTGACTCGTTCATGATTGGCACCATCATGGCCAAGATGGCTCGGCCAAAGAAGAGGAACCAGACCCTCATGTTCTCCAAAAATGCAGTCATTTCCCTGCGCGATGGTAAGCTGTGCCTCATGTGGAGGGTGGGCAACCTGCGGAAGAGCCACATCGTGGAGGCTCATGTCCGCGCCCAGCTCATACGCTCGTATGTCACAGCTGAGGGGGAGTTCATCCCTTTAGAGCAGATGGACCTCAATGTGGGCTATGATGAAGGCACAGACAGGCTGTTTCTAGTGTCTCCGCTGGTTATAATCCATGAAATAGATAAAGATAGCCCCTTGTACAGACTAAGCCGAGCTGATCTGGAGACGGATGATTTTGAGATCGTAGTGATCCTGGAGGGGATGGTGGAGGCCACAGCCATGACCACCCAGTTCAGAAGCTCCTATCTTGCCAGAGAGATCTTCTGGGGTCACAGGTTTGAGCCTGTGATCTACGAGGACCGCGACCGCTACAAGGTCGACTACAGTCGCTTCCACAAAACCTATGAGGTGCCGTCGACGCCCCATCTCAGCGCCAAAGAGCTCGACGAAGCCGCGAGCCGACCCTCTTCCGCTGCTTCGAATGCGCCCGCATGTAGATCCACACAAGACTTGATCCCCAGGTCGCTGAGCGCCTTCTGCTACGAGAACGAGGTGGCGTTGAGCGGAGGGGAGGAAGAGGATGACATATTTGACTCCTCTCAGATTGTAGGGAAGGATAGGGCGGAGGACAGGAGGACTTCCGTTTCTGTTGACTTCCAAAACATGTTCCAAGACTCTGCAACCACGACCTCAGGCAGTCACAATGTCATGTGTGTTCTGGACATGGACAATAACCAGATGGAGTTTGACATCCTACAGACTGCCATTCCTCTTGATCCAGTGACCTATAAGAGCGAGCAGGAGAGCTAAAGAGTGGAGGGAGGGTCCAGTCTTGTCCGTCCTCTCCTCTTTCACCCAGGAAGTTGGAGCTGAGGAGGGATTTTTTTTGGTGACGTGTTCAGCTTTGGTCTGCATGTACAAAAGTTAAAACCCTTTTTGCCTTTCCAGTGTTGTTTTATATATTTGTTTTTCCTTCTCATGGTGGTTACAAATTAAGAAACGTGTCCCTAAATAACCTTTGGTACATGTGGCCATAACAACCAACTGGATTGGTGGTGGAGGAAGACGAAGGATCTCTGACAAAGTGTTGACGGGTCTTTGGCTCCGTGTTATAATGATTTCGTAACCAAAGGAAAGCACAACCTCAGAAAAGTCCCGAAACTTGAGTCATGTTTTTGACTAGATGTATATTTTGCATAGGAAAAAGAGATAAACAAGATATTTTATGAAATAAATAGCAATTCTAACTTACAGGTCAATTTTAAAGATGTTCTATTTTATCAAAGTTTGAAAGATTTTTACTTGTTAATCTTCTTGTTCATGGACTTCATTGGTCATCATGCCTGCAATAGTTCCCAGCAAACTCTGCTATTTTCACTTTCACAAGACGGTGTGTTTTGTTAAATCTTTTCCCGAGAAACAATAGAAACCTTCCTTTATCACGGTATTCCATTAGTTTAGTGAGAATCTGTTGTTTATTTTGCTGTGCAGTACCAACAAGACCATTCCAAGTGCAATAACTTAGTATTTTTCTGAAGGCGATAAAGATTCCTTAAGACAATAACTTTTAACATACGTCTTGATCTTAAATTAGAGATGCCTCTGCATTTTAAATCATATATTAAAACCATACTTCTTGAGTTTTTTTTTTTTTTAATTATTTAACTTGTATTAGATTATAGATCATAAATAGAATCTTATTTAATCAATTTAGTGCAATCATTATAAAGTAAAATAGACTTTTCCTTTACTTGATGGATATTTGTTTTTTCTTGGTTTGTATCTGGTGGAGGCTGCAGCCTGTGATAACAGAAACAATGCTGAGAAGTGGATTTAATTCATGTTTGTGCTGTTGCTGTTCGCCAAAGGTTTCGGAGTTGGAAAGTGAAACGCAGAGAGCCTCTGATTTATTATGTGGAATCTGGAGCAAACATGCACCTAAAGCGTACTTGTTGATAGTCGAAAGGTGTGAAGCACAACAGGAAACAAAGGGATGGAGGTCGGTAGGAGAGCCTCTGAAAATGTGCAATAAGTCATTGGATTTGGATGGAGCTGAATCATTTTAAGTGTAAGTGATGTCAGGTGATTTGCTTTGTCACAATGATTGTATCATAAATGAAAATGAAACAGTTGCCCTGTTTGTTTCTATGAGAGAACAAGATGGTAATACATAACAGAAATTCAAAGAGAAAATGCATTTTTGAAATACCTGTAAATAAATTTAATGAATGTCAAATACGACAAATCTCATCTGGTGCTTCAATCAGACTAGCAAATGTTTAAAAACCATGTGGCCATTCTGTTCATGAATGTGTATTCCTGTAACTTTTAGACAGACCTACTGATCCTGCAACTGTCAATTCAAATTTTTCGAATTTCTATTTATTTATTTTACTGATTAAAATGCTGTCGTAAGTGTGTTTGTTTTTGTATTAATGGCTGCATGGGAGAGAAACTGAGTGTAGAGATCGTGTTCATCTGAGCAACAAGCATTCCATAGTGATAGATTTCTAAATTTGAATTGTCTAAATTTTCATCGCAAATGTCCAGGAACATATTAAAGCATGTGTAAACAGTTTGATTGACAAACACACACTGCCAGCCAAAAGAATAATAGGGGTTTACTCTCAATCAGGCAGGATTGACTTGTAAATAACACAGACTTTGATCTCCATAATTAGGCCTTTGTACAAAATAGCTCTATTATATTGAATGAATCTGTATTTTTCTGCATATCCGTTTTGAAATCTAGATGTGCTTTAACAGATGCCTCACAGTTAAAATGCTTTCAGTTTTTCTTTTGTTCCAAAGAATGAAATGTTTGTAAAGCCCTAAAACTATTTCTCTATAACATTCGAGGTTAGCACTCAGACCTGACGTCGTGTTCACAAACATTCTATCGCATTCATTTCTGGTGTTATTGTGTTATTGCATTGAGTTGTAGATATAAGTGTGTCTCTAATGAGATCAACTATCAACATAAACTTGCACGATATTACATATAGCGTTTCATTAATGTGCTGTCATTCAGTGTTTGAAGAATATTTCTCTTCCCTCATCTTTCCGCAATTTTCTCCTCTGCTTAAGAAATTCTGACGCGTCTTAAAAGACCTCCTCTGTGCTCCTAAGAGTTTTTCACTTTAGGACTTTTCTGAAAGGTTTACGATGTTTTTTTTTTAACTTGTCTTTACAAGAATCTACTCCTAACTTTAAGGGAAAGTTCTTTGAAAATGCCACATTTCTCAAAATTTTCTTAGATTTCCGTCACTAGTTGTAACTCTTAGTACTAGGAATCTTTATGAATACAGCCCTTGATCTGCCTGATCAAGATCAGATGTGGTTTGATCAGGTTTCATTGACAGTGACACGCCAACATAAACAGTCAAAATACAGAAATCACTTCTGTGAAACAGACAATTTTCCATTGCAGATGCTTTGACTTGTCATTGTAGGAAAAGCACAAGTGTATTAAAGATGGCTCTCTTCCATGAATTGTCCCAGGAAGCCATGACAGTGAACCAACATCCACAAAAGCACAAGCACAAGTGGAATGAATTCATCATTATTACACCTGTGTCTTCAAGTCAAAATGTCTGTCATTAAAAAGTTCTGTAACTGTGAGAATATGTTCAATTTTAACTCAAAATAGGACTGATTAAGGAAAATAACATTTCCTTCAAGAATTGGAAATGGTTGCATTACCTGGATGCAGGCATAGTGCAGTTTTTCCCAACAGTGTGGTTTAGTGGGTCACTGAAAAGGAGCAGAAGATTATTAGCATCATTAGTTTCACCTGCTGTTCCTGCTTTGTGCTCTGACCTATCGTTCCTAGTTAGTGCTTTATTAGATGGAGCTGTTTAAACATGAAGTAGGAAATGCACGGTATTTGCAAACAAAATGTATGTTTTAAATCAGTTACAAAAATATCTTCACTAACTTCTCTTGCTTTTGTTATCTAATTATGATTTATTCATGATGAATTGAGATTAATCCATCACGTGAAAATACCATCCATCCATCCATGTGAAAATACACAATATTCAAAAGGTTTTGGCTGGCAGTGTATAAACTCTGTCTGTAATGTTTTTTTTTTTATTGTAAAATACTTCAACAAGAGCACAGAAGGGGAGGTAACTTAACAAGAGACAAAAGTTTTTTTTTTCCTTTGCTGAAAAGTCTTCCTGCTTTGTGTAAATCTAATGATTTATTTTCAAACCCCTGCTTGGAGATAAACACGCACTGAGCAAACTATTGTCCTGACTGAAATAAGCTGAAAAGAAGAAAAAAAAAATCTGAAGTACAAAGCACTTTATTCTTCCTTGTATACCTTTTGATGTTGCAAATAAATATTTGTATAATTTTGGTTGTTTCTTTTTTTCAAAACTTGCTGTTCTGAGACTCAGATCGACTTTGTTCTAAAGCAGCTGTGAGTGTTGACACTCCCCTGCACAGCTTGTCATGCCTATCTAGAGCCACTAGATGCCTCTGTAGTACATCAGCTAAAAATACTAAAGCACAAGTTCCCTCTGGTGGGGTACCAAGGCTCAAAACCTGGATCTGAACAACATAAATTCATGCATGTTTCGAGAAAGAGACAATAAGACTTAAATATCTCACAGAATGTAAAATAAGTTTTAGCCTCTATAAATCTGATGTGGTGATTGGCCCTCGTTTTTTGGAACGGGCTGAATTCTTGCACTGGAGGGCATCGCAGTGGGTGCGGCATCTCACAAGAGACACCATAATTGTGCAAGAGAGCTCAAGGAGTCATCACATGACACATATCTTCATAAATAGTAACTTATAAACAAAAGGCTCAAGTATGAACATGTTGTATGTTTTTCCTGTGGCTATAGAAATGTGTATCTCCTGGTAACGGAGCACGCATCACATCCTTTTTTTGAACCTTGAAGTATATTTTTATAGGCAGTGTTGACAGGACACGAGATGTGTTTGTGATTTACAGTGTTCTTCGCGCACGAAATAAGTTCAACAATAAAAAAAAAAAAAATTGTGCATACTGTGGATATCACATGATTACATTTCATAACCATCGAGAAAACTTCCGGTCCTGTAAAGCATTATGCCAGTGACTGAATCATGTTTGAAAAGCTTATACGTGTCTGGTCTGTTTTCATTGTTATACATCAACTGTACCGGACAGAAAAAAAACTAAAGATCCTGTGAGTGGAAGATGTTACTCAGATTACACACAACGTAAAATTAGTCTGGCGATTACTTTCAAACGTTATCTATGCTTTTCAAAGGAATAGAGAGTTTGTTATCTAAAAGAGACCTTTTTAACGCAGACATTTTGACTTGTCACAATAAAAGCACACGGTGTAATTAAAGATGCCTCAATAAACTTAACCAGTGAACCAGCATGCGCAAAATCATCACCTCCTTTAAGTGGAATGCAGCCATCATTAATACACTTGTGTTAATACACCCTCAGTCAAAATGTCAACTTTGAAAAAGATCTGCGAATGCTGCCTTCAAATGGTGTTGTGTTTACCATGTTTACCATGTTCATATGAACACCCCCTTCCCCCCTCCCCCGCCCCACACCTAATGACCTCAGATCTTTCTAAAGCTTTGAGTTTACAAGTTGTGAAGTTTTTACTGACATTATCAGAAAGGGGCGGAGGCCACGAAAGTTCATTTTGTTGTTGTTGTTGGATGGTAATTTAACGTGCCGTAATTTTATTCATACAGAGTTTTAAGCCTGCTAGTTAATTGTTAAGTTGTTAGGCTTTGTGGCAGATGCTGTCCATGCTGCTGTTGCCTAGCAGCAGTGTTCTCATGACTTGAATGCCGACCGTACCGTGCACACGACCTCCCATGTTGCAAGCTCACGAGTTCCATTTGAAGGCATATGAAGAGATGTCTGCTGAAAAACACAACAACTGGTGCCAAAAGGGCAATCATCTATTCATTTGTAGGTAGAAAAAAACAGGTCTATACCAAACAAGCATCTCACAAACACATCCTCTCAAAAACATCAACCTTGGTTTTAGAAAAGTAACCTTTTTATATATGAATTTGTGATTTTGGTGAGGTGCTGACTTTCCTATCGTATTGTATTGCAGTGTTTTAGTAGACACTCTAATCCTGGAGGAGGCAATTGGATTCACTTTTCTGTTCAAATCAAACTAGCAGCATTTATTTCTTGCAAGGCACTCATGCAGAAATTACATCAGGTCAAGCTCAGACAAACACCTTTATTTATTTCAGCTCGGTCCTTTAACATGTGACAGTGTTGGTCAAGACCAAGAAATAACCAGTCTGTTCTGGAAAGAAGATCGTTGGGGTGAACTGACTACCTTCACACTGCAGCTTGTCCTGTACGAGTTTTATCAGATGTAAGGTTTAATATACATTTTAATTGATTATCAGTTCTCGAATATTATAAAATGGACCTTTTTCAAGGCTGACATTTTGACTGAGGTTTGAGGGGAAAACAGGTGCATTAATGATGTCTCCATTCCACTTAGAAGTCCTGCATGCTAATGCAATAATTTCACCGTGTGCTTTTCCCACTAAAACTATTTAAAATGTGGAGAGGGTTGGTTTCCAACAAACAGCAGGTGCCAAGTTGTTTATTGCAAAGCACTAATAGGTTTGAGTGAAATGTTCAGGAGTTTTTGTAATTGTGCAAGCACCACAGTCACCTCTTGATATGTTGTTGAAGAGGGCCGACTTTCAAAACTGACTGACTTTTAACTGCCAAATATAGTACTAACAATCTTTACAGTTCATAGTCAGGTGTGTCCAGATGTGGACTCATTCGTATGGAGTCTTATAGGAGTCTGCAAACATTATTCTGTCCGATTTAAAATTGCAGAAGATATAGCAAAAAAAACGTGTTGATGCTATTTGTTCAGACTAAAAAGATGAATGAAAGTATATTTTAAGTGACATTCAGAGGTGATCACATGTAAAATACATATTTCTTGTTTAAGTGCTACCTCCTATATTATCGGTGTAAGTTTGTTTCCCTTATACGCAGCTGAGCTTTCTGACTTGTTTGCAAGATTAAGGTGTTGTGGTCTTGCAGTTGTTGAGCTCTTGATACTTCAAGCAGGAGAAGAAAAGCGAGAATCTCAAACAGGTTGCAAACACCTCAGACCAAAGATTGGACAGATCTATACACATCATTGAAGGGAATTTGGCCTCTGAATACAGTAATTACACTCAACAAAAGTATGAACACAATACTTTTGTTTTTGCTCCAAATTTTGTGAGTTGAGGTAAAAGATTTAAGATTTCCTTCAGGCACAGAAAAGGTTTATTTCTCTCAAATTTTGCTCACAATTTTGTTAAAATTCATGTTAGTGAGCACTTCACCTTTGCCAAAAAAAATTCCATCCACCTGACAGATGTCAGCATGATTAAGGTGTGCTGTGGATTGGCCACAATAAAAGGCCACTTTAAAATGTGTAGTTTATCACACAAAATAATGTCACAGGGCTTGAGAGACCGTGCAACTGGCACGCTAATTGAAGGATCGTCCACAAGAGCTGTTGCCTGTGAATTGAATGTTCAGTTCACAACCATAAGCCGTCTACAATGTCATGTCTGAAAATTTGGCAGTAGCCTACATCATGCTCTTTTAAAACTTATGGCATGTGCAGCATTGTGGTTGTGTGATAAAACTACACATTTTAGAGTGGCATTTTATTGCGACCAGTCACAAGCACCCAGATTTGAACAAATTTGTGAAAGAAATTCTAAAGAAATAAACCTTTTGTGTTCCGGAAGAAGTCTTTGATATTCTACTTTAACTCGTGAAAAATGAGAGTGAAAACAGAAGTTGTTGCATTTCTGTTGAACGTACATTTGAAATCGGGAGTGCTAATTGAAATAAAGGGTCACATTGGTTGTACAATGGCTGGTTGTACTACTGAAGAGTTTTACTGGGGGGTTTAGTAAAGCTAAAGCTCAGACAGACTTATGTTCATTGCCAATGTTGACACAGTCAGTTTATTTAAAATGCACTATTGACAGCATGCAGAAACAGACTGAGGACTTTTTTGACAGAAAGCACTTATAGCTGTGTTTTCTTTACATTAATTGAAAAATAATACATGCAGGGGTGTAGCAAAGAATTCTGGGCCATTTACAAAAGCAGTCTCTGTGGGCCCCCTTCCCCTCTCGATCTATGTCCCTTGTTGCTTCTTTTGGGAAAAAAAATTTTAGTCACTAATGAACTGTTCATACCACACACCCTTCGACACCCCTAATTACATGGTCCACCTTTAAATTCACCCTGTATCAGACTAATAAAAAGCCTCTACTTTCAGCCCTCGTGGACGTCCCGTCTTGATCTCTCTTTAATTATCGGTCCCCGGTCTCTGTCGGTCTGAAGCAGCTCCCATGCACAAGAATCCTGACGGCATAAACATCCCACACGCTGGACCTCTGAACCTCAGGAGAACTGGAGAGGCATTTCTGTCAGTGGATGAAAAGATGAAAAGAGGGAAATGAGGATAAAGGGGCAAACTGCTCCGTAACCTCAGGCCTCGAGGCTATCAGCTTTTCATTAGCGAGTCAGTGAGTGAGTGAATGAGTGTGATCGGTGGAATGGTAAAATAGGAGAAGCCGTGCTGGGCCACGTCGGCTATTAGGGTGATTTGGGGGCTCCCACTGACTCCTATTGTGCATTGTCTCCAAAGTGAGCAACGGAGGCTCAACAGTGAGCCTTTGTGTGGGACATTTAACTGCCTGTTAGCATGCTAATTATGGGATGTGTGTGTTTCTGTGTGTGCCAGTGAGTATCCATCATGATCTGGTCTTTTCCATCCCTCTCTTGGGATTTACACTCCTCCAGTTCCTCTCTCTCTCCCCCCAGGCACTGATAGCCGTGCTACCGTCTGACGCCTTCTCGAGGTCCTTGTTTCCATTTTCCTCACTTCTGCCCTTATTCCTGAATCTGTGTTCCCACTGTGTTGTTTGGTCTTTTTTTATGGAAAAAAAAATGATCAGCTGTTTCTGATTCTGCCATGCTTGGATCCGTCTCGCTTTCACTCCACCATTTAAAAATTAAGCCTCTCTCACAGTCTGTGGAGGACATTATCCTCACATTTAGCTGTGGGAAACCTCATTTCAACTCCCCCTGCAAGCTCGACAGACATCTTGAGTCTGTGTTCACCTGCATCTCTGTTGCTGCTCTGGAGGTGTACGATTACAGATTCTCAAAATATTTTTGGCCAAAGAGTGCCATCCTAGAGGGGAGAAGAATGAGGCTGGCAACCCCCTTTTCAAGATACTCAACAATATAAAAAAAACCTTTCAAATAGTTTCAAATCCATCTCAAATTGATTTATTTTTTTTTGTTACCTTGACCATAACTATATTTCACAGATGTTTATGTTTTGTGTCTACTCCCTAAAAGCTTTAACATTGGACAAGCAATATGTGAAACTTGCATTTAACTGACACTGTACAGCTACTATTTCATAATTAAAACATGATTGCAAATTATTTAATGAATTAAAACTGACAGACTATCCAGCAACACAAATTTTAATCCTTGGAGTGGGTTCTAATTTATCTTACCAGGAAATTGTGTGTGTTTGTATATATTAATAGCATAGATAATTAATTAAATATACTTTGTGACAGATTAAACTCTTGAACAAGTTTCACTTCTGTGATATTTAAAGTCTTATTTTGTGTAGTGGTGGACTGCACCAAAGATACAAGCTCTGCATATGTTGTCCCTGAATAGACACAAGATTTATGCTCTACCTTTTCTTCAATGAGTGTTGCTTTTTACTGCAAATCTCAATTTGATATTCCGCCAAGTGTGTAGTACACCCGTCAGTCCACTAGATACCGTGTCAGTGTCATATTTTGCATCACCTAGGTGTGAAAAGTAAGGTTCCTTCGGTTTAGCCGCCAACACTACACGGTTAGGGTTAGAAAATATCATAGTTTCAGTTAAAATAAGTAATTTTAGGTCAGTAATGTTACATATGTCTTACAAATATTACATAGGTTGCCATTAACTTACTTCTGTTACTGAAAAGAAATGTGCTGTAACTTTTGCTTCCTCACAGACTTGAACACTGGTTGTTCAGGTGAAAGACTTTATCTATCTCTGTACTTCATCACATGATCTTCATTACATGACTTCCTTCTTCGTCACTGCTCATACATGCATTTATCTTTCACCCCTCAGTGAGGCAAAACGTCACACTGACACAGTATCCTCTGGTGGACTGACAGGTGTATTACACACTTTGGTGTGATGGCAGGCTGCATATCCACATCCCATTCAGAGGAGTAAGTCATGTACAGTATAAGACATCCATGTGGGTAAGTGTGTTGATTAAGAACATTAAAACACTCTAATGTAACTTGATATCAGTTAAATCGTATTATCTCATCTAATCAAGAGGAAAAAGTGTTGAACAGACACAACACTAACTGCATTGGACCTGAAAATCTCCAACCGATGTTACTTGGGATCTGGATGCTTTACACTGAATGCGAGTAATGAAGTTACAGATGCTGAAAATAAGCTTACTGAGGTAGCAGAACACTCTTTCTATCTACATCAGGATGCTCTTAAGTTCTGCTGCAGTGATATAGAAATTATCAGCTTCATCTGTAGTCATGCAATGACCTGGTTTTGAATAACAGAAATAGCTGTGTAACGTAATGTCCAACTCATTGACATCGGCAATGACAGCCTCAGTTAGAGTTGAGCCAACACCTCTCTCACACAGTCACTAAAATATCATCAGCTCCGCAGAGGTGAGATTAACAGCAGCTTCTGTGATTTAAATTAACATTACATTACTTACAGTAGATTGTGCAAGTTTTTTTCACTCCTGCACTATTTTTATCAACAAATTGAGTTTGTATCTTAAATTCAGAAAAAACTTTGAGTATGTATGTATGTATGTGTATGTTTATATTTACTGTGCGTATCTATGCGAAATCATGTCTGTTCCTTTTCATTATATCCCTGATTTCCTCTGTTTAGCTGCAATTGAATTGCCTTAATGAATAAGATACTTTTTTCCATTTTATTGGCTATTGATCAGGGATTTCTTAAACTGCAGTGTGGTATTGTACTGCCTTATATATTACAAGTACTTTCTTCTAACTTTTATAGGTCAATAATACACTCAAAATAAAAATTATTCTCAACATGTACAGTGCATTTAATATACATATGTGCTCGAGTGCAACTATTTATTTTTGAACTTTCAATTCAGTATAGTATTTTGTTGTCTTTCTTCTCTGTTCTTAATTAGGATCCCTGACATGGAAGAATCTCCGTTATTAACACTATTAGTTGGCAATACACAATTTTGTCTTTTAGTTTTTAAGCTTGATTTGTTATCATTATTGGGTGTGTGATCTGTCTCTGTGTCCAACTGCTGGTGAACAAACTATAGGTGGATGCACATGTGACTGTCTGTGTGGGTGCAACTGTGAATGTGTGTATTTTCATGAAAACATTTGCAGCACACGTTTCCAGATTGTAGTTTGCACACCGACCTGTATGTTTAAGTTAAATGTGTGTGTGTGTGTGTGTGTGTGTGTGTGTGTGTGTGTGTGTGTATGTGTGTGTGTGTGTGTGTGTGTGTGTGTGTGTGTCAGTTTATGTGAGCAGCTGTAGGCCCTGTGTTTGAACTCTAGCTCACATGGGCAGAGCGAGGGAGGGCCGCGGGGTGAGAAGGCGATAGGAGAGGGGACTGATGCTCGACAAACTCGCCATCTCCCTCTCCCCTTTCATCTCCCTCTCCCAGCACCAAACAACGAACTCTTTCATTCAGGCAACTTTGCAGCCCGCTGCCCACAGACCCTCGAGGCCCCCACCCGTTCACGCTGCTTAATTCAATGTTCCGAGAAAAACTCATGATTGGAAAATGACTTTTTTATCCTCCTACTTTTCCATATCTCCTCTTAAGGGGCATCACCCCTTTTCCTGTTCTCACTGACTCTGTTTTTTTCTCACATCAAAACAGCTTCTGTCCTGTACACACAAAGGAAGTAAAACCCAGGTCAGTCCACTCTCAGAGCTGGACTACATACTGACGTCCAACGAGGATCGATGCCACTAAGATGCTGGTACATTGGATTAGTGATAGGGAAATAATGCTGGCATACTTTGAATGCCGCTTCGGATTCATGATTAGGCATCCAAAGAGAATGAGCACCGGGTTTGACTGTTATCAGACTGTTGAACAGGTGGTGATCATCACACGTACGTCCCAAATATAAAGGCTGGTAGGGGCCTATACTGAACCTACTAGATGTTTCAGGAGGCCCTAATCACTGACAGATATGACACTGACAGGTTCAACCGTGGCAGCACCAGGTGTACTGCACCTTCATGACAATAAGTAACACGTTAATGTCGACACAAGTTAGGTTTGTAAAAAGATCATGGTTTCGTCTATACTCATATAAATTACGTAATGATTAAGTAACATAACTTCCCTTACAGAAAAACACGTGAATTTAACATGTGCAAAAACTCATTTGATTATTTGACCACATCCACATGTGAAACGTGGTTTTGGAACATTTTCATGGTGTTATGTTTCCACCCATGTAAATTTCCATGTGAAAACTTTCCCATATTTCCCACAATTGGTAAACATGTGTCATACATGGGAAACTTGTGTTTTTTTCTGTAAGGATTAGGATACAAAACTTAAATTTGTTAGAAGGTAACTTACCTACATAACTTAAAAGACAGCCTTGCCATTGAGACATGAACATCGGTCTCCTTGGTAAAAGTCCTGTGTTTAACACCCAAACACCTCCAACCTACATCTTTATATCTGATGTCCTCATTTGCTCCTTGGATAAATACTATGGCCACTAGTGGTCGCAATAAATGGAACCTTCTGGCCTACCAGTAGGTGCAGTTTGCCCAATAGGTCTAGTTTAGTTGGCCCCTACTAGTCCATAATTCTCGGACATACGTGTGACGTTAACCACCTTTTTAATGGTCTGTTTAATAGTCCTCTTCAAGAGTTACTCAAGTCAGCTCCTCATGAGAATAATACATAATTGATCATAGGAAATAAACTTGTTAATTTCCTTTCGTGCAAAATGAACTCGTAAAATTATTGAATTCCTTTCCAGCTGTCAGAAGATGCCAACCAGATGTACCCAAACAAACCATGTCAAAAGGACGTTTCTATTCCACTTATCAGAGAGACTATGAAGCAACGATTGTATTAATGCTATAAACCTCAGACAGTATTTTGTGAACAAAGTAGCAATTCTTAAACTTTCTAGGACACAAGAAATTGAAAGGAGTACAGCTTGTGTTTCGCAATGTTTGACTGCACCAGTGAAGAATTATCAAACTGTGAGGTGACAGAGATGTACAAATTTGGGAATTGCTTTATTAGGATAACGTTTTTTGTGAAAAGAGTATAAATAGACCGCTTACACTCGTTTGCCTGTTTTTTAGGTTCATCCTGCTGTCACAGTCTGACACAACCAGTCCTCCAAGAAAACCGCTTTCATGAAAGTTAGTGTTCAATTTTTCTGGAAGAGATGTTAATTCACCTGAAGCCTGTAGTCTGTGAGGATGTAGAATAAATATCATCTGTATTCTGTATCTTTGTACACTGATATATTATCATTTTCATCACTGTTAAGTCACTTCTAATTATAATCTTACACGGTCAAGTAGTTTATAGGGACGCATGTAAGATACTTATTTGTTTTATGTGTAAAAATGTTATCTATGTTGAAATGATATCACTTATTAGGCCCTAAAGACTCCTGTGAGTGTTGTATCACATTCAATTATTGGTAATCGTGTACTGATGTACGTGACTAAAAAAAAAATATTTTCTTCTTGAATGCAGGTGACGAGTAAAATAATAAAGACATATAAAATGGGGATTTTCAAGTATTAAAGACTGTAGGCTCTAGTAATTGAGTAATGATATTTACTACCCCGTTTCCGAAAAAGTTGGGATGCTGTGTAAAATGTAAATACTAAATGCAATGATTTCCAAATCTCATAAACCCATATTAAATTGCAAATAGACTAAAGACAACATATTAAGTGTTGAAATGGAGAAATTTTATTGTTTTATAAAAAATATATGCTTATTTTGAATTTGATGCCAGCAACATGTCTCAAAAAAGTTGGGACAGGGACATGTTTACCACTGTTTTGCATCACTTCTTCTTTTTACAACATTTGGGAACTGAGCAGACCAGTTTCTGGAGTTTTGGAAGTGAAAAGTTGTCCCATTATTGCCTCAGATATCATTTTAGCACAGAATTGTGTCTGTTTTTAAGGGCCCAAAGATCACGGCTATCCAATATTGGTTTTCTTCCTTGTCCCTTGATTACAAAGGTTTCTTCAGATTCTCTGAATCTTTTAATGATATTATGGACTGTAGATGATGTAATCCCCAAATTCTTTACAATTTTATGTTGAGGAACATTATTGTTAAATTTTTGCACTATTTTCTCACGCAGTCTTTCACATAGTGATGAACCTTTGACCATGTTCACTGCTGAGAGCCTCTCTGAAATGCTCTTTTTTTTTTATACCCAATTATGTTACTGATCTATTGCCAATTAACATCATTAGTTGTGAGATGTTCCACCAGGTGTTGTTTTATTTTCGCTTTACAGAACTTTTCCAGTCTTTTGTTGACCCAGTCCCAACTTTTTTGAGAGGTGCTGCTGGAATCAAATTCACAATAACCACATATTTGACATAAAACAATAACATTTCTCTGTTTCAACACTTGATATGTTGTCTTTGGTCCAATTGTAATTAAATATGGGTTAATGAGATTTGCAAATCATTGCATTTTGTTTTTATTTACATTTTACACAACGTCCCAACTTTTTCCTAAATGGGGTTGGAGCTACTTTCCAACAAGTATGTTTGCGAGTATCCTAAATGCCTGTTGTTTTGCTCAGCCACCAGGATGTCAAGCTAAATTAGTTATTTAATAACGATTTTGTTTTGTGTCCGGGGGGTAAAACAGTCTGAGATAATCATTACAATTTAACATTTTTAGAGAAGCACATCATTGCTGTGTGATGATGTCCCAAACAGCAACCAGCCAGACATGGAGCAGCACCGTTCGAACAAAGGCAAGCTTTGTTGCCCGCCGAATTCTTGAACATCATTTTCTACATTTTCCTGCAAACAACTCAATCTCCACATCCCTCGCCTCTCATTCCGCCCAATTATCATTTTTCAAGCGTGTCCCCTCGTCCTACAGAGATGGGTACTTTGGGAGTTTCCGAATCTTACCATGAAATCTGTGTATATGTAGAAGGATGTGTGAGGAAGTTTTATGCCACAATTTATCCTCATGGTAGATGGAGGCACTGGTGGACATAATGTGACTGATTTTGCTCCAAGAGGGAGACAGGAGACAGTTGCAAGTGATACAAGGCACCATTGAGGTTTCTCTTTCTGTTACTCCTCCTGCATCACCCCCACCCTTTTTTTTTTCTTTTGCCTCTTGTTGCTGTCACAGCTGCAGCTGAGCCCAGAGAAAAACCAACAGCTTTATAGGCTGCTCTTGGTCGATACAAAAGGGTGCAACACTTGTCAGTGTGTCACTGGCTGCTCAGTGCATCTGTGGCTACAGTGAAGAGTATAAAAAGTAATCAGTGTAAACCTGATGAATATATAACTGAAGTATTCACACCGGGCCAACTACTGTCGTTTTATGTTGAATAATAGCCTATAGTAAAGAATTCCCTGTGAAGTATTATTGGTAGTCAAATCTTTAGCAACACTTGCACTATGTAGAACAATTTTAATATTAGGCCAACACATTTTCGGCTTGACCAGGGTCACCCTGATGATGACCCCGTGACCCTGATGAGGGCCACAAGCCAAAACGTGTTGGTCTAATATAAAAGTTGCTCCAGATACTGCAAGCGTTGCTGGAGTTATTACTCTCTGTGCAGTATTTTTCCTTCTCCGTGCACCGTAGCAGTAGGTGATGTTGTGCCAGAAACTTCTATATTAAAATACATTTTTCAGCACAAAGGCATGAAATTTGTCATGAACAGTGCAAAAAAATCTGCAATGTATTTTACTGTCATCGACCCCTTCAAATGTAAAGTGTGACAAACTACGTGTCGTTTGAAAGCACAAAGTCTTATAATTCAAAGGCCACAACTATTTTAAGATACCAACACCACAGCAACAATAGTTTGCTACCCTGTAGTCAGAGTGCGTACATGGTAACATGGTACTTTTTTTTTACCTCTTGTATCATCTACAGAGAAACATACGTGAGAGACAAACAGCTTACAAGCTTTTAAGGTTGTTGTTGTTTTTTTTAATGAAAAAAAAAGAGAATAACTAAAGGGTTAAGCAAGCAAAGAAATTACAAGATTGATCTATCATGGGTTTTTTTTTATGTCATGAATAAAACCTAATGTTGTTGTTTACAGTACATCAGTTAGCATCTATATCAACAACAATAAGGTTGGTTGGTTTTTGTGATTCCCATCTGAAAACAGTGATTCTGTGAAGTCTCTGTAGCTAGGCTTATTGTATCTTCAACTGTTCTCCCTACAATCATCAGTGTTATCATGTGTTTACCTTTATATGTGAGCTCTGAAGCATCCTGGGAGGACAGGACAAGTGACATCTGCTCCCCAAGTTTGTCCTCGTCACAGGGCTTCCCGACACACAGTTTTAACAGGCTCCTTATTTTACTCAGGAGGAGGCCATGTCCTGAAGTCTAAAGAGAAAACAATGGTCACATAGAGTCTCTGTAAAGTAAACACCCAAAACTAAATGAAAGACTGTATCATGATTAACTGCAGCCACAAGATGTGCACTGATCTCTATCAGTGGCTATTCTGAGCTGATTAATGGTAAATCTTGCAAGCCCGGAGGTTTACACAAGACTACACCTCTGTTTGAAAGTCATGTCTCAGCAGAATTCAATCTGTTGGTTGAAGGATTCATCATTGGGCTCAAAGTGATAAACGAATGCCATGTTGCATAGATTCACGCCACCGTCTCTCCCAAACAACACGTTTAAAAATCAGACCTTATGTATTTCAAATGGACTTTCCCACAAACCTGCCGAAGTAACACAACCATGTATGTCTGATAAAACTCTGCAACTCTCAACGCAATATGATGAATATAAATGAGCACAGTTATCAATCAAAACTGTCCTTTAGTCCTTTATTTAGCAGGAATACAGTACTATATGACTAGGTTCACGTTGGGAGGAAGATTACGGCGCACCAGCAGAGATCAGCTACAGGTAACTCAACTGTCTCACCTGGGACCCTTACCCCAGCACCCCCACTCCAACACCACCATCGCCTTTCTCAACCCCCACATATCAATTTCCTTTAGATGTTCCCCCTCACACAATTGAAGTAACTAGATTCTTTCCTTTGGCTGGCCAATGGAGATATGAGGCAGAGCACACAATGGGCTATTCATTAAGGTAGCAACACACACACACACACACACACACATATACACACAGTTTTGCTGATGCACATAGTCTCTCATGTAAACACATTCATATACCCACATATGGCACACTCACACACACACACACACCACCCCAGGTGCAGTGAAAGTTCTTGGCAACCTCACACACACACACACACACACACACACACACACACACACACACACACACACTTTACCAGTAACTTAGACTAAGACAAGACAAACACAAAATAGGAACTTTGGTTGTAGGAGTACAAAGGTACAAGAGGGAGGGGGACTGATGTAAATGTAACACAGCTCCAGTAATTTATCATGAGAGACGGATGAAGGGAAAAAAATCTGGACGTTCTTCAGGCAAAATTATGTATATTACCCATTTGAAGATTCCTAGATATGATAAATGTGACTGATATTTATCATTATTAATTTTAATCATTGCCTTTCATTTGGGATTACCGCAGGCTACTTTAAAAATGATGTAGCATAGTGATATAATGTTTAGAAATTTAAAAATAATTTGGGTTCAAATTCCTTCAGAGTTCTTGAGCGAGACTCGACCTCTGACCTGTGTTTAGGATGGGAAAATAAATGGGAATCCATCAGTATGTTCTTATTATAGCCTCAACTCAAGCTTGGGTTCCTCAAAAAACATAAGACAGAGTTGATTACATTTGTAATGACTCACAGTCAACAGTGCACCGGATACTTCTGCAAGGTTGACTGATCGACTTCAACAGCGAGACACGGACACACCTGCTGTGACCTGCACAGGTGCATGAAGGAAAAGCGAAGGAGTGAATAAAAGAAAATTAGACTGAGATGTTGTGGAGAAGTAGAGTGTGTCTGGGAATAACAGGGGGGCAGCTTTGAAATACTACAGTGATCCCACAATGTGACAACATAAAACAACTGTATGTGGTCTAAAAGAAGGGAAACATGCTCCGAGTAACATATACGGAAATAAGAGCCGTTTAGAAATGTAAGATTTAACCTTTGTGATTTAGTTGGGACTACTTTATGTTCTGAGCTGGCTGAACATTCATTCATTTATCTGGCAATATTTAGCCTAATTTTATATAAACAAAATTTTATATATATTTTTAAATTTGCTGTATATTTCTGTGCTCGTTACCTCTCAATTACAGAGAGTGACAACATGGCACCAAAAATTGGCCAATAGTAACCAGTGAAACGTACTTCTCAGCAGTGGATGCAAAGCCAGTCTTATTCGCAAAGCGTCCACTATGGGAAAACGTGTCACTTTCACACTTAGACAACCCAAAGTGTAGCTAATTCACATTTTGCTATATTGAACAGGCGTGTCTATTCCGCTCTTTGCCTTGATACCGTTTGTTGGATAACTGGGTGGACACGTGTTTGGATTCGAGATCCATTTAGAGTCTATTTGACCTCTAAAACACTTTTATTAGGCGAATATCTCTCAGCTGGCAGAGAGATCAAGTTTCGGTCCTGATTCGGATTAAGCAACACGGTCATGCTTAACGTTGAACATGACGGCACAAAGTCGAGCTGAGGGATGATGGTGTGTCAGCTCTGAGATGATTTTGGCTTGGCCTTGGGCTGATGGGGGTGACACCACCCACCCTCCACAGTCTCATGGTCACAGGACTTCTGCTTTGACGCTGGCGAGCCTCAGACGTCTGACATTTAACTGTAACCCTTCGTGCTGTTTGTGTCTCCTCGGGCGCTTCTCAACAACATCTTCATCATCATGTCTGTCACAAGACGAAACGAGTTTGTCTCATTTTGTTCTCTTTCCACTGTCTGTGTGTGGATATATCTTTGGGGTTATGCAAAAAAAACATGTCTTTCTCTTTTGGTATCTTTGTTTATGTTGTGAAACTTTTGCAAAATAGTCCACACAATAATAACTGCCCTCAAATTACAGCAATTAATGTACTTTGAGCAATATGGGCTTAATTTGCAGTTTGACTCAATACGTTTATATTTGTTTACTGAAACTAAATCCCTCATTCAGTAAGAATAAAATAAGAGTCATAACTGTCACGAGTTTTCCTTAATGACGTAACAAAAAGCAGCATCAACTTTAAGTCAATGTTTATTCCAAGAAATCTAAAAGATTAGATAAAATATGTGAAACAGAAAATCATTGATTGCTTAAAATTGAAAAGAAAAAAGTGTGAAAAGGCCTGAAGTCATGTATCATTTCACTGGGATCAGTTTCGTCAAGGTTTTGCATGGTATTTTAGTATTTTGAAAGGTTTTACCTAAAAAATTTGATTTAAAAAATTTCTTCAAAAAAAAAAGATGAAAAATGTGAAGTTAACTCAGTAAAAATTAATTGTAGTGAAGCACAAATCAACATTTTAGTATGCGAAGCCTACTTTTATGCAGCTGCAAGACTAGGCTTTTGACATTGAATCATTTTTTCGATATCATACATATGGCAGCCTGCTAATAGCAAAATGTGATAATACAAAAAATACACGAGAAAAATAAAAGGCATGAAAAGTAGCACTCATAATGGCTCTATTTACAACCAGCTTTTGAAAGCCTTTTAAACTGTTGAAGCTCACAATAAAGGCTTTGTAAACGCTTCTTCATTTAATTTCTCTCGGAACGCAGCCTGTCGAGTCGTCCATTTTATCCAAAACGCAACATCTTTTGGACAAAGGCCATTGAGAAAATGATTTTTAAAAAGAATAAATTAATTTTCCTCGTTCTCAAAAATCTGCTTCAATCACATATTTCTCACAAGAGAAAAAACTTGATTAATGAATATATTTTTTCAGCCTTGTTGTAGCAGCGCCAGACATCAAAAACAAGGCCGAAAAATAAAAACGACTAAACTGCTGCGTAATTTCTCTCCAACATATCGCGACCATTAAAACACGTTACATAAACTGACATTAACTTTCTCGTCTCACCTAAACGCCTTCAGTTCGTGCAGCTATATGATTTTGTTGGGCCTCTTCCTGCCATCATCCCTTCACACACACACACACACACACGCACACGCACACACACACACACACGACATAACACTCACGTCAAGCCGAGGCCGGGCCGTAAATCCTCAGCTGCACAGCGGGAGGGAAATCCTCGGAGTGGCTCTGTGAAGGTCCCCGGTTTACAGCTCCAGGAGCCCGGCAGCTCCACGGGTCGCCTCGCCGTGCTCCTGGAGCATTTTTCTCGATATGTCAGAGTTTAGGAGTCGGACAGAGAATGGCCGGCAGAAGGGAAGACACAAGGCTTTTTCTTATTTTCTTGTCTTTTTTCATATGCACAGAACTGCTTTTTGTTCCCCCGGGTTTTTTTTTGTTTTTTTCAATAGAGGGGGAAGGGGGCGCCCGTTTTGATCACATGATTACAGTTCACCTGAGATATAAAAAAAACAAAAAAAACAAAAAAACAAAGGGCTCAAAGAAAGCAGGGAAGAGGGGGAATGAATCAGACAGAGAGATGCACTCATGCTTAGGATTCCCTTATCACGGCCAACATTCATGGGTAATGAAAAAAAAAAAAGTGGTGATTTTTGAATTGGGGGCCAGTGTGTCGCATGGCGGGGATACAAGGGGTCATTGTTGTGAGGAACAGCGCCTGTGTTTGTATCCGTGCGGCCCGTATTGTCCCCTCTCGTCTCTCTTTTGTGCATACCAGAACAGTTTGGTTTTAAACGCGCGCTCTGTCTCACAGTTAGAGGCGCTGATGCAATTAGAAAACTCACACATGGACACGAAGAGGCGAGCTGTCCAAATGACACAGACTCAGCATCTGCAAGGGCCTTTTAAATGCTTATAGTCTACACCTGTGGTGTGCTGGTCAATATAAACCTGTGCAGATGAACAAGTATAAGAACGGGGAATCTTTTTATATTTGGGGAAAAGGTGTTCAATTAAAACTGTTACGCATTTAATAACATCAAAATTTGAAAAAGTATTTATATTTTTTACACTCCAAAAAGTGGATAAACTTCACTAACATGAGTCTTCCACTGCAATGCTGATGCAAAGTAGAACATGTTCTAGTAAAAAAAAACCAACAACAACAACATTATTTATGTGTTCAATAACTGTATTTAAGGCTATTGAAGTGCATAAAGGTGCATCTAATTTGACCCATTGGCAGCTTGTTTGGTTAAGAGATCTCTGTCTATTTATGTGGCGCAGTTTGTCGCCCCAGTTTTCTCCTCTTTTTTAAAGAATTAGGCCTCTGATAGCTTTTGTGGATCTGCCTGCGAGCATGTTCTGAAATCCGAAAATTTAACTGCGTCTGTGTCCTTGAACATTACACAAGGACATTTTTCTCAGCCTTTTATAAAAACCAGTCAAATTGATTCAATTTGGGAGAAACTCCTGATGCGGCACACTGGATTTCATTCTGAAGTATTTAAAGATGTTGTGCATAGTTTTTTTTTTTTTTTTTTTAAAGAGATGCTGCAACCAGGTGAAATGCCCGTTTTTGTTAAAAAAAAAAATAAAAATGCAAAATGCAGCAGCTGGATTTCCTGTCAGGTAAACGCGCATTACAATTCGTAGGATACATGAACCTTCTGTAGAAGGATTACATCAATTATACCGGTTGATACTAATACAATGCATCTCCCTCCCCATCAGAGCACGACGTTCGTGTCTAAAATAAGCATCATTTGCATAATTCAAATGTTTAAATATCTTTGCGTAAAATTACGTTTAAGTTATCGGTAGATAATTAAGTCGACCTGAGACAGACACATTAGATAGGTAAATAGATAGATACAACGAGAGAGAGAGCGAGAGAGAGAGATAACCAATCAGAGATGTTGCAGCCCTTCATCCGTATATTTGCGCTGCTCCTTTAAGACTTGTCCTCAGCATCTTTCTATTTTTTTCTGTCAGCCTCATACAAGGAGCTCTTTAAGCCCTGGTACCGGCACACAGAGCAGGCATTCATACTCGGGCGGCGCGAGCGAGGGGGCTGGGGAGCGAGCGTCACTTTGGAAACTCGGGAACTCACGGATTCTCGTGCTAAACCGGCGACCTCCTTTTCTCATTACTGAAGTAAGACGCTTAGCATTTCCAACTCTTTCCTCTTTGCTGCTGTTGGCTGCTCTGACTCTGACCATTTGATTATTTCTTCTCGTCGAAAGAGAAAAACTTCAGAATTAGAGATGTAAACTCTCTTTTAATTATCTTTAAGAATAGCACGATTATTGACTGTTTCAGGACGATTGGTTTTTAGGAGTGTGTCTCTCTACAGGTCTGAAGTGACGATTTTTGTTCTTTCTGGAGCATCAAATATGACATTGGAACATTTCAGCCATCCAGATCTCTGCGTAAAACCATCTGACAATAATGCCACTGCAAAAATTAACAAATGTTACTTTAAAACAGGTTTAAATATAATGTAAAGCTACATTTCTTTACACTTTGAGACCTTACAATCCTGTCTTTAGCTATCGGTATATTATTGTATCAGTGCAACCAAT
Organism: Embiotoca jacksoni; assembly: GCF_022577435.1. Lineage (NCBI taxonomy): Eukaryota > Metazoa > Chordata > Actinopteri > Embiotocidae > Embiotoca > Embiotoca jacksoni. The sequence continues at coordinate 10,746,065 of NW_027185285.1, forward strand.
TTCAACTGATTTCTGTTTTATGTCTTTAATCAATATTTGTTTGGTCTTTTTGGCACATTATTTTAAATGAAAGCTTTTTCTGTTCAATTAACTGAGAAATCAGAAATTCTTTTTCAATAGAAAAAAAAACATGTCGCACATTAAAACGTATTAAAGAAGTGAGTTTTTAAAAGCTGCTGCAGAGAAACGAAGGACTTTAATGGCAAAGTAGCTTCATATACAATTGTGTTAAATGGGCTATGTATGTATGTATGTTTGTAGTTTGTGCACTTTATGTCATTTTATCTTGTGGTTTGCCCTAAATGTGTTGTTAAACTGGAGCTCCGTGGATTGGTGTATTATAAACCTAACTGAAAAAAAATAACTTTCCAACAAGCAAATTAAGGCCAACTTATTGGCAAGTCAGGCGGTGATAATGAGTTCACGTCGCCGAAATTCATTAGGCTACGCACAACAAAGCTGCACAGTAGAAATTAATAGAAAGCATTGTGTCGAGAAAGGCTCATACATTAGACTATATATTATCAGATAATAAATCAAATGGCAGTTGCTGTTGCAGAGTGATGGACCTGTTTAGTGGACAGACTTTCCATTGACTTCTTTATTCGCTTGTCTAGTGATATGAGGCGAAATCTGCTAAAGAGAAAACATACTTTATAATCAACGTGGTCGGTGACGAAAGGCAATTATCTCCACTCAGTCATGTGCTTCTCCATCCTTGTGGTTTTTTTTTTCTCCAAAAGAATAAAACAGGCAGCAACGTGGAGTGTAAGCACAGGCAACCGCGCGCAATAAGTCACTTTGGTCCCTTTTACGCACGATGTTTACGCACCGAGACCTTTTGAGGAGTGATGACAGTCTGTGAAATGGCCTTGCAGACCAGGTGGCAAGCGAATATCAAAATGCGCCTCGGACAGATGGTGACGCTTGACCCGACCCCTCTTCTGGAACTGAATACGATTACTGACATCCACTCAAATGTTAATTAAAAACTGGGTTTCGAAACACGTTTATTTGGAGTCACGTGAGACACAAACTGTAATTTTATCCCCGATGTTATTTGTCAAATGATCAATTTAGTTAAAAAGAGGTGTAAGTGTTACTTAACGGCAGACGACCAGTTAAAGAACAACTTAGGAGGAGTGGAAATTGATGGGCCACAACATCAAGAAGGCAAATTCAGACATGCCTGATGTAAAATGTTTAGAGTGAAAACTTTTCTTCAGATGTAATGAGGGCCTCGTAACCCACAAACACGTTAAATCGATAACCTTTTACATGATGTCACTGGAAGGATTCCTAATTTCCCTGCAACACAATAGGCTACGACCTGTTGTGAGTTGCTGGTTCTCGTGAAGTTCTCTGATTTCGGACAGTTTGGACAAGTTCGAGGCAGGGTGTGGATTTAATGGACAAAACGAGGAAACGTGTTGCTGCTACCGAAAGACCTGCTCTTGTTTAACAAACGGACTGTGTCTAATTCACACGCGCGTACACAAACGCACGCACACGGGGTTTATGTTTCCAGCGCCAGGTAGTGTTTATCCAAGAACTGCAGAGTATAAATCCAAGGTCTGTGCTGCTGCGGCCTCGTATCATTCCAACACTTTCTCTCCAGGGAGCTTGCAATAACTGCAAAACCTTAAAAAGGGGGGTTGAGGCCCGGGCCTACACTGAGGTACTGCGTTATACAGGAGCTGGACCTGTGCAAATATGCGCACAGACGACAAGGCCACAGAAAACCCACAAAACTAATATCGAGAAAAAAAAATGTGTATGCAAATTGTTCACGTCTTTAAGATGTATTGTGGTGGACAGAAATACATTTCGCAAAATAAATCTTCCTAAAATGATGCTCCTCATCCCTCTGATGTTTCAGGTCCTTACTGTTGGATCTCAACCGCGGGACAAGCGGAGGAGAGAGAGAAGGGGAAGTCAGGTGGGAAGAGAGACCGGGTGAGTTTGGCACAGACAGTTGTGCATTAGCAGGGAAACTGGGGTCCAAGGTGCGCGCTGAGCCGCCTATGATACCAACAACACGGATGGAAAGAACTTTAATGTGGAACCCTCACAGAGTTTTGCAACGGAGGCTCAGAGTAGAGACAGACTGGCAGTTTATATTATAACTCAATAGAGGCCAGAGGGACAGCGCAGACAGCGGTGAGCCGACACTCCGTGCGTCATTATAGGGATACACAAGAACACGAGCGCAACAGGTAGAGCTGAGCATTTAGGAGCAGGCCTTTCATCCTCTGCGTACCTGGAGGCGTGTGTGAGGGAAGATGTCCAGAGAGGAGCAGAGCTTTTCTGAGGTTGAGCTCAGTCCCGGGATGTCGGACGACAGTCGCTCCCTGTCACCAGGTCATTCCTCTGGTGCGACTGGCGGGGGGGACTCGCCTCTCCACGGGCAGCAGCAGCCGCAGCTGGCCGGTCTAGACGACACTTCGGCGGGCTGCTCGTCCGTTAAATCCGACGACGAGGACGAGCGATTCCCGGCAGGAATCCGTGAGGCGGTGAGTCAGGTGCTCAACTGCTACGACTGGACTCTCGTGCCCATGCCCGTGCGCGTGAACACCGGGAGCAAGAACAAGCCGCACGTGAAGAGGCCCATGAACGCCTTCATGGTGTGGGCACAGGCGGCGCGGAGGAAACTGGCCGACCAGCACCCGCACCTGCACAACGCGGAGCTCAGCAAGACCTTGGGGAAGCTCTGGAGGTGAGGAGCTAACTTCATGTGGATAGATGATTGCTGATAGTCCGACTGTACTTTAATCTGATGCACACAACCACAGTAGTTCTATCTGTGACATACAGACAGCAGCGATGTTGACACAAATGTTGAGCCTTTAGGAGTGGAAACAGATACTCTGTCAAAAACGCCATTAAACAATGCAACAGTATTTCCAAATAAAAGTTTTGATTAGGGACACTGGGAGAAAGATCAGTGTGAGAGTCGCAGGTCTGAGTTTCAAGAATAAGGTCATCATCAATTTCTTTTTGAATATTTCAAACAGTTAACAACAAAAAAAGTTCCAAATTGCAGAGGCATCACCTACATCAACTGATCGTTGCTACCCTCTACTCAAAGTCCTCCTCATTTGTTTCCATTCTTTTTTTTTTTCAAAATTAAATTATTTGTAAAAATCCTGGCCACATGGATTTGACATCAGGTCAGCTTTAAGCTAATATTGATGCAAAAGACAAAAGGGTGGTAGGTTAAAGGATGTTCACTACTTTCATGAAGATGCAGTATTGGATCCTCAGTCTTATATGAATTATCTGTTTCCTACACTTGCTATATGAGCTGCACATAACTTCAGCTCTTCCACACTGTTTTCACCAGTGCAGCACTTGTTTCTGTGCTGTGAGTGTGCTGTGGTCACAATGTTCTTGAATCCAGGCTAATTTCATTCACGGTTTAATTTCTGGAAATGCAGCTGGAGGCTATTCCCTCTGGGAAGTTGAAGGTGTTTTCACAAGCATTACGTTCATATTTAAAGTGCAGGCTGTCAGACGATCCAGTGTCTATTTTGCAGTCTGTCCTTTTTCGCTACATGCTCATACAGAATAATCACTATTTACCGTCGGGAAGGTCAGAAAAGTTAAACTCATTAACCTTGTAAGGATCAAATATTAATTAGATCAAACTTGACCTTGGGCTCAGTCAAGATTAGTTAATTGGCCGAGAAACAAGATGAACAGGAAGGCTGAGGAAGGTCAAGGGTTTCTCATGCCATTCCTGCCAGCAGTAGTAATAGTAGGAGCTCAGTTCCATGTTTGCAGACAGGATGCTACTTTGGCCTGTGTTATTTCATTACTGTCCAGCAGTGAAAAGCCCCTGGCAGGCATAACATTAGATGCAGCTGCAGATGTGAATGAAGCTACCTGGGACAACGAAGTAGATCAAATACAGATTCAATTCAGAGCAGTCTTCCCCCTAGAGCCTAAAAAAAAAAAAATCCTCTTAAAATGTACTTTTTTAGTCTTGATCTTCTTGTTAACACATGTTTGAAATGTTTTCTGATATCTATCTTTCCGATTCCAACAGAAAAGTTGAAACAAACCAACCTACCAAAATCTTTTCTTTTTATCCGAGGCTTCTTAATGAAAGCGACAAACGACCTTTCATCGAGGAGGCAGAGAGGCTGAGGAAGCAACACAAGAAGGACTATCCCGACTACAAATACCAGCCACGCCGCCGCAAGAATGGAAAGCCCGGGTCAGGAAGTGAGGCCGATGGCCATTTGGAGGGTGAGGTCAGCCACGGCCAATCCCACTACAAGGGCCTCCACCTGGAAGTGGTTCACAATGGGGGAACCAGGTCCCCTCTGGCAGATGTGCACCACCCTCATGCTGCAGGTGGGCTGCCGGCACCCTCACACTGACCCCCTGATACCATCTCTGTCACGTTGTTCGATCTGTGTTGACTCCACCAGACAGGGTGGCACACGGTTGTTTGTGAATATGAAAGGCAAAAGAGTTGTAACTACATTGTTGTGTTTCTACAGGTCAGAGCCATAGTCCTCCCACACCTCCCACCACTCCCAAGACCGAGCCTCAGTCTGGGAAGACGGGGGATGGTAAGAGGGAAGGTGCTGGGATCGGTGGCTCCCGTGGCACAATGGGACCAGAGGGAAGCTCAGGTGCTCCGGGATCTGGGAAACCTCACATTGACTTTGGTAATGTGGACATTGGTGAGATGAGCCATGAGGTGATGGCCAATATGGAGCCTTTTGATGTCGACGAGTTTGATCAGTACCTCCCCCCCAATGGGCACCCAGGGGTTGGGCAGAGTGCCGGGGCCGGAGGACCTGCAACAGCTTCCCCAGTCTCTCCGTACACCTACGGCATCTCCTCAGCTCTGGCTGCGGCCAGTGGACACTCAGCAGCCTGGCTCTCCAAGCAGCAGCAGCCACAGCAACATCACGGCTCCCCTCTGGGCTCAGACCCTTCCAAGGCCCAGATCAAGAGTGAGGCCGGAGGTGCCGTGGGTCACTTTGCAGAGGCAGTATCAGCAGGTTCCCATGTCACCTACACCCCTCTCAGCCTTCCTCACTACAGCTCTGCCTTCCCGTCATTGGCCTCCAGGGCTCAGTTTGCTGAATATGCTGACCACCAGGCCTCTGGGTCATACTACGCCCACTCTAGCCCGGCCACTGGCTTGTACTCAGCCTTCTCTTACATGGGGCCGTCCCAGAGGCCCCTGTACACTGCCATCACTGACCCCGCCAGTGTATCGCAGTCGCACAGCCCCACACACTGGGAACAGCCCGTCTACACAACACTGTCGCGGCCATGACAGACAACGAGACCAGAGGGCACCGGTGCAGGTTCAGCCCCAATGTCAGACCAAAGGAGCGGCAGCAGCAACAGCAGTGTCGGTAGAGTCAGTGTTGAAGCCGGTCTGGTCTGGGGGGAGCGGGCGGGCACTGGGGGAGTCTACTGGGGAGGCTGGAGGGGACAAACCCTGTTCAGCTCTTACCCAGAGGAAGAAATGGTGTCACATCCCAAGGACGAGCTTGGAGTGTGATACTTTAGAAGAGCGGTCGATCATTTGGGGCACAAAGTGTCGTAGTCGGAGAGTGTATTACTTTGGTGATGTGAAGAAGAAAAAAAAACACTCAACACCACCACAGCAAAAAGCATCTGACACTCCAAACAACACAAATTGGCAGTGTTTCCGGGTGGTTGGGGGGTCGGGTCCCTTTCAGTTTGATGACTTCATGTGTATCAGAGGAGCCACATGGTCGTTTACAACCCTTTCACACAGGCCAAGACAACGGTCAGCAGCAACGGGGACACAGTGAGAATTCGAAAGACCTTGATCTGTTTTGTGAAGGGTGCGACGAAAGGGGAGCCAAATTCATTCCTGCTTTTTTTTTAATGCCACGAGAATGGCGTGCCAAACTATTTGTTGGCCATTCACTTCTCAGGCACGATTGACCTTTTATCAAACTGATTTAAGGTATGTATTTGATCAGACTCAATACAAAGAACACTGATAACCTACAGTTTTTTTGGGGGCCACATTTGTCCTCATTTAATGAAATTATTATGCTGTTTACTTCAAATGTCTTTGTACACAAAAAGAAGACGCAAGGAAGAAAAATGCCATAAAAACATGTGGAGGTTTTGTTAAATGACAAGTATATTTAGTCAAAGAACAATTTTGATAATGACTTTTATAATTAGATTCATACAGTGTACTTGAAGTTACAAATGTACCTACTGTATATTGATGCATACAGATATGAAATATTTGTAAAATGACCAAAGTTTTGAGACCAAAACTTACTTTTTATATAGAAGAAACTGTCTTCATTGAGGTTTCTCCCAACGTGACACTGAGAACTACCTTACATTTTGTAGCTAAATAGTTTCTTCTTAGCTGTGACTCATTTTTCTAGTATGACTTATTGTAAGTGACTTTAAAATGTATTTGTGTCAAAAGCTACCTTTGCCTTTTTTCACAATGGCACTGATGAGTTTTTCACTTGTTTTTGACGTACTCGTGAGTAGCGATTACGATAAAAGACAATTCTATTTATACTCGGATAATCCATTTTTATTGATGATGTTCGCAGTGTCAATATATAAATACATTATAGAAACATGCTTGTTTTAACAGCTGACTGTAATAATATCGTCGAATGATTTTCGCCATTATAATCTCCACTGAAAGTCTGCACCACTGCCTTTGCTTTTCGCTTGTGTGTCATTCTGAATGTGTATATAGAGCAGTATTCAATGTGATTGTAGTTGTGGTACTAAAAAACAAACATTTTAAGACAGTTACTATGTGAAAGAGGCCAATACTGAGAAACAGTTGCCAGAGATTGAGCATTTTAACACAACCTAATATTAAATATAAATTGTGCCTTGTTTTTAATAACACAAATACTAACACATGGAACAGAGAAGCAGCATCTTCTACTTTATGTTTATGTCATTCCTAATTTTGTTAAATATTATAGTTCATATTTGTTTTTCATGCTGTTATTTCTCTTCATGACTATTTTTTTCTTTAATATGTCTTAAATATATCTGTATTTTAAGTATCTTATTCTCCATCTGCAAAGGTAAGAAAAACAATGTAATCTGTTTTTATGCACACTATATATCACTACTGGACACAGATCTGAACCATATGCATGCACTACTGCTTGTTTTACTGCTCAATCCAAGCTTCTTTATTTAACCATTTACCTCCAGCACCAGAGGCAGAGTTCACTGTACGTCCTCATTGCTGTTTGAAGTATGCTTTGAATTATTTATATATGTTCGTGTGCACTGTTGTGTTTCTCTCTGTTAAGAAGACGACTTTGGACTGTCACTGCCGTTTTAGTATTTCATATTTTCCATTCTTATGTAACTGTTGCTGGCAGAGCGCAGCAACACTTTTAGATAACAGCAGGAGCAAAAGCCTAAACATGTGATGATGACTAATGATCTTTTATTCTCACTTGAAATAAAGTTCAATTATTTCTGCTTGAACACAAGTCTGCCTCTTAAAACATGCACATGATAAAACAAGGACATCTGCATCCTACTTTTTAAACGACAGGACACAGAAATGTCCCTATTGTTGTGAAGGAGGCGCAAAAACTCATCATCTCATGGGAAAATTAAACAGACAAACAAAAGCAGCATGTCCTTCATGGCATCTAATGACTCAACCACAGGCTAGCATTCTCAGCGTAATCTGTTCAGCTAATGGATAATTCACTTTAGCTGGCTGGGCCTCCGCTCACAGCTACAGCAGCCGAGCAGAGGTAAACTGAACATGAGTGACGGTGACTCGTATGTGCAGGCAGTGAATGAGACTGTAGTGATGATGCGTTAGATTACAATGGCAGCAGGAGTGACATCAGATCCACATTCATGTACAGATTACGGCAACTGAAAGTTTCTCCCGACTGAACTCTAACTAATCGAGCCTCGGGGGTTCTGATTGGTTATGCGTGCCTATATGCATATTTCAGGTTTTTTTTACGCTGTGTGTGTGTGTGTGTGTGTGTGTGTGTGTGTGTGTGTGTGTGTGTGTGTGTGTGCGTGCTGCGGGTTAAGCCTGACTCCTAATTCCCTCTCTTTAATCGGCTGTGTGATACTTTGGAAAGACAAAGAAGGCCATTGAGGGGGATCTGGGGGGGAGGAGGAGGAGGGGAAACAGGGCCATGAGGGAGCCTTGCCCATAACTGCCTGGCCTGTAGCTTCACCGGGATACAAAGGGACTCTTACTCTCTGCGCATAGACCCTGCAATCCTCCCCCTTCCTCCCCCCCAACACTCACCCCATCCACTCCACAAAAAAAAACAAAAACCTCTTTTCAGGTTTGTAGCAATGACAAAATTAAAACACTAAAAAAAACTAAAAAAAGAGAAAAAAAAGATATATGTGAATATGTAAACTTTGCAGACTAGACTATGGAAGCAGGTGTCATGCAGGAGCAGCGGACGCAGACAGACCCGGCAGATAATAATCAAGCTCATTGTTTGTGTTTCTCTTTCGACACGATGTTACATTAACTATTGCGGATCACTCAGCTGATCAAATTCCGCTAAGCATCTCAATATTGCAGTAATCACCAGAAGTCCAAGGAGCTGGCGCAGTCCTCTGAAGGAGAGCGAAAGCAAAATAAGAGACATCTTAAGCATGAAAACACCCAACATGACTGGTGAGTTTATATCAGACTCGATGTGAAGCAGCCAAAAAGTTTGACTCAAGCTGTGTCACTTCAAGAGCTGAAGAACTGAAAGCAAGACTCTGTCGAAGGTACAATAATGCATCAGCCAATGTGGTGATGCGGTGAACAAATAAACTATAAATCCATTAACATTTGGTTCGGGTGCCATGTAATCTCAGCATTAAAGGGAAAGTATCAGGGCACAACAAGTGAGAGAGAAGCAGACAGATCAGACTCTCTATCATAGCTGCAATGAGCACTGCTGTCTCCAAATATGGGTGAAGAGGAGACGGTAAATAATTGTGACGACATAAGACGACCACAGAAAGACATCTCGAGGGACAGGAAACGGAATAATCGAGAAAGATGACGAGACGACAAATCGATTAAGTGGAAGAAAGGAAATAAAGACAACATGAAATTCTCCGAAGATATTAGTCATCCCTTCAGCTGGGTTTGAGAGTTGACACCTGGCAGTCGGTGGCCTCTTTGTGGTTGGTGCTGCTGAGAGTCACATGCCCCCCTGCCCTCCAAACCTCCCACCCTCCCACCCCTCCCCTACAGTCACCCTGAGGCTCTGTCTCATCCAATCAAAAGACTCATAGATGAAGGCAGTTTTTTTTGTTTTTTTTTCCTTTACAAATGAATGACATTGCTGTGACTGCAGACAATCAGACACCATCGCCGACTGACTTCTGCCTGGTTAAGTGTAAAAGTTTACGAGATAAGTTGAGAACACAAACACATCCTGGCTTTCCACAAGAAACGCACGCTGCTTCTTCAGAGTAGCTGCCCCGCTGTTTCGTTATCTGCTTCTATATACATGCCATGCATAAACACAACACGCACACTGAACACATTCCCCACAGATCTGTTTACCAGAGTATCATCATACATACTGAAATGTTTCATAAGAAAAGAACCAATAGAAATTTAGTTTTAAAAGCAGACACATAGTATATATTTTATTTTGTGTCTTCTTGTGTTTAAATAGTCTTTCATTTCTGTTAATTCTGTTTTATTTCTTATTTGTCTTCATATAAGAGTTTGAATGTTTCTTTTGGTGTTGTGCAGCACTTTGGTCAACTTCTGTTGAGCAAAAATAAGCTGACTTGACACACTAACTGGTACTAAACATAACAGGAAAGGCTTGCGTAGCTGCCATCTGTCACAGAACTGCTCTATCTTCAGGTGGAAACAATTCATTTATTTATTGTGGGAAGCGAGCGATCATTTGGGCTTTTGCCACACAACAGAAAGGTGGAGCATCCGAGCAGAAAGAGGACATTACCAAAGCTAACGTTGCATCACAGTGGACACGGTGAGCTTCATCAAACTCTGCAGGTAGCTACAGATATTTGCAGGGTTTAGGTGCTGCGGAAGCAGCGGGAGATTATTTGATCAAAAACTATGCATTTTAATGTAATTTTAGAAACAGGCACTGTCTGCCATAAATATGTAAATAATTACCAAACATTGGTGAAACAAAGCTTATAGTGAAGCTACAGTGGTTTAGGTGCTGTGAAAAAACTATTTTATATGTTTATAATCCCTGAAGTAATAAACATTAGAAACTATAATTTATTTATTTTGTAAAAGTTTATTCATAACAATACATTTTTGTACACAAATCACCTCTCCTATCCTTATAACACAGGCTTATTTAGTAAAATCTGTTTTACTAAATAATAGTAAATAAATGTTTGACTGCAGTTACATTTCCCCTTTGTGGCTCTCAGTTACGATGTAGCTTGTAAAAGAAGGAATAGAGTCGATAACTAACTTACAAATGTGAGTTGAGTTGTGTGGAATGCACAAACAATTAAACTGAGGCCATAATAAATCAAATCACAGGATTAATAACCTGTAAGGAACAAACTGTTTTGACCGTCGTGAGTCTTTGAGTTGTCGGTCCGGAGCATCTCAGTCAGGATGTGGACTGAATCCAGAACTGCACCACTTTTCGGACTCTTCTGGGTTTGTGTCGCTCACAGACCTGATGTGAACCAGCGTGTACCGAGTGCCGACCGGATGCGTTGTTTAATCGGTTATGATGAGCTCGTCGCAGCCCCAGTCTTCATAACTCCCATCAGGAAGGTACCTGCGGATGATGATGGGGATTTTTCTGCCCCTGTTGGAGGAAACAGACAATAATGACAATAAGATACAGATTCACAGGCTTTAAATAATGACACAAAAAAAACCCGTAAGGCGATGACATGATATTAATTTATGAAGACGAAGAGGCAACCAGGAAGATTACTTACTTGAGTTCTTTCATAGCTATTTGCAAAGGGTCTGTTTCTCCTTCCAACTCCACCATAACTGGAGCACACATCCTGTTGGAAACAGGTCAGCATGTGAACCACATCAATGTGTTGTTGTTAGCCCAAAGTCCAGTATGTTGTCATGTTGTAGGTACAGGATGTTGTTTTTTATAAACTCCACCGACCAAAAAGTGGCATTTCCTTGTTGACACCGGACAGCCACGTTTAAGAAAGTCGAGGGTTTTTGATGGTGCTCCATGTCAGCACCGAGGTTCAGCTGAATCTATCTCCATAACCAGAATGAACTCTGCTCATGAGGTATAAGCCGAATTCACAAACCTTCTTCTCGGTAGAACCGCTCACTAATCGCAGCAAGGTGGAGCAAATAAACGACACGACTTCTCCTTTCCATCAACGCTCGTTGCTTATCTGTATACATCTCTGCGTCCACGTCCACTACTCTTGTTTGAACTCACTCATGAACTCGTCATTGCAAACATATGGAACACGTCAGCAGAGGAAGCAGAACCGGAGCGTCGTAACGATTGTAGTCACGTATTTGTATACTGAAGTTTCACAATTGTTTAACAAAGAAGCACATTTCCGAATAAACAGCAGAATTGACCCTTTCTGATGATACTAGTAGTTTCTCTGTGACAAAGTCTTGTTGAGTAATCTGGTTTTGAAATGACACTGAATTACTGTATTGTGCCAAACAGAGGGCTGACATCATCACCCACTGTGCGTGAAAAATATACACAAAGTAATGTTTGCGACCCGACAGAATAAATCACACGGGTTCACGTCGTGGGGGCCGGGCCAGCGAGAACTTTGCTGAATGTCCTCCGCTGCTCTCTTTCCCCTCATTTCATCACAAACTCCGCTGCCACAGTCAAATAAAGGCATTAAAGTGCCCATCAAAATAACTTCTAAAAACTATAATGATGTGCTTTTCATGGTAATGATTCAAAAGTCGTTCAAGACCTCAGTGACTAAAACAATTACAATTACCCCTATTGGCCACGAAACGCATTTTCTCAAATCAAACGTATCTAAATTGCTTTATCATTTTTAATAATATTATTAACATTATCAAGCGTGCACAAGAAGCATAATGAAGAAAAAAACTGAATATTAATAGATATCAAGTCATAAAAAGGAGTAAAAAGTCTCTCGGGCACCAAAGTGTTTAGAAATCACTGGTATTGATCCTCATTCAATTAAAGTTGTTGATAAAAGCCGCTCAAACAATTCACGTTCACAATTCTTACCTACAAAAGACACAAGCAATAAAAAGGTGTCGGCACCAAGAGTTTGCTTGAGGTTTTGTTTGATTCCCGGCGTTCTGCTCTCACCAACACACGGAGACCTCGTTGTTCTCTGTCCACTACTCTCACCGAGCTTCGTCACAGGTCCATCTTTTCTTCCGGTTTAAAAAAAAAAACGTGAGGACATTAATCACAACGTGTTTTATCGAGTTCACTGGGGGGTGGGGGGTTGGTTGATTGTCCGAGCGAATTAACCTACGAGACGTTTTTGGGTAATTTCAGTGACGGAGTGAACATTTAAAAGGCAAAAGAAGTGCGAAGGTCGGAGGGCAGATGTGAACCCCTGGACACTGACGTCATGCCATCAGCTCCTCACGTGTCCAAACACTCACGCTATCTGGAGAGCTCTGGTGCCCAGCACCCTGGCCCTCTCGTACTTGGTCATGTACGGTGTCGTGATCCTCTTCTGGTTTGCCTGCTGGCCCTCTCCCGCAGGCAGGATCTGCACGTTCTCCCGGTCTTCCTGTGTCGTCACCACCACAACAACAACAACAACAACAACAACACACACGATGTCACAAAAGCAGCAGAATGAGCCAAATAACACAGAGCCGGATACATGTTGGTGTCATCACCTTAAAAAGACTTCATTTTATCCAGCAACTTACATCTTCCACGTTTTCCAGATCATCTAATCCCTCGTCCTCCTCGGCGTCATCAAAATCTCCGTCATCGAAGCTACAAATATGACAGAAAACTATAATTAAAAACAACAGATCCGGGAAATACTTTAAAATTAAAAGACAAGTTATGCCGGCTAACCGGCTGAAGGCTGGTTTGTTATAACGTAAGCCCACGTGGCGTTACAGTTAATATGCCGCTTAATATAACCGCTGCGTTGTTACTTACTTATCCTCGTTGTCCGACATGTTTTACTTTTAAGTTTGTGTAAAACTCTGGCGAGTCACACCTGATAAATGTTCTTCAGATACTCTTTCTGTTGTCTACACGGAAGCACATGAACGTTGAGAACTGCAAACTTCCGGTGGTTTGGTGCGTTGGAAAATATTCCGGGTGCCCCCATAGGAACGCTTCTTTTGTTCCACTTGTAATGGCGCCTAATAAAACAAAAGAACATTTGAAATCTATAAAGATATTTTTTTATATGATGTAAAAAAAAAAATACAACTGTTGTAGTACATGTCTGTTTCATAGTGGTGTGAATTTGTGGGTAACCTTTTTGCGCGCCTTACTATGCCGTTTTACTTAATTTGGGTTAGATTTCAAAACTTACTTGCTTAGCTGTGCTGTTTTTTTTTAGACCGTGAAGAAAATATATTTTTTTCCAGTTAATTTAAAATGTTAACGGTAGAATACAGACCTCAAAATCTCGAGTATATCTGAAGCATTTAGTTCAGCTGGACTATATTTAGTCTCAGTCTGACACCATTTAAGCCAATATCAAATCAGGAATCCCCGAAGAGCTTGTCATGCTTCAGTACAAGGAATTCTTCAACTTAGATGCTAAATAAGGTTTTAGAAATTGAACAAACTCTTTGAAAAACAGACTCAGGAACCACAAATCACAAGGATAATTCCATAAAAAAGAGTCACTTAGAGAAAGAAAGCACAAATCTGTGTCCCTCTGAGAATTTTTAAGCTCTGTTTTCCAATGTTTTATACATAAAACCATTTAACTCCAAACACAGTGAAAGTGATAATGGAAATATTACCTACTATCTTGATTGACTAAATTTAAATGCCCTTTTTTCAGCATATTAGATAATTGGAACCGCCAAAACTATCATGAACTACACAAGAGAAAATGTCCCAAACAAATATTTATTGCATACTTCAACTAATACAAGTATGTAATAAAACCAAAAAATACAAAAAGATGTATTATATTTAGCAGATGGGGCAAGTTCAGGAACACAAAAGAGAAAATGTACATTGATAACATTGAATCATTAACACGGACAAAATGATATTTAATTTTGTGTAAATACAACTTAGCTGCACTTTAACATATATTAAAACAAAGGTAACTGAGTATTTCATATGATGATCATCTTCCACTTTTATCATGATGCAGTAATGACAGTTCTTCAGCTCTTTTTGTCCTTGATGTTCTGTGCTCTGTGGTTCAGCATTTTAAACATTTTTGTGGGCTTGAACTTCCCTTTTGACTTCTTGAGCTCTTTTATTCCTTCTGTCTGGAGGTCTGAGGAGACACGGCACAGTTAACTGCATCAAAACCCATTTGTTTTGGAAGTGAGTTACAGTATTAAAAAGGCTCATTTTAAAGAGGACATATCGAATAAAAAGTCATTTTCTCACCTTTGTTCTCCACCCTGTCTTTCCAAAGCATATCTTCCTCTCTTTCCCTGATCAGAAAAACAAACTTTTATTTCAATTGAAATCTACAGTAGGAATATGAGAGCGTACTTCATTTTTGTTTTTCCCATGTACCTCTGCCTCTCCTGATCCAAGCTGCTGATAATCTGGTTCCTCTGTTCAATGATGGCGACCAGCTCGTCCATCAGCTGCTGCTCTCGACCTCGATCCTCCTGACTCCAGTCGCTCTCTGAATGTGAATGTGATGACATGCAAAATTAAACAAAGCACCACAGATCACTCCATTAAGCTTTCTATAAGCATGTCACATATAGATTACAGAGCTAGAGATGCCAGACCTATTGACTATATGATTATATAGGTCACTGGGTAAATGATTATTGATCCCTGAATCATCCTCATCTTTCCCAGTTATTTCCCTGTTCATTGAGATCAATAATTGTTGTTATTATCAAACAAAAGCACCCAGTAACATACAGACCCGGTTTATTAAGGAGACACCGGACATCGTATTCCACATCTGCCTGTCTGTCCTCTAAATTCTGCTGCTTTGTCCTGGGAAAATAAAAAACACACAAAAATCATACAACATTCCTTCACAAAACTCAGAAAACTTTAAAGGAATAAAAAGCAGTTGACATGAGACAAATAGGCATGCACAGAGGAAAACCTTTGTCTGGTCTACTTACAGATACACCAACTCTGTGTCTCTGCGCCACAGCACATGTCGCTCATGGAAAAGAGAGAACCACTCCATGAGCATTTGTTCTTCCTCTTTATCTGAAATAAAGAACAGATACGCGTCATGGCCCTGTCAACACCCGATTAGTTTGTGACTCTGTATCCCTAGTGTTTAATCATTGCATATTAATATTCTTCTCTCATGCTCAGAGTCATCAGCAAGTTCCCTAAGCCTCGCCACATCAGACTGACACTTTCTGCTCAGCTTCAAGCCTCCACCTCTGCCTTCCCCACTCACCTCCTCTTCCTCCGATCACTTATTCATCTCTGGCCAAATAAACCTGCATTTCTAACCTCTGAGCTCTGCATTTGAGTCCTCTATCTCTGTTATGACAACATAGACATCGCTGGTATCCATGAAAACTGCGTTTACAGTCACAGTGATTTTGTGAAAATTAGTGGAAACAACTTGATGTACCATTCCTGCAGTCTCTCAGATTTCTCTCCAGTTCGACTCCCTTCTGTTCCAGCGCCTCCAGATTTTTATCCAGTTCTCCCACCTGCACCTGCAGGTCTTCCATAGAAACAAACTGGTCTGTCCGCACCTGAAAACAATATGAATAACACTTAGACTGACTATAACTCAACCCAAACACTCCATCAATAATTTCTGCAAAACCAATGACGAGTTTACAACAGAACAATTTACACATAATCCTTAATGACTGAAACTCGTAACGAGGGCTAAAATACTAAGTGTGTGCAAAACGATTAATCTAGTCCTTTTATTTAAGTCTATTGTTTTCTCCTGCTCTAAAACCTAATTTCCAAAAAAATTAGGATGCAGTGTGAATGTAAATAAAAACAAAACGTGATGATTTGCAAATCATGTAAACCCATATTTAATGGAAAACAGAACAAACACAATATATCAACTACTGAAAATGAGAAAATTCAAAATGAGCATATATTTCCCAAAAAACTATAACTTTTCGCAGTTTCAACATTTGATATGTTGTCTTTGGTCTATTTTGAATTAAATATGGGTTTACATTTTGTAAATCAATGCAGTCTGTTCATGTTGACATTTTACACAATGTCCCAACTTTTTGGGAAATGGGGTTTTAGAGCAATAGATGACAATAGGCATTTTGAGTCTGTTCTAATTTCAGCCACTATACCTTCCTTTTGATGAGAGGGAAACCGTGTCCAGGGGCGAGGCCCCGACTGGATGACAGGTCCTGAAAAGTCTTTGATTTGGTCATCGCAGGTTCTCGATCGAAAGGGTTTTCTTTGCATGCTGCCTACAGAGGGAAAGAAATGAAACAGTGAAAATTGTAAGAGACCCAAAATACGATCAGCTACATAAATTCATATCAAACATTAGGAATAAACCCTAGTAGCTCATGAAACCTACTCCAACCTGCTTATTACAGATAAACATCCTTTACAACAAAGTCAGGTGCCATGGTTACGAATCTGGGACTGCAGATGTATAGAGAACATGTTCATATTAGATGTCATTGTTAGTATTTAGCCTTGGTCATACCTTACTTTGACATGACCTGAAAGGTTCACCTGCCTCCGTTACAGGCACAGTGGGAGTTTGGGAGCGATCAGATGTGATGGCTGGCACAGAGAGGCTTCTGGGTAAAATGTGACTCTGTGTTGCATCTGAAGAGGAGTTCAGCCCTGCTGCTGCTTCAGGAACATCCGATGGACCGATCTGACGAGAAGCTCCAGCTCTGTTGGCAGCTGCTGTTGTTGTTTTTGCTGGATCAGCCACTGCAACCCCACCGCCCTCTTTGAAATCAGGTTTCGGTGGTGGGATGGACTGATCTGGTGGTTTTACTTTAATTTCCTCAGATTCAACAGAAGGAGTTTCAGCATCACTTGAACAAACAACAGCATATGTGTCTCCACCCTTCCCTGCATGGACAGCTGTCACTGAGGGCTTAGTTAGGTCTTCATCCTCCTCCTCCTCCTCCTCCTCTTCAAATGGATTGGGAGGAGAAGGCATTCTGCGTCTGTTCCATGAGCACTGCAGGTTTGAGACGGATTTGGACCGAGGTGGAGGTACAGGAGCTGGAGCTGGAGGAAGCTGTGTCCAGGGTCCGGGGTGCACGATGGTCATCCATGGATGGTTGGTTTGCACTTTAGGGTTGGTGCTGCGAGGAGTCCAGGAATATGAAAATATATATAACAGAAGAAGTCCGCTCAACATACAGTAAGATACAGAGCAATGCAAAGAATGGAATTCCATTCGCCATTACATTACACAACAAAAAAAGTTTTTTTTATAAAAAGATGCTATAAGAGAACTACTTAAGAAGAAACTTCAGTGACTCTTAAGCATTCGGGGTGTGTAAATGTCTCATGGGAATTTTATGTTCAATGATGATATTTATCTAGTTGATGATGGTAGATTCAATAAGAGCAGGTCTTTGTATTTTCTTTGTGTTGGTGTTTTTTGAAATTGTGTTAATTGTTTAACGTTTTATTTGGTTAGTTAAAGGATGTTTTATGTTTGTGTATTGTATGAGTTGTAAATGGTCTGCACGTGTATAGCGCTTTATCACCGCAGAGGTCTCAAAGCACTTTTTACACGGTTTCCCATTCACACACACATTCACACACTAATGAGGCATGCAAGGTGCTCGCCATCAGGGATACATTCAAACACATTCACACACCAATGGTATGGCATTGGGAGCGATTTAGGGTTCAGCGTCTTCAGTGTCTTGCCCAGGGACACTTCGTCATGTGGACAGAAGGAGCCTGGGATTGAACCACCAACCTTCCGATTAATGGGCAACCCGCTCTCCCATCTGAGCCTTGTTGTATAAAGTGTATCTTTGTATTGTCACTATGTAGAGTATGAAGAGGAAGAGTAGCTGCTGCTATGGAAAGGCTAACAGGGATTTAAATAAACAAACAAGCAAAAAAACAGTGACTGTATTTCACTGCAACTCTTTGACTTTCTGTTTGGCCATTAGTGTATTTACACTGTTGACTGTCCTGTCAGGCAGTCCTCAGCTAATCTGGCACCATAGCAGCAAATCACACTCCTTTATGAATCTCTTTTTACGTGATGTTAAAGATTTTGCCAACATTTACACTTCATAATTCAATATACGCCTGGCTATTTTCTTAATTTATATTTCACCACGCAAACTTGGCATATACATGTTAAAATGTGTGCACCAGTTCTGGCTTTTTTCAAGCTTAAGCAAATAAGTAATGAGGCCGAAAAGTAAATGTTTCACAATGTGTGATGCATTCAAGAGCAATACAGAAGAGCAAACTGAGAACACACTGTTTATGTACACTTACATATGAGACGAACTGGGTGGAGATTTACTTTGGTTGGAGGAACCGCCTGCACAGAGAAAGAGAACAAAAATGTCTTTTTTGAATACTCTGTCATGAGAGAGAAAAGTCAAGACATACACAGAGTATAGAAAGATAATAACTAGTACAGTATATTGTTTGTATTCACCTGCAGCAGGAGAGCTGTTCATGGTCTGGCACGTTTTGGTCCTGGGTGCAGGAACAGGGACCACAGAGGGGTCTACTATTCGCCTGGGTGCTGGAACGGGACGAGCACTTGCCTCTGTGACTGGTACACAGGATGAAGAGAACTCAGAGGTCTTCGTCGCGCTCTGCTGAACTTTACTGTCGGGCCTATGTCTGTCAGGTCCAACAGTTGAGCCTGTGTTTGCTCTCCCTTTTACCTCCCTGCTCCTCTCCTCCCTCTCTGCTGCATCCGTTTCACAAACCAGTCTGTCCCGTGACTCTGGTTTCGGCGTGTAACAAGGGACGCTGGTGATAGCCGACCCACCCAGAGAATAATAACCTGTCTGAATCTTGCGCTGGGTCCAATTATCAGGAGATCTGATTTGCTGATTGAGGTCTGCATGAGTGCTTTTATTGTCTGCTACATGGCAAGTGCAGATCAAGGAGCTTGTATCACTTCCCTGGGTGTAAGACTCTGGTAGGAGAGTGCTACGGCACACTTTGCACCTGAAAGACAAAAATGTAAAGGTGCTAATGTAAAAGCATCATTAACACAATCGGTGATGGATAAATAACTCACATTAATGATCCAATACACCCGTTTAAACATTAAAACCAAATGAAAAGTAATTATCTTCCTTCATTGTAAGGCTGATACAAATTCCTTCAGATATCATGGCTCAGCATGGAGATGAAAAATGTTACAGTGTTCAGTTGAGTCACGTTAGAAATGCATTCTTATGTGTGAACGGCAGTCCATCTCAGTCAGACACGCAAACCGAAAGCAGAAAAAACAAACTGTTGATACCTGAAACAGCTGCGATGGTAAACCTTTCCATCAACCAAACGTCTCTGGATCAGGTGGACGGGCCTGAAACACAAATGGCACACTGTCCGTGGCCTCGGCTTAACAAAATGATCTTCTCGACTGGTTTCAACATCAGTCAGGCTCTGAAATGGAGAAGAGAAAGCAGACACTCAGACGATGAAGGCGGCAGCCGAGGTAAGAAAACGACAGGCTGGGAGACGTTACCTTCAGGCGGGTCAAACCATCAGAAGCTTTACTCTTCGTGTCCAAGACGTGTGGGGACCACAGTCTGGCCGGACTTGCTGCAAAGTCAACAGAAGACATGCGAATAGAGCACAGTTGAGCAAACAGGCACTTTTAGATGAAAATGTGCCATCATGCCTTAAGGACGGGTGTGTGTTGTGTTGTGTTAAGATATCGTGCACATGATGTGAAGATTAAAGGAAAACAGTGCACTCAAAATACTATGAATACTGCAGGTGATAAAGAGTTGCAATTTAAAGCTAATTCCCTGAAGGGCATGAAGTTGTAGACAGATATGATCTTACTGAAGGGACCTACAGTCGTCCTCCAGCAATCATGCAGCGTGATAAAGTGGCTTTCAGCATGTCAATAAACCTCTGCTTGTTGTTTTCTGCCTCAAATATTAAACAGAAAAGACAGTTTATACTCAACACACCACAGGACTTCCCGTTGAAGAAGTGGTAGTACTGAGAAAGGTAGGTGATGACACTTAAACAATCAGGCACCTTGGTGGACACCATGTCCTTTGGATCGAGCAGTGCGGGGATGCCCAGCTTTCTTTCTGCAACCTGAAATGCCTGACCAGAAAATACATGCAGAGCATGAAGGTAAATGACTTCTTCTAGGGATTTATACTTGTAATGAATATGTCAAAGACAGAGTTGTGAGAGAAATGCTTGCAGATGAAAAATAATTTACCAGTTTGTTATTTTGATAAACATCATTTTTGGAGAGGGAACTGAAATCTCTGCAGCAAGGTGAGGAAAATAGAGAAAAGACAAAATCACAAACAAAGTAACTGCCTGCTTGCAGATGATGATGATTAACCAGACACCGCAGACATAAAATACTTCACAAGCAAAATGCAGTTAAAGATCAAAAACTAGATTAAATGATTGTTGGTCAGTGATTGAACTTGAAAGGTAAAAACAAACCAAGTGATCCCATTAATCTGGACAAGAAAAGGTTAAGGGGAGAGACAGACAGAGATTAAGCAAAGGACAGCAGATTAGACACCTGCAGGTCCTCCTCTGCTCCAGATTAAACAGCATGCGGGACAACCTGAAGTCCCAGTCAAGAGAAGAATTTAATCTCAGACCAGGATCTCCACAACACATAAGGACAGACAACAATGTTAAAAAGTCCAAAGCAAGCAGCAGTTAAAGATCGATACAAAGGAAACAATTCAATTTCCTGTAAAAGTGGCTGAGGAAGTCTGCACAGCCGACAACAGCTACACGAAACCACTTACATCATGTCAGGGCGGTGTTTGTGGATGATGGCACAAAATGCAAGTCCATCTCTGAACGAGGTTGACATGTTCTTGATTTCCACACTGGGGTAGCTGGCGCACGTGACGCGGCACCACTCCTGTAAAGCCTTCGGCGATGCCATTTCTTGTGAGGTTTGACATCCAGACTGCAGGGTGAACTCGGCACTTTGCGTCAGATCTTACTGGGCAGGTTTGTGGATGAAACAGGAAACAAGCATCTTCTACCCGCGCAAGTATTTCTCTGCACGAGACCTGCGGCCAAACGTGTGTTTGGTGAAACAACAGGAAGAAAGTCAGGAAGGAAGTCAGGTTGGCCTCCTTTGTGTTGCTTTGGCAAATGAAAACAAAAGGTTTCGGCGCAAGTAAGGCGACTTTGCGTTGCTTGTTTCTAACCACAACCAAAAGTCGCGAAAGCGGTTCTTCTCACTCACGTCGGGGCAGAGTCACTTTGACCACGAAAAACCACCGGCGGGCTCCTTCATGTAGTGAACTTCCATCCAAATATCTGGCGCGCTTCAAAGGTTCCACCCAAAAGGGGTATTAATTCAAACCAAATCCCGTTACTTGCGGTCCTTCTTGTTGTGCTCCACGATCAATGCAATGCACCATAGCTGCCGCTGGGGGGAGATGCAGAGCTGCTGCCTCTCTATAATTAGGAGGGAGAGGTTTCTGGTTACAACTTTATTTCTCGGTTGCAGACTTGGCAGACGTTTTTCTGGTCATTACGCCACAGTTAAATTATTATTTATTTTATTTTTTTTAAATCAAAATGCAGATGCATGACAGCGCCACTGAAAAGGGTCATTTCAATCATTTTCCCACTTCTTGGCCTTTTTCATGAATTGAAAAATGTCCCTATGTATAGAATATGACTATTTAAAAGTAGATTCAGCTTTTACGCTAAAGTTATATTTTGTAACACTATCCAAAACACAGCTGCCGGTAATATCAGTAAGATTTTAGGAGTCATTGATGAAGTAAGCTTGGGTTTAACAAGTACTTCCGGCCAAACAACTTAAAAAATAAAACTGGAAGCATTAACGTTTCCAGTTTTGTAAAGAAGAAAAGATGAAGATACGTAACGATACGTGTTTAGAGATAAAGACAAATTAAAGTAAGTGCCAATTTCTTTACATATTTTCTATATAAATATATGCCACCTGAATGCCATGCTTTAATTTAGAAGGAATGTAACTTCCGTTATAGTTTCTATTTCTCACTTGACAAAAGCTCATTGAACATAGAAATTGTTGCGCTAGAATTGAAAATTCAGACACTTTGATTTCCTTCGTGGCTAAAATGAAATATTCAGTGATGTTTTCATTGAACATGGATTTTTTTTCTCGTCATAAAGATGAATCATAATCAACATTTTAACAGCTGTGTGTTTTAATTTGATTAAAAAAAAAATGTATACATATTTCATTGTTATCATACCCACCCTTACTGCACACGAAAAAAGTGGTCTTAATCATAATGAAAAAAAATACTTAAAGGAAATATAAACAAATAAAGTAGAGTGTTTACAGACTGAATATACGTTTTATATATATTGGGGGAAAAAAACACCACCTAAATGTTTATGGGCACATTTCGGTGTCCCGTCTAATGCGTCCAGTTCTGCGTCTCTTCCGCCGTCTACGTACCTGCGGAGTCCCTCGCGAGACCGACGCGCCACATAAGTCTCGCAGTGATGGCTGCGCCGCCCGATGCGGAGAGTTTGGAGTCTCGTATCAGTGAGTGTTTCCAACTTATTTCACCGCGTCGTCGGTGTCCGGACACCCGGGCGCGGACGCGTTATTGTCCGCGAGTTGTTGTCGACGAGCTGACGGTTCGTCGCGGCTGCGCGTGTCCCTCTCCTCCCCCCGCCGCCGCCCCGTGAGAGGCGACCCGGAGCCCGCAGTCACGTCCAGGATGCTAAACCCTTAGCTCCGGAGCTGGACCCGCCAGCTGTCAACACACAACACGGCTCGAGGCGCCGCGTCAGCTTTGCGTCTCGATAGGTCAACCGGGCTGCGGGCGACAGCATCATGGGGGGGGTGGAGGAGGTGGTGGTGGTGGTGGTGCACACCATTTTTATTCGCACGGGTTAGATAAGGATTATAGCAAAGCTATGACCGCAGGAGAAAGCTAGCGTTACACCTGTGTGTGTGTGTGTGTGTGTGTGTGTGTGTGTGTGCGTGCGTGTGTGTGTCACGCTGCCGCTTATGTGGCACAAACTTCATTAATTCAAAAATGATGGGAGTCCCTCAGAAAGCCTGCGGGCTTTGTTGAGTGCGCAGATCAAGATTTGTAAACAGTTTTGACTCCACATCCTTCTGTGTAGGAATATTGATGCTATTTTAATTTTTCAAATGTAAAATACAACACACTCGGTTTATCAGCCACTCGTTGCTTTTAATCCAACAAGAGGACAAAAATGCGAGGGGGAAAAGCATGCAACACGTCCTAATGAAGGTTCTAGTTTTGTTGAAACTGAAAGTATTAATTGTCATTTCTGAGTTGCGTCGAGTTGTACTCATGTTTTGTTCCTTTCCTTTACGCCAAAATGTTGCATTACTTTAAAATAAGTGTACCTAATAAAGCGGCAACCAAGGGTAGAAACTGGTGGGGAGTGCCGTTTTTTTTTATTAGATAAATATAGACAACTATTTTTCATTGTAATACAACCTGTAACGGAAAGAAATTGAGACATTCAATACTGCAACATTACTACCAAAGTCCAACTCGGAGACATGTAGGTTCAAATATCAAAACAACAATGTTGCTACAGTGCAGTGAAATAAGATCTCTCACTTCTGTTGTCTGTTATTTCCTCTGCTAACATTGCAGACAGAGCCACAAATCCACTAAACAGAGACACGGACTGGAGTAGCATTCATGCCTTCTGTGACCAGCTCAACAGTGACTTGGAGGGGTAAGAGCGGGCCCCAGGGCCACATGATCGTTTGTTTGGTCTTCATTGATTAGACCTGATTAACGCTGATTAACGCTGTTACATTTTCAACCAAACAAGGTCTGTTTTTCCTGTTAAACTTAAAATGAATGGAGTTCTTCACCAGTGGTATCTAATGAAGGCCACACTGAGCCTGGCGGGATATTAAATATCATATGTCAATGTGTTTGTTTGGGAGATGACATCTTAGTTCCTCTAAAACTATTTTTTTTTGGGGGGGGTAATGCGACAGCGATCCGTGTTAATTTATGCTTCGGATGTTGAATGTTGTTTGTGGCATGTGTTGCAGACCTCAGCTGGCCACCAGACTCCTGGCCCACAAGATCCAGTCTCCACAAGAGTGGGAGGCCATGCAGGCACTGCTGGTGAGTTCGGCTCTGAACCAGGGTCTGTCAGTCAGAACAAGCGGTTTTTGCAGATCTTTTATTTGATGTTCTGATCCGGGTTCTTTCACTGTTTTAAAACCAGGTTCTGGACACTTGTATGAAAAACTGCGGGAAAAGGTTTCACGGTGAAGTGGGCAAGTTCCGTTTTCTCAATGAACTCATCAAAGTGGTTTCTCCAAAGGTAAAACTTTCCAGAGTGTCTCTGCGTTTGCTATGTTCTTCAGACATTGTTTTTGGGATGGTATAAAACCCTCAGGTGTTGTGTTTAATCTCCCACTCAGTACCTGGGCTCACGGTCGCCCGAACCAGTAAAAAAGAAGGTTTTTGAGTTGATCTATAGCTGGACTTTGGGACTACCTGATGAGGCCAAGATCTCCGATGCTTATCAGATGCTTAAGAAACAAGGTGAGAGGTTATCTGCCATCAGGTTAATGGAAACTAAAACTGTACTAAGGTTCAAATCCCAAATCCATTTTTAAGATGAACTTAGATAAAATGTTACAAGATAAAAAAAAAATAAGACTTCCACATCGCAGAACTTAAGTCGTACAGCAGCGTCAGAATAGAAAGTCCAGATAGAAAAAGATGAATATAAAATACAATAGAAGTAGAATAAAATGTAAAATAGAAACCTATGAATATACATACAATACATATACCTCTTACTCATACATATATACACCATATGTTTTCACATTATAAATAAATATTGTGCAAAAGTTATATAAAGCATATTGTATGTTGTAGAGCATATTGCACATTACTTATATGGAGGATTTACTGTATGAATATGTAAAATATAATATATAAAGACACTGGTATACATATATAAAATGATATAGTATACAATATGGTGTATAAAATGCATAAAACAGTGTATTTTAGTACGCATATATGCAATACATAAAATATAGTAATATGATATATATATATATAAAAAAGAAATAGTGCAAAATAGCTGTAATGTCCTTGACATTAGTTAGAATGACTAAAGCAAGTAATAAATAATAATTAGAAGTATCCATCGCTTTGTCTTTTTCATGTTCTGTGCTTTAAAACCAGGTATTATTAAACAAGACCCGGAGCTGCCACCTGACAAACTGTTGAACCTTCCTCCACCCAGACCCAAGAATCCCATTTTTGAGGATGAAGAGAAGTCAAAAGTAAGAACTTGTCTAATCAAATATAAAATAAACTGCCAGTGAGCCAGTTTCTTGTCCACTGTGCATGATCGTATTTATTGGAACTGAACTGTGGCTGTCTGCTTTGTCAGATGCTGTCGCGCCTGTTAAATAGTTCTCACCCCGAGGACCTAAAAGCCGCCAACAAGCTCATCAAGGAAATGGTCCAAGAGGTAAGCCGTCTCTCGTTCCTTCCCACTCTTTTTTGTTGATATCATATTACCTGATACTTTTTATGGATGCAGAAACAGACAGGTGTGTTTTTTTTTTTTTTGAAGGAAATGTACCGCACTCAGATAAAACATGAACTGAATGAGGAAATGAGTTGGCTGGCCGGAGGGGTTTAGTGTGTCACTGGCAGATTGAGCCACGAGTAAATTTGTCCCGACTTGAAGGGTAATAGGAGATGCTCTTTGGTCTTATCCTGAGACTTTTCAATCTCCTCCCCCTGACCTTTCTGTGCTGTCACATTCATTCCTTTGACTTTGTGTCTCTGTGGTTGCTCCCTGCGGTTCGTTTCCTTGATGATAATTGTCATACACGTGCACTCGCCTGGATTGTGTGCAGTTTGTGAATCCGTCGTTTCTTCGGCGTGTCCTGTCCGTTTTAGGACCAGAAGAGAGCAGAGAAGGTGTCAAAGCGGGTGAACGCCATTCAGGAGGTGAAGGAGAGCGTCGCTCTGCTGACTCAGCTTCTGCAGGACTACGACAGCACCGCCACCAATCAGAGCAACGCTGAACTGCTGCAGGTGAGATTAAAGATCCACGCTTTTAACCGGCGGGAGGTCGAGTCCGTTTAGTTGCGTATACATAACTGGAGTTGTGAATGAAAAACTCTATTGCAGACATGTCATTTGTTGTTTGTGCCGTGTGGTCAGGATCTGTACCAGCGCTGTGAGAAGATGAGGCCGACGCTGTTCAGACTGGCAAGTGACACAGAGGACAACGACGAGGCTCTGGGTTAGAGGTGTTTTTACTCTCCTGCCGTAAATTGGTAGAATCCATGCTTGTGTATCTGCTGTCCTATTATTTGGATCTTTATTAGTCCCCATCGGGCAGAGCGAGGTTGATTCATTCAACTAGGCTTTTATTCGGATTGGCAATAAGATTGACTGTCTGACACAAATGCTGATTTTGTTTTTTTAAACAATGGACAAAAGTATTTGGTTTAGCGATCATCACTAATCAGCAGGTTGTCCACCGCGTCCTTCAGCCAGGCATGACTGCTGCTCTTTTCCCCAATGAACTATTAAGGCTGTCTAATTCTGGATGAAATGAGAATTTTTTATTATTTTTTAAAGTTTTTTTTGCTTAACATTGAGATCACGATTTCATTTCTCAATTTTTTTTTTAATATATATATATAAATTCAGTGCACTCATTTATTTGATACAAAAGAGAAGTCAAAAATATCTGATGGTGGCTGATACAGGAATGAAGAAGACATTGTAACCTGTCTGTGTCCCGCAGACGTCCTTCATATCCAACAGCACTATTTTCTACTTTACCTCTCAGTTTTGGTCATATTTGTGGAGCCAACTGTTATCTAGTGTAGAGTACTGACCTGTAGGTAGAGAAGCAGGGTGTGGATGCAAAGGGTCGCAGGTTCAAGTCCTGGGACCGCACAGGAAAAACATCCATGGCTGAAGTGCTCTCGAGCAAAGCATCTAACCCCCAACTGCTTCTTTGGTAGAGAAGCTGTCCACTGCTCCGGATGCGTTTGTTCACTGGTCATAGGAAGGATAAATGAACATGTCAAATTCCTGTGTGTAAAATTAAATACAAATACTGTATAATAATGTGAGAATATAAAAGATTGGATTATTACAGTATGCTTCTCCCTTCGGGCCCATAGAGCTTCTAAGAATGAACTTCTCTCTACTATTCCTATTTAAATATGTCAGTCGGTCAGTTCTGATAGATGTCGACATGTTTCTCCACAGCGGAGATCCTGCAGGCCAACGACAGCCTGACGCACGTCATCAACCTGTACAAGCAGCAGGTGAAGGGGGAGATCGTGAACGGAAACAACACACTAAACATGCAGAAACAAACCGGTGGGTTAAGGCCTGGCAAACACACACACACACACACACACACACACACACAGTAGATTGGTTTTACAACCAGCCGCCCACATTAAAAGGGTGAATTATTTTGAGCAGTTTGAAGTGAACCGTCTTGAATCCGCTTCTCGCAGGAGGAACAGCGCTGCTCGATCTGTCGGGGCTGGACACGTCACCCCAGTCGCCTCCCTCCTTCCCAGAGTTTCCCACTCCGACAGACAGCCTCAACGCCCCCTCGCAGGAGATGGGCATCAGTCTCCTTGACGACGAGCTCATGTCACTCGGTAACGGCATTTTATTTTGTTCGAGTTAAATTAAGGTGCATTTGAGCGAAGTTCGCCCAGAGTTGCTGAAGAGGAAAATTAGAAGAGTCGTATGCAGGATGTTGATTGTAATTGTCGAATGTAAAATATATCCGGGAGATGAATCGCGCAGTCCAAGTTTAAAATAGACACAAAAAAAAAAGAAGCTGTGGAAAAGTGTGATCTTTAAAGCACTTTTTAGGGATGCAATTTGAGAAGTGATTTTTTTTTTTGCCGCAAGATTGCAGAAATTGGAAATTTCACATTTCACCTAACTACGACTTAATGAAGAAAGAGTCATCACTATGATAATATCCGGAAATATTTTACTTCTCATCTTTGTTTTATGAGTCATAACGGTGATGTAGCTTTACACAACTATTCTATATTAGGTGACTTTATGCGGCTGTGTTATTTAAAAACCTTCTGCATCGGCACACCAGTTAAAACATGAAGACCACAGATGAGAGCAGTGTAACAGTTTATTGCCCTTTCAATTTCCACTTCTACACAATTGTCGACTGTAATAGATGATTTTACAACTAGAAGGCAGTTGAAACAATGATCATTAAACAAAGGTACTCCAACTCATCTTAATTTAAAGCACGATACACTCACCGAGGAACAAAGAAGCAGCAATAACTTTAACCAATATCCAGAAGTTGCTTGAGTAATACGACCAGTGCACAGTCAACTGCGGAGCAATGGGCAACACGCACGGAGATCAGCACACCTCGGCAAACAAGGGGAGAGACTGGGCAGGGCCTGACTGAGGCGTGGCCACATAGGTAGAGGCAACGTCCAGCCCCCAAAGCCTGCAACACTGCAACTGTTATAGAGAACATGTAGACTCGCCCGTGTGTTTTGGATGTTTTTTTTTTAATATTAATTCAGCACATACTGTACAATCAGACGATTGGTAGCCTAATTCTCATGATAAAATTTCCCATCAGCCCCGTCAGGTGTTGCCGTTTGTTTGTTTGTTTTTTGTCCGGGTCAACTGGCATGTGGTTTGTTTTGATCAGATGAAATGAGAAGTATATGATGAGAGATAAAAGCCTTACTAGTTGTAAATGAGGAGGTATTTGTGTTGATAAAATATGTTTTGCTTGGTTTACTTTGAGCTTTAATGCCTTCAGCAACTTTTACTGTGAAGACATCGTGAGAATTTTCCAAAACGGCGAGCTCCCACAAATAGTGTTTGAATTTGCGTTCGTTTTTGCGATCACATATCGAGCTTCTGGAGGGACTGATAAATACTCCTGGTGTTCGTGCATCACGCAGGTTTGAGTGAAGGAACTCACACCTCCAACCCTCCCTCGCAGCCTGAGGACTCCACAGCATGGGATTCCTTCCAGGTGAGTGAAAGGAACATTAATGAGTTAAAAAGTCTGGAACAGTTTGTCTGACTTTCACTGGCATTAGTTGTGAAATCCATATTAATGCCGATCACATACATACATACGTGTACCGCTATTGTTCCAGTCCTCTGACAGCATAGACGCAGACATCCCAGCGGCACCCAGTCTCCTCCTGAGTCCAGACCCTCCCTCCCACTCTCAGCCCCCCTCGTCTGGCTCCACCCCCGGGAACTCGGCCTTGGACGAGCTGGACCTGCTGGGAAAGACACTTCTGCAGCAGTCCCTGCCTCCGGAGGGCCTGCAGGTCAAATGGTATTTAACAAAGTTAACAAAGTTAAATACACTGATGCTGCTTGATTTGTGCCGTTTTATTCTTCGTGAAGGAATCGAGGCTGATTTCTCTGTTTTTACTGCCATTTCTTCAAACACTCCCACTATTTTCAGCGCTTACAATAATTTAATCGGTACATACATCAAATTCATCTCAAATTCTTTTTAGTTCGGACTGTAAAGTTAAAGTGGAGCATCATCGCAAGAGCAAAAAGATGAGTTGCTCATTTTTCTGCTTTCAGGGACAAACAGCAGTCCAAACCAACTCTGAGAGACCTCCAGAGCAAGTCTGGAGCCAACATCACCCCAAACCCCATCCCTGTCTTCGCCCCGGAGTCCCCTGCACCTCTGCCCAGCTCTCAGCCCGGCTCGGTTACGCTGTTGGACTCGTCTCCGACTCACGAGGAGCCTCCTTCTGCGGAAGTTACCCTGACTGATGTTTTTGTACCGCTAGAATCCATTAAGCCCAGTAAGTAACGGCAGATCACTGAATGGTGAAATGGAAGTGCAGCTGTGCAGATTTGTCAGAAAACAAACGAGCAAAAAAAAACCTGCTTTGCAGCACAGAATTTAATGAGCTGATGTTTCGTTACAAAAGTGCAGAGCTTAAATAATGAGACAAATCATACATAAAGCTTCCAGCTGTCTCTGAAGCTTTCTGTACGATGTGATTTGTACTGTTAGCAGGAAGTATTTCTGCTTGTTTTGTTTCCTACAGCTGTGATGTCTTCTGAGAACACCTACCTTTTTAGTTTCGAGAGTCTTGGCCACAGATTTATTAAATAATGTCCTTCTGCAGGTAGTCTCTTACCTGTAACCGTGTTCGACGGACACAGTCTGCGGGTTCTCTTTCACTTTGCTTGCAACTCGCCTCCGTCTCGACCTGATGTGCTGGTGGTGATCATCTCCATGCTGTCCTCAGCCCCCGCCCCCGTCACCAACATTAACTTCGAGATTACCGCTCCAAAGGTCAGCAGGGATGAAGTTCAGCGCATGAAACTTGTTGCAGCCAAGTTACTGTCTCAGTAAAGTAGGATTTAAAAAAAAAATTTTTTTCATTTCTCAACTGTAGTCGATGGCGGTGAAGCTGCAGCCCCCGTCAGGAACAGAGCTCCCAGCTTTCAACCCCATCCTTCCTCCTGCTGCCGTCACACAAATCCTGCTGGTAGCAAACCCAAACAAGGTAGGTCACTATTTGTAACTATCTGGATCATTTTTTATCAGAAACTATTAAGCTGCCCGTCATGTTTTAACTATCTAAAAATCAACCTCCTACAGTCCTTGACAGTAACAACAGTCTTACTTTGTTTTGTCAAATGTCAGTTTAAACGTTTCATCTCAGCTGCTTAATAAGTACTTAAATACTATAGTAGTGCCGTATGACATGACAATCTACTTAATTTAAAGTCCCATATTATACATAATACTCTATCTCCATGAGAAGATATTTGTTTATGGCTTTAATAACAAAAAACATCTCAATATTTCCTCTGTTACACTTCTGTCTGGAGCTGTACCAAAAGAAAAGGGTTGTTTTGTGTCTGTCTTTTAAGGGACGTTGATATCTTCTGATTGGCTGACTCTTTTTTTTTTGAGTGACACACGCTCAGGCCAACTACAGATTTTCTTTGGTCTTGTAGTTTGCTAAGCTCCACGACAGAATGATCAGCAAGTGTTTTCTAGATTATAGGTTGGACGGTGGGCTGTGCTGAAGGCTGACATAGGAGTGTGAGTTTGTGAGCTTTGTCAGTTTACTGTCTTCTTTGCAGGCTGTGAAAGTATCTGACATTAAAGCGCTTTTTTTATTTATTTATTTATTTATTTTTTATATAAAAGTCACAAAGTAGAAACAAATGTGGAGGTCACATAGACTAATGCTGCACTCGTCCCTGTTGTATCTCACCGAGAAGTTCTTCTAACATCCAGCCAAGGACTTTTCTGGACCTTTAACCATCCATCTGTCCACCTGTGCGTTTGTGTGCTTCAGGAGAAAGTGCAGCTGCAGTACAGACTAACCTTCACCATGGGAGAGCAGGAGCACAGTGAGAGCGGCAGTCAAGAACAGTTTCCTCCTCCGGAGGAGTGGGGGAACCTATAGCATTCGAACACAACCACAACCTGACAGACTCTCTGCTTTCAGACTCGGCCTCCTTCCTCCCAACTCTCCAGATCGACACTCATTTTCCTTTGCAATCACATCTTCTTTTTTTTTTTGGATTGGTATTGTTTTCCTTGGATTAAACTCTTGCTCATTCAGTGTAACGTGCGTATGCTTTGCCCTAAATGTGTGTCTAGGTCTAGTCTGCTGTGTTTGGCTGCATTAAAACAAACCTGCAACCGCTTCCTCAAAGTTGTTGCAGTTTTGTCGTTGGAATTTTTAACTGACGGCGCAACAAAGGAAGAAAACTACAATGTGTGTGTGCATACGTGCTCATTTGGTGTGCTTGATTTCTTTTTTTCTTTTGTTGTCTCCACCGAGGGCAGACGGTTGTTTACCTCCACCTCAGCATGCTCTGCAAACATGGGACACGATGCTTGCAAAAATCCAGCATCACATAGACAAAGTTAATCTTAGTTTGTAAAATAAGGCTACACTTAATCAACATTTTGTGGTGTCGGTTTATTTTGTGATTGATGACTGAGTGCACTTTTTGACTGCACAGAGAATGATTGTTTTGATAGTACCGTTTCCCCCCCTTCATCTTGTGAAAAGAACAAAATTTTACTGTAAAATCAGAGCTGTGTATTTTCTGCCATATGTGCCTATTTTGCAGTTCTAACCTTATTTAAGCTTTTCAATGGGTTTGTTTTTCTCACGTTACACGTTAGTCATATTAGATCAGCTGCGTCTTAATATATTCATATCATCTTTAACACGAGGTCGATTTTGACTAAATAAATCTTTAGCTTGAGGTTTGAGTTGAGATGTAAGCACTTATTGGGTGAAGCTGAATATCAAAAACTTGAGTATATGCAAATGAGCTGCATTCAGGTGCTCTGAGCGCAGCGTCCGTCTCCAACTTGTTTCTACGACCTGCGATGCATGTAAGCCGCGCTGAACATCCCCCCTCCCACACACACACCTCCTCCCCCACCTCCCCCCGAAGGCTCTCGATCACATTCCACTGCACTAATTTCCAGTACGACTGCTTTGTAAATGCCACTGATGGCAGTTCTGTTGTGTACATTTGACCTGTGCGGTGTGCGAGAGCAAAACACTGGTAAAATACAAATGGGTAATAAAGTTTTTTTTTCTTTCTTGGTGATCTGAATGAGTGTCAATTTGTGTTGAAGAGTTTCTACTCTCACCTCTGTGATCGCAGCAGCAGCAAAGATTTACAGAAGACACGAATATACACGGACGTGCTTTATTAACCATCAGAAAACAAACTGTAGAAAGGGACTTACTGTAAGCTGGGAACTGTCAATCATCACTGCTGCAAACACTGGACTGAGTTAGCCTACAGTGGGTCTCAGCAGATTTGTTAGCAAATACAAACTTAGAAATGGGAAAGAAAAGCTCAATTACATGCATGTGACTTCGTATACACAAGTCTAGAAGGCCTAAAATTATCATTTACATAAAGGTTCAAATGAAAAAATGTTTTTAATCCTAATTTTCTTCAACATAGATCAAAATCTTTTTTTCCCCCCCCTAATAGTTCAATTTTTTTTTCCAACAAAATAAAAGATAAGTGAACCAGAAACTAGCTTAGATGCAAGAAATAAGTTCAGCCCCTAATCAAATCCTCTATAAATCCTCAGCTTGCATACAGAGGCTCACGATACAAAAACATGTTTATACAAAGTGTTTTTCTCTCAACAATAGTGACAACCTCAGTTAAATGAAACAGACGAGCGTCTATCAAACTAAATAATGAATCCTGATTCATTTGACTGCAAAGAGAGTCAAAAGGAAAACAGGTCGACTACTTCATGAACAAACTGGGACCCAGTCTAAATGTTGAATGAGGATCTTTAAAGCGCTGACGAGTTGTTTTATAACTGGAATGTTGGAATCGGAAATATGTTGCAAAATCAACACATTTCTAAGTGAGACTGAGTCCTGTCTGTGTGTAGTGTGTGTAGTGCTGTGTGACTGATGCGTAGACCACATTACTTCCTGCCTGATAGAGAAGTTGGCGGTGGGGGAGCGAACTGGAACGGCGAGTGTCCCATCAGGACCATGGTGGGCTGGGGAGGGTTGAACGGCTGGGCCATCAGAGGCTGCGGGCCCGACGAAGGGGGCGGGGCCTGTCCCACCGCGACACTCCCCGTCCCGGAGCCGCCCCTGGAGCTGCTGCTGCTGTTGCTGTTGCTGCTGTTGTTGTTGTTGTTGTTGTTGTGGTACTGGTCGCATGAGTTGGAGCTGGAGCTTGAGCCGTAGCTGCGTCCCCCGTCCCTGCTGCTGCGATCTCTGCACGAGGAGGAAGAGGAGCGGCGGCTGTCTCGGCCGTAGCTGCTGCTGCTGCCGCGGCTGTCCTTGGAGCTGCCGCCTCCACCCACAGAACGCATCCGCCGATCACACTCGTCCTGGTACATCAGGTTGGGATTGTTAGAGTTGGAGTTGCCACGGAAACGGGAACGGCCACCTGGGAGGTGAAAAGGGAAGGGAGGGGAAAGGGAAATAATAAAATGCAATCATTCAGATAAATATTTGTTTATGGGATGAAGCACTCACTCTTTTCAAATGTAGTCGAGCAGCTCTCAGATTATATTAAACCGTTTTATTTCATCTTTCACAAATACTTCTATACTAGACATTTTATGACTAAGAAATAGTTTAGTCGCAAAAGTAGTCCCCCCCAAAAAAAAAAACCCAACAGCAAATCAAACTATTTCCTCTTTGGTGTAGAGACCTCAGCATCCACAATATTAAGGCAGCATGCACTCCCTCACCTCCCCCGCGCCCCGTGTCCACCAGCTGCAGCAGTTTGGGATTGATGGCCTGTCGGGCTTCCTCCAGCACCCGGATCAGCTCTCGGGCCTGCCGGAGGTTCCCCGGAGTGAAGAAGGTGTAAGCAGTGCCTTTGTTGGTGCTGCGGGCCGTGCGGCCGATACGATGGATGTAGTCCTCCGACGAGTTGGGGTAGTCATAGTTGATGACAAACTTGACGTCCTCCACGTCTTGACATCAGAGGCAGTAGATTTGGAGCGGTGGAGCAGAGGTGGTGTGATGGGATCAGTTACAGGGAGGGAAAACATACAAAGTAAAGTCAGGACAAAACCAACGCTGGACGGGATCTGAATCAGTCAATTTATTCTATAAATATGAAGGTTTGCTTTTCTTACTGGGAACATTCAGACAGACAATACCTGCAAGACACCAACCATCCTCTGAAAGCATCACTTACCTGTTAAATGGTCAACTATTTGTACAAGACACAATTAGAAAATGACTCAACATGCCAATTACAAAACAGCGCTCTGTAATCTAGTAGAGCGATAAACGTTTTGCACACATACAAACAGGTTCCATGCAGTCAAAGAGAACGATGAACTGAATTAAGTTGGGGGAAACGTTACTGTGATTTTTGGATGATATTGAATTAATTTTAAGAGACAAGTGACCCTGAGATTTAACTTTAACATGATCCTCGTGTAAAAGACGGATTGAGAAGTTGGTGATTAACGACTGAAGATCAACTGAGATATTTTTTTTTTTTTGGGGGGGGGGTTTTCAAAACAAATTAGAGGTCTGTTTCTCATTACAGTTGACGAAGGGCTCAGAAAACACTGCTGATTAGAGGAAAACCAAGTCTTGTTTTGGAAGCATCATGATGAAGGCTGGCGGAGGAGGAGATATGGGGGGGTGGGCGGGTGTAAAGGGTGGGACGGGGGGGGGGGGGTACGGTACTTACCCTGTAAGATTAAGTGATGATATACAAAGTTACCTCTCTGTGCCCCCAACCCATCAGCAGTCCTGGGAGGTCTGCAGGGGTAGGAGGAGAGCACGCAGGACCAAAACAAAAAAGCAGTCCCTTCTCCCACCTCGCCACTCCTCCACAACACTCCCAACGCTGGAAACAGTCTGGGCCAGAGCTCCAGCTGGACTGTGCTGGGTTGCGGTCCTACTCTAGTCTTAACTGGGCCTCTTCGTGTCTCCGCGAAGACATAACTGCTGGGTTTAGCAGGAGGTGATCGGTGGAGAGGCCTTTCTGGATTCTTTCACGCCAACCGAGAGCCACTTCTTTCATTACCGAGTGGCAGTTACACTTCTAATGGAGATGTGGGTCAGTGGGGGATTTTCTTTTGGGCTTTGATTGGTGTGACTTGTTCCAAAATGCCTCCCGTGTCACTTCCAGTGGCAGTGGTATCATAGAGCCCAGCTTTTCAAGTTCAGTAACAAGAAACAGACACTAAAGGAGAAGACATGTGGACGTTTTCTGTGAGAAGGGTCTAAGAGCGGGCTCTGCCAGGGAATTTTAGTCCTTACAGTTTGCGCAAGTCCTTATGACGGAATTTAGCAAGCCTAAACTGCTGGTCTGGTGTGATGTGTACAAAGAAAAATGGCTAAAGTGTTAAAGACAAACTGGGGGTGAAAGCAGGGGACACAGTAGATTTGAGGGCTAAGGGACAAAAAGGTTCAGAAATGGTTCAAAGGAAACCAGAAGAAGACAACAGGAGACCGAGGTGGCCAAAGTGGAAGCAGGGGAAGTGAAAAAGTGATGAACCGGAGAAAGGAGGACACATTTAAGAGAAGAAATGAGCAAAAGAGGACAGCAGGAAAAAAAAAGACATGACGTGAGCGGGGCAGAGGGTGAAGGACAGAAGTGAAAGGGAGGGAAACTGATTATACAGAGGTGGTTCCTCCAGGCCAGGACTCCTGCCAGCCAGGACCAGACATGACGTCCGCAGAGGGAGAGGCCCGCCGGCACAGCCAGTTGGTGGGGGGTGTCAGGGGCTGGCATCAGGGGGCAGTTCAGAGGGGAGTCTCCAGCATAGCCGCCCATGCCCGGCTTTCCACCCTCACTTCCTTGATGGTGTCTCTTTCTCTGTCTTCTCGTAACCCACCACTGTATCTCAGCTTCTGTTAAGGTGTCTTATCTGCGGGGTCAATTTAGGCCAAAATTGTGATGTCCGAGGTTTGTTCTGAGGAACGGAAATGTATCTCCTCAAGGACTTTGCAGGAAACGTCTCAATCCATATCCCGTCAGAATAAATACACAAGATATTGAAAGCTTGTATTTAAATAAAAGTCTCTGGGTGAGTCTGAGTTAATCTGATCAGTAAATGGTGTGGTGAGTCCCTGTGATGACGGCATGGCCAAAGGGAGTCCACCCTCTTCCACACACCCCCGTCTTCGCCCTCTCACCTGACAGCTGCCCCCAAACCTACGATCAAATTTGGAAGCCCAGCAGCACCCTGCGCTGTGACCCTGCCCCCCCCCGCCGCCGCCCCACCATATCGCCCAGGCGGCCAGTGTCCTGGAGGGGGTGGGGGAGAGTTTTGTCAGCGGGCTCTGTTCAAAGTTTTCAGCGGAGATGGCTGTGTCTGGGACTGATTAATCAGGCTGTCTCTCTCCCCGAGTCAGCTTTCGATTTGTCATGCCTAGGTCCGGCTGCAGGCTCCCGAGGGCCTGTGTGCTTCTAGTTGCCGGAAGAGAGACTTGGAAACAAACAAACAAACAAAACAAAAACAA
The DNA here is from genome assembly GCF_022577435.1 of Embiotoca jacksoni. Lineage (NCBI taxonomy): Eukaryota > Metazoa > Chordata > Actinopteri > Embiotocidae > Embiotoca > Embiotoca jacksoni. The sequence continues at coordinate 10,783,385 of NW_027185285.1, forward strand.
ACAAAAAAAACAAAAAAAACGAAAAAATGAAAAGAAAACAAATGAACACAGAATTAGGTTAAAGGTTGATTGCCATCCTATAAGGGGTTTTCTTTACTAGCCTCACCCCTTACATCCTCACACTTCATTCAACAGCATTCCTATGTTCTGCTTCTCTCAGTGTCATTCCATAAAAGCAAAGTGACTTAAATCTTCACAGGAAACTCTGCTTCAAATACGAAATACTTCTTAGATACACGCGTTATCTGAGAAGCATCACATTCTTCAAAAGAAGTGCCAATCGGTATGTGTTTGTGGTTTACTTCTGATAAATCTACGACAGGTAAACATGCAGTGAAAGTCTGATCATTATATATTGACCTTTATTAATATTATTCAGCATATTGAATGGTCAAACATGTGTTCCGTATCAGTATGTGGCTACACCAAGGAAATGATCTGCTTTGCACGTGACATACCCAAACCACGAGAGGCCACGTCAGTAGCAATGAGGATGGGAGCTTTGCCACTTCGAAACTCTGCAACAAGAGACAAAGAATAGATTATTATAGGAGCAGCAGCAGGTTCAGAGACAAAACCAAAGAAAAGGGAGAAATGTTGTACCTGACAATACCCAGTCTCTCTCCGGTTGGCTCTTGTCACCATGGATACACATTGCTGGCCACCTACAAGACAAACCAACAAGCTGTCAGATATGAACATGTAGTTTTTGTTGGGATGATTTTTTTTTTTTCTCCAAAATGATACTTTCTTCATCCTTGAAAGGAAGTGCACCATCAGCTCACCCGTCACGCCTCATCCTGCGCGTGAGGTCGTCACACCGTTTCTTGGTCTCGACAAAGATGATGGTCTTGTTCTCTTTCTCGGCCATTATCTCCTCCATCAGCTGGATCAGCCTGAGGGGAAAAACGAACATAATATTTCAAAGTTATCATACAGCCCGTTTCAAAAGGGGCCGTGATCATTAAGTTAAGGATCGAAAGGGGTGGTGGGGAAGACATCAGCTAAACAGGAAAAGACCGAGATGCAAGAACAACACGTATAAAAAAAAAAAATCAATAATATTATAAAAGGGTCCTAAACAATATAACCCAAACTGTAACGAAGGTAAAGAAACATCTGCTGTGTGACCTCTTACTTGTTTTCCTTTTCACTCTCCATGCAAACATCAACAATCTGGAGGATGTTGTGGTTGGCGCTGAGCTCCAGAGCTCCAACGTTGATTTGGACGTATTCCTTCAGGAAGTCCTCTGCCAGTTGGCGAACCTCTTTGGGCCAGGTCGCACTCCACATCAGGGTCTGTCTGTCCGGCTGGACAAACGGCACAAAGTAAACGACAGCTTCAAAACGCTATGACGACTGCTTCATGTGATAAGTGCTAGAAATACTCAAATATGATGCAAACGTTATCAAAGCAGGAATTTCTTGCTGCCAAAAACAGTTTCATTCTTTAAAAATATAATTTTCTACATAAACACAAGCAGGTAAAGCTCGTGGATAGGAGCTTTACCCTAATCTGGTCCACAATTTTGCGAATCTGTGGTTCGAAGCCCATGTCCAGCATGCGGTCGGCTTCGTCCAGGACGAGGTACGTGCAGCGCCGCAGGTTTGTCTTTCCGGCCTCGAGGAAGTCAATCAGACGGCCCGGCGTGGCGATGCAGATCTCCACACCTAGGTGACAAAAAAAACGGAAACGTAATTTATCAAAATACTAAAACGTGACCAATCCGATCCAATGTGGATTTTAGGGAGACAAAACTGCTCAGCTGACATGAACAAAAAAAATAAATGGCACAAAACGGCATTGATCCAAAGAGTAAAGTCGTAGCACTCTTCACCTCTCTCCAGGTCTCGGATTTGAGGTCCCTTTGGGGCGCCGCCATACACACAAGTGCTTTTGATGCGGGATGACTTTCCATAGTCGCACGCCACCTGCTGGACCTGCTGAGCCAGTTCTCTCGTGGGGGCCAACACCAAGCACTGTAGGGCACACGCACAATGAAGCAACAATCCACTCTTTGGTGCAAAAGACATTTTGATGTTGCGTTAAGATGGTTGTTTAACATCTTGTAAACTCAAGACCACACAATCACGAGTGTATTTCTCTTCTCCTCACGTACAACGGGTCCATCTCCACGCTCCAAGTAGGGCTGGTGATTGATGTGCACGACGGCAGGCAGGAGATACTGAAGAAAGAAACAGAAATTTATCGTCCGGTCTTTCCTGTTCATAGGCTCTACTTGGGCAGCTCGCTGCCGTCTACAGATACCCCGGACGTGAGGCGTTGGGAGGATACGACTCGAAAAGAATCGTGTCACGTATTCATCTCTACGGAGTGACCGTGTGCCTCACCGACAAGGTCTTCCCAGAGCCGGTCTGAGCGATGCCCACCATGTCTCTCCCGCTGAGGGCCAGAGGGAAACCTTGTGCCTGAATGGCTGTGGGCTCCTTGAAATTCTGCTGCATCAGCACATCCATTACAGATTCTAGATGGAGAGGCAGAAAGAAACACAGACTTTGGTTATTTATGACACGGCAGGTTTAGCACCAGCAGTTGAAGTCGGGTCCACTTGTTTTTAGCAAGTGTCGCTATGCATGAAATGCACTCACGGGGAAACTGTGCCTGGTGGAAGCTGGTGACAGGCTTTGGGCAGCCTGAACCCCGGACAGTGATTTCTCTCTTCCTGCGATGCTCCTCGACATCATACTGAAAAGCACAACAAGTGCGCAGACGAGACTTAAAACACTGCTCCTCCAACCTCGGGCTGAAGACCAGACTTATGACATCACAAGGATACCTGGCTCATTCGCTGCAAATCCTGATGCTCGTTGTAAAAGTTTTTCTCAAATTTGGGAAGTTCCTCCAGGTCCCATCTCTTCTTCCGTAAACGCTCACCGGGATTCCCAAACTTTTTCCCCGACGGTGGTCCGCCTCTGCTGGATCCGAATCGAGGACTGCTGCCACATGGGAATACCATTAACTTTATTTTTGCATTTTCTACGTAATCCGTCCATTAATCGTATTCGCAATAAACTCATCTCAGACTTTTTATTTATTTTTTAAATTTATTTTACGACAGCTCCGCTGGTGTTAGCTCCTCAGCTAACCGGCTGGTTGATTAAATCGGCTCCTTACCCTCTGTCGCGGCCGCGGTCTCGATCCCTGTCTCCGTAAGAACCTCTCATGTTTGATTAAACGCGCTCTCCTGTGAATTACGAATCAGTGATTAAATTGTTCCGTGTGGTCAACCTGTCACTTATCGCTGTGGTTTCAGGCCTTGTTTGAAGGAGCGATGTTCACCGCCGCCCGCCCGGCCTCTGTTTGAGCCAAATGTTCACGCTGACTGAATGTAAAAAAACAAAAAAAAACTGTTGCTTTTGTTTATTTGCTTGTTGAAAATTAAAATGTCACAACAAACCACGTTGCTCTGGTTACAAATGTTATTAAACGTCAGCTCAGTTGCCTAAATAACAGGACGTGCACTCAGCGGGCAAACGGAAGCTCATATGATTGGCTGGTTACTGAGGAGAACCCGCCCCCCATACTTGATTGACATTTGTGTATATTGCTTTTTTTTTTTTTTACATTTATTAATTTGTTGGTTTGTCTATATTTTTTATTTATTACCACATGCGAGTTTTTAAACGGTAAATCCGGCTTTACAAACTTTACAAACATATATACTCTAAATCGTATTTACGATTTTCTACTTAAACCAAATCATAAACTCTTAATTTTAAAAGCAGTTATATTGTTGAATTCGATATTTTTTTTGTATATTCAGACAACAACATCCCATAAATAACCGCAGTAAAAACTGAACATAGTTATGACAAAAGCAATCTCTACTGCAGGGCTCTATTGTATTGCTGAGCTGCGTAGTACATTTTCCCACTATGGGATTAATAAATCAAATCAAATCTAATCTAATCAGTGATTTAATAAATATTCAAATCCTTCATAACCACCCATAATTTAAAATACTACCAGTAACAGTCTATCTGCCAAATTGTTACTCAACACGTAGGGGTATGGCTCCTGTTACATACTGTGTATGCTGGTTGGATTATAGGTTTAAAGGTCTATTAACATGTACAGTAAGTGGAATTTCAACAAAGCAACTGGTGAGGTGGGGAAAATAGTTTTTGTATCTTGTATACAGCTCGCTAATTTAATTGACACTTTATTGTGCTTCATATCTTACATGCTAATTCTAGGTTTAGAAAATCCTGTCCTAAAAGTAAATGGTATGACTGCCAGGATTTATCTGGACGCTAGCTATTTTATATCAAGTCAAATCAGTTTAAAATAAATGTAGAATTAATGCACAATGTCACATATTGCTTTGATGATGTTTCTACAAGCTGACAAAAACTTCCCATTTGTCTTTTATTTCCTTCGCAACACCAACAGAAATCAATATATTATCGAAACATGTGATATTACCAATATACAAATTAAAAAGTATACCACATTAAAGAAAACAGGGGTATATATATGAAATTAAAATATTAAAACACAAAAATATCAAAACAAAGCACAAAAGTAACAAGCAATGCCATCACAGTCATGATCATAAATGTCCCACAGTGCTCAGATTGACTCTATTTACAGCATTCTTTCAGACATAGTATTTCCTTGTTTTATATATTCGGCTATGTGACATTCAACTGTTACACAAAGTATCAAAACTATCTTAGTTTTCAATCAAGATTCTTGGGTTTAATATGCTTTTAGCTGTGGGCAAATTATAAGGTAGTGAATTGGGACTTTTTCCAATACAAACGACTAAATCAAAAATCAAATCAAAACAGATACACTCAACTGTAATTTTAACTGAAGCATTAAAGGTGGCTGGAGGGGAAACGGGTTAGCAGTCACCGCAGGAAACCAAATTCAACAAATGCTTTCATGATTTTCTGACCGGAATGCCATTTTCTCATTAGGGAGTAAATGGAGGGAACACGTCAATTTGGCTGTTCATTTTTCATCTTGACGACATTCACTCCTCACAATGATTGTACTGTGTGTTTACATCAACTCGAGTCAATCTTTTAAAATCTGATCCGATTCTGCAGCCAACCAACAGAACAAACGCGCACCGAGAGGCGGCGCCGGACCTGATGTCCCTCAGCTCCGTGATCCGCCATTAAACATTTAGGATCACAAACCACAAGCGAGTTAAAAACTGGCCACTTTGAAAACGCAACTGATAGATACAGTGTGGACAATGAACTTTTGGAAAAAATAATAATAATATAAACCAGAGGATGTCTGGCCAACCTGCAGGTTTTCACGTGCTTGAGGATTTTTCCACTTCCTTCTGTTCAACCACACATCACTGTTTTCTGCTTTACTGCAACCCTGTTAATTGCAGCTTTAAAATGCCCCATTTATTCAAGTACAGGGTCAAATTGATTGTATGTGTGTGTATATTGAAAATGTGAGTCCAGTGAAATTTAAAGCCTTGTTTTGCACCGACACATCCTTTCTCACTCACTACCACTGCAGCAGCGATGCCATTACGAACAGCACCAGCGGAGGTGCGCCTGGTCTGCGCCGCACGCAACGCCATTAATTATGAGATCATAATCCACTGCACATCCCAGCTGGGCCGGCTCTGCGGGGAAGTGTTGCTTCTCCAGTAATCTGTAATCTGTGTGGGCGCTGTCCTTCCGTCAGTCGCCCCGCCCACTCTAAAATCTCTCCTGCAGCTGTTCCCTCTGTGCCCCACAAGACGGTTGCATTGCAGGCCAACAGCTCGAGTCACACGCGTTTGTTTTCACGTGTTCAAATGAACCCACAACAACAATGACAAAAATACACAGTATATTCGTAACATTTCTAGAAGAACAAGTTTCCAACAAACTAGCCTTTAAATGCATTATATCCCCCAAGGTAATACAACATTTGAATAAAATAATTATTTATGATTAAACTCACATCGCAAAATGAACCCACAGCAGTTCAAAGGCGCCTCAGTTTTATTTGACTATAAATCAACCCTAAACGTTAAGACAGTGTCTGGAGCTCAGTACTGCTCCCTGTATTTGGCAATGTTAGAGAGAGTTGGCAGAGGGCTGAGGAGTATAGATTGAGAACCAATACAAAAAGTAAAGAATTAAGGAGGCCATGTGTTTCAGATGAAGGTGTCACTTATTTTCTCAAGCTTATGTGACATTTTCTTTCTTTTTTTTTTGCCGTAGTATCTAAAGTGCGGTATTAAAGATAATATATGTAGGCACGGTTATTTGTACTGATCCGTATTCCGTGGTTGAATACGGATGTCGTATTTCCATCAATCATAGCCCATGACATCAACACAAATAACAGCTTAGCCAGCTAATGAATCCAATGTTCCCAACCTCACTCCCTTCCTCACTGTATTTGTAACATCTCTTTTCTCTTCACGCTCCCCTCTTTTCCAACTGCAGCAATTATTTCCCTTTTCCTCATTAAAGACTCCCTCACACCTCCCACTCCTGCAGTCTGATGACCACGATTTCACAGATCTGACATAAATCTGATCTTTTGTTATTTTCTAAATATCAATTAAAAAAGAAAAAAAAGAATCTGACCTTTCATGGTAAGGTTGAACCAAAAGATCTGATTTGTCTCACGTAGTTGTGAAAATGTAAACACGGGCTACAGGAGTGAAACGAGCCTCAGAGTGAGTGTTGGAGTCTCAGAACTCATCGTCAGAGCTGAGCAGGAGAGTCTTTTCATTGTCCCCGCGGGTGCTGAGGTTGCTGTGGCTGCGCGACAGAGGCGGCCCCCCACTGCGCTCCAGCGTGGACTGCTGGGTGTACTGCTGATAGGCCGGGGAGAAGTTGTGGATGGCGTCCTGGACCATGTCCCCCGGATTCATGGTCTCCTTCAGGCTGCTGGAGATGCTCTTCATTGGGGCACAGCGACCTGGAGGTGGGATGGGAAGGTTGGATTATTAATAAACTAACACTGAGCACAACAGACGAGGGACGGAGGGACGAAAGGGACAGATGAGGGAAAATGATCTAAATTTTCCAAATACATCTTTGAAATGTGACAAAAAATACAATTGGATGTAAGAAATAAATCTAATCCCTGAATAATGAAGACATGCAGATTGCGTAGTAAAGATACAGCGTATAGCTGATATTAGTCAGGGTCAAGATAAATGCCCATTAGACCTGTCAGATAATAAAATAAAACACATTTATTTCCATTAACAATTTACTTTGCTGCAGATCTTACCACCAACATTTCTTTACCAACATAAATGGTATTCTGCAACCTGGGTACGGACACAGGCTGAAATAAATTCTGCTCATAGAAATGTTGAGGCAAAATGATCATGAGCTGAATGATCACAAAATATTTGTAAACAAACTTTTATGTACTTTTAATGTAAAAAATAATAATAACTGTTGCACACTGGACAGCAAATTAAAACAAACAAATCATAAAAAAGTATAAATAAAATGAATTCATGCTGAACTGAGAATCGTAACACCAATAACGATACAGTAATGGACTTTTAACCGCAATGAAACACAAAAAAGCCAACCAAAAAAAAGTTTTAAAATACAGAACTGTGACGGATAGAGACGAAACACAGCCAACATCAGACCTACCATACTGTCCATAGATTGGAAATGAGCCTTTTGAGTGCCGCACAGTGAGGAGGAGAGAAAAAGAAGGCACAGAAAGACAAGAAAGTCAAGGTGACAATGAAGGAACAGAAAAACAGCAGCAGAAAAGACTCAAAGTGTTTAGGAGAGTGTTAAAGATAGGAATCAAGGTGAAAAGGGAGGTCAGATCAGTTCTGAAAGACTGCAGACATTCGACTGTATAACTGAGTGGATCACAACTCAGATACTGACATTATAATAGACACACTGCCGTACAGACTCTCTTATTCTTCACAATTTGCTTTGCTTTTTCAATCTGAAACACAGCTGTATGACACTGGCCTCTTTATACCTTCACGCACAGACATATTGCTTACCATACGAGTCCAGTCTTTTGTCCATGTACACCTTGTAAGTGAAGGCATGGCGCAAAGCAATAGCAGCAAAGAACATCTCGATGCAGATGATGAAGTTTTGGTAGCCCGCGGCGACTGTTCCTTCACCCACGGAGAAGTTGGCGGAGCTGATCTGAGGAATAGCGCCACACTTCTCCAGGATGGCCAGCAGCATCCCTGAATCATACGGAGTCAGAAAAAAAGACATCATGAACAGAGAGGGGTTACTAAGTGATTTTTAGTCACATGCTTCCTTTGAATCTTTCATCTGTACACGAGTAAACCTGACTAGACACCAGACAAATGAAAGAAAACACCTTTTAGAAAAAATGGGATGGTTTGCATATTAACAGAGAAACCGGTTTCATGCCAAAGCGTGTAATACACCCATCAGTCCACAAGAGGGATACAGTGTCAGTGCCGAGGTGTGAAATGTAAAGTGCCTCCTGTTTGGGCACCAGAGACCTTGAGGTAAGGTTTAGGAACAGATCAGATGGACTGATGGACACAGTTGCTATTTGGTTAGGTTTAGGCACTAAACTACTAAAAGATAAGAGTTTGAGTTTAAATAAGTAATTTTACGTAGTTACTTAGGTTATGAAAGTTAATCATGTTTCAAATGTCACATTGACTTTTGCTTTCCCACGGATTCAAAGAACCGTCTCTAATCGCTCTTTGTACTTGCTCATATGACCTCCATCTTTGACTCTGGTCATACGCGCGTGCACTGTTCGCGCCGAGGTGAGGCAAATCGTGACACTGAAGCAGTACCCTCTACTGGACTGACAGGCGTATTACACACTTTGATGTGATGCTGGGCTGCAACAGACATTTTAGCTGCAAGATTCTTTTGCTGCTCTGATGAACGGAGCGCCCTTCCTTGTGCAAACACTGCTCGACCTCGGGGCTCACTTCATTGTCTTTGCCATCTTTTTACAGCTGCCTTTAACAAACCCGTTCCAAGGTAATGGATGTCTGAAGTCAATATGTTAATACAAGTTCAGAGTGTGGCGTTCTTACCCTGCCAGAAGGAGAGAAAGATGACTGACTTGACCATGAAGAACTTGAGCACGGGGTTGTATGGGACGAGCAGCTCACGGGTGGCAAAGTAGAAGAGGAAGAGAGCGTATAGCGACAGACTGACAGAGATGTTGCAGATTATCGTGACGTACAGGTAGCCACTGGCCACACTGGAGGAGAGAGGCACAGACAAATCACGTAAACACAGATTCACAATGAGCTTTAGCTCCGACGTGTACCTCACAGTCCGTGTGACGCGACAGTAACACGAAGTTTGAATTAACTTGAAGCTACACAGCGGCAAGTTCATTTACATTTGGTCAATCAGTGAAAACCATTCAGCATCTCAGTTCTGAACTTGCAGCACTGCTTTGTGAAAGCAACTGATGAGCATATTGCACAAGTCTTATAGTTTATTAAACAGATGGAAATCTGGACTGTGGAAAAGCACTCTGGGTGTGTTTTGTGCAGTGGGTATTTTTAAAAGTACTGATCTCAGAACTACACAGCAGCGCCAACGAGAGACTTCAATTTACACCTTTTAAAAAAGGGAGAATAATTAAAGATACGGATGCTCCGTATTTAAACGGTTCAATCGAAGCTGCTCAGCTGTTGTGGTCTGAAAACATATTATGGCTGAAGCTGGTCACGACAGTCAGACCACACAAAAACTCCGCTCAGGCAGATAAACATTCAGGTAAGTTGCTGTGGAAACATACTTGAAGTCTCCATCTTTGTATTTCCCAAAGGTCTGCAGCATGACAGTGATCACTGCCATCAGAGGTTTCACCACGCAGAACTGGAGAGTTGCCTGAGGAAGAGTGAATGAATATGAACAAAACATGCATTAACCCTAGTATGACTGTCACAGTGTACAGTATGTGTTCCTATATCTGTAAAAACACCGATCCAATATTGATGTCGGATATCGGTCTGATACTGAATCAGCTAATCATCATCAGTGACAATGGGGTCAATCTATTCAGCTCAGTTCTAGTTTCACGTCTACTTACTACGTCATGCATCAGCAGGGTGCTGGGAGACAGAGGCAGTTTACTCGAAGGAAGATGGGAGGGAGATAACCACAAAGTTGGCTGTGTGGAGGTGTTTCACGCTGTGAAGTCAAACCTGATGGTGTCTTACACATAAAAGAATGACTCCGGTCTCTTTCACACAGTGAGTCATACAGCTTTATTCATTAATCCCCGGTACGGGCTGGAGATGTCAGTATCAGACTACATCCAAAGCCCAGGTATCAGGACTGAACAAGTCGCAGATGTGCATCCCTTAAATTAAAACGTAGTTATTACCAGAGGTGTAGTGCTACTTGTTAAAGATGTGGCTCATTTCTAAAGTTCTCCAACCCCTCTTCCAAACGGTTCACTTTACATACAATACTCACGAATGTGCACTGTTTTAATTCAATAAATTCAACAATAATATCAAATGTTATTGAGTCACAACCTATTCCCGCAAATGTTTCACAATAAAAGCCTTTTTAACAAACAAAGTGTCTATAGCTACTGAAATGCTAAAGGGCTTTTAATTAGAAACAGATACAGGAAGCGTTCAGTAGGATCAATGGTATTTTCACAGTATTTTTAACAGGCAAACAAGAGCAGATCAAAACGAGGCTTTGAGTTGACATAGAATCAATCAATACACCTTAAATGTCTATATGACATCTTGTCTATTTGTTTTTATTGGCTTTCTTGCACGACAAATACTTCAGAAATGATTGGCTTTTCAATAACTTAAAGAATGTAAATTAATTTATGCAAACTGTGAACATTTTACTTCATTACTTGGAGAATAAAAGTGGCTCCAGCAGCACTGCACCTATGGTTATTACACCATCTGAGTGATAGTAAACAATGAACAGTGTTTGAGTGTATGAGGCAAAAAACAGGACTGTTACCTGTTTGCAAAACCTGAGGAAACCAATGGAGTAGGTCTTCCCCCACAGACAACAGGTCCCATACATACAGCTCGACCTAAAAGAAGAGCGGGTGAAAACAGGCCAAACTAAATGTAAAGGCTATCTAAACATGAAAAGATACCAATGACACCAGGAAGAAATAGAAAGGAATCAAAGAGGGAAAACGACAGCAAAGTAGACTTACTCGATAGGTTTCCCTCGGATTTCAGCCATGATGGCGCTCTCTCCTCCCAGATACTCGTAACACAGACTCAGGAAGTTGTAGATGACAAAGGCTTCAGAGAGTCACACAGAAAAAAGGTTATTGGGTTTTTCGGAGTGAAAAGTGGTGTTTTAGAAAAAAAAAAAAAATTATTAAACAATATATTTTGTAACTGGAGTTCAGTCCCTCCATTAGATTAGGTAGAGTTGGTCGTTTTTGGGGAAAATAGTGAAGTACACCATCCAACCAAGAAATCACATTTCAGAGATGAACCAATCTTGGAGCAAAAAAACCTCCAAAAACATACTGATGTGTGATGCTGTAGCTTTAGCGGTGGCCCTTAGTTAAAAAGAGTTGTCAACACATTTCATTACATTTAGCTGACGCTTTTGTCCAAAGCGACTTACAATAAGTGCATTTCAACCATGAGGGTACAAAACCCAGAACAACAGGAATCAAGAAAATACAATTTCTTCAAGAAAGCCAAACTACAAAGTGCTATGAGTAAGTGTCATTTTAAGTGCTACTAAAGTCCTACTACAGAACACTTGGTGTAACTGTAATTGTAAACTAATTGCAGGCGTTTCAGAACTGCTGAGCTTGCCATTTAGAAGGTTAGAAAGGTGAGTCATGCCATTCAGCAGGCATGTACATGATTGGGTGCCGGTTGTGAAGAAGGTATCGGTCTGTGCATAATTATAAAGTAGAGTTCTCCGGCGCAGAGAGCGGATGAGAGGACGCCGGTGTGAACAGTGTGCAGGAAAGTAAACTCTGGTGGAAACTCGTGATCACGGCGGTCTGCCACACACAACGATGATGGTTCAGAGAACAATGTTCACAATAAATAATCTCTAACAAGAGAATTACACATATTTGAGATTATGACATTCACTGTTAAACAACTATTGCTAATCAATCCAAATCTTCACAACACTGACACTGATCGCTGTAGTTGGTGTCTCTGAATGAGCAGAAGGTTTCTCTGCTCCCCTCAGTGTTCACAGTCTAATTTAAGGGTGACTCTGCATCCCGCCGCCTGAGCTCTCTTTCCTGTTCAAAGTGTCTGAGCTTTAAAGTAAACCCTGATTGTAGAACAACACCTGCCACAACTCAGTCAGCGCAGTGCTCGCTTTGTCAGTGTTGTATCTGTAATTATAAAGAGGCAGAATTCTTTTCCACTCTAAAATGTATAGACAATGTTTTCAGCTTGAAAATGAAAATAAGAACTATAATATTAAAAAAAAACACGTTTTAGTTGTCAATCTAGATTTTTGAGTGTCAATAGTGTCCCTTAAAGAAGCTAACTGCCTGTCACTACTATCTTATCTAATATCAACTGTAACTTTTATTTTCATATACTATTCTACTGTAGATTCATTGCAAAATGTACTGAATTGCCATACACCCTCGAAAAGAGAGGAAAGGGAAGATTTTTACAGAAGTACCATGACATACACGTTTATATTAACCATAAAAATACATCGAATTTGTGCAAATGTGTAAGAATTTATTTTGAAAAGAACAGTCTGAGGGTGTCTATGTAACCTGGAAGAACACTTATTCTTCTACAGCCAGCAGAGACAAAAAGATTCAAAGAGCCTGTTTCTCAAACTGTGCACTGACTGATATTTTATTCATGTTATTTACCTAACTTATGTGCACTGGTTTCATTTCAGTTCAGAGTGAGAGTCTTTATTCCCTTTCTGTCGTTGACAGTTGCGTAAGTTTCTCTCCTCTGCTCCGAGTGTGTTTCACCACACGTCAAGTAGAGCGAATGGAGATCGTCTAGTTAATTGATCAACGGTGGAATTGTTTCCCTGCGCAGATTAAAAAATTTTTTTTTAATATGGGCTGCCAAATATACCTGGGCGGGCCAGCCAAGTAAAGTCCATGTGTAGGGAAGCCTGAGGACATTACTATGTGCAGTGGTACAAATACTACTTTTGTAACCAATTCATCTATCAGTTTTGTTTGTGATTGATTATTGTTTGATTTTTAAATGGTTGGAAAATAGTGAAAAAAGCCCATCACAAGTTGTGGTCATCAAACTGATTAATCGATTCAAAACGTGTTCAATTTGCAGCGATAAACAGAGAAAAGTAGAAAACTAGTTGCTGTTTGACATCTTTGCCTTCCTGTTCATCAACAAATGATTTCAGTACTACATCTTTTTAAAAGCAGTAATCCTCATAAAGTATATGATGCAATAATAAAAGTAGATTTGTATTAATAAAACCATAGCATGTTATGTAACTGATTCTCAAACTCTACATGACTACTCTGACAGTAGATACATGATAAGCTGGCACAATAAATTATGATTTATCTGCTCACAAGTCAGATGCCTTCTCAAGGCTTTGCTCATTTTCACACAGTTGCTAGGAAACAGGTTTCCCCTCCACTACAATCCCAACAGCCCATGGAGACATGACAACAAAGATGGCAACCTTTGGAAATAAAGACAACTGCAAAGGCCATCTGCCACCGGGGTTTCACATCACATAAATTCTCACACCCCTTTTCTAGTCAACTGGGAGTCAAAACCTGCCTTGGAGCACAAAACGCGAACTCCCCTCCCTGCGGTGAATGTTGACTTGTATTGTGCAGGCCAGATATGGCAGCATATAATCCAGCCTGCAGCAGAAAAGCATGTGTATGACGTCATTGCTCTGTTCCTTTGCTCACTCACCTTCATAGCAGTCCCGGACTGTGTCGAAGTACACATAATACTCCTCAGTAGTGAAGAACAGAAGGCTGATCCAGGAGTCGAAGGCATAGATGGGGACGATGAAGAGGATCCGAACTATGTGCCTCTGCTCATTTGGAGAGCTGTAGTAGCGTAGGTGCATGTAGATCTAAAAAGGAGAGAGGCAGAAAAGAAGGGAGGAAAAACGGGATCCATTAAAAATGGATCAAGTTGCATGTTCAGAAATATGAGACCATACTTTGTAAACTGCTCCCATGTGAGAGCCTGCACAGCTGATGTCATCAGACATCACACACCGTCCCAACTGGTAATAATTACATGTCCAAATGTGTGGACGGTAGCTGACTGCTCTCAAGGAGTAAGAACGTATACTTGGAACAACAGGTTTAACCTTTACATGGTCAGTAACATTAACTCCACAAGTTGCTATAGAAGCAGCTACAGCATTATTTTCTTTACGGCATCTTAATTGAAGGATTTGGATTAAATGTTTTGCAAACAGAGCTGCTTCATGTTGGGAATGCTGATTAATAAAAGGAGGGAGAGAAAGAAACAGACAAATGTACATATAAAAATGCACGTGAGAACATTTACACTTTACATTTACACACAGTATTAAAAAACATGTAGTTGCTGTACCGTGTGTGGTTTTACAAGTAAAGAAGGAAAATGCATTTAAAGAGTTTTCAACTGTAACCGGACTGTTTCGCCTGAGTTCACATTAAAAGCTGGAAATATGTGCTTGTGTGAAGGATGCAGAACTTATATTTCACAATCATGTGAAATATGCTAAATGAAACGGGGGTTGTGCAGAAATATTTATTTCATTTTAGAGTTAGAATTGGCTTTTTGAAAAAAAAAAAAAAAAAAAAACATTACATGCATGAGCTTCCTGATTGTGAATCCGTGCTTCATAATGTGTTATTATAAACCGGTTGGCTGAAACTAATTGCTGCCTCATGAAACCTGTTTTTGTGCAGCCAGCATATGTTTGCCATAGTGTGATATTAGAGCAGTGTGTGTCTGCGGAGTGTGTGCTGTGCGTGCGCAGTAACATGTGGGCTTGTTTTAGGTAACTGATACTGGGCTTTTATCACTCCTATTCAGAGCAGCAGACGGCAGGAAGAACAGGGTGGGCCGCTGTCACCAGCACCTCTGTCTGCTCCATCCGGCTCTGCTTCACTTACACAATGCCCCCACCTATCACCTTTCCTGGCCTGTAAACAGACACACACCTTTGGTAAAATAACAAACAGTGGGTGACAACCCACCCGGCAAGACAGTGCACTCACAGGCATTGTTGCTAGGTGACCCTCCTCTGTGCATACACACACACACACATGCACACACATCTCCTGCTCTTTGATGATGTCGTAGTAGAGCCAGGAGCACCAGTTTCCAGAGTGACGGAAGGCTATTCTTTAACCCTGTATGTGGAGATCATCGGAAACAATGGAAGACAAATCATTCATCTATGCCTTAAAGGGACGCTCACTTGATACCTCACTGCAACATGAGAACTGGTAAACAATAAAAACAACAGTATTTCGAAGACTAAGTACTCCATAGATTTTGAACACTACACAGGAAACTAAAACAGAAAACACTTTCCTATTGGCTGCATTAAAAGTTGGGCTCACTGAAGTCTCGCCACCCATCCACTGTCAGTTGTCCCGTGCTGGGTATGTTTCAGAGGGCTGAATCAACCTCAGTCAATCAAGCGCAGCAGGTGGGAGCTCCCTTGCGGCCTTGCGGTTGGGTTTGGGGCTGTTACCATGAACTGCAACATCTCGAGTTCACATCCTGCTAGGAACAGTTACCGCATGTCATTCCTCATCTCTGCCTTCCCACATTTCTCTTCATCTCTTTACTGTCAGCTAATAATTCAATGCACAAAATGCCCCAAAATAAAACAAAACAGAAGAAGAGGAGGTAGTATGCATTTACGTAATTTCTTTCCAAGCTTGCAGCTTTTCTGGGACGTCTACTTATTCTGGTGGTGAAACCCCCTTAAAGCTGTATAGCCTTTCCAGCTTTTGTCATTTAACAGTCTTTAAGTTCCACTTTAACAATCTTAGCGCACAGTCTAAAGTTGATGGCACAAGTGCGTTAAGGGCAGTGCCTAAATTACTTTTGCTGGTTTCACAGTGGTTCATCTGAGCATAAAGTAAAGGGTATAGTTCAAAGTGGTGGTATTTACTTCCCCTGAATTAATCAGAGGTGTGTTTTGGGCGTTAACATTAAATAATCCAATCACAGTGTCATCACCCATTCCCTTTAGGAGCCAGGTGTGCTTGCACCTTTACAGATTGCCATTATAACGGCAGATTTGCAAAGTTGTAGAAAGAAATGCTTCACTGCAGAGCCAACGGATCTGCTCGTGTGCAGATTGACGTTCACAATCATAATCTTTCACGCTGTAATCTTTATATTTTTAATCTTTTGCATGTTTGCGCACTGCTGCAAGTGTGTGTAGCACAGTGTACGCACGCTGTGCATCCGCCTGTGTAGGCACATATCACTGTCTTAATAATGTGCCCATAAAATTACAGTAAAATAATGCACCATTGACTTAGGACCAGGTTTTTGTTGGTTAATCGTGCAATCACTTTCCGCCGTCTCAAGACAGCAGTGCGGCAACAACACGCATGACAACCGCTTCTTTTAAAACTGCTCAGATGGGCACCCGTGAACGTGTTGTTTTTGCTGTTTAACCAACTCAGACGGAACAAAATGTAACGTGTCGGTCTGAAACTAGCAAAGGCGGTTCGCGTCAGGTGTAATAAAGAGCCCTTTGTTTTATGACATTCAAACAGACACTACATATGTATGAAATATTAACACCCCAGTGTTAGTGTTTAGCCACCGTGCAACAAGGATTGAGGCTAAGCCAAAAGTAACTCAGCATTTGGAAGAAGCTGTCTTCCCACAACATGCAATCTTTTTAAGTCCATGCATGTGTTTGGTGTATGAACAGGAAAAGATGAACAAGGCTGATGGAAAAAAACGCTCCAGGGTGTGACAGGCTCTACTATTTTTTTTTCCCTCTTTTGCTAAAGAGAAGCTCAGGTTTGTGCTCAACAAACCCACCTTTGAGACGTGAATGTTAACAACAGAAAAAAAAAAAAAAAAAAGAGGGAACAGTGGGTAGATTGTGATTCAGATGTCGGTTCTGTCTCGGTGCTCCAGTGTAACACAAGAAAACAGCTTCAACCATGCATTTACACTCTGTATTAAACTTGCGAACTTAAACAATAAGTTTGCAGGGAGGGCTTCAGTGTTTTCCTTGATGATACTCGGTCTGTGTTTTGACGGATGATATAGCAACATAAACAAATCATAACTTGCTTTTGCCTTTAAAAAAAACTCCCACCACAGTCAACAGGGTGCCCCACTGCACGTGACTCCAGCAAAACATCTCGTCAGCTACGTAGGTATTTCATGCGAAGCTCTTAAGTGCGCTCATACAATTGCAATGTTAAACCAAAACAAACCGGATCAAATGCATAGAACGTAACAAAACATGTCCTTTGGTTCGGACCTTGGTCCAGACTTTCAGGTGCGAAAACGCCCTCAGATCACATTTATCATGTATCTGTTGTCTTGACAAAATACCGACACAAAAATAACTAGCTCTGGAAACTAAACCTGAAATCTTGGAGGTATAAATACATTTTTAGACCCTTTGACCACTGTACGTTCTGCAAACAAATGTCAGGCTCTCCTTACCTGGTGACATGTGATCAGAAGAGCTGTCCACACAAAGAAGCCTGATACAGTTTGGGCAGTGGAGGTCATGAGGAAGATGGGCTCGTCTGGTGTGACCACTGGAGCTACAGGAACCAACGAGGAGTTGGATCCCTGCGGGGCCACAGGGGACGGGGACCCCGGGGGGAGGCCATGAGGAGAGGCGTTCCCCAACGTCTCCGACAGGCGTTTGTCTCGCCACCAAAGCTGATTCATCTGTACGAAGAAAGGGTAAAAAAAAAAAAAAGACTTCATCATCAAATAATTTAACCCTGACATCTTATCATGAGAACAACAATCAGCTGCAGAACGTCATGTTGCAGGTTACAAAGCGTGAACAAAACACTGTGACGTGTGAATGCATCTCAGCTGGGCTGCACAGCCTTCGACCTAAATCTCAAACCAACATCCGCTGATGCTGGAATCAGAAAACCGAAAAAAGATACAGAGCAGAGCAAAGTAGGACAGTGCACAGATCTGAAACGCAAACGAGATTGTGCGGCATCTATGACAGATGAAGTAAGATCAAAACACAGGGAGGGGGGGAAAAAAATGAAGCATAAGGTGCTGTTAAGAGGGTAAAAACCACACACGCCTGAGAAATGAGATGGGGGTGGAAGGAGGGGGCTGAAAATCCCTAAAATAAAGCGTGTGACGGCAATGAGCTGAGATCTGCTGACCCAGTTTCTCCCCTTCGTTTTCTCTGTGCTGTGCACGGGGCAGGGAGAGGTGTAGTGCAGCTAGAAATGCTACGACACACACAAACATATTACCTCCGAGAACTGAAACACCTTTCCACAAATCAGCATGAAAGAGCTGAGAGGGCACAATGAAGCCTTTGGCCTCAGGAATATCCTGGCGTATCCTCGGCGGTCCGATCACAAGCGGACAACTCGAAGTACAGGTTTGAATCGATGTCCGATCTGATCAGACCACGTTCGGAAGTGGTCTGAGACGCAAATGGCCACGTTCCTTAAGTGGTGAGCGCTAATGCTTCCTGGGCCACAGTGAAGGACCGTCTGATCTACTGACGTCCTCTGAATAAGCAACATAAAAGATATCCTGCGTGATTCTGCTGAGCACAGCCGAACTGCACAGAAAGTAGGAGATATTTACAGGCAAATAAAGACTGATGCTCCCAACTCAAGACAGTGCATTTTCCTCATCCGATTATTTACGTCTAACGATGTGGAACTATTTACCCACAATAGACTATTTCTTAAACGCACTATTTCAGGTCAGGAGCCTGACGCCCTTCAGACTGATCTGCTGATGTGAAATACTTGATGCAAATTGAAATGAGGTTCAAGTGTACAAGGATGTCACAAGAGTAAAATCCTGTTTCTTTGACTCCTCTCTCCTTGCGTTTCTGTACGTGTTTATTTGCACACAGAGCGAAGAAGTGAGCTCTGATCACAAGCTGTCATTCGAGACGTACCGAGAGTCGTTCTTTGAGCTGCCTCCTCGTGATTGGATCACGCAAAGACGTGTTAGTGCCGGATGTGAACCGGGTCGCAGATTTTTGACATGACACAGAATGAGTAAACTGTGAGTGCAACCGCATACAAACGTACACTGGAAAAGTGATGAAAGCTGATCTGTCCAACAAATCGAAAGGAAAAATCCTCACACCTTAACATTTTTAACAATGACGTACACCACAATTAAACAAACAGAAAGATAAGCCAACAACACGGGCATTTAGACAGAAGCTCCAATCGTATCTGTCGGTAGTCATCTCTTCAGCTACGTCAGTGTCTCGGTGTGGATTCCAGGAAGCCAATAATCTAATCATTCACAGCGAAAAACTAATTTCACAATGACTTTCAAAGCCCCCTTTGCACCAGCTAAATATAGGATGGCACACGGTGTGGTCATGCATGACTCATGCTACAAAGCCTCAATCAGCTTGTGACAATGCAGTAACTGGGAACACATTAGCATGTCACACACACACACACATCAGGATGTTTTTTACGAATCAGGCAAAGAAATAAGAAAACAAAACTTAGAACAGCATAGAAAATTTAAACTTTTGCATACCTGGAGTGTTTTTTTAAGAAATACAAGAAAGACAGACAGAATACAGGGATGTTTTTTTTTTCTTTTCTAATTTGTGTGATTAAGGAAGCAGCTGACAGATCCTGTTTAACACATTAACACATGCATTTGAATGTGATTATAGTGTTGTGGACTATTTCACAGCTGAATTTCAGTATCCAATCAGATAATGGTACAGTAATGTATTATTTACTGACACTGGGTCTTACCATTCATCATTTTTGCCATATTACCAAGCTTCATGATAAGACTACAAGTCTGAAAATTACTGATTACAACCATCCATGACTGTATGCTTATTTTAAGTCAATCAAAACATTACGTCATGTTAAAAAAAAAAAAAAAATCATCATCAATCATATCTGAGATGAGGTCTGTGTTCATGACTGATGCTGATCACCAGCCTGCACCCGCAACAACAGCTCTCCACAGGCAAGAGACGGAGGCAACTCATCAGTCCTGCTGACTGGAGGTTTCAAAACACGCATTGTACTTTGACCTCGATCGAATCGGCAGCCGTAAGTCTTCAGGCTGAGAGATCATCCTGCAACACATCAGGCCACTCGGCTCGTGTTCAATCGAAGAGGCAGAGGAAGACTTTGGGGCTGAGGGCTACTTGGCGGTGACCGCAAGTCATTTGAACAGCAAGTGTAGCTGGAACAAGTCCCGGAAAGGACGAAGAAAGCAGGTTTCAACGCCGTCAACCTCCACATCTGTGTGCAAACAGCCCCGGTGTTCATTTCAGACAAAGGGTGAGATCGGATGGAAATTCAGCTGATTTTGATTACGTATCCAGACAATCTAGGAGTGTTAGAAGAACACACTCAAATAAAAGATGGTAGCTGCAGGTCGGTGCTCCTGCCTCCATCCTCCTACCTCCACCCTGCCTCCACCCTGCCCCCATCCTGCCTCTACCCTGCCTCTATCCTGCCTCCATCCTACCTCCACCCTGCCCCCATCCTGCCTCCACCCTGCCTCCATCCTGCCTCCACCCTGCCTCTACCCTGCCTCCATCCTACCTCCATCCTGCCTCCACCCTGCCTCTACCCTGCCTCCATCCTACCTCCACCCTGCCTCCATCCTCTTTGCTTACCTTCTCTGCAGTTGTTTGATCTGCGCTGGTTTGACTCCAGACATCAATCTAGCTCCTCACCTCGAGCCGACCGGGAACCTTTGGAGGGACAGGGAGGAGGAGGAGGAGGGGGTACAAAAAGTTATTTGGCAAAGCGCTGACGTTCAGACGACAGTCAGCCACGTATCTAATCACTGCATCGTTGTGTGAACCCCCGGAAACGGTCTTCTTCAGAGCAGCTGGTCGGTGTCGCTGCGCCGAGCGCTGCTGTTAGCCAACGTTAGCAAGCCCTCGTAGCCCGCCGCTAACCTGCGGTCGCTTATCTTCGTAAAGTCAAAACAAAAAGGAATATAACACATTTTTAAAACGGCAACGCAGAGTTACAGCGCTAAAAAAAAAAAGGTCCACAGACTAAATGACAGATTATCTTGCCATTTCTCCTCCAACGCGGAGGGACTACACACCGTTACTTCACCCACATCACCAGCAGCTCTTCGCAGCGACAACTCTGCTGTTGGCACATGCGCAGTCCGGCCTTAGTCAAACCCGAGGTTTCTCATTGACCGTGAGAAAAAGATGGATCAAGAAAAGTCAACAAAAGTGGAGAGCAACGTTATTAATTTTTATTACTTCATAAAATATACACAAATACTGTAAATAAAGTGTGTTAAAGAACTGTACATGTTATCAGTACACAATACATAAAGTGAAACCCCCATTGCCCCATCCTCTCCGATACCATCCCCAACCCGACAGTTACAATGCCACTGGGTCATGGTGGCCTGTACAAAGGTAATTACACACAAGTACACTGCTATTTACACATCCCTGCAATTGCATCAGTTATGTTTTCTTCTGAGTGACATCATCAAGGTTGCTGGAGGTTAAAAATCCAAAAGGTGACATCAAACTATTTAGCATATCAGTTTTGCAGAAGAGATATTGACAGCCCTAAGTATAGTATGAAGTGCACAGGCAGCCGTCAGAGAAAAAGAGCAGAGAAACAAAGGGATAGGCAAAACAAAAGAGATACTTCCAATAAGTTACAAGATGATGGAATGGGAAAAAAAAAAGAACAGAAAGTCATTTCAGGCAAATCAAAAAAGAAATCTATATAGAGAGAACAGATTAAAATCTGCATTCAAACAAAGATAAAATTGAGTTCATTATTTTTAGCAGGGATTCATTGTATCATTCTCTCTTGCACGCGCGCACACACACACACACACACACACACACACACACACACACACACACACACACAAAATGTTGGATGACCCAGCTGGCACAGCAACGGTAGCCCATCCCACAATTTAGTTCTTTAAATACCCAAACTTCTGAACCCAGCCCCTATTTTTGTCATTAGTATGCATTTTTCCTACTTTACACCTTAAAACAAATGACCACATTTTGGCTTTACATTGAAATTAAAAAAAATATATATTTACAGTGGAGTAAACAAAAACAAAAACAAAAAACATTGGATGTTCCAACCCCCCCCCCCCCTCCCCCTAAAATGTCCCCCCTAAAAGAGCCTGCCCACTCCCCCTATTACCTCCAATAACAAAAGAATAAAAAAGGTAACCTTAAGAACTATCATAAAAATTGCAGCCACTATTTGTTAGCCAAAATGGGCAGCTATGGTCTCTGGTCAGATATTGGAGAATTTCCTGAGGAGCTTCCCTCAAGACTTAGGAGTGTGTCTTTGCAATATCTATCCATATAACTTATATCCACTAACATTAAAATCAAAGCAAACACATAACAGGCAGAGTAAGGGTTGGTGAAGATGTTGATGGATAAGTGTTGAGGGACAGTAAATCATCACAAAATGGATGAAGGGCAAGCAATCACCAATTGCTACTTCACCAAAAACATTACAACAGCTAAAACATCACGTACTTATCCTTTTCAAAGTTACCTTTCTTCTTTCCCGCTATCCTCTCACCTACATGCCCCTATTTTTTTTTTTTGTTATTTATCTTTAAGCTGTTATTTCTTTCCAAAAAAAAAGCAAAAGGAAACTCAAACTCCAATTTAAGACATTTTCATGAAAGATGAATGAGATGACGTTCACTGAAAATTTGTTTTTGTTGTGTTAAAAATTTAAAAACAAGAAGAATATATCAACTTTTGATGAGAAAAATGCATGTCCCTGATACCTTTTTCCTCATTTGATGCCAACAGTTCTTCACATTTGTATTAAGGGAATGTTTTGAGGAAGAGGAGGGCAGGTGCAACAACTGTCGAGGTGCAGCATTGACATTTGCTTTTTGTATTGTGGTGGTGGTGGTGATCCAGGGTTCAGCAAAAAGAGGGTTCATGAAAGAATGCATGTGTTTTCTTGGTTCCTTGAAAAATTTATTGTCTTTTTCCAAAGACTCACATGTCCATTAGCGATCATCTTTTCGTAAAACAAGGTAAGAATAAAGGAAAATAAACCGTAGCGACGACTACATCTTGCAGCCCTGCAACAACAAATATATTGTCGTGAGAGAAGGCATGTGTTGGTGAGTCGTGTATATTTGCAGTAAGAGTGCGAGTAAAATAAGTGAAGCTACAACTCGCCTGTCAGTTTCACGTGCATGCAGAGCCAAAGAATCCTACTTCCCCATGTGCTCGAATGGCACGCTGACCTGCAAAGGACACAGAATGAAGATTCAGCAAGAGTTTGCAACGTAGCTCCCCTTTCACATTCACACTGTACAGCAGACTGTGAACACATCATGCTGAGCCGGGTCCCTCCCGTTAGACGCAACCTTGCACAGATCCGTAAACACACACACAATATATATATATATATATATAGATAGGTATGAACTGTGAGAATATAAAGTGTTCTGACAATTTTCAAAATCCACATACGAGAGTCAAAATAAGAAAAAAAGTGTGTCTATAAAAATATTTAAGTGATGCACCTTATAATAGCCATGTAACAAATACTACATTTGTAGCTTTTAATACCGTTTTTGGAGATTTCAGAAAAGTGCCAAGTAAATTCTCGGGGCTCAGTTTGAGCTGCTGTTGTACTGGTTTGGATTTTATTTCAAAACAGAAATGAGATCTTGTTATTTTAACACCAGCTGTACAAATATATATTATACATGTTTATATATAATTTGTGGGTATAATATATATATATGTATATATATATACATATATATATATATATATTCCAGTCTGTAATGCCTGGGAACAATGTTTCCATCTGGAAAAAAAAGGCAGCATGGATATTCTCTCACCTGTGATGTAGAAATTCTGGATTGGTCATGACGGGCTGTGAGGTCCGAGGACGATACGTTGGCCGGAGCCCCGCGGTGCAGCCGCATGCTCACCTTCCTCTCCCGCTCGGCACGAGAAATTGCACGTGGTGACGTGTTACCTGAAATGGTGAATAAAAACGTTTGATGCAGACATTCGAAGAACAAAGTATTCCAGAGTCATCGCGGTATTATTCTGTCATTACAAGACCGACGGTGGCAGTCTGAAGCTGAAGACTCACCAGACTGCTGGACCCGTGAGGCAGGGTTAGAGATGGCTTGCTCTGGCCCATTCCTGACTCTGTTGGGAGCTCCCGGGTTGGGACCTGGAGGGAGGCCTCGTGATGCAGAACCCCTGGGGGCTCCTCCGATCCGCTCATCCCTCTCATCCCCCGCCCTCCTCTCCCGTTCCCCGTCCTCGGCTGTCCGACTGGCACCCTGATAAAGGAGATGAGCTTTAGATTAGCTGCGCTACAACGTAAAGCTCTATGCAAGAGAGATTTCTGAGCTGTGTGGCAGATAGGCACCAAAACAAAAGCAATGCTCGCGTGAGAAACGTCTGATGTAAACGTACAAATTTGAGCATGTTCCAGTCGAAGACGTAATCATAGGAGAAACCCTGTCGGTGGAACAGATTCCTGAAGAGCTGTCGTAAGTAGGAGTAGTCGGGTTTGTCATCGAAACGGAGTGAACGGCAAAAATTCAGGTATGTGGAGAACTCGGCTGTTTGAGAATAAAGAACAAGAGAAACAGTAATGAGGAGAAACTCTGAAAACACACCACAGAAATCATAGAATTTAAACCTTTCACTTCTATGTTATTTGATAACATTGCTCGTATACGGTTTCATAAATAGAAAACTCAATACGGCACCTGTGAATAATTTGACCACGTTGTCGCTATTCTAATACACAGAGGGACATCACTTACAAGGGTATCCTTTGCAAAGAACTTCGATGGGTGTGGACATTTTCTTCTCGCTGATTCGTTCATACTTCTGTCTCTTGGTCGCAGCCTTCAGGCCCTGCCAGGGGAGGGAGCCCAGGTTGAAGTACATGAGGACGTAGCCAAGAGACTCCAGGTCGTCACGTCTGGACTGCTCTGTGGACATAAAGCAGAAGAGTGCATACGAGAGTGAGAAAACTGGGGGATGTCCGCTGAGTGCTACGACAAAGAATCACTTACTCTGGCCTCATTTATAATTTCAATACAAAAAACTCTTCATGTGTTTAATCACTTGTGACAAGTTCCAGCTTTTAGTTGAATGTAATGGACACAAACGGTCCCCAAGATGCCAATAAAAGTCAACTCGTAGTCAAAACTTAAAAAGGTGGAAACCTGATGGAAAGATGGAGGACGCTGGAAGTGAAATGTGTTGCTCTTCAATTTCATTCAGCATTTAGTGTCACTAGTACCTCAATCAAAGATTAAGGTTATTGAATGAGCTGTGGGGTGTTTCTACGGCATGTTCCCACTGATCTTCCATAAAAATACTGAATGACGTTCAGAAAGAATGAAGAACGGGGAGATCAGTCGGTATCAGTCATTCCTGCTGTCCTCCGCCCTCTGCTGCAGGTGGAGGCTGGTTTGGGAGGAAGGCTGTTGACTCAGCCAGAAGTTAATTTAGGTTTTAAAGAGTGTGACTGGTTTTAATATACACTACAAACTAATCAGAACTTAGCTGGCAGACATCTCTGTTCTCTGAGCAGCAGATTGTCACTACGATGATAATATCATGTCCTCCTTAAAGTTCAGATGAACTTAAGGGAGTCTGGTGAGGTCAGAAAACAGTATTGTCCCCAACTTTGTGGCAAACGCCCTCCACTTTAAATCAGCAGGTGACAAACTAGACAGGTTTGCTAGTGAGCAAATGCTACAACTCCTTGAGACCCCGGCAAAGAGCTTAAACACTGAACACTGAACTGCTACGTTCACACAGCTTTACTGTCGACTTCATCCTACGCTCCAGCGTCCTGTCACCATCCTCATCGTCACACACATGCACTCTCTCTCAGTCTGCTTAGGCACTGTGAAAAAGCACTGCGTCGAAATGTTAAAATGGTCAGGAAAACCTTGTTTCACATACAACGTCTTAATACAAACTGTAAGCGGTTAAGTTTCACATGTGAAGGGATCAGTGGTTGAAAGGTTAACAGAAATACCATTTTCATCTCTTAAATGTTTGTCAATCTGGTACATATCTATCAAAAGTCCCCACTAACCAAAACACAAAGCTTAATAACTTGCTGCGGTTGCAAATGGTGCACTGCAATGAGATGGGAGATGTTTTTTAGCATATAAAAATGTCTTCGAGAGCATTACACTGATATGACAACGCCACCAGAACATCCCTAGATAAGATTTTAGTCTTTGCTTCTCGCTCTCATGATCATTCTTCCCTCACATCCTGTGTGTAATCGGATACAGCGGTGATAAACAAAAAGATGACGCAGAGAGGAGGCACCTCCGAAATCAAACAGTTGGGAGGGGCGTGTCGATGACTAACAACAATTTGTGGAAAATAGAGCTTCTGCCTGAGAAAAAGTTAAAGCACTAGCAAGAACTCCAGATTTAAATACACAGAGACCATCAACTCGTTCTGACAGACAGACACTAGATTGGTGAAAGGGGATTTGATTGAATAAAATTGATTTTCAAAGATCATTAATGACAGGGGAAATGTGGCAGCTTCTACAATGCTTCACACCTCCAGACTGGGGATGAGAGTCATGTAGAGCAGCTCAGATGAATCACATCTAACATGGCGTTTAGAGGCAGCTGTCAGCGCGGACCAAGTGTGACACCGACGAGGAGATGTTTGGTAAGACACAGTGCTACAGAGCTGCCTATCAGTAGGACGACATCACTATGAACAATTAATCATATCACTAAAATGAAATAGGATTCTTCTAAAAGCCAAAAGATCCCACTGAGATAGTAAATTGACATTCTATTGTTGCAACTCCTAATTTTATTGCCAAAAAAATATTTTCTATTTTTTTTTTTTTTTTTTTTTTTTAATAATGGAAAAAGATGTGCCTGATGTGTAAGAAAAGCCATGGACCTGAGTGAACATCTTATCTTACTGTATTTCTCTGATTTAGTCAAGATTATCTACATGTTTAGACACTTGAACCTCTCTGCCATGTCAGTAACACCCAGAATGTAAACAAACATGAATCTGAACAACAGCAACAACAGGGACTTTCTATCTTCATAATGCAGCAGAACTGCCTGATGACGGGTGAATAACCAACCAAGAGCAGGACTATTTAATGAGGGGAAACAAATCCAGGGCGTGCATTCCCGTGTATCCCCCCCCCCCCCCGCCCGAGTGTGCCTTACCAATCCCAAGATGTGTGTTGATGGAGGCGTAGCGCGCTGTGCCAGTCAGGTTCTTGTTCTCCCTGTAAGGAATGTGCTGGTGTGTGCGGGCATCACGGTACTTCTTGGCCAGGCCAAAGTCAATGATGTACACCAGGTTGCCCTTCTTGCCGAGCCCCATTAGGAAGTTATCAGGCTTGACGTCTCGGTGGATGAAATTCTTGGAGTGGATGTACTCAATGCGACTTATCTGGAGAGGACAGGTGAGAGTGTGGCAGCACGGTCAGGTTCAGCAGCACAAGACATGAAATATTGTGGTACACAGAAAGGATACACAGGGGAGTGATGTGGCGATATGAATTCAGGGCCACAAGGTAACACGATCATATTTGACACATTGTCAGGACAGCACTTTCCTTGTGTAAGTTTCTAAGCTCTAGTCACTAAGTAGGATTAGGGGCACACAATACATCAATGACTTGCACAAACAAAGCCATAAAAGGAGGACAAAGGGGGGGCAACAGGATATATGAAGAAAATCCACAGGAAGGCGATGACCCCAAGCTATATGTGGAGAGTCCAACTCCCATGTAGGGGACTGACACAGCAACTTGACTGCAGCTGGAACTAAAGGGTGAGATGAGTTGCTATCCATGAAATGAAATATCTGGGCCAGCGCAGTCTGGGAAGAGGCCAACATGACAAAGTTACACTGTACAAACATCTACAATCTTTACAGACGCCTCGGGGCAATCATGTGTAATATTTATATATAGAGCATGCACCAAAGGAAAAAAAAAAAGAAAGCCAAGTAGATCACGATCTGGTAAAATCATTCATATTATGTCTCTGTATCTCACTTGTAAACAACACTGCTTCACATTGTCGGATCTTAACTAAAGGGACTGTGAAACTGTCGTAATCCTAAAGCCCCCGACTTCAAATGAAAGTTTGTGTCATACCATCTGGTCTGCCAAAAGTAGGACAGTCTTTAGGCTGAACTTCCGGGAGCAAAAGTTGAAGAGGTCCTCCAGACTGGGGCCGAGCAGCTCCATCACCATCACATTGTAGTCGCCCTCGGCACCGCACCACTTTATCGATGGAATACCAACTAGTACAGACACACGTAATCAGCTCAAAGTCTGTTCAGCCTGTTGTCACTGGCACACGTTCGATTTACATTATTTGACACGGTACAGGATTTTAGAAAAATATACAAATATTTTTCTATCATGGTGAGTTTAATCACGAGTACAATTTGATGGAAATACTGTTAGTCATTTGTCTGAGTTCCCTTTAAGACGGATTTATATTACAAAAACAATTGACAAGATGACGACCGTTTAGACGTTTGTAATGTCAAAATAATTCACTTGACATATTTTCCAGGCTTGGTAGGGTATTGCATCTATGATATTGCCAGGGACAATAAATTTAAGAGGGAATGTGTTAGAAAAATCTTGACAAGCGTGGCGAAGTTGGATTCGCTTACCTCCTCCTTGCATCATCTTGTAGAACTTGCTTTCAATGTGTAACTGTGGGTGTTTGGTCTTCACACATTCCAGCTTGATGGCTACCTCCTCACCGGTGGCAATGTTGGCACCTGAGGTCAAGCATACAAAAATAACCAGCGCTGTAAAGAGCCGTGGCAATTGTGCATGTACCAGGCCATTGATGGGTGAATGTGGAGGAAAATCGGGCTCCGTGCCCGGATGAACGAGGGAAATGACTGGCGTAATATGAAAAGAAAGACCGTCCACAAACTAATGTGGAAAGAACCTTAATCAGGGAGACAAACAGAAACTTGGGGAAGGCGGGCAAAGACAGTGTCCGTTTCCACTCACCGAGGTAAATGTCTCCAAAGGACCCACTCCCTATCTTTCGCCCAAGCCGGTACTTGTTCCCCACTCTCAGCTCCATGGCTGCAAGTTGTCACTGTCCAACAGATAACACAGAAACTGTTAAAATAAAGCAGAGGACATTATAGGTACACATCCATCATTATAGGTAAACTGAATATAATAAGACTTATTTTCTCTACTTTCCCGAAGGGCAGAGTGAGGGAGGGCGTCCTGGAGAGCCAGTCAGCCGCTCACATGATGCGTTTCAACCTCAGACACACTGAACTGACCACGTGCTCGTGTGAGCAGGCAGCCAGAGCACGGCTAGTTGATCAGCAAGCAGCTGCCCGATCTCCAGAAATGCAAGATTAAATTTGTAGGGTAGCTGCGTGTGTGTGCGCGTGTGGTGGGGAGAGGGGGGGGGGGGGGGGGGGGAGGGGGTTGCAGTGAGCTCAGCAAAAGCAGGGCAGGGAGGAGAAACACAGAAAAATAAGGTTCGTGCACAAATGCCAGTTTCCACTTGGAAGAGGAGTGAACCAGAGTTAACGGCTGCATGAGAAGTAAGACTTGGCACACACCAGAAAATGAAGTGAATTTTTTTTTTTTTTTGGAGGCGCGCTGCACGTGATCCTGGAGCAGGATCATCACTTATTTAGTACTCGCTCTACCACGCCACATTGTGCAGCCACTGCAAAGGCAAGACGAGGCTCTCTGCCGTTCTGTACTGGCACTGCCAAGGAAGGAAAAGCACGAGCGCCCGCAGAGCACTGGCAGGCTTTATCTGTGTCAAGGCTATCAGACAATTCTGTGTAATGAACTTCAGAAAGCAAAGTGCTGCAGCGATGGTCTCAGCCCAGAGCACCATTTATCAAAGACATTTGTTTCCTCACCACCAATTCGGGGATGATATGTCAACAAAAATGTGCTCTTCATAGCACAATGCAGCCTTGTTACAAATGCAGCACTGCTGCATCTTTAAGTAACACGTCCAGTCAGACTCTGAGCTTTCAAATAAGTTCGTGTGGCGTTCCCCACTGATAATTCAACGAGGCAGTACATGAAATATACTGCATCGTTATTACAAATTCCTGTGCTGCACTTTAAACAGTGGCCCCAATTCAAATTCCTCACAGAGAAGAAATAAGTCTCATGACAACTCGACACAATTGCAATACAAAACAACCTCAGTTTTGTGGACATGCCAACTCCAGCAAGCAGAACAGTCATCAATTCTTCAGACCTCCTCCTCTGCATTCAGTCTGCTTCCACCCAGACTTTGTCACAACCTAAATTATCCCACATATTATTTTCGCTTAATTGTAAGCAGTGAGGTAAAAAAAAAAAAACTGTGGACACCAACACTTTTAAAAACAGTAATAACGGCTGACATACTATAATCCCCTGAGCCTTGTTAAAGGATTCAAACCCGAGCAGCCTGAATTGCACTGCACGAAAAACAACTGACCGAACGACCTTTAAAAAGGTGAAGACCTGCTCGTCAACTCGGCCTGATGGAGGCAGGTGGATCTGGGTTAATAAAGGGTTCGGGTTCACTACACCCAGGAGGGTGTCAGGCACCCGGTTTCGGGAGTGACAAGGGCCTTTGATTAGTTACCTGGTACAGGTACAGTGACACACACAGTGCTTTAAAGTATCATGTGTTTATTCTGAACTTCTTTGTACTGGAGACCTCAATGTTATTTGATGTTTCAGAGATGGCTTGCGTAATGTGAAGCAAGTAGACTTAGCCCGTCACACTGCACGGGACAAATACCATGTGCTGCTGGTGGTAGTAAGTGGATTGGTTAAGATGGGACAGCACACATCTGCTGGTAAAGGGGGAGTCTTAGTGGCAGGATGTCCCGAGGAGACCGTCTAATACACAGCATTGTAAATGACCTAAATTAAAAAAAACTAAAAAAAAAAAAGTGCAAAACAAATGTGTTTCTGGACGTGCAATCAGTCAGACCCACTTTTATTTATTTTTTTTAATGGAAACTACATGGAAGTGAATATTACCGTCTGATAGAAAAACAACAACAACAACAACAACAAAAACAAATAAAAATGTGAGGGACCCACAAAGCCAGGAGATTTCACAATCGGAAGAAAAACAGCGCTGACGTTACGCCTCTCGTACTTCAAAAGACAGCTGACAACCTGCCGTGTTGCTCACTTCCACCAAAACACAACAAATATAACACGAACACGCAAAAAAACAAAAAAACAAAAAAAAAGCGATAGTTGTTGTTTTTTAACCGTGATGGCGCTTCTCTTTTCTGGTCTCTAAGTCAGCGGTGATTAACGGTACCACAGCAAAAAAAAAAAAAAAAAAAAATTACGACGCTAATGTTTACATTATTATTAGTAAATAAAATAATAATAATAATAATAAAAAAACAGTCGCTTGTGTAATTCAGACGCTTTAAGTAACGTTAGTAAAATTACCAACCGCAGGCATTGACATCAGTTAACTGTTAGCCGCTACGAGTAAGCTAGTAGAAATACGTTAACCGAACCGTGATACGTATGAATGTTTTAAATTAAATAAATAAAAAGAAATAAATAAAGAAAGCGACAAATGTGTTTATCTTACTTCGACACATTTTGTATCACACTTACAAAACCGCACCCATGAATGTACTGGACTAGCCTGCGAAGATAGCCATCCTTTACTACTCGCCCCCCTCCCCCCTCTCCCGTAAGCCGTGAACAGGAGACTCTGATTCGGCCGGACCAGGCCCCTTTTCCCCCCTCGGTTTCCCCGGTTCCCCGACCCAAAACTCACCCGATATCAGGTTCGTTCGAGAGCTGGTTTAGCGAAGGTTCTGTTCCGATGGTTGTCAGTCGGACTGGAGCCCGGACAGAAGAGGATGGGAGCGGATTCTGGCGGCTGTCATACCCACAGCTCTTAAGCTCAGTCGTCTCGGTCGCACTCCCTGTTAATGGTCCCTGAGTAGCTCCAGCAGCACCGGGCGGCCGTTCTCCGCTCGAGTCTGTCTCCCCCTCTCGTTACTTAACAGCGTGATGATGTCATCCCCTGGATGTCAGAGGCAGAGTCATTAACGGACAACGTCACACCTAACGACTCCTTTCGCCCTAAAAAATAATAATAATAACAATAATAATAATAATTAAAAAAAAAAAAAAAATCACCATTCATTAATTATCCCCGTTTCATACACTTACTCATTTTTTAGTCACAGTTCTGCGTGTTTGCAAAATAAATGGTCGTAGTAATACAAATAAATTGTTGTAATTCGGGTAAATTAAAAAAAAACAACCAAGATATAGTCATTGTTGAGGTGTTTTTGAAAAAATAAAAAAATAAAAAATCACGGGCTAAATTCTCCCTTTTTAATCACTCTGGTGCCTGGCTCTACTTTACATGTGTCAAAATTTGAGACAAAAGACATCTGTTTATTGTGTTGTTGTTGTTGTCCTACAAACACACATTGTAGAGGGTCTGGTCTGCAAAATTATCGGTCTGTAATAATGTTTTGCCAGACAAAAGTATATTTACTTATCACAGACAATCCATAGATGCATCAGAGAAGGCGATTCATTTTGTACAGGGAACAATGGCTTATTGTAGCATGACGTGGGTATTAAATAGGATTGGTTTGTGGATGGCAATGTGAGGGTGACAGACAAGCTGGCTTGTTTCTTTGTGGTACTCTCCATAAGCAGCCCGTACACTTTTCCCCGATCAACAAAGCAACATGTAGAAAACATGTTTTTTTTGTTCTTGTTTTGTCAGCATACGATGCTGTGGTAAGTGTTCAATATATGCATTAAAGGCAGATGTTGTTACACTGTCAAATCACCACACCGAAGCCTGAATTCACACAAATGACATTACAAAAAACAACTACAAGGACAAAGTTAGAAGCCAATACTTTCATCTTTATTAATCTTGTTCTCATTTGTTTAAATAAATTTTTCCTTTGTAAAATCTCAAAACAAAAACACTGAACAGGAGTGTTAAAGCCTGTCTTAATTTAAAACGAATACACAACAACAGAACATTAAAAACGTACGGCAACGCTTACTCTGCATCTGTAAACAACCCGTCCCACCCCGCCCTCCCACTCCACACAGTTTGATAAGATTTGGCATTTCCATTTTCTCAACGCATATGCCTTCAGCTCTTTGTGTCATTAAAATGTTTTTTTTTTTTTTATTATTGCAGGTCGGACAATAAAAAAAGACAAGTCGGCTAAAAAAAACCCAAACAACTTTAAATGAGAGAGAGAAAAAAAGCATTAGTGCCAATATTTCTTAACACACAGTCAGCAGTATACCGAATGCACTCAAAACATTTTTGTATAGACCTTCTGTATAGTAAGCAGCCTTGCCCACATTATGACAGGCATTAACATGCACACACATTATCCTCACATTCACACACACGCACAACAACTGCGGTGGTTTAATCCACTTACTTGGTCTCAGTCTCACTCATACTCACGTCGTGTGTATGACACCGTGCAGTGTCGACACATGGAGAAATGCATCATAGCCTCAAACTGCCAGCAATTTAACATATATCACTGCAACAGTAACAAACATGTTCAAGAGAGAATAACAGAGAAAGAGTGTGTGATACAACAGTAGGAGGTCAGCATTTTGAAAACAGAACAATGACATTTTTCAATATTTTCACTGTTCAAAAAATTAAAACCATACATACAAACAAACAGAAAAAAACAAACTTAACATACACAGTAAGATACAGTTCAGCTGTCAATCAGAGCTGTTTGCATGTGTTTGGATTCGATCTCCATCTTTAAGGGGATGTGAATACAAAACTGCACTTTTAACCTCACATCATGTAGTAGTTTTAAGTTCTCTTATACGATGAAGGTAATGCTGTTTACAGTGCCTATCTGTCTGAAGGCTTCTCTGTATTTGGTGTGTGCATGTGTATGTAAATCTGTTGAAAAGTCCTCTATTTACTAAGCACATTGCAATCCAGTCAAGTCTTTCAGACCAACTGACTTTTCATTCTTTTTCAGGTTTCAAGTCTAAGCAGTTGAAATCTTCATCTGTGGAAAAAGGCTGTATACACATCTAACAGTCCCTGCATTTGTTTATATAATAGCTTAAGTCTGGCCACGAGAATGTGTGTAAGCATGTCTCACATTTCTGCTTTATGTGTGTGCACATTACTATGCATACCATGTATACGTACGCACAGGTGTATATGTGTAGTACATTAATATGCATACCGTGTAAATGTGTGTGTATGTGTGTGTGCCATAGTAGGTACATGAATCCCAGTGTATGCTGTATCAGTGTGTCCAAACCTACACGTACAAATGGAGGGGGGCTCGTCAGATGGAGTCAGCTCCACCTCCCAGTAGGTCGCCGGGCAACAATCCAGCAGGGCTGTCCATTTGGTGCCTTTCCTCCATTTGCGGTGCCCCCCACAGGCTGCTGCTGGGGTATGCTGCAGTCATGCCCCCCCATAGCCCAGACCTTCCAGACTCCACTCCCCCAACTCCTCCTCCCTCGCCTGCCCCGTTGGTGCTCCACTGGGAAAATATCCCCAGCCCAGGTCCTTGGGCCGAGGAGGTTTCTGAAGAACTGCTTGTACCATCGAGACTCTGCCAGCCAGAGCTGGAGGACCTCACACTGGCTAGAACTGCTGCTCCGCTTTCCCCTCCTCCACCGCCGTTTCCGTTTCCACCTGAAGTCGTGCCCACTGCTGCCCGCTCACTCCCTGGGGAGCTTCCTCCACTGCTGGCCACAGCCGTGCCTGTCCCAGATGAACCCTGCGCCCCACCGGCCGCTGCTCCTCCTGAGCTGGCCCCCTCCGCCCCTCCAGCCTGGGAATGTGCAAAATAGCGAGCGACTTCTTCCTCACTCACAAACTCCGCCAGGATTGTGGTGTTGCCCAGAACACACCTGAGAGGGAGTTACAAGACGAGGTCATTTAAATCAACAGGAATATTAGTATACGTTGATTAGTATACGTGTATTGTGTATACTGGCAAACCTACATGTGCAGTGCACCCTGAGCCTTGGCTGCTTCCTGCCGGCTGCTGTAACGGATCAGAGCGCTGCCCTGGGTCAGGCCGAGGTGGAAAGTCAGCAGGGGGCCATGCTGCATACAGATAGTCCTCAGCGTGGAGCCATCGATCTGCAGGAGAAAAATAATAATTGTTGTGTACAAAAGATTGTGTGTCTGTGTGTGTGTGTGTGTAAAGTGACAATGGTATAGTAATTATCCACAATCTGGAGGCATCTATTATAGGGCCAGTGAAAGGTCAGGGAATCAAGGAGGTTGTACAACAGTGGTTATTTATTAATAAATAATGGAGACTGTGGCTTTATGGATTTCTGATTGTATCACAGGTACAGTAAGATATACAAGTTGTGCAAGCCTGTGCACGAGCAGCCAGTAAGGTCGAGTGGAATATTGAAAAAAAAGTCTGAATTAGTGAAAGAGTTTGTCTAGACTTATTATTAAACGTTTTAATTTCGATGTCTTTCCCAGAGAAGTGTCATGCAAGTGTCATTTGTGCAAACCCTAATTGATTAAATGGCTCATCCAACTTCACAATCCAATTACAGCTGGGTCACGCATCGCTCCGTTTAATTTGCATAAGACAGACTGAAGGGGAATACAGATGAATAAGCATGGTGGTTTAATGCTTTTGAATTCAAACCCTGACCAATCTGTCTAGGCAAGCCGTTTTAATTTACGGCCACGATAAATCATGTGGCAAAAGGTTTTAACCCTGCAGAGCCTGACACCTCAAATACTTCTGAAAAAACTATTTTTTTTAAACTGGGAAGTTTATTGAACATTTGGAGAGGATTGAAAGTAAAATGATGTATCTTAAAAAAAACATATATGATTTTAAACTATTCATTAGTATCTGGTTGTAGAGTATGTTAATGCAGTACATTAATATCTACTGCACAAGTGGTTAGAACCACCAATGCAGTATTGCATATAAAAAAAACAGTTATGCACACTGGTGTTGGGTATTGCACTGTATACAGCTTTCAAATTTCAATTTATTATACATTTTTTATACTTCTTCTACATTTATGCTTTATGAAACAAAAACTTCTGCTTTTGTCAAATCTATCCTTTTGACTTAAATTTTGCCACTTGCTCATTTCTACAGAGAATCTGGTGTTCACACAAGGTAAGATGACATGGTTGGAAAACTAGGCCTATATACTGTATAAAGACCAAAAGTTTCACTCTAAAGTTTGCATAAAGATGGAATTTTAAAGATCCTCAAAAACATTTATAGCAATAAAAAAAAAAAAAAATCATGATATGCACATCGACAAGGAGACCGAGATTTACAGTGATTTTTACCTCTCTACTTTGTGTATCGTATTTGATGCACACATTGTTACCATATTACATCAAAATGAAATGTAAAATTTGTTGCAATTATATGCCAATTCAAACCAGCTTAAAATATTTGTACAAATGCAAAATTTGGCTAAACTGTACTTATACTGTAACTTTTGTTAAATCAGCAACATCTTTAATTTGGTAAATAAGGGAGCTTAATTCTCTGAATTGCTCTAATTATTCACTAGAGGGCAGTTAACACGCACCTGATAGTATTCAATTGGTTTTGCATATAATGACTGGTCTTGTTAAGGATGTAGAGGTCTCCGAGATGAATGTATCGAACATGGTACAAATTTGAATTTCACGTTGCCTGCACAGCATCACTCCTGCTTCTATTGTCACCTCTCCCGTCAGCTCTACCCGAGTTTACAGACAGCATGTTTACTGGTAGAGTTGAATATTTAGTTTGTTCTCAGGGTTCCCATCTCCTTCAACCTGTCCCTCTCTCTTTTTCCTCACTCCTTACCTGGGGGGTCAAGTTGCTCAGCAGCAACCAGCAACTGCCTCTGGCAGCAACACCATCGCTCCAAGCTGAGCCTATGAAGAAAACAAGACGAGAGGGGAAGAGACAGACAGGACGGATGACAAGGATGAAACAATTAGCAGGGATGTGTTGTTTAATGACAAAAACAATGGTATCGATGAAGCCAACTTTTGTACTCGGTGTCATGACCCCGTCATATGATGAGTCATCGTAACATTGTAAAGAAGATCTTTCTCTACTTGTTATGTATTCAAGTCATAAATTGAGAAATGGTTATGAAATGTGTTCACTGTCAAAAATGTACCTGGCCCAAATCTTGACTCTTGATTAATCCCGCCCCCTCCCCAGCTCCGGGCCAACCGTGGACCTCCAGTACCCCAAGGGGAGGGCGAGGCCTGCTTCTGATTGGTTAGGCCAGGAGGGGGGCGTGGCAGCTGTGAGCTGTTGCGATTGGTCTTCCACAACTTGTTTTGTCCGATGGGCTCTGGAGGCCAGCTGGGCTTGTACTCAGAGTACTTTCCTGAGGAGGAAATGGGGAGTGGGAGAAAGAGGGGGGAAAATGAGTAGTGGAAAAACAAACCACAGAAATGGGAGTGGAGGGGACAGAGTACAGTTAACTCCTTTGGCAATTTTGTGGCTCAGCCATAAAATAAAACACAGTGCTAACACATTCATGGTAACAGAAACAAAGAAATTGAAAGGTAAATAATAACTGAGTAAATGAAATGAAGGAGATTTAGAAGTCAAAATGCAAAAGGATATAAAGACTATATAAAAACAAGTAAAAACATCTACCTGTGCAGTGTGCATTGCTGAGGGGGCTGTCTGAGGCACTGTAGGGCCAGGCACCAGGTGAAGGCAGCGAGGTGTTGAGGGAGGGGTTTGGCCCTAAAAAACATGACATGGTAATCTGAATGCAACATCTCTTGTGATAAATAAGACAAAATAACCACAACTCAGCTGGACTGCAGATAGAGCTGATGAAGACAAACAGTTTGTTAAACCTTTGACCTTGTCAATAAATGGCACAGGGGCATATTTTTCTAAAGACTTTTATGAGTTAGAAAAACTTGGCCACTCTTGCATCCGCTACATTCCTTCCTCTGTGCATGTGTTAACAATGGGGAGCCAACCCGTGCGTAGCAGAAACTTGATATCGATCCGCTGAGAAAGTAAGAATATGTTAAAATTGCTTTGAAATCATCCCAACTAGGCAACAGGAGACGGACAAGTGTGGGAATCAGGAGACGAGCTATAAGTATAATTTTGTCTGACAAAAATCAGAGTAAGTTCTCTACAGTAAGAAACAAGAAATGTGTGTTATCATTCACGCTTCCACCATTTTACTTTTAAATAGTTGGTGAATAGATTTTTTTGCTCAGCCTTAATCCTCATATGGGCGAGCTGTGGCTTTGTAAGGGAACTTAACGTAATGAACTCTATTAACAACTGCACCTTAAGCTCAACACCAGATGAGATAGTAGTATTTAAATGGCTGTCATCCCATCTTTCAGCTTCATGTTCTTGCTCATCAAAAGTGACTAATGCCATTACCACAATAAGTCCCAGTAATCTATTCTTTGCTTTATTTGAGGGGGAAAAAAGGAATTTGTGTTGTTGAAAAATCCTCCTTCCTGTGCAGGCTTTTTGGAGCAGGACTTTGCCTCTACCTATCAGGCCACACCTGAACTGATAAGAGGCCTCCATCAGGCCCTGCTAAATCTCTCCCCTTGTTTCCTGTAGCGTGCTGATCTCGATGTGGTGTTGCTCATTGTTCTGCAGTTAACTGTGCACTGGATGCATTATTTGAATAAGTTATGGATATTGGTTATAGTTATTGCTGCTTCTTTGTTCCTGAAGAGAATGTATCGTGCTTTTATCTAAGATTTATTGGAGTACCTTTGTTCATTGATTGTTGTTTCATCTGCCTTTTAGCAACAAAATCATCGATGACAGTCAACTATTGTTTAACAGTGGAAATGAAAAGATAATAAACTGTTAAACGGCTCTCATCTTTGGTCCTCATGCTTTAACTGTTTTTTCCAATGCAGAAACTCTTTAAGTAACTCAGGATAAAGTGCACTTTTAACATGTGCTAATATAAACCTCATGATTTTTTTAACTGACATTTATAAGCAATATATTAAAGTAAAAATGCTAAAACCAACAGCAAAGCTCATCAAAATATTGGGTACATCGGTCAAATACCTATGTTGTCTCGCAGTAACTGGTGGTCAGAGTCGTTGAGGCTCGGGGATCCTGGGGAGCCGAGAACACTACCAGGGGTCATATAGGGATCTGACTCTGGGTCTCCACTACTCTGTATTCCCTTCCAGGGCACACCGGGCTGGAACTCTGTCATAACACAACAGAAAACATATTGATTAACTGAAATGATATATGGCACAACACAACTCTACGACTGTGGCTGTGGATTTGCTTTAACTAAGCTTCCTCTTATCTTTAGACTAATATTTGTAAATACTGACTAGCCCTGACATTAGAAAAAAAAATGACATCAGTTTGTTCTTTGCTTTAGGTTCATTACAAACAGCACAAAAGCTTTTAAACCTCAATTGAAATTAAATTTTCTTTTTTTTTAGATCATAGTTCATCTTTGGTACTAAGTGGCAGAGAGAGACCTACTCACCCGGAGGCCAGCTGGACGTGGCAGGTTTGTTCCCCATTTTGCTCCCAGGGGTCCGGTGCCAGTTGTCTGCAGAGCCCTGAGGGGGAATCCCTAAACCGTCACTGCCCAGCATTTCATACTGGGAGTACGGGGACCCTCCGCTAACTTTTAGAGCACTGGGTAAAGGGCCTTGGGAACAGGAAGAAAGAAATAAGGTCAAACAGATTGACATGAATGTTTCAGATCCCTTTGATTCACAGCAGTTCATTCAGATACATTGTGAAGGAGGGTGATTACCAAGCAAGGTTACCACCAGATTCACAGCAGCCTGGGAGGTGAGCTTTGCCAAAGTGTGAATTTTGCTTTAGCAAAAATCCTGCTTCAAACCATCTGTTAACCTACCATTTTTGTGAAGGGTGGTGTCAGGGGGAGAGGGAGCTGGGGAGTGTCCCTCCATCATCCACTTGAAGCGGGACTGCTGTCCTCCTATGTCCTTCATCCCTCCCATCATGGGATTGAGCTCCAATCCTGACAGGTTACCACCAGGTGTAAGCCCTGGAAAAAGGAAAAACACCAACACTCATGGGTATTTAGCATTCTACTGTTCAGTTCAACACAGCCTTTGGCCAAGCAGGTGGGTACTGCATGCAGGTCTAACCACAGGCTGGGACTCACCAGAGTACATCCCTTGTGTTTTGGCATGAAGGTCTGATAAGGGCCCCCCAATTCCAGGATGTGGGAGGGGGTCTACCATGGCCTGTTTGGAAAGGCCTCCTCCCAGGTGAGATGGGGACAGTTTGGAGCTCCCGCCTCCTGTTCCAGCTCCTCCAACTCCACCCTGCTGATGCTGTCTCTGTTGCTGCAGAATAGCCATAATCCTTGCCAGCTGGAAAGGAAAAGTACATGAATGGTGTGAAATGGTTTTGGGGAGTTAACACCTTATTTACCTACTTATAGTTTCATAGGTTCTAGCCTCCGTGAGTGAGGGACTACAGGTATCACAAGGATCGAGTACCAGAGGATATAAATAATTACGTCATTCAATATGATCTTAATGTTTGTGCGTAGTTCTCAGCTATCTCTGCTAAAGAAACTCAACAGTTGTGACCAAAGTGTGGCAGTGCTGATGTTGCGGAGAAATACAATAGGAATGGCTGAGGTCTAATGCCTAATTAGATCACGCTCACCTGCTGTGGGTCTGGCTGCTGCCTGACAGGCTGAGGTTGAGGGAACTTCCTCTGGTTCTGCAGAAGCTGCTGCTGCTGTTGCTGCTGCTGTAGCAGGAGCTGACAAGCCTGTGGGTTGGTGGGCAGAAATGGTCGGAGATTGACATGAATAA
The DNA here is from genome assembly GCF_022577435.1 of Embiotoca jacksoni. Classification (NCBI taxonomy): domain Eukaryota; kingdom Metazoa; phylum Chordata; class Actinopteri; family Embiotocidae; genus Embiotoca; species Embiotoca jacksoni. The sequence continues at coordinate 10,824,403 of NW_027185285.1, forward strand.
ATTATACAAAGCTTGTGATCAGCAACATTTTAATAACTTATACTCTGACTACAGTTCCCCATGTATCTAAAGATTCCAATATGGATATGAACAAAACAATCGACAAAGAACGATGTATTTAATTGCAACGAGTCAAATCCATCAGTCAACAACGTGACATTAAGGCACGTACCAAATGAAACTGCTGCATGTGGGGGTAAATGTTGCTGAGCATTGCTAGCTGCTGTGGGGAAATCTGAGGAGGGAACACTCCTCCACCAACTCCACCAACCCCACCAACACCACCAACCCCTCCGACACTTCCAACGCCACCGACACCTCCTACTCCTCCGACTACTCCACCCACACTGCCTCCAGGAGAGGGCATCTGTTTCAGCATAGGACCTGGCACCTGAATGTCACAAGAAATTATAAATATATGGCTGCTGATTCAGACTCTTGTTGGAGTAAAGACTGCAAATGATGAGAAACGGGGACAATCCATTCATCAAGCTTATTTCAAATTTATGAATACTTAAAAAAAAAACGAAATTAGCTGTTTCAAATTTTTTTAAATGCCTGTCCCATTCAGAGAGTGAGTAAGGATATGTGCTTGTACCAGGTACAAGTTGATAGACAATTCACGTGGTCTGTGATGGAATATTATGAGTAATTTAGATTAACTGAGTTCATCACAAATGTTCATGTCCACAGAGTAAGACAAACGCAATCCAATTGTGAGTTTTCACTTCTTACAATGAATTGGAGAAAATAATGGAATCAAGAGAACAAGCATGGGGCTGCATTACTGTCTACGACCAGATGACTTCCTGTTTGGAAATTTTACAAGATGTCTAATAAACAGACAGCTGAGGAAATCATGGAAATCGAATAAACAATCTGTACGAAAATAAATGAAATCGTTTTTTTTAATATCCAAACATTGCGTTAATGACCTCTTAAAAGGCACCTCCTACTCTAGAAGCCACATAGCTACTGCTGTGTTATGTTATTCATGAAAATCATACAACCAACCAAAGCACGGTCTTGTAAAACACCTTTATCATAACTAATAACATCAGAGACAACAGACCTGAGTAGACAGGAACTGATGAGGCACTTGAGCACGTAACCCCTGGGACGGGTTCATCGGATGCATGCCAGGCTGGTGCATCCCTCGAGGCTGAGGCATCCCTCCGCCACTGCCAACAAACACTCCATGGCCACCCATCTGGAGAACAATGGAAATGCAATGTATTACCACAACTCACGCTAGACTTAGAATTTAACATTCACATAGTTGATGTTGTTCAGGATGCAAAATTATGGCTAACTATGGAAATGTAAGTTTTATAATGGGATTAAACACTAGTTATCACGTTAAACAGATTCTTACCTTTTCTCCGTAGGGTCCCATCTCAACAGGACCCATGTCTTTGGAACTCGGCATGCGGTAACCTCCTCCACCTCTTCCTCCTCTACGCATCTCTCCATTGTAGTCAGTTATTCCTCTCTTGTCTCCTTCCATCTTTTTGTCCGCACCTGGATCATCACCCTGAAAAACAACACAGAGGCCTAATTGATAATCTATCCATCATAATAACATTATCAATATCAGTGACATACGTTTTACACTACATTTCACTGACGCTTTTATCCAAAGCGACTTACAACACACCGATGGTACACCATCGGGAGCAATTTGTTTTTTAGGGTTCAGTGTCTTGCTCAAGGACACTTAGTTATGTGGACAGGAGGAGCTGGGATCGAGCCACCAGCCTTCCGATTAGTGTGCAACCCACTCTACCAACTGAGCTACAGCCTCCCATTAGTTTTGTTAAAGAAGAATTAATCAATAATAAAACAGCAATGACACTTGAGACATACACATGGCAACTTCTATAAAAAAAAAAAAAAAAAAAAAAAAAAAAAAAGCCAGAAATATTCCTTTTCAATTAAAAAAAACATCTTACCAGAAGACCCATGTTGGAAAACTGGCGTGACACTGGGTTTATCCAGCTGTCCCCGCCAGCACTCTTTAAGAAAGAAATTCAAACATTACTCTCAGTTAAAACAGGTAATAACAAAAGGGAAAATGATAGTCTTATTGAGAAAAGTATTTAACGAAATAAGAACGGCTTTGTCTTAATGAAATGCCACATATGCTTTGTTTGTGTGTCCTAGAACTTCCTCTGCTGACCTTGATGTTGCCTCTTTTTCCTCCATGACTCTGACCCCAGCCTCCGGAGTTGAAGGAGGAGCCGCTTCCCTGGGAGCCGGTGCTGTTCCAGACACCTCCACCACCATCGTCTTCCTCATCCCAGCTGGGGTGACGGGAGGCTGCAACAGAGCAGTCTCCCTTCCCTCCCCAGCTTTCTATGGGTTTAGTGCCTGCATCAAAAACAAAGCAGAGGGTTAATGATAATGTCAGCAGCAGTCATTTCTCTAGATATACAGATAAATCTATAGATATGCTGTCGATCTCTATTCGAAACTTGTGTTGTAAAGTTTTTGAAACCCATTTATACTGAAAAATGTGTAATGCTACTCGAGTTGTGAGTGTGTCAAAAAATAATAGTAACTGTCAACAACTCAGAAACCTTTTGAATAATGTCGATTTTTTTTTTTTTCTATTCTTACCAGGTTTAGCAGCGTTAGGTGAAGGATTCCCCCAGCCAGGAGCTTTGCCGGGTTCATCTGGATCACCCCAACCTGTTGCTGCATCTGACGTCTGGCTCCACGTAGCCGTACCGTTATCCACAGTTTGTGCACCGCCTCCCCACATACCTGGACCTGAACATTGATAAAGGTCCACATATATTACTATAAACAAAGTTCGTGATTTGGATGACAAGTGACAGTAAGGTCAAAGAGTTGCTAATAAGGCTGACACCATGTAATCAATGCTGATGCTCTAGTTTATAATGGTACAACTTCTTACCCACTGCACCGTTGCCGGGGTTTGTGTTACTGCTGTGCTGCATCCCCTGCTGCCTTCTAGGTGGTTGTTGCTGCATGGATGGTGGTGGTGGGGCCTGCTGACTGTGGCTTTGGCCTGACGTAGCGCTCTTTTTGTCCCACAAGTTCACATTCTTGCTGTTGTAGCGGGTTGGGTCTCCCCAGGCTGACGTGCCATCGTCAATTTCCATTTTGCGACTGATGGACTGAGGGGAGGGTTCTTCCCAGCCACTGGGCTCCAGGGAGTCTGCCTCACCCCCGGAGATTTGGGGGATCGGGCCGGCAGTCCAGCCCGAACTTTGGTTCGGATTCTTGGAAGGTGGACCTCCACCTCCAACATTTGACCGGCTGTTCCACCCTCCTTGCATGGGACCTCCTGGTGGTTGCTGGCCCTGTGATTGGTGCTGCTGTTGATTTGGAGCTTTCATTGGTGCCACTTGGCTGTTTGGTATCTGTGCTGCTGCTGTGTGGGGTTTAGCACTCCCCCAGTCCTGGTGGGATTTGCCTCCACCCACATCTCCGCCTCCCCATCCTCCTCGCTGAGATCCCCCTTCATCCAAATTACCCCAGGAAGATCCCTCATCCGAGTTGCTTCCACCTCTACTTCGCCCATCTCCCCACCCACCCGCAGGTGTCGAGTCTCTCTGTCCCCAGTCTCCTCCCCCTCTCCAACCACCTGCCTCCCCTCTTCCAGTCCCCCTCCATCCTCCGGTTCCTTTATCCTCTGGACCATCTGCCCACCCACTACCCTGTTCTCCAACGTCTCTCCAGTTTCCTCCTCCTCCTCTTCCTCCTCTTCCTCCTCTCCCTCTGTGATCCCCCCATTGTTGTTCTTCAGTTCCCCACCCTTTACCCTGGTTTTCAGGTGGGAGATCCCCCCAGCCTCCAGCTGCCTTCCCCTGGTTGCCCTCAATATCTTCAGGCGATCCTGGCTTCCTTTTAGTGCTACTCGCCATGTGAGGACCACAGGTGGACTGTGTAGATCCACCCTCCCAGCTATCCCTCACTGCAGCAGGGCCAGAGTTCAGGCTGGTCGTGTGACTGCCAGCATGTGTATCATTAGTTATTGAACCAGTGTTAGACGGGTACCCAGGACTGCGACTAGTGGTAGTGTTCATGGTTGCTGATGAGGATGCAGAGGAAGATGAAGGTTTTCTTTCATTTCGGTTGCCTAACCTCGTTGTGGTGTCCAGGTCCCAGGCCACATTCTGTCGAATCTGGGTCTGTCCCCAGCCCGTGTTAGACAGAACCCTGGGGTCCAGGTCAGATCGATTGAGCATGCTCTGTAAGGCCACTTCAGCATTGGAGGTCTGTTGGGAGTGGTGGCTCGCAGACGAGGATTGCTCCTGCTTTTGACCGCTACCACTCCCTTCTCCACTGCTTCCAGCAATGGATCCTCCTCCACCAGAGGATGAGGGTCCCCCACCTCCAGTGCCTCCACCCTGCGCTCCTCCTCCTCCTCCTCCTCCACCCCACTCCGCAACTACTCCATCCCCACTTTCTGTCCCTTTCTGATTGTCCCAAGCTTTTGTCATAGTTGCAAACTTTGGTGAGGCAGAGTCCTCCAAACTGCTGCCACCAACACCTACACTGCCTGCACTACTGCTGATGCTGCTCCCGTCGCCACCTCTTCCACTTCCACTTCCTATTGCTAAATTACTCGAACTTCCACTTCCTGCGGTGCCAACCCACTCTGCCTCTGAACTGCTTCCTTCCCACGCTCCCTGAGATACCACTGGGGTAGTTGAACCACCACCATTTCCCCTGCCCCACCCCGCCTTATCAGCTTGGCCACCAAAGCCCCAAACATTCCCTTCCTGCCCCTGAGCTCCAGTCCCTCCTCCACCCCACCCATCTGCCTGTGAGGCACCTGCGCTGAGGTCAGAGGACACCGGAGGCATGGATCTCCAAGAAGATGAGGCAGCAGAGGAGGAAGATGAAGAGCCAGAAAAATGACCGCTCCCCTCTCCTTCACTAGTAACCCCACAGTCCCCCTCGCTGCTACCTTCTTGATTTGGTCCTGCTTCTCGTGCTCCCCCACCTGAACTCAGCTCCGGCCCTGGGTTTCCTAAGTGCTGCTGCTGTTCTCCACTCCTGGCTCCCACAGCTGTTTCAGTGTGCTGCTGATAGAGACCAGTTTGATTCACAGATGATAGAGGATGAGTGGTGACGGAGGTGGTGCTGGCAGAGAATGAGGAAGCTGACGTAATGGACGACTGTAGTGGAAGGCTGTCGCTAGCCGAAGTTGATGTCCCACACTGCACCAGGGCGGGCCAAGCGGAGGGGTTCACGTTGGGGTTGAAATTGGCACCAGTGACATTGCTGCTGCCACCCACAGGGCTCTCCTGAGGCTCAGGAAGAAGATGGGAGACTTTGGAATTGTAAAATGCTGCTGATCCAAGCCCTGCCTCCACCTGAGACGAGGTGGAGGAGACCCACACACCACCACTTGACTGAACACATTCATTAAGCGAGGAAGAGGAGGAAAGAGGAGAAGAACGAGGTGGGGAAGGATTGTCCATGTTCCCTACTCCTCCTCCTACTGCTCCTCCCTTCTGCTGGATGTTGTTCTCACTCCATGAGGCACTACTGTTGTTGTTGTTGTTACTGGGGCAGTCCGGCTCCTGCACCCCTCCTCCAGCCCCATCGGAACTCAATTTGGCCCCGCCTATGATACTAGGCCAGTCCTCCAGGTCAGTCCCATCCACAATCACCTTCCCGCAGCCCTGAGAGGAGGACTGGCTGCCAGAGCCTGCCCCCCATGTGGAATTTGCATAAGTTGAAGTAGTAGTAGAAGAAGAAGACGACAGAGCAGCGACACATAATGAGGATGAGGAGGTGGGGGGGGGGAGGGGAGGATGAACCCAGGTTGGAATCTATGGGAAAAAGTGCGACAAATAATTTAATTGGCAATTTAAATAGTGACAATACTAACTGTATTCTGCTGTTAAGTCATTCTCATGGCTGCTGGACAACATATAAACCTGCACTGGACCGTTAGCAAACAAAAACAAGTTGGGTTGTGCAGCACTCGGTGGACTACAAATAATTCTTGATCATGTTTGTTTGTTCTGAGACATTAGCCCACCTGTGCCTCCAGCTGTGTTTGCATTGGTGTTATCTGCTCCCTGCGAGGGAAGAGGTGGTGCAGTTGCCCAGCCACTGCCTCCTCCAACATCACCTGCACCCCCCTCCCCACCACCTCCTCCTCCTCCCCCCAGCAGCATGGAGGACAGCGGCGGCTGGCCCCTCTTCAGTAGCACTTTATGGTCCTGCTGGCAGCGAAATCTCGGTGGAACTTCTCTAGACATGTATCGCTGCTGCTGGGAGGTCTGACTTCCAGAGGGGGAGGAGGAGGGCTGTCCGTTGGCCACAGCAGTCCGCTGCTTTGCATTGTTCCCGCCACCAGGAGGAACTTGGGCAGAAACCCCGGCTGCACCAGGACTGGGGGATGAGGGGGCAACGGGGCCAGGGCTGGGGGACACTGAGCCTGGGGTGGCGAGTGGCTGGGAAGAGGAGGGCTTGGCTGATTCTGGCACTGAAATACACAAACAGGTGAGGGTGTGAATCCCTGTTGGTCATTACTACGACAGAAAGAGAAAGACAGTGCATGTTCATTCACCTGAAGAAAAGTTTAAGAAGATTTAAAAAGCGTCTGCAGTGTGAGCATGTATGTGCATAACCATATGCAATAATCCTCTGGGTCAGAGGTGACCATAAAAGTGGGCCATTGATGTGTAAGTGAAAAAAAGTCAAAGTCAATAGAACTTCTGCTGCTACATTTTTATTTGGAGGGACATAGGTTTCCCATGACACAGTGTGCATTCGGTAGCTATTTGCTGCCACTATTGACAGTAACAAACAAAGGTAACATTTTCACATCAGTAGTAAATGCAACAGGTTAAAGATTAGATAAATACCTTTCTATCTAATTCAAGATAAGTCTGCCTTCTTATTTCAAAGTTTTCAATGTATTAATGATCAATGATACTTGATAAGCATCACCAGTTTTAATTTATTTAAAAAGCATAAATGCCTGTAGTGTAAGGTTAAGTCTGCCTTTTCATCTTATTGAGTTTTTAGCCCCAGTTCCATGTTTGTTTTTCATGTTTAAATGAAATGTGCATGTAGGTTGTGTATATAGCTTGTTTAATTTTTTTAATGACTGTTTTTAATGTCTTAATTGTTTTTAAATGTCCTTTTCTTTTGCCTTATGTTTTGATGCTTTTAATGGTTTTATTGTGAAGCACTTTGAATTGCCTTGTTGTTGAAATGTGCTATACAAATAAACTTGCCTTGCCTGTAACTGCACTATTTTTATGAAATCAATTTGAGTTGCTCAATAATTTGGGCCGCAACTTAATGACAAAGGAAAAATGTGGGTCCTGAGGGTCGACCAGTTGAGAACCACTGCTCAAGGTTATAAGAACTGGTCATCGCTGATTAAAACAGATTTAATAACACGACATGAAATCATATCCCTGTTATTATACAGAATAACAAGTGAAAACATGATGAAGACAGTGATGATGAGAAACAAAATTCTACCTTTGATTTTCTGTTCTGGCACCTAAAAGAAATGAGAAGGATGTAAAACAGGAGAAATTGGTTAAAAATGACAATAAAGCAAAAAGTTAATTTTGCTCTCACATGATCACCTCCATAAATCCATAAAAAAAAAAAAACCTGTATAGTAATCCCACCAGTCTACCAACTGAAATTGAAAAATACACCAACAAAAGCAAGACAAAATCCCTCCCAAAGCTGTAGCTCTCAACCTGCGGCTTCCTAACAAAATACTGAAATAAAAATGAATTTTGAGACCAAACCAATCCTGGCTGAGTAAGTAATGTTATCCAAGCAGGAGTGTCACACAGATTATGTGCAAAATACACAGGCAAAGTGAGGAGGACACGTTTCACCTTCTGAGAGGTTTCCCTTTTCTTTTTATCTTCTTTCTTCTTTTTCTTGTCTTCCATGAACCACTGTTCCCTTTCTTGATTCTCCTGTCTGTGAAAACAAATGCACACGTTCAATTATTTATTTTTGCTCGACTCACAATGAATGTAACGTAGTGCTAAAAAAAAAAAAAAGCAGTTTCATGTTTACAGCTTCCAAAACACACGCATATAGCCTTTGACTCAGATTTAAGAATATGCATTCTTCAGATCACTGCTGCGTATACTCCTGTCCGGTCAGTGTTGTAAGGACTGTAATGTTAGCCAGGGACAGACAGCTTGACAACAACCCTCGGTAGCCTAGCTTTCTCCTGCATAATTCATTAACCAGCAAACGATTGCAATTTCAACCAACAGCCTACACAGGCAGCAGGCAAACAAACACTTCAAACTCTACAACATGTCTGGAAAGGTCACGTTTTTGTTGTTGTTGTTGAATGCATTACAGTGGAGACTGGCATGAAGCCTGATCCAGAGGTTTAATGCAAGTACAAGATGAGTGATATGTCCAATATCGTGGAGGACACTCTTGTTGAGACCTCACACCTGCCTCCCACCCAGCCGGGAAAGTAAACACGTGCAGCGCGCAAACACGCGCATGGAAATCACGCGAGGCACTTTGTTTTGCGTGTGTGTGTGTGTGTGTGTGTGTGTGTGTAAAGCAACACACAGTACGGAAAAGTAAAAGGATCTCATCGCACAGAGCTGTAAATACGACGAGGCCGAGCGATTCAAAGTCAGCTAAGCTGCACATAATTAGCACCGTGACACACGGCGAGCTAACAGGACCACGTACGGCTTCAAAGTGTGTAACGCAGCAGCTGACGATGATAAATAGTTTATGACAAAAGGGGGGTAGAGGAGATTTTTGTTGTTGTTGCAGGAACAGTGTGAGCGCCTCAACCTGTACGCAGTTGGGCTGCAGACAACAGGCGCGTCGTGTTAACCAAACACAGCCCCCCCCCTCTGACATTTACTACGGTAACTCGCCGCTGTACAGCGGGAACAAACCCCCTCCTCCCCCCGCTGTCGACAGATCAGTGACGAGGCAGCAACTCGACCTGGTAGCAGCCGTCGACTGGGGGGGGGGGGTAAATGAAACGAGCACATTTTGATGTGACGTTTCTTCAACACTTCAACGCGAAGCTCCTCGAAAACTGACGAACATAAAATGTTGTCGACCGCGTTCATAAAAAAAAAAAAAAAAAAAAAAAAAAAAAAAAAAAAAAGGGGTGATCACGTTATTTAAAAATTAAAAAAAAAAAAAAAAAAAAGCTCATACAACGCGAGAGGAAAGAATCGCCCACGCCGTTTATGTTTAATACTCACCTCGGGAATCACATAGGACTTAAAAGTGCTTCTGTGCAAAAAAAAAAAAAAAAAAAAAAAAAAAAATTCTTGCAGACCTACCGCCAGCAGGCTAGCAGAGCAGCTAGCCTAGCGAGCTAGTTCTTCGAGGCTTTCAAGGCTGGATTGAATAAGAAATGACATCACCGAAAAGCGAAAATGTTAATCGTAGAAAAAAAATGAAGAAAGGCGGGTATCCTTTTTTTTTTTTTTTTTTGCGCGACTGTAGTTCTCAAGCTGTAAACAAAACGTCCATAAACCCTCGATGACTGTCAGACGCTGTGTGATCGGTTAGTTTACTATCGGCCATTTTGCTTCTGTGTGGAGGTTCAGCCAGAATATTATATCACCGGGCTGGTTGTTGATCAGAGAGGGGAGGAGGAGCACGGCGCTGCCGCGGCCGGCCGCCAGGGGGCGTCCTAACGCTGGAAACATGACGTCATACGCGCGGGGCTCGAGTAAGTAAACACGTGCTGAACTTTGAACACAATGATCCTTTTTTTTTTTTTTTTTTTTTTTTTTTTAAATATATATATATAAGTTAAGCGATTATTTATAGGATGTTGTCAAATAGTCTATAAACTTAAAATAAAAAATAAAAAAAATAAAAAAAATTCGACTTTATTTCTTTCCACAACACGCATGGATAATTTTTATTTTTATTTTTTTATTTTTTTATTTATTTCACTTTGTTAATCCCCTAGGGGAAATTTCTTTGCTACAGCAGGGGGGAGCTGCTGCAACAGGCTGCCACTAGCGCCGCGCCAGGTAACCTGACCTGAGGTGCATGTTTTTGGATAACACAAAATGTGATGGATTCCCTTTATTGGAGGTCTGATAATCGATGATATTTGTCTGACAGATAGTTCACTTTTAGGTTTTGTTTTTTTTGTTTTGAAAAAATGTGAACATTGATGAAGACATTTTCACTGTCTTCTAAGCAAGATTTTTTTTTTTTTTTTTTTTTTTTTTTTTTTTTTTTTTTTTTAACCGTGCCGAGTCGTTATGTATTCATTTTGATGCATCAGGAACATTGTGATGTTTTTGCAACTTTACTTTCAATCAGTTAAAAAATATTTTCTGATCAACACCTTTTGAAGCATTTGTGCTAAATTATCTTATTCCAGTAAACAAGAATATTAAGCACTTAGAAAATGTACCCAAGATAAACAATGGATTTTAGTCAGTTTTAATGACAACATTGCTGAAGGAATTAATAGTCTGTGTAAATGTAAAATTCTGTATTTTTTTTTTTTATTACTTGTCTAATATTTATGTGCAGTATTTCAATATAAAAATAACAATTCAGGTATATTTAATCTGGTCCATTTTAAGCACATGAAGTGAAGTCAGAGTCTATACAAATTGTATACATTTATTTTTTTAGAGGTTACAAAAGAAAAAAAAGCAGTAAAAAAAATAACAATTCTGTTGTACAGTGTAGTGTGAATAGAAATGTCATACTTGTTGACCTTCAGTAAAACAGAGAAAAATATCCAGAAAGTTACAGTTTTTCTTTTAAAAAAAAACATAAATTGTGTTCATAAAACAAAACACAAGCCACATTAGTTTGACACTTTTAAGTATGAGCTGCATCACTGGTTTGCAGTCCAGATTATAAATATTAGGGCTGTTACACATTTTTGTTCTACAGGTTCTTTTCTTTAGCACATTTAATTTGAAACAAAATAATGGATTCTTTATATTGATGTACACACACTCAAAGTAAAGCTGGGACTTGGCACTTCTATATTGTATTATGTATTTAATTTCAAATTGAATGTGCTAAAGCAAAGAACATGGAGAACAAAAATGTAAAACTGTCCAAATCAGTTTGGTCTGGACTTTATGTCTTAAAGGCTTCAACCTATAACATTATTCCATCTTTGTGTCGTCACAGCTTCTCTTTCCACTCACAACATAAAAACGGGGCACCTTGTGTCATCACTTAAGTTTAATGTTTGAAAGTACAATTATGAAATCAAATGAGTGTAATAAGCTGTCTCAAAAGAAAAAAATAACGCTGCGTGATTCCTGTTACGACAGGAATTCCTACAGGTGGGTCTGTACTAACATGTACTTATCCTGTGTGGCTCATATCAGTCTTAGTTTTAATTATTTTTACTCTTCTCCTATTGTAGGGAGTCCAGCTTGGCTATATATAGCTATAATTATGAGAATTACAACATTTCTGTTTATACATAACCCTATTGTGGCCTCCTATAAAATTCTAGGTATAACTCTTTGTCATATGCACATAGAATAGTAGGATGATTTCATGTTAAGCTTCTGTAGAGACCTGGCAGCCTGCTGGCAGCTGTATAGGAGACGTTAGAATCTAGTTTGTGCTTTGACTATACTGTATAGTACACATATCTACTCCTCGTCTACTGCAGCCTGTCCAGTTCAACCCAGGCTACTGTCCTCTGCTGGCTGTTGATGGCGTTACGTAAGGCTGCCAGGAGCTCATCAGTGCAGCTCCATGTGTTAGGCTCCAGCGTGTAGTAAAGCAGGGGCAGTGTCTCCAGCTGCAGCTCCTCAGCCTGGCACACCTCCTCCATGACACTGTGCTCCCCACACTTTGGAAGAAACTTCCTGTTTCAAGGGTTGGATTTAAAAAAATATAGTTTGCATTCTTTCAAAAGAGGAATCCTCCGACAGATGAGGTAAAATGCTCATTTACTCTATGATGTGAATTGCCTGAGATTTATGAGGAACCTGGACAACCCCGAATAAAGTACATGCTGCTATGATCAGACAAGAACTTACTGTGGCATTGAACTAACTTTACTTGCAAAGCAAATGAATGCGCACATACCTTAACTTCTTGTGCTTTCTTTTCTTTGGGCGGACATGTATGACGATGGGGTAAATCCCCTGTCTCAGTAAACTCTCAACACTGGGCAGCCCCAGCTCTAGCAGACAATGCTTGTCCTGACACAGGGATAAGGGGGAAAAATAGGATAAAGTGTAGTAATGTACGTTCAGTACTATTACCATGGCAACTTACTCTCTCCGTTAAATGAGCAAGTGAAACAGTTAATATCTATAATTGGTTATTGATTTTACCGACAAACATCCTCTTCCATGAAAATTACCTTTGTGCCTTGAAATTATTACAGTTATTGAGCAAAATGGGGGATAATTCAGCAATGGGAAAGTGTGTTTACCTGGCAGAAGAAAAAACAGCCTGATTCTTTAAACTAGAAATACCACCTTGTGGTTGTATGCCTCAGCAGACCAGTCAAGTTGAAGTTTACGTTCATGTCTGTCCAGACTCGTATAACATATTTAGTGAAGACTTTGAAGGAATTTGGTCAATAAAGCTGATACTGCAAGCACAGAAGATCTAAGCAATCAGCACGGTTTCAAGATGGACACCAAAGATTAGTGTCACCAATTAAGTAACGAGCCGAATGTGAAATATGGTCACCATCTCCCCTGCTGTTCATGAGTTATGGCTTTCAATAATGGCTAGAAAAGGTTTTTTTGCTGAACATAATGTCACAGTGAAAGTGACCTTTGACCTGTCAGATGTAAAATGTCATCACTTCATTTTATTCCATTAGACAGTGGTGCTAAATTTTTTTATAATTATGTAAACTTTTGAGCTATGGTCACAAACATGAGTTCACAGTGAACTTTGACCTTTGACTGTCCAAATTAATTTGGTCTGGACTTTATGTCTTAAAGGATTAACCTTTTTTTTTTTACCTGGCTGATGACATCCTGAATTGATTGCAGCCGTATGCCCAGAGCCTGCTCTGGACTACCGGAATCCAAGAAGAATATGCTCTTGTCTTGTCTCTCTGAAGCCTGAATGGGCTCTAACAAAACAGGAAACAAAGGAAATGGTGGATCATGTGATGGTCAAATGAAGAATCACCAAACTTTGTTATAGGTGTGTGTGTGTGTGTGTGTGTGTGTGTGTGTGTGTGTTGTGCGCATACCTGGTGGGCATGTGTTGAACTTCAAACCAGACTCTGCTGGCTGCAGCAGCCTCTCTATCAGACCGCGGGAGAGAAGAGAGGGGGAGAAGATGACGGGCCGCTTTGTCTGAACCTGCACCGGCTGCACTAAACTGTACGGGATTAAGTGGTCCTCGTGACCTGAGGAGGAAAAGCACACACACATGAATGCAAAGTGCACACATACAGAGAAATGTATGATTTATTGCACAATGTTGTTGCGTCTTACGTTTGGTGAGTGTGTAAAAGACTTGCTGTGTGGAACCGATCCCACGGCAACAGGGGTCCACTGCTTTGACCAATCGTACACGGCCCGAGGTTTTCTTGAAAAACTACAAGTAGGAAAATGTAGAAAAATAAAAGAGTTTAAGTGTGGTAAGGGGTTCTGTGACAGTTTGGTTAAGCACCCAGAAACTGGGCATACTGTTCATGTAATTTCAGTACGAGTAGACTTACCACCTTCTTCTTAAAGTCCTTTTGCTCCAGGGCCATTTTTTGTAACCTCACGAGTAACAACTGTTGTGCCCTGAGAGGGAAATGGGTGTAATTCAGATTATTTACATTTCTTACGTTGCTGCTTTTGGCTTATTTTTAACAGCTCTGTATACACTACAAATCAAACTAGTGAATATTTGTCTGTCAGAATGAGTGTAAAAAAACCCTCATTAGCAAGAATTAGGATATCGTCTGGGTAAACAAGGTCTAATGGGCATACCTGTTGAAGTTGGGCATGGTTCCTGTTTGCAGGAACTTGGCTGTGCTTGGGTCCACCAGGGAACAGCGCCAGTGGTATTTTCCATTGTACCTTGTGTCTGTAACATGTATGATGTCATCACAGGACACACCCAGGGATGGCGGGTCACCAAGGGGTTCCATGTTGAGGTTGACACGCACATAGAAGGAGTCGGCACCCATAAAAGTAGGCGAGGAAAGCTCAGAGCACAGCTTTGAGTAGGCTGAGGACAGGAAGCAGAAGAGAGGGGGAGGGGCTTAGGAACACGACTTCACGTATGTCATGAGGAGAGGTTTCAAGAACACAATACTACTATTTGATAATGACTTTTAAATCACCGAGATACCAGACTCACCTTCTGGGTTGCTCTGGTATTTAAGTGTTGAAGGTTCGGTCCACCACTGCAGAGAAAAGTGGGCGACCTCAGCAGTGCACTGACCCAGCTGCACACTTCCCCCACCGAACAGAACCCGCTCCAGCTAAACAACATGACGACAAACCTGCAGGTTATGCTACAGCTTTACATTCTTATCATCATTCTTCTGTCTGTCTTATGTTTCTTTTACACTTTCTACAGTCAAGGAATTTTCTGAAATTGTCACACGGCCAGTACAGTGAAACTGCGAATGGCTCATTAAATCAGTTACACAATTCCATACACAATTGCAGTGTGTATGAGCTACAGAACACATTCTCTTTATGGAGCACAATGCACATTTACAAACATCATACAGGATTTATTCACCAAACACACCTCCAGCAGCTCACTGCCCTCCTTCAGTCCACATTGTTCAGCCGGTGAACAAGCTCTCACATGGCTGACAAAGATTCCTGTTTTGTTTCCACCGACTATCGTGATATCGTCTGCTAGAGTGGCTCTTCCATGCTTTGGTGAGGTAGGGGGGCTTGAAGATGGGGAGCAGGGGGAATTCCTGAGAGATGGGAAGGATTTGTATAAGCAAAAAGTGAACTTTTTCCTTTGCCCTAAGAATTTATTCTTAGGGCATCATGTTGTATGTATTGATGATATTGGCACGTAAAGTGTTAAAACACTTTCAAAACTAAAACCCAGTTATCAACTTTTAATGCATATTGAAGCTTCCACAAACAAAGTAAAATCACTCAGTTGTGAAATGGTCCATGGGCCAAAATTCACATCACCCCAATCATTTATACTGCAGTTAGTAAGTCAAAACCTTTGGCTGCACCATTCTCACCTATAAAGATGTTAGATGAGACTGTGGGTAAGTTACATTTTTGGTTATCAAGCAAAAATAAATCCCACAACTCAATGCTTTAACACAACTTCTACTGGTTTTCAGTGAGAGGCTGCAGGATTGTACCTGTTACCACTGGCACTGGGTTGGTGTGAAGTGACATTGGGAAGGTTGACCAAGTCAGGGGGGAAGGGATGAGAGTGTAACGAGTTCCAGGAATCCCACAATGACGGTTCACTCTGCTCACCTGAAAACACCAGAGAGCCTGCTAATGTACACTGACAACGTGCCACGTGCAAAGAAAGCAAAAGCAGAACTGGAGTCTCGTTTCTAAAGCTGTACTTTGATGCTAAATGACAAAGGAAAATCACATACCATCAATTGCAAGTAAATTTCTCTGATTTTCCTGCATGACTGATGACTAATAAAAGGTAAATATGCTAAACTGGATGGGCCTCATTTGGTTTTCAAAGAGACCGTCCTGGTTGTTCAAGCAAAATATAATCAAATATACCTGAAATGTTATCATTCTCATCACTTCCCCACGAGTCCAAGTCAAACCTTTGTGGAGAAAACAAGGAGGATGTTAATCAAATGAAATAAAAATGGAAAATTACAAGGTGAAAAATATGTACTGGCAATATCTGTGTGGCTGTTAAACTCACTCCGCGTTAAATCGTCGGTTGATGGAGTTCATACAAGGAGGGAAGGGGAACGTGGAGAGACGATTTATTTCCTTTTCATTGTTTTCAGTCTGAGGGTAGACAGTTAAATATAAAAAACACTGATTCTGAGTCTCAGTCTTTCTTTTTTCTTTGATTCCTATGTTTGTAAAAGAGCAGAGCGTCGATACTCACTGACAACAAGAGATTCTCCTCTGAGTTGGAACGAGAATCTGTGAATCAGCAGAGAGAAAATTGTGATTTAGTTTATTATATTTACTTGTGAGAGATCTCGTAACCCCCCCATCCCCACCCAGCCACTTTATGCAAACTTACGTACTGTGCTAAACTAGAGAAGTAGCTCCCAGCTGTCAGTGCACGACTTACCCTCTGAGTTTTCATTGACTTGGTCTCTAGAGGGCGTCTGTGACACAGAGAAGACGAGTTAATACAATAAGAGCACACAGCTGGTGGGAGGTGTTGTACAAGCACCAACACGCCAAGAGTTCCACAAGAATGTGTTACAACATTTTACACTCTAAAACAATAATAGGATTTGAGTCTAGCTGAAAAAAGTTGCTGTCCAAGAGCTACATTCCTCACATAATACAATAACAAAAGACAATAATTAGCGCCTTGTGGTTGTATGCCTTTGCCAACCAGTCAAGTTGTAATTAATGTCCATGTCTATCCAGACTTCTATTATATAGGAGGTGAAGAGTTTGTGGGAATTTGGCCAATAAAGCTGATTCTGAGACAATACTTCAAATATGGATGTTCCTGCAAAGAAAGGTTAGTGTCACCAATTCAGTATCTGACCAAATGAAATATGGTCACAATCTCCTCTTCTGTTCCCAAGTTAAAATAATTATCTGGCCATTATTCAATGGCCAGATAATTATTTTTGAAGAACATTTAAATGTAACAAACAAGTTGACCTTTGACCTTTTGGTTATAAAATGTCATCACTTCATTATTTTATCCTACTAGTATGATTGACAGAAGCACCAGATTCCCACTGATTCTGGTTATATTTATAACTAGGGCAGTGGTGATTCTACTGTTATTGTGGATTTGAGTAAAATAATAATTAAGGTCTTCAGGGGAATGAAAGTTGAAACCCACACTGACCTTTCTCAGCATCAGATGGGTGTTACTGGGCTGGGGGCTCAGGTCCAGGCGGAGGGAGCAGCAGGGGCCGAAGCACTGGTCCTCGCTACACAGAGACAGGTGGGACTGGGGAGCAGACACAGACACAATAATATGTATAAAATATTCTGTGGTCAAAGTGAGCGGATGGTGTTACACGCTTGACTCAGTCCTGTACGTGTTCACTCACACAGTGCAGACAGGGGTTGCTCTGCTCCATTTTCTCCCGGCACCTCTCCCTCTCTCTCTCCAGCTCTCTCTGCTGCTGCTCCTGGTTGGCCTGAAGCTCTGCAATGCGTTTACGCAGATGGTTCTTATCCAGCAGACAGTCGGTGTACTCCAGCTGCAGGCTAGCACGACTACGCAGAGCCTAGAAAGAGAGATGGAAGTGATGGTGTCAGAATTAGTTACAGCAGCTAATATGGTGGACTCAACAATAACAGAAATATAAGTAATGCTATGATGAACTCTGAGATGGTGGAAGACTGTGTTGGGCAGCTGAGTCCAGGCTGGATTAAGAGCCTTTATTCACACTGACCTGGTCTCTCTCCTTTTCCACCTCCATGATTTGGTTGAAGTAGGACACACTCCTCTTCTGCTCTGTCTCCCAGTCCAGCTGGAGAGTCCTCACCTTCAGCTGTAGCTGCTCCCACTGCGACTCCAACTGCAAGCAAAGTTCACCATTACAGCTTTTATTCAAAGTCATGTTTACAGTGGAACGATAAAACCATAATGAAATGTAGCATTGCTTTGGTAACAAATTAAACCTTTAAATGTACTGATTAAGATGACAGTGCTTCACCTTGTCCTTGTGCTCCTCAGTGCTCTCTAGCTCCCCCTGTAGTCTGGTGATCATGTCACACAGCTCCTGCCTCTGCTCTGTAGCCTCCCTGCGGTCCTGCTGCAGGATGTCCATCAGAGCCTGACACATACACACACATTTACACAACACAAAATACACTAGAAAAAGAGCAGAATCATAAAAGATGCTTTCAAATGATAAACAGTGTATTATACACTGCTCAAAAAATAAATAAAGGTAATACTTAAACAACACATCCAAGATCTCAATGAATGAAATATTCCAGTTGAAAATCTTTATTCATTACATTGTGGAATGTGTTGAGAACAAAATAACATAAGAATGATCAAAGGAAATCAAAATCCCATGGAGGTCTGGATTCAGAATCATACTCAAAATAAAAGTGGAAAAATCAGATCACAGGCTGATCCAACTTCTGTGGAAATTCCTCAAGACAAGTCAAAATGAGGCTCAGTAGTGTGTGTGGCCTCCACGTGCCTGTATGCACTCCCTACAACGCCTGGGCATGCTCCTGATGAGACGACGGATGTTCTCCTGAGGGATCTCCTCCCAGACCTGGATCAAAGCATCAGTCAACTCCTGGACAGTCTGTGGTGCGACGTGGCGTCGGTAGATGGAACGAGACACAATGTCCCAGATGTGCTGGATTGGATTCAGGTCTGGGGAATGGGCAGGCCGGTCCATAGCATCGATGCCTTCATCATGCAGGAACTGCTGACACACTCCAGCCACATGAGGCCGAGCATTGTCATGCATCAGAAGGAGCCCAGGGCTCACTGCACCAGCATATGGTCTTACAATGGGTCTGAGGATCTCATCCCGGTACCTAATGGCAGCCAGGGTACCTCTGGCTAGCACATGGAGGGCTGTGCGGATGAGGACAGAGAAATGGTCTGTGGTCACCACCTGCAGAACCGTTCCTTTCTAGGGTTGTCTTGATAATTGCCTCATTTCCACCTGTTGTCTGTTCCATTTGCACAACAGCAGGTGAAATTGATTCACAATCAGTGTTGCTTCCTAACTGGACAGGTTGATTTCCCAGAAGTGTGATTGACTTGGAGTTACATTGTGTTGTTTAAGTGTTCCCTTGATTTTTTTTGAGCAGTGTATATACTTACAATGACTCCAGTGGTGGGAACTGAGTCTCTTATTTGACTTCCTGTTTTCTCAGATTTCTGAACTTCAGCTTGGAGCGGCTGGTTTTCTACGAGAGCAGGTGGAGAGCTGTCTACTCTGTTTGAGAGTAGATGGTTTATTTTGGTATTCTCTGGAGTATCATCTGCTTCTTTCTCTGCCTCCATCAGTCTCGTCTTAAGGTCCTCTACCTGCATGAAGAAAGAGCAAAAATAAATGACTTAAAGGCTTTTTATTTTTTATTTTTTTATTTCACTTTATTAATCCCCGAGGGGAAATTTCTTCGCTACAGCAGGGGGGCTCTCGGGGGGGAGCTGCTGCAACAGGCTGCCACTAGCGCGGCGCCAGGTAACCTGACCTGATGTGCATGTTTTTGGATGGTTTAAAAAATAAAAAAAAAATACAAGAACCTGTCAGGGCCATTACATATGCCCTATTACATTCCTATATGAACAGGCTCAATGCAGACAAAGTGTAAAGAACCTAATGGAAATAATGCAATTGGATATTAACATCTTTTAAGGATAACCTTTTTCCTTTTCCAGGTATTTGCATTTTCTGGGTTTATACCCCTGTGGTGCGGTCAACATGTTGTGACAGCCCACACAATAAATAAAAAGGTAGCTGATAACATCTACATAGTTGATCTGAGGTGTTCAGTTCAGTTCTGTTGTGGCAGCTGCGTGCCAGCCGAAGCAGATTCCCTTGAACTGCCTTGGGTGCAATTCTTTGCTTCATGCGATGAAACAAAACAACTCTTTTCTCTTACCCCGAGTCTTCTACAGCTTTGTTGTCTCTATATGTGGCATGCTATTGCAGCAGACTGTATCTCTAGCAAACAGACCCCTTTGTGTTAAATAGAAATTTCTGGCATCACATTGAGCACATGCAACTTTAAGTCAAAAGCAACAGTTGGGGGACAAATGAACAAATATTTTTCTCTTTTGTTTTAACAATGCTTCTCTAGCCGACCTACCTGCCTCAGCAGCTCCCTCTCTCGGGTTGAGGCCTTGCCTTGGTCCTCCAAGGACCTGGAGTACTTCACAGCCTGCTCCAGGTGTCTGTCCTTCAGCTTTCCCAGCTCTCGACTGGCTGACTCCCAATCCTGACGCAGCCTAGAGATCACAAACCATCCAGTGAACACATTCTTACCGTTTCATACTGACTCACTTGGTAAATAATAAGACAATAGAAACTTTGTATGGCTTTAATGTAGTTGCTCACTACGTTTAAATAACTCATTTAAGCTGCTTGAGAAACAATTATTATCATAAATCTGTAAATCACAACCAGTCTCCTAATTTTCATGAATCAATAATTTTCTGAGACAATATTTTCTCTTCACAGTCTCTATCTGATGTACGAATATTACAGGAATAAACTAAGCAACCTTGGAAAGTCAGTCAAACCTTTCTAGCTGTAGTCGGTCATGCCGTAACTCCTGAGCTTTACGTTCAGCTCGGCTGCGTTCCTCCTCCGCCATCCGACAGCGCTGAGACAGACGACGCTCGCACATACGGCTGTTTCGAAGCTGCTCCCTCAGTTTACGCACCTCCAGCAGCAGAAACTGAGTTAAACCCTCCGGACCTTCCTCGTCTGGGGAGAAAGACACAGACGGAGGATGTTATGATGAAGGCTGTTGGTTAAATCTGTGCAGGTTGCAAATTCATTTACTGGTCAATGAAACTGGGTTTAATGTGTGAGGAGGGAGGACTTTAGTCTGAGAGATCATCAGGGTCAAATGTGGAAAAGCATTTCTTTGTGTTCTGCTTGTACACTCTGCCCCGCAATGAGCATTGAACACCTGAGTTTCTGAACTAAAACTTAGTTGTTAACCACTTTTTAGGTGCCTGTATCTCAGGTCTGTTTGCTAGCCATGTTAAAATTAAAATACAAACCACTTCAAAGTTTGACTGTCTAAGGTCATGTGCCAGTAAAGAATCATTCACACAACCTTTCAAGCAATTTTTTAATGTTGGGCCTGAATTATGTGAAAGTCAATGTAAAAGTTAGTGAGCGAATTTGTTTCCTGTCCAATTAAATATATATATATATATATATATATATTCTATAATATATATATATATAATGGATATAATATTAATGGAAAAACGGATAATTTATAATATTTTATCATGCAAGCAAAAGTAAGACCCCTTCTTTTCTCTTCATCCTTCTTAATCCATATACACCGATCAGCCCCAACATTAAAACTACTGACAGGTTAAGCATATGATACAACAGCTCATCAATAAATCTTCCCTTCATGAAGATCAGAATGTTCAGTTGAAAGAGGTGGAGACTGTAATTATTAGAGCTGTCAAACTATTCTGGGTTATCACTTTCTGAAAAATACACGAGTTTCCCAAGTTTTCTACCTGGGACACATGTGATCACATGTATGACACATATGATAACATGGGGAAAATATGTAGCAACGCTTTCACATGGGAATCTATGTGGGCTCCACACATTACATCATGAAAGTGCTCCAAAACCACATTTCCCCAAAACAATATTCTGGCAAAATACAGGTTTCACATGTGCACAATCACATGAGTTTTTGCACATGTGAAAGTCATGTGGTTTTTCTGGAAGGGTACACTGTCAGGTGTTCCTAGTATTTTGATAACGCAAGTCAATAATTTAATCAGATTAAATAAAAGTTATGGGGTATTTATTACAGGGGTGTCAGTGGTTTTAATGTGATAGCTGATTGGTGTATAAACATGAAACCTTAAATAATTCCTGATCAAAAGTTATTAATTTAAAAGCACATGCTATAAATTAATGCAAATTGTCCAGTCAGCGTACAGTTTGAACACTGGCTCCTAATAGGTTCCCCTCACAGGACACTTTCACATGTCATGTAAGTGTTTTGGATGATTTTTCTTCTGCCCGAAATCAAATTAAGGCTACAGCCTGACTCATGTTCACATCTTTCTATTCAGATGTAAAGAAATGTGCTTGCCCAGTATGAGGGAGCAGCGCTGTGTGGGCTGCTCTCCTGTCAGCTGTGTGTACTGATCCGGATGGTAAAACTCCAGTGATTCCATGAAGGCCTGAAGACCTCGCTGGCCCTGACCGCGAAGAATGTCCAGCAAACGACCTGTTCGATAAAAGGGGAAAGCAAAGTCAGAAAAACTGTAACATTGTGGAATAATTCAGCGTCCGCAGGCACATCAAACAGTGACAGGTGAAAATGTAAATCCCTAATGAAGATGAGCACACCTGGTTTGAAATACTTGTGTAAATACACAAGTATTTCAAACATGACCATGAATTAAACATGGTTAAACATGACCAAACTCACTTGCAATATGAGCTCAAACCAGGTGCTTATCTTCATCGCTCAACATAAACCCTTCATCTTTATCTTTGTTCACTCCTCATTCCTCCGTCTCTGTCCTCCTTTACTCAGTAATGTCTTTCATCTTACTCTCTCCTTAGGTCCTGCTTGTTTCTCTCAATGCAGTACTTATCTTTACGACCTGTTCCTCGCTGACATATTGTTGCACAATCATTCAGATGTTTCTGCTTTAGGAGTTCTAGCACAGGAACACACTACATGTCCTGTACTTTACGTGGATCAGTGCATCTTGTAAGATCAGAGATCAGCTTCTTGTCTGCTGCAGCTGCGTCAGTTTAGTAATGACCCTACTGCATGTTGCTCCCTTTATTTCTTCCCAACTTTTCCCATCATTTGTCTCATATAGAGGCAGCAATGACAGAAAAAAAGTTGCAATCCAAGAAATTTACATTTTATTTTTTATGATGATGTCTGTGTCGGTTTGTTGTTTGTCTTTTCCGTTTGATTTTTAAAGAAGGCACCGAGTGTTTGCTCACATTTAGCAGCATTGAAAGTATCCTGTTGGAGCTATTCATTATAGTATTGGAGCTATTCGTTTTGTTTAGTAATTAAACCCTCATCTATTTATTATGTTGCTGTTTAGTTTGAGTAATAGAGATGAACTCGTTGACTACATTAATAATCCCACCACTTTAATTAATTTGAGTAATTGTTAATGCTTTTGTTTTGAAGGCACTGGTCAGCTCAGGCACATCCGGTGAAGCTTCATATATGGGTATGCAGGTATAGCAGGTACAGACATCGGGAAGGGTTTATGGATTTTTGCCAGGGCAAGAGAGGCAGCAGGCGCTATCATTTTGTTTGTTTACTTGCAGAAATGTTCAAATGCACCTTATGAAACGATTTCCTTCCTGAAGGATTTTTTTTCTCTGCCTAAGATTTGTTCCTCTGTGCCTCAGTGGCTGTTTGAATTTGAGCTTTGATTTATTTTTTGTTGTTGTGAAGTCTGTGGACAAATCAGCACTACAAATGCTGCAACACTGGCACAAATTTACAATTGCCACTTTGATACTTAAGAAACCCTAAAATCGTGATGATGCTTTTCCCCATGATATCAGAGCTAATTTATAGTTGTTTATTTGGGATAGACATGGTTGATAATGGTATCCTGAAGGTTACTATAATCATACTAAATCTAAACCTGTGTGTATCATACCTGTGCATTCAGATGTGAATTATGACTCTATTATGAGCTGTAAATAAGTCAAATCAACACTGTTTTTAGACTGATAGAAGGAACTTTGACCTCATACAGCATCTTTGCCTCATGTCTCTCTCTCTCTCTGTGTCTGTCCATAATTGTCACAGACGATTTATCACAAGCAAATATCCAATCCCTCTTTTGTTACACTGCAGTTTCATAATTTGGTATATTACGGTATATTTGTAGCTGATTGGCTGATACATGCACATCCAACTGCACAGCTGTTGAAGTCATGTTGAATACAAAATTATAAAACCTGATTAATTTGCTTGAGTTAAAGTAATGACTTATGATTATGATTATTGAATTGTCTTTCAAATTAGTCCTCTCTTCCTCTCACCGGCCTTGCTGATGCGCAGCGGGTACTGCGTGGAGTTGAGGACCTCGTCTTCATCCTGCTCATCGATGACCTTGCACTGGCGCAGGTACGGCGTGAGTTTGGCTGGGTTGAGGATGCGTGTGAGCTTGTGTCGCACTCCTTCAACGCGGTCCCACAGCTCCTCACAGCGCTCCTCTGACCACGGTGGAGAGGGACACGCCTCCTCCCGGGCAATGTCACTGTCCTCCACCCAGTCTGTCACACCTGCAACACACCAAAAATGTGTCAGTTAAAGAAGTTTGAGGAAGAAGAGCTAAGTCAAGTAATTGCACATTGAAGAAGATGAAAAGGTAATGATCTGCATTATAATTATTTTACATCAATTGATGAATTTACTTAAGATATGTTTGTTTTCGTGGCCTTTCAATGTCTCACTTTAAACCAGATTTCCAGACGTATCTTATGACCATTCCCAGAATAAATATTTTTCCCATGGAGAATTCCTCAGGAATTTGTTTTTGTCTGACTATGCTTATCTGTGTCTCTGCAGCCATCAAAAGTGGGTCAACCATCTTATTTATGCTTTCCAAACAATAACTTGTCTAACAAATAAACCTTTATTTTAAAATGTTTTAAGGCCCCTAATTAAAATTGGCTAAAATTTTTTGTCTAAGTGGCTAATAAACACAAAGGATTACTGGACTGATCTGCTCCATTTTGGGAATGAGATGGAGCTCCTTACTGGAAATCATACACTGAGGGCTTAGGGGGATTTACTCCCGACAAAGTATCCGTCTCACAGATAAACTTGTAAAATGAAGCCATTGGTCTCGCATGGACAGCAGATGTGGTGTTAAATTCAACATCTTGATATGATTTAACTCCATGTCTTTATTTGGTGGAAGCCAAAATTAACTGCATAAATGAGAAAGCAGTACAGGCTGCGAGAACAACTGCAGTGTGGTGTAGTGCAAAGGTCTGTTGTTGAGAGGGTCACGAAGTGGAGGCGAGGAGTCTTTGTGGGTCATTGTCTCAGAGCACAGGAATGAAAACACTGGTGTGAGTCATATTGAGCACCTAAAAACACACCAGAGGACCACAGACAGAAGCTTTCTCAGCCACATTCACTTCAGGAGACACAGAGGCAAAGCGAGTTTATAGAAAACCAGCGACCCACAAACTTATCTACATGTAGTAGATATAATGAAAAAAGGTGGTGAGTCCGTTATCATAGATGCAAAGCAGGGAAAGCTTTTACTAACTTTCCAAAATAGAAACTACTGAATAAGGCATACTATGACAACATAAGCCCTCAGAAACCTGCGCTGATGTACAGACATTTCTAGAAAATCAGTCATGACGATGAATATTTACACATAGCGGCGCTCTATTATTACCTACCTAAATGATTTACCAGTAAAATGGGAGCAAGTGGCGACTGCTCTTTGCAGCTCATCAGGGTTATCTGAGCCATCAGGCAGGTTGAGGCAGGTTTGGATTCTCTGGAGTCTGTGTCATACCCATCTGTTGAGACTTTGGTCTCGTGATCACCAAGCAGCTCACATAAAAAACTGAAAAAAGTCCCCTGAATACTATCCCGGACTTACCATCATTCAGTTGGAACTGTATTATATGACATTATATATAGAGTATCTATCTATCTATCTATCTATCTATCTATCTATCTATCTATCTATGCATGCAGTTAATTAAGATTTGTTCGTAGCTTCAATAAAATGAGTAAAAATAAAGATGTCATTTTCTATTTGACATGAGTGAAAACATGTTAATGCTGATAAATTACCAGGAGTTGAGATTATTTAGTTCAGAAAATGTACCCATTATTGTAGAAAAATTTATAAAATAATCAAATAAAAATAACACATCTGAGCAACTTGATCACTGGTTGTAAAAAATAATTTTCCACAGACCGTTAGTAAATATTCACATCTACAAAAATAAAAAAAAAAAATACAAACAAGTAAACTACAATAAATCCAGTGGATAAAACTAAGCTGCATCACTCCAGTGGACAAGGAGTTAAAGACTTACACATGTCTGAGGATTTTACAATATGTGGCTGATTATTGAACTAAATATGGGTAGTAAAAATACAGTTCTTATATTTGCCCAATATTTTATAATCTTGGTTTTGTTGACACACGGAATCTGGACCTGGGAACCTTATCACTAACCGGTAACAGGCTGCGACCAGTTCTTGCTGCCGTGTAACGCAAACGTCTGACTACTGATTGAAGGAAAAACTGCAAGTCTGTCAATCATTTATCCAGTAAAACATTGCAAACACATAAGAACGTAAAAGATGACAACATCAAGCACCTTCACGATGTTATTAAAATATTAAACGTCAATTTACCACTCATGTCTTCTCCCTGTGAAGACGACACCACGCTCAGCGCCGTGTTATCAAATCCTCGACATCCCATTCAGATCCAGATAGGAGTCAAGAGTGAAACTGAGGAGTGAGGTCAAGGCATGTGGGCGCCACCTGACTGGAGAGACGCAGGTCCACCTCTACGCACACACCTTGGCGCACGACCTGCTCCAACTCCAACCACAGCCAGCCAGTCAGTGGCCGAGAAGAACCAAAAAAGTCCTTCATTTGATCTCGTCACAACGGATTTCCTCAATCAACATTTCGCAGATACGGTGGGAGCTCATGAACTCTTTACTGTCAGTATAGTAGAGTTCTTACACACTAGATGGCGCTTTCAACCAATGATTGTCCACTTGCAAAGTAGTAATACCCTTTGGGTTGCAAAATATTAGCGGTGAGGTGAAAAATAATATCCCCAATCAGCTGTTCGGGGAACATTGCGTTAAACTGTGAGCTTTATAAGGAAGCTTTGTCATAGAAATGATTTAAAGAGAAATAAGTCATCAACACTGTGACTCACTATACGGGTACTCTCCCTCCACAAACCCTACAAAACTACAGGAGTCAGCTTAGTCACTGGCGCTGGGAAAGGGAAGCCCAACTCATCTGACACATCAAAACACAATGACACAGAGTTTCATGTTCAGTTCTACTGTATACTTATGCATGCAGTGTGTATTGAATCTTCCACGGAAGGTGGAACAGCTGAATCACCTACACTGGAAATGACATAATGGTCAAACATGTAGAGGCAAGTGCAATAAAAAAAAATTATGCCGATGAGTGTGATTATTAAAGGTGAAATTAAAAATGATAAAGCAACAGGTGAAAGACTTGATGGCCCTCTGAATACTGTGTTTGTGTCATGTGTTTTTTAAAGGTATATGATATAATAATCCTTGGTTATTAAATACATACATATAAAATGTATATCAAAATTATTAAATTATAGGATAAGTGGACAGCTATATAGTTTTGAAAATCTGCTTATAGTGAACTCCTGAGTGTGTGGCAGGGTAGGGAGGAGACTGTTGTGTGAAATGTTTTTTTTCAGTTACTGTATAAAGGCTGACAGGAAAGACAGTGTGCCGGCAGAAGAATGTGTCTTTTTCTTGGACAGTAAATGTCAGGCTCCCCTCCGTCTCTAGGCCTCCTCTGAATAAACCGGCCTTCTGTTTTGGGTCTCTGTGGTGCTGCTAAAAAATAGTGTGGGTTTAATGATGTACAGCAGATACCATAATGTAGTATCACTCATGCACACCACAGGAAACATAGCTGAGTGTGAATCCTAGCTCTGAATATAAACTAGCTCATTGCTTGTGTAGAAATCATTATAGATTTTGTCTCACGGTACAGTTAAGCTATACAAAAATAATAATGGTGATTTCATTTCACACACTAACTGAAGAAGCTGTATTTGAATTAATACCATAAAGGCAAAGTGTGCAGTCAGGAAGTAGAGCAAGCCTTGTGAATAATTAAGTTTCCTCCTTGTCTTTTTATCTTGTGAAGTATCATCTTTGTGTCTTTAGTTGTGACTCACAAGGTCACATCTTGCCTCTGTCTGTCCGTCTGTCCCTGTTTTATTGCTCCCCGTTGCCCACTCTGTTCTGTCCTTCTTCTATTTGTTTTTCCTCCCTCTCTTTGCCTCACCGCCTGTCGTTAATTTTGTTCTTCTGACAGACCAATAGATCCTCCGACTGTCCGTCCAGACCTCGGTCTGTGGGGCGAGGGAGGGCTGCCGTGGATGAGCATTCCTGTTGTCTCTGAGGTGACAGCGACACAGAGGAGCCTTTGATAATACCACTGGACCCCACAGTTTGCTCATGCTGGAATGTGTAAGAGTGTGACAGCTCAGTCAGACAGAAATAGGCTGTGCAGAATTCTGTAAGTTCTTCTCATACTTCAGTTTTCAGCTCTTTAGCGTCATTATCTCTCTTTGGTTTCAGCATCATTCAAAGAAACTTGAGCCTGTTGATGGACACTTATGAGAGAGATACTGAAATCAGCCGATCATCATGGCCACAAAAAAGTTGCTGAGTGACTTGTAAAGAGTAGAGGATACCACAGCTTCTATTATGGCAACAGGAAGTGGGTGTGACTGATGACTGTCTGCTGGTGCTTTTCATATCAGTGTGAATATTATAAGTGACTGCTACAGTGTTGAGGTGAAGATTTCAAGGCTTCCTCAGATGCAAAGGAGCACAGGATGAATATGCACTCATATGCCACCATTAAATCTTATTAAATTCATGCTTTTTCTCTCCCATAGTTTTTGCTTATTGTCTGTTGCCTCTCCATTCAGTCCCATCACCCGCATAGTTTCTGTTCTTTCTTTGCAGATGTCCCGGTCATGGAGCTGCATGTCTCTGCTCTGCGATTTCTGACCCCAACAACAGTTCATGTCTTGGATCTCTATGCTGTCCTGTTCTCTCTCTGCTCTCCTCTCACCCCAACCGGTCCAGGCAGATGGCCGCCCACCTGTGAGGCTGGTTCTGTCGGAGGTTTCTATCTGTTAAAAGGGAGGTTTTTTTCCTAGCTTATGTGGGAATTGTTGAATTATTTGATTCCTCTGTATAACGCTGTAAAGTTCTGTTTTAAGGACTTTACTGTGTTAAGTGCCTTGAAATAACCTGTGATGTGATACGGCGCTATAAAAATGAAATTGAATTGAATTGAATAATGTAAAACTAATCAACACTTAAACAGCAGCAGTGTCTGTTGGTTTCATTTCTATGTTTGTTCCACTCCGCTCCTGCTCAGAGGACAACAGGCCCGGCTCTTCACCCAGCAGCTGACCCCCAATGGCTCCATCTATGACTCAAGGCTGGCGGCCCGAACAGAATTGGCCCTTTGTGTTGGTGAAGAATGTGTCTTTTCTGACCGTTTTTTGGAAAACAGAGGCACAGAAAGAGAGCAGTGGGGGCATGAGTAATCGAGGCAGATCTAAATCTGATGACATGTGATTTATGCTTCCTTTGTGGGCAGGATATTGTCACAGCAGCTTTCAGCACTGATCAGGCTGCTGGTATAAGAAACATTAGGACATACATGAGATTATAAGTGACAAAAGAATATCAGGCACCCATTGAAACACTTGTCTTAACCACTCTCCACTTGTAAAAGAGGAAGATATGTTTCTAAAGCTGCTGTGCTGTGCTGATAAGCTGGCCTTAACCAAGAAAAAGGCTTTGCAGTCTTTTCAGTAAATACTGTACGTCCTCTCATATGGGAACATCAGTGTGGCTTAATGTGACCCTGTAAATATCCCACAGTAATACCATGCAATTTCCTGTTGAACATGGAACCAACATCAACAACATGAGAATGTCGGCGTGAAGGAAAGAATTGTTATTGAAACAAACAAGAAGCTTAGAAAAACAATGAGAGGAACAACAGTTTTAATAATTTTATGACCGTCAGGGAGTGTTTATTTATCACAGCGTGAACTTGAAAGTTTTATGACTCGCTGTGTGAAATATTTCAAGTAGCCACACAAGAAGAGTTTTCATTTCTTCCTGATCAATGTGGCTGAACCTTCTTGATACAAATCACTCCCAACAGAAGCTCATCCAGACAAACATGGAGGCTTTTCTAAGCCTTAAAATGAAAGAAGTGGGGGACTGAAAAATGCAATCAGTTTCCAAATCAGATAGACACAACTAGAGCTGGGTGACAGAAAAATATGAACCATTAATGTTCTCTGTAGGAGAACAAAAAGGTGGTTTAGTACAGGAACTAAACGCTGCTCAAGTGCCACTTTTTTCCAAACTATGACATCATTCATCAATGATTGACTCCTTACGCTGCTTAGAGTCTGTGTTTTTCACATCTAGATACACCAACGCAGACAAATATTCGGGCACACATCGTGGTGCAAGTAAACACTGACGCCCAGCCGATCCTCTTCCTGTCACTCTCCTTCTAGAGCAGTGAGGTTGGAGCTGACGCCTGAATTACAGGGTGTAACATAGCTGTCTAAATCTGATCTCCACCACACATTTGAACAGCAGACATAGACAGCTTTACTAACCACTGCACATCAATTTCCAGATACAGTGTTAAAAATGCTTCTATCGCTAACCACATGCTAAAAGTTGCCTCAAAACCAGATCAGCAATACATATTGTTATGAAGCATGAGCAGAACCCTTTTGGCCACATAAGTCCACATGTTTGTCTCAGTATTTAAGTGTGTGTATTTAAGCTCACATTTTAGCGTGTGCTGTTTTGTGGTGTGCGGGTGTTCCTGCTTCTGTGCTTTGTATGAGGTTTAAATGGATAAACTCGGAGATGACGTCCGGGGGTCATAGGTCACATGTCTGCCACGAGCCTCACCTGCTGCTCCGTCACTTTAGGGATTCACGTTTTAACCGGCATCAGATGGTAGAGCGGGTTGCCCACTAATCATAAGGTTGGTGTTTCAATCCCCAGATCCTCCTGTCCACATGCCAAAGTGTCCTTGGGCAAGACACTCAACCCCAAGTTGCCCCCTGTGGCAGGCAAGCACTTTACACCCGGCAGCTCTGTCATCATTGGTGTGTGTGTGTGTGTGTGTGTGTGTGTTAATCGGAGACACTGTAGCCGCTCAACCGTAAAAAGGCAGTATATAAGTGCAGACCATTTAACAAAATACACCAGCAAGAACTGTATCCTTTTAGATATAGTAACAGTAAAGAGGTGGAGAGAGAACTAGATTAGAGATGTGAGTTCTTCCTTAAGATTCCAAGAAGCCATCCAGTTTAATATTTGGTGTCTGTTTTGTTTCTATATTCAGCTCAGCATGTGCTTGTGCACTCTGAACATGAGCGACATGTCTGGGAGGACAATGGCTGGTTTGAATGCATCATCATCTGTCTCCCCAGGCAGACATAAAGGGACAAGGGATTAACTCTTGCTGAGTCCTTGTGTCTCACTGCTTCATTCCACTGTGGTCTGTTTTTGAAAAAACATCATACAAAATCATAAAAATCTGTTGCTGTCTTATGCAGTATGCTGTCACAACAGTAAACTGTTTTCCACAGTGGTACATTTTATTATTGTTTATACATCTAAGGACATAAAGTGTGGCTATGACCCATATCTAAAGAAAACTAAACCTAGAATTACTGTGTCATGGTTATTT
The DNA here is from genome assembly GCF_022577435.1 of Embiotoca jacksoni. NCBI lineage: Eukaryota > Metazoa > Chordata > Actinopteri > Embiotocidae > Embiotoca > Embiotoca jacksoni. Next base: position 10,855,746 of record NW_027185285.1, read on the forward strand.
GCCTCCAACAACCACTAAAGTTGCAGTTTACATCCATATCTGTCTGCACAGATCTTTACAATCAGCAGTTTCAGGGTGGACACCAAAGATTAGTGTCACTAATTTAGCATCAGACCAGATGTGAAATATCGTCACAATCTCCCCTTCTTTTGCACAATTATTGCCTTCAATAATGGCCAGAAAAGTGTTTTTGCAGAACATTTTCATGTCACAGTGAAGGTGACCTTTGACCGTTTGGATATACAATACCCAAAAATCATGACTTCACTGTTTTATCCTAGAAGTTTTGTCATAATTGGCATATGAATTGTTGATTTATGGTCCCAAACATGTTTTATGAGGTCACGGTGACCTTTGACCTTTGGACACCAAAATCTAAACAGTCCATCTTTGAGTCGAAGTGAATGTTTGTGCCAGATCTTAAGAAAGTCCTGCAAGGTGTTCCTGAGATATTGTGTCCACAAGAATCCTATGTGAGGTCACAGCAAGCTCAACCTTTGACCTATAACTGCCATAATCTAATCACTTCATCCTAGAGGCCAAGAAAACATTGTGCCAAGTTTGAAGAAAGGCATTGTTGAGATATCACGTTTATGAGAATGGGACGTACAGCTGTAAGGACAGAGAGATGGTGCAGAGTCAAAAAAGTAGATTCAAGTTTCTGAATCCAATGATGCTTGACAACTGTGTTGCAGCCTTGTGGCAGCTGTGACACCTGGGGGAGAAGTCTCTGCATTATAAGTATGATGAGCAGCACTTTAAAATACACAGCATCTGCAAAAAAATCTACATGCAAATTGGGAGGAGTAGAAAGTTTATAGATGCTGCCAGATTAAACAGCGGTATGTTTTCTGAAATCATTTAGTCCCTCATTCAACAGACACTCAGTAGTTTACGCTATAAACTTAGAAATCATCATAATCTTTTCTGATCACTGACCAGCATAGTGTCCAATTAAGTGTGATTTCCTCATTTATATAATGTGATGCATTGCAGTGTATCTCACAATACCATAATCCAGATTAGGTGTTGTCTTTTTTTTTTTTTTTGCCAAAGAGTAACGCAGCAACAAATGCATGATCCCCCACTGCCTTCCCACCTGCACACCCTGCCAATTATATGTGATGGATAATAATCTCCTGCAGTAGCTCGCTCCATCACAATCATATAAAATATGCCCACATTTGAAAAGAGCCCATTAACTCATTATCATGGACATACAGTGCATCCGGAAAGTATTCACAGTGCTTCACTTTTTACACATTTTGTTATGTTACAGCCTTATTCCAAACTGGATTTAATTCATTTTTTCCCTCAAAATTCTACACGCAATATCCCATAATAACAAAGTGAAAATAGTTTGTTTAAAATTTTTGCAAATCTATTAAAAATAAATAATGAAAATATAACACGTACATAAGTATTCACAGCCTTTGCGCAATACTTTGTTGAAGCACCTTTGGCAGAAATTACAGCCTCAAGTCTTTTTGAGTATGATGCTATAAGCTTGGCACACCTATTCTTGGGGCATTTCTCCCATTCTTCTTTGCAGGACCTCTCAAGCTCCATCAGGTTGGATGGGGAGCGTCGGTGCACAGCCATTTTCAGATCTCTCCAGAGATGTTCAATCAGGTTCAAGTCTGGGCTCTGCCTGGGCCTCTCAAAGACATTCACAGAGTTGTCCCGAAGCCATTCCTTTGTTACCTTGGCTGTGTGCTTCGGGTCGTTGTCCTGTTGGAAGATGAACCTTCACCCCAGTCTGAGGTCCAGAGCGCTCTGGAGAAGGTTTTCATCAAGGATGTCTTTGTACATTGCTCCATTCATCTTTCCCTCCATCCTGACTAGTCTCCCAGTTCCTGCCACTGAAAAACATCCCCACAGCATGATGCTGCCACCACCATGCTTCACTGTAGGGATGGTATTGGTCAGGTGATGAGCGGTGCCTGGTTTCCTCCAAACATGACGCTTGGCATTCAGGCCAAAGAGTTCAATCTTTGTTTCATCAGACCAGAGAATTTAGTTTCTCATGGTCTGACAGTCCTTCAGGTGCCTTTTGGTAAACTCCAGGTGGGCTGTCATGTACCTCTTACTGAGGAGTGGCTTCCGTCTGGCCGCTCTACCATACAGGCCTGCTTGGTGGAGTGCTGCAGAGATGGTTGTCCTTCTGGAAGGTTCTCCTCTCTTCACAGAGCAACGTTGGAGCTCTGTCAGAGTGACCATCGGGTTCTTGGTCACCTCCCTGACTAAGGCCCTTCTCCCCCGATCGCTCAGTTTGGCCAGGCGGCCGACTCTAGGAAGAGTCCTGGTGGTTCCAAACTTCTTCCATTTACGGATGATGGAGGCCACTGTGCTCATTGGGACCTTCAATGCTGCAGAAATTGTTCTGTACCCTTCCCCAGATCTGTGGCTCGATACAATCCTGTCTCGGAGGTCTACAGACAATTCTTTGGACTTCATGTCTTGGTTTGTGCTCTGACATGCACCGTCAACTGTGGGACCTTATATAGACGGTGTGTGTCTTTCCAAATCATGTCCAATCAACTGAATTTACCTCAGATGGACTCCAATCAAGTTGTAGAAACATCTCAAGGATGATCAGTGGAAACAGGATGCACCTGAGCTCAATTTTGAGTGTAATGGCAAAGGCTGTGAATACTTATGTACATGTGATTTTTTTCGTTTTTGATTTTTAATTGATTTGCAAAAATTTCAAAAAAATGTATTTCATGTTGTCATTATGGGATATTGCGTGTAGAATTTTGAGGGAAAAAATGAATTTAATCCATTTTGGAATAAGGCTGTAACATAACAAAATGTGTAAAAAGTGAAGCGCTGTGAATACTTTCCGGATGCACTGTATAACTTTGGTTTAGTGAGCATATTGCAACATATTCAACATGTGGATTGATGGCTAAGAAGTGGATTATGTTGCATGAGTGGTTTGATATGTTTCTGTGGATGTTCTGTTCAAATGGAAAGACACATTTTGGGAGAATATTCCTTAAAAATGTTCCCCCCGAAATTAACACCAAGAAGTAGAAGAACAGTGGTACAGATATTTTCTGAATAACATCTGCCTCCTAAAGCCCAGATAGATATAGCCCAGATATCTAAAAACAGTCACTGCTGGGTGTTTCAGTGTGTGTGTGTGTGTTTTCACTGTAGTCTTGAAAGCACTGAGGACTGACTTTACAATACTCTTTTGTCTCTTGCCCAACACTCGGCTTCCTGCAGGCTCAGAATCCACAGAAACAGGAGAGCAGTCCAAACAACAACACCGGGATCGACTTCTTTCATGTAGCCCTTCACCCAACCCTCCATATATAAACCTCATCACACTCTCTTCCCAACTGAAACGATCAGTCCCACTTCCTGGACAGACTTCTCCAAATGCACATCTGGGTTACTTGAGACCAAGCGTCTAACCTGAATCTGTCCTTCATGCAGAGCAGGAGCCAGAGGAGTGATGCTTCTGGTCAATCAAATCACCTTTACTTCTTTAACTGTGTTTTCACTGGATGAACTCCTTTGTCTGAGAAGCAGCTCCGACAGTGAGCCGTTGAACAGTAAATAAGTGTCTGAAGGGAGTTTAAGCTTAGATTAAGCGTAGTTTAAGCCTCTTGGCTGCCTCTCTGGTTTGTGAGAAAGTCATTTCCTGTGAAGAAAACCTTCGTCTGTCTGAGACTCCTCATCCTGTTTGACTGGCGGTCCTTCCTCTCTACCCCCTTTGCCTTCCTCCTTTGTGCTGTGGTCTATTTGTCTTCTTTTACCCATGTCAGATACTATTCCTACCATAATAAGGACCAAAATATCACTCAATTCTTGACAGAAACAATGTTTTCAATGTAATCAGTGTCTGACTTCCTGTTATTCCCCACTTCTTCTGTCTTGTCTTTTTCTTGCCTTTAGTGCTTGTCAGAGAGCATCTGATACTTGTCAACAGAAGCAGCTCGGCCTCCGAGATTCACACAGTGACGATGATGTCTCCCTTTCTCACTTTTGTTCTGAGAGCCCTCACCACCTCCCATCACATCGGCTTCTCTTCAATCACCTTCTCTTTTCCTTTGCTCAGAGTTGACAGTCTTTTCTGCAACCTCCTCTACTGTCTACCGTGCTCGCTTTTCTCTTTTATCTCATCCCTCAGCTCATTCAGCGTCTTCTGTGTCTCCACTTGCTCCACTTTCCCACCTGCCAAAGGATATTGATTTTTAGCTGGTAAACTGATTTCTGTTTGTATGATTGACATCATACACTGTTCAGCTCAGATATTTGGGCTTCTGACAAAATAATTATTCAGAGTCCATTATTATTTGTGTTTCATGGAGATAAATGCTGCATGAGTGTGGTGATGCATTTATTGAACATGCTTACATTTCTGTTTTTCATCAGCAACCACCAAATACACACGCACACACACGCACACACACGCACACACACAAACATGCACACTATTGTTGCATGCTAAAAGTAAAGCACAGTGATGGGTGTATTTTTGTTGTGAGAGGTCACAGAAAGAAGAAAGGTTGGATGACATCAATGGAGGATTGAGGCGATCATGTTTACCTAGCTGACAACAGGTCAGCGATAGTGTATAATAAGTGTGTGTGTGTTTGCTGCACCTCTTAACTCATGTTTTTGATTAAATATCCGAGTCACCTTTGCCGGTCCCCTGAGAGGATCCAAGATTAAAACCTGATGAGTTCCAGGAGACTCTACACACACATAAACAAGCAGAAAATGGGCAAAACAACCCCCCTCAAAAAAAGAGAGAAAGCAGAAAAAGCATTAACATGCACATAATATAGCCATATTTAGCAGTGAAGCACAAGCACACACTGACAGAACAGTGTGGGAAGAATCACAGCGGTTTATGAGAATGTCCTCTGTGATTCTTCAACACATTGCCTCCCTCTTTCTATATTAATTGGTATACATGACATGTGTTTTCTTACTTTTACTCAAAGATCTGCTGTAAGGCACCTTCTGTTCTACAATCCTCTTCAGGCAACCAAAAACTGGCCTTTTGGTTTAGCGTTTCCAAAATTCCCTTTAGGCTTCTTATCATGGATTATATAGTCAAAGTTCATTAATATTTGTTCATTCACGCCCCTGGGGTCCACCCACCTCCACCTCCTCCTCTTCCTCTTTCTTCTCCTCCCTCTCCATCTCGTTCCAGTTTAGTTGTCAGCGGCAGCAGCACAGTTCAGCTCCACTGCTGCGCTGCGCAAAGTTCATGTCCGAGCGGAAACATACGGTGCAGACCACAAGCCGAGAGGAGGATGACAAAGAAAAGAGGTGAAGTTATCACTCTTCGAAGGGACCGCGTTCACAGCGTACTTTAAGGTAGGATTACTCCAAAAAGTTTGTTAGATGTGCTGGAAAGTGCGAGTAAGGCGTGAAATCAACATCGAGTTGTTTATCGGACGTTGTCACACTTTTTGATTTAAATTGAGTCTCATTGGGTTCCTATAAAATAGCGCACATCTATGTGCATGAAAAAAGAGCAGCCTCAGCAGCTGGGGCACCTTTTAAAAATCACTATAATCAGCTTTTGCACGCTGACAGAGACATTATTGACGCATACTAATTGTCTCTGTACTTGCCCAAAAAAGCTTCAGACAATTATGGTGGTCCAAAGAGGCCAAACAATCTATACTCACATAGCAGATTTGGTCAAAACACAGCCTAATTTTTTAAGAAAATGTTTAGAGAAATGATTTTAAAAGTTGTGATACAAGTAGAAAACGAATGTCCTAAAAAGACAACTTCTCCAAAGCTTGCAATCTGGCATTCAATTGTTTGCTACCGAGCAACTTACTTTGAAGTTACTTTTTTGTGCACATCCTCTTCTGCAGCATTACTTCCCTTTACTTTGTGGGGATTTGTGTTTTTTTTTAATCACATTGCAATAGAACTGTGTGGAAGCTCTGTAACGTATATCACATGGCTTCCCACAGCGTTGCATCTTACCTGCGACCTGCAGCTTGGTGATGAGATGATGTTTAGTGGAAACATTTCAAATCAAGTGGTCACAGTTCTCCTCCTGCTAAGCCACTGAACAACTGGTCTTAGATCAGTTGTCTGGCAGCCAGTCAGGGAGGTGGCATCATGGTTGGAGACAATGTACTTCAACCACTGAAACAACTGGCCTACTTATCGGGGCTTAGGTCTGTAGTGATCAGTGTCCTGTGACCTGTCTTAGGAGAGATAAGTAAAGGACCAAGACACCAAACTAAATACAGACAGGTGACAAATTAAATGAAAAAAAAACACCACAACGTGTGGTAGTAAGGTGTTGGGCCGTCACGTGCCGCCTGCCAGATCAGTTTTAATGCAGCTTGGCTTTAATTCTACAAGTTTCTGAACTGCACTGGAGGTATGAAGCATCCTTTTTCTAAAATGTATTCCCTCGTTTGGTGTTTTGATGATGGTGATGGAGTGATGTCTAAGGTGTCGGTCCAAAATCTCCCATAGGTGTGAGTTGGGTTGAGATCTGGTGACTGCAAAGGCTGTGGTATATGATTCACATCACCTTTTGTCAACATGTGGAAATCCTTCACTGGTAATATAAAGAAGAAAGACCTAAAGTAATAAGCAGAGTGAGCTAACGAGATGCAAATTGTTTTGCACAATGTTTGCATTATAATTTATCTTAAAACGCCGTGGTGGCTGGAATCAACCCTGTCGCACTTCAACTACACAGAGTTTTTAAACCAGCACCAGTGGTGTTCCTTTAAAAAGACTCTTTGATATTTTATTAACTGCACCTCCCTGTTTTCAAGGTGGAAGTTTGGAGAGGCAACATTTCCTTGTACTCTTTGTTAGGCAGAGAATGAAGTATGTTTGCACTTCACTGTTGCTCAGGGGAAACTCATTTCCCCTGAGTTTTGTTGACAGAAGTCTCATATGTAAAAAAAAAAAAGAAATCGTAAAACTATAGTGAATGATGGTTAAACCTCACCATAAAGACTGATGTTTTTGCTTTCCTTGTTCTTGTTTTGAAAGGTTTCTTTGCAGTATTTGTATATTGTAAAATAAGTAATTGAACTCTTTAATATGCTCATCTTGAGTGTTTCTTCTTGTGAGGTATTTTGTTGACTCGGCAGATCAAGGAAAGTGTGAGAAGGAGTGAACAGGACGTTCAGTTACAAGTGACAGTCCTCCAATATGACATGTCATAATCATACATGTCTGATATGGTCGTACATCATCATGAACCCATTTTCAGATGTCATACATCCCAATCGAATATCATCTTAAAGTTGTCTCAGTTAACTCTCACTGCAGTCAATTGACATATAAGACACTTGAGTGTGTGCAGTGCAGAGACAAAAACACACACACACCCTCACCATAAGGACCTGGCAGGTCATGAAGTGCATTGCCACGTTGCAGCAGTAGATCCTAGTAAACTGAGTGCATGTTGTATTTTTGAGCCGTGCGTAATGGTCAGGGTGTTTCTGACCTCAACCACAGTTTTCTGGTGCCGTCCTCCGAGGGGGCCGCGGCCCGCGGCCCTCCGGTCCGGCAGAGGAAGCAACCTCAGAGCTGGCCCACTGCTGCTCAGCCCTGTGTGTGTGTGTGTGTGTGTGTGTGTGTGTGCATGTGCGCGTGTGTGTGTGTGTGTGTGGTGTGTGTGTGTGTGTGTGTGTGTGTGTGTGTGTGTGTGTGTGTGTGTGTGTGTGTGTGTAAAGTCTATGTACAAGTGCACCCATGTTTCTCTTTTTTGAGGCAGTGTGATTGACCGGCCCCTGAAATGTCACGAGAGCCCTGTTTCTGCATTTTGTGCCTCTGTGGCTCCAGATGTTGGACTAACGTAGTAAATCTGCTTGCACCAGTGAGAGCGACAGCAAAATGTTTGACAGAGTGTGTTTTTGTGACAGAGGGAAAAACCAGAGATAAAAGACAGAGAGATTGATTGAAGGAAGAGCCCTGAAATAGAAGTCTGGAGGAAAAAACACATAAAGACGGGAGGTAAAAATGTGTTTCTCATCAGCGTCCTCAGATCCTTCATTTGATGGCCATAATAGATGATGTCCGGTCTACTCTCTTCACTGCACGCTGTTCCCATTACACTTTCCAACATCCACGTTTGTCTCTGTGTCTGCAATCAGTCAGGCAGCTCATGTGAAACAGGCTTGTTTATGGTCGCTGCAGGTACAGTTTAGGGATAAATAACATGTTTAACAGATCTAAATGTCTTTCTGCGTGACTCTAACGAGGCCAATTTTGGGAAAATAAAGTTTCCAAAGTGAATTTATGTTCTGCTAATACACTTTATTTTACACAGACCTTTGAGCTTAGTTTACTGCTCGCAAAGTCAGGAGGGAAGAAGAAAATCAGAGCTATTATAGGGGAAGAGGAATTTGGTAGCTAGAGGAGCAGGAAAAAACATGTTAATTGCACCATGAAAAGCTCTGATTTAAACATCAGATGACTGAAATGCTGCACTAAAATGAAGGACGTATTTTACAGTATTTAAAGTTGTTCATCAATCTGGAAATGGATGCTTAACTTCAACATCACAAAGCCGTTTCTGACTTGGTGTTGACACTGACAGTGAATGTTTTGTCTGTCTCTCAGCTTCTCGTGTCCCACAGGCCCTACAGGCCAGACTCCCTCAGAGAGATTAGAGGTGGTCACACAACAATTAAAATCCATCCACTCTCCCTCCTCCTCTATATGAACAGACACTACGTTAAGTGCTCCTCCTGTATATCTAACCTCCTGCTTTACATCCTCTCTTGAGGTTCATGACAATCAATGATCGCAACCCTCAAACAGTTGTTCTGAAACTGTAGAAAAAATGGGATTAGTATAAAATTGTTGGGAGGTAATCTGAGCCCAGGTAAGCACCAAGTAAGAGTGGCACCATTACCTAATTGGAGTTGTTATATCACCGTTGACATTGGCCTGGCAGCAGCCTCGGCTGGTAGCCCCAGCACCTAGCCATGTTAATCCAACACTGGTTGTGTCTCGAAAAGGTCACGTGTGTGGAGCTTACCCCCATTTGCCTTGGATCCATCTCCTCAGCAGACAGGAGGAAGGTGCTCCGAGTGTGTCCAGGAAAAACAGAACCACGGGTCCTTTGGATGTTGTTGGAAAAATTTACATCTCCAGAGAAGTGGAGAGTTATGGTATTAATATGGACAAAACTGTTTGACCAGGAAACTGCAAGGCTCAGTGTGTGTGTGTGTGTGTGTGGGGGGGGATGCAGGCAAAATCTTTCTTCTTTATTTGGTTCCCCGTAAACATTTCTGGGGTCCACACAAAAATAGCAAACAAAGAAAAATCAACATTATCCATAAAACAAAAAAAGACATAAAAAGAATACAAACCTACACAGCAAAAAAACAAAAAAAAAACTAATTGTCACATGCACAGGCACAATCAAATATTCAATGAAAGCAATAACGTCACGTCATGTCTCCAGAAAAATCAGAGAAAAGCAGCAAATCTACACCTTGTGGAAGGTCAAACCAGTAAGTTAAATGAAATATCATCCAACTATTGTCAAACTGTTTCAGCGTTAGAGTACATTTAATTCTAAACTATACAAATGTGAAAAAGCTGACAGGAGAATCAGAGTACACAGACATCACGATTTATCTGTGAAGTTCAGTCCCAGACTCTTCAGGCCACGTTTCCACTATCAGTCAGGCCAAAGTTGTAGATGCCTGAAGGATTTACGTTTTGCATGAACACTCCTGGTTTAGTCTTTGGTCCAGTGTGTCACTCACAGCTCTGTCCTTTTCTCTCTCTGGTCTTTAGCTGGCCTTATGTGAACTGATTGAAAACAGAGACCCGCCCCCCACCTGGAAAACCTCAAGGAACTAAGTGGATTGAAGAAGGCCAAGACTGAGTGACGGAGTCAGAGAGGGAGGGAAGACAGAAGGGATTAGCAGCTAATCCAGTGCACGGACAATCTGCAGGAGCTTTATCATTCTTCCAGGACGAAGCAGACAAAACAGTTGCTGGATTACAGCACTTTAATTTATTGCCCTTTTCAGGAGCCCATCACCCTCCTTTTTGTTTCGCTCCGGTTGTTTTCATTGCCTCTCAAAGGTCTTGGGATCAGAGGGACCGGGGAACAGAGGACACAAGGCGACAGGCCTGGGGACAGGATGTGCCGTGGACAGTGTGGTGCCACGCATGGATAAACCTTTGAAGAGGGAGACGGTGCATGGCGGTGGACCCCCCGTCTTTTCTCTGCTTGGACACTGAGGAGGACGAGAGCAGAACAACTTATCGGATAAGATCCTCTCAGAAGATCTGTTGAACACTCACACAAAGAGGCCTCACTGCCAGTAAGCAACTGTGGACACAATGCTGTGTTGACATACAGCTGTGGTATTTTAAAATTATTTTATTTAAAGGCGTATTACGTAAAATCTCTGAAGGCCTTTGAACCTAAATCAAGAAGGCAGGTGAAACGTGCAATCGCTGATCCGTAAACAAAGGAAGGAGCACTTTCCAAGTAATTATTCATCATTAAGGTATTTCATAACTGTTCGACAACACTGCATGCTGTGTTAATGGGTTGCTACGGTAAGGTTTCAAAACCACAGGGAACTGAGTAACACTAGAGTACACTCAAGTGCTAATCCTTGTAGGCTAACTTGAAGCCTAAATAATAGTGAGAGGGGACAGCATAGTATATTGAGCCTATAAAGTAACTCGGTACAAAAAAATATTGTTCTTTAATGTGTGTGTGTTGTGTGTGACGTGTTGTCCAGTCTTACTTTAAAATTCTGCATTTCTACATTGAAGCTTTTTTTTTTAGGTTTGGGTAAAAGGCAAACTAAACATACTTGAGCTTTGCAAGACCTCCTGGTGAGGTGATCCTCTTAGTGCTGCTAGCGAAATGTAAGTTGAGACCGTAAACAAGACAGTTCTGCAAGTCTAAAAAAAAACCCTAAAAAAAAACTTTGTTTCATTGCTTTTACCACCGACACACCAGCTGAGTTGTTTGGCTGAAATCATGTCTCAGTGTATTTACAGTTGTGGCTGGATTTTTTATTTTTTTTTTCAATTTCTAAACAGGTATTCCCTAAACCAAATCTGTGCAAGCTCCCAGTATGCCCCAAACTCTCCAGTTACCACCGGAGGAAACGCAGTATGGCCTTGTAATTTATCCTCGTTGTTATTTGGTCATGACTGAAAGCTGGTGTGGTGCAGGAGAAGAGAGTTTTTTGACAGATGTGCAGTACAGACAGGGACATAACTGCTTTACATTTATACTGGCATCTTAAAGTGTGGATCCAAAAGGGAAACTGTTGTCATGGAGTGGAAGAATCGTCAGCACAGAATGAATTATATACACATTCTGTGCTGACTGAATAACCACATGTTTCTATGTGCTGTCCTCACTGTCCAGGCATTATTTTTTTTTTTCTCTCTGCTTTTACAGTGGACCCCAAACTGGAACTGAGACGTGACTGACATGTAATCGGTTCAGACGTTCTGGTTTGATTTAAAGGAAAATTACAAAACTTTTCTGCCACCATGAGCCTGGGAAAACTGCCAGGGATCAAAGGCCTTGTGTCTGGGTCTCAGGGGAAACGTCGATTTAAGAGCGACCTCTCCGTGGACATGATCGGCCCGCCGATGGGCGACTTCCGACACACCATGCATGTCGGCCGCGGCGGCGACGTGTTTGGTGACACGTCCTTTCTCAGCAACTATGGGGGCACCAGGGAGCCAGGAAGTCCAGACTCAGCCAGCAGCTCCAAAACAACCAGCTTCTTCACACGCACCTTTCGGCACGTACGGAAGAACTCCGGGCCACGGCCGCGACAGGGTTCCCGTGACTTGTCTTCCCCGCCACCGGACATCTCACCCATCATCAAGAATGCCGTCTCCCTGCCTCAGCTGAACATTGACTCTCCCAACGGGTGCCTACAGAGGGTGCTGTTCCCCAGCTCCATCAGCTCAACAGACGATTCCTTCTGCACATATGGTGAGATAATACAGATAATCACCTCCAGCATGGGACGAGATTTATGCAAAGCATCTTAGCAGCAAGATTATCTTCATTAAAAGTGAGTGGAGAAAATGTAGTTGTAGTGATCGTGATATGATGGCTTATTAAATGACAGTAGAGCGTGAGTTTAAGAGTGTCTCAAAGGCTACAGAGGTACAGATTAAGTCACACCAAGTCAACTTGAAGCACAAGCTGTGCTGTGCTGCGCGTGTGCGTGTGTAAATCCCATTTACATCTGAAGAAGTAGTATACATGCCAGTGAGGCCGCACAAAAAAAGTATAAACGATGTTATTTTTAAATCACCTGTCGTCCATGATATGCTGCTGCTTCGGTGAATCTATGAATCTGTTTGGCCGAAGCAGCGTTGCTCCTCTGCATTCAAACAGCTGGAAGTGTTTCCACGGATACCCAGAGTTGAATTACTTCAGCTTTACACTGGATTTGTGTCCTTTCTCTCACATTTTGGATAATAGAAGGGGCATTATGTGTTCATTCAGCATCGAGGAAAAGGGCCTTTTTTTTTTAAAGTATGGACTCCTATTTTGGTTGTGGACGCAAACTTTAATTTGATAGCATATAAACCTATTTCGCATTATTTTTGATTTTTGTCTTAATTTAAAACTCGAATAGCTTTATCTCTATAAATTGACCTGGAATGAGACACAATGTATTTGAAATAGGAGCAATAAAGACTGTAGAATAATTAGTATTGACAGGAGAAGGCGACTGTGTAGGTGTGGTCTCCCGGTTCTAAAGTCGTTTTGAATCTGTGCTTAAAATCGTGCAAATCTGTAAATAACACTGCCTGGTCTGATGTGAAAGCAACTTACAAAACTTTACACAATGAGCTTCAACAAACAAAAAATTCCTTGTATTAAATCAATCTGCGACCTAGTTATGGGCCGCAGCATAGTGGTAGAGCTGCACTGTATTAGTCAACATGAATCAGCACACACAAAACAATTGATGATACATTACTGTATTTGATTTCAGTCTCTGTTCTTACTATTGAGTCTCCAGCAGACTCAGTGCAAACAAGACTATAAATGTCAGAGTGAACACAGACAGAGAGGGTGAGGTTTCCCTCCTTTCAACATCCCACATTCCTCCAAGACAACCAGCAAACAGACGGGCTTCTTCTGACTCAGCTGCAATCACCTAGGCAACACCTGGACACAATTAGGTCTATAAATACAAATACAAACACAGACACAGCTGGTTGGTGGAGGGAAAGATGCTCCCTGGGCATTTCCTGTCAACTCTGTGCATGTGAGAACGCCTCAATGAGCAGCATAAACACACCATTCATTATATTGGCCAACCAATCGGAGCTTATCAGGCAGAACTGTGGACTGGAAATCCCCTCTCCCTCTCCACATTTATTACCCACTTCATAAGGAATTTTCCCAAACAGAGTGTTGCAGACCTGGCATAGAGAGTCAGTGAACTGAGGGATGATGGGAACTCTTTGTCATTGGGTTTGTCAACGATGTCAGTATTTCATCTTCCCCCATCTTTTCCCTGATCCACTGCTGAGTATGAGTTTTAGTCGTGAAAATCTTTTCTCACAGTGTGCTAAGAGGGTCTTTGTAGTCACAGTTGCACCTTTAATTTATAACTTTATCAACAGACCATCTTCCACTCTTTACTTGATCCCCATTATAAAACATTAACATTTATTTCTCTTGTTTGTCACCCCTGTCAGCGTCATCATACCCCTCTTATTTCCCTCATATCTTTGACTACCTGACAGTTGTAACATTAAGTGTCTGGGACAGTCAGAAGCTGCAGCCCTGTGAGTAAGTGTTGCTTAGGACTGTGGGAAAACATCTAAAAATTACAGCTGGGTTGTTACATATGGCCACCTTCTGGTGAAGGAACTGAATTGCTTGACAAAAACACCAAATTTGACAACTGATACTTCAGAAGTCCCATTAATCTGTATGTTTTTTCTTTGAAACATACAGGTACTTTGCTTTGTTTCTGATTTAGAGTAATAAATAGATTTTTGTCTTAAACACTAGATTTAGGGTATCGTGATATTATGAAACAGTCAAAACTGAAAAATGGCAGCTGCAAACAGGAGTGAAGGTGATCAATGGGGTGTTTGAGTTTGGATATGCTCAAAAAACTCAATGTTGCTAATATATTAAATCCACTCTGTGAACCCACACAGCCTGCGTTATCTGAGCAGCTTAGTTAAAGGGGTTTGTCAGAGAAATAAAATGATTTACTTTTATTAAAATCTCTGAAGTAGCATAATGTCAGTTCTAGTCCGGTTGTAATTCTCTTGTTTACAGTTCAGATCACTTCAGTGACCTCAGTGTGTTTTCTTCTTGTCTCTGTTCGCAGGTCTCCAGTCTGGATTCGTCACTCTGCCACGCTTCTCTCGCCTTGACCGACAATTTGAAGACGGAGATGTCCGTAAAGGGTCTCTACCGGACGGCAGCGGCATCACACCGACCCGCTCCGACTCCCTCACCTCGTTCACCGTGGACCTCGGCCCTTCTCTCATGACTGAGGTGTTGAGCTTGTTCGACAACCCCAGCTGCCTTCAGGCAGCCAATCACAGCCAGGCAGCAGGTGAAGGAGAGGAGGGTGAGGATGAGGAACAAGATGACGACAGCTCTCTAGCAGAAACGCCCGTGCAGACCCCCAGAATGACTTCACCCAATCCGTCCATGACCCGTGGGTCCTTCAGCAGGAACTCGAACAGCAGGGGGAGCTGGAGTGGCTCTAACCGGACACAGCAGGAGGAGGACAGGAGGTCTCTTAGGACACCTGATGAGTCCACCGGGTCTCCTCAGAGAACGGAGCCTGTGATGGAGGCAGAAAGGTTCCAGAGGGCAGCTGACGTGCTGTCTCGTCATTATGGCGGAGGCTCCTTCACAAAGGAAGTGAGGACGAGCAGCAGCAACCACAGCTCTCCGGCTATTTCCCCGAGCCACAAAACACAGTATGCCTTAAGTGATGAGGAGGAGGAGATCAAAGTCTAGACTTTACAACTTCCTCTGACCTGGGAGAAAGATGGGACGTGATATTCTGTTGTTCCTCCATAGAAACACTCTTCCTCTTCTCACATACGTTTATATACGGTCACTGATCAACTACAAGATACTGGTCTATTCAGTTTCCGACAAAAGGATGTTTGGTGACCTCCCCTCCTTCTGTACTACATTGCTGTTGTGATATTATGCAGATTATTTATTTGATTATTTTCAGCAAATAGAGCCTAACACCATGTAGCCAGGATATTCAGTAACTCAAAGGTCTGAGGTGTCAAAGAGAACCGGGATTCAAGGAACACAGTACTTTGGACTACATTTTCATATTAATACATCACTACATACATTGTGAACTGAAGTTAACTATCACTAGAGAATAAAATATATTTTTTTTTTACAGTTGTACAATTCTAATCTTCATCTGAAGTCGGTGATGATGTTCTGTAACCTCCTGTAACGTTCAACAAATATCTATCAGTATTAGACTTCATTTTCTATAAAGATTCAGCTGATGTAATAAAAGACTGATTTAAAACAAACATGTCTCCTCAAAGTCTCTGGTGACATTTATTTTACATTAATTATGTAATCACACATTCTATGATAGTCCAATATATAAACATCTATTGTTTATTTTGATATTTCCTCTGGTTTCTTATATTAAATCAGTCATATTTTACTCCCCAGCACAAAATTATTATAACATGCCAGTGGCTGTTGCTTATTTTGTTCTATTTTTCTCAATTATGTTCAATTATCATTGTCATAATTATTGTCTGTAACTTCAGTGTCACACTTAAAGATGGGAAATTTGTGTGTCCATCTTAAAGACTTTGTACAGGCACAAAAACCTTTAGCACGTGTAAATTATAACTGTGTGCGCAAAATTTGTTTGCACATACACAAAATATGTTTACAGCTGCAAAACAGTTTCACACATTCACAGATTGGAATTTGTGAGAAAAGTTTTCTATTACAAGTCTACACATTCAGATACAAGCAAGTAATTTTTTTTTACGTGCACACAAAATGTGAAATACAAGTGCAGACTGAAATTATTTGTGAACATCATTTCCCAAGCACAAAATCTTTATGACTCTAATTTGATCCCACAGTGGCAGTCTTCAGGGGAAGAAATTAGTTTCATCCCTGAAACACAGGACCGCTGAGGTCCGCTCCAAGAATGAATCTGACGCCCCTCGTAGTTCCCGCGGCACCTTCAAACGATTAGCCGGCTGGCCCGTGCACTGCATCCCGGAAGAGCTCTATGCCCGTCGCATCCCAGTACCATCTGGCTTTAACCACGAGGAGCTCTTCGATTACCTCCTGTCCCGCAAAAACGCCGATGCCCAGGGGTTGAACCTGAACGCCGGCAATTCAAACAGCACCTCTGCCAAACGTAAAGGCAAAGCTCCAGCAAAGAAGCGCACCGCTTCTCAGTCAACTTTTCCCAGAGCTGTGGGGTCAACATTCTCTCACAAAGGCCTTCCAGGTCATACTTCTTCACCCTTCATAATGGCATCGTTTTGCGCTCAAAACTGTACTTCTCTGTTAAATTGACATTTAACGCAGTAGTCCTTGCATTTTCAACACTTTATCAGAAACTCTATGCGTTTTTTTTTTTTTTTTATAACACCTGCAAACTTCCCTTCGTCTTACATCTTCTGGATGATATTTTTTAGTTGTGGATTTTACTTTGTCCCCCGCCAGCTCGGTAGTCAATTTCAATGAGTTAGGCGTATCTCTTTCAGAGGAGAAACCCATCGGTCCATCAACTCGTTTAGACTTTCTCGGGATAACCCTTGACAGTGTGCTCATGCAAGCATCATTGACACAAGACAAGCTGTCTCGCATCAGAGAAGCTATTAAATCTTGGTGTGCTGCTTCTTTAATATCTAAAAGAGATCTCATCTCTTTTAGGTCACCTTCACTTTGCCATGTGTATCATTCCTCACGGCCGTTCCTTCCTTTCTCGTTTGTTAGAACTGGCTAATTCTGTTCAAAATCTGAAAGATACAGTGGTCTTAGACGAAGGTTGTCGCTCAGATTTTAGGTTCTGGGCCTCGCTATGTGACGTATTGAATGGTCTCTCTTCTATAACGACTTTGGGGAGTCTTCTGATTCCCCCCAGTTTTTTACTGATGCCACCCCTCAGTTGGTTTTGGGGGGTTTTACAATAATGAATGGTTTGCAGATGTCTGGCCAACTGTAAAGCATTCCCTTAAAAGCAGTTCTAAATCTACGGCACTTTATGAGCTCTACCCAATCGTTGCTGCTTGCTTTCTAGGGGGCAGTAGTTGGACCAGGAAACAAATTTTGGTGTTTTGCGACAATGCAGCAACAGTAGAAATAATCAATAATGGCCACTCAAAAATGACAGTAATTAATAGCGTCATGCGTCGTTTAACTTGGTCCTGCGTCCAGAATAACCTGAATAAGCTGTTTTCATCCCAGGTCACGAAAATCGCAGACGTTCTTTCTCGCTTCAAATTTCAGGAGTTCAGAACGACACATCCCCAGGCCAAGCCCTCCAGTGTGCTTTGCCCTCCATTCAATCAGACCCTCGATTAAGAATGTAAAAGCCCCTTCAGGATCTGTTGCACTCTGCCTCCAGTTATGAGACTTGGTTTAGCCAAAAGCATGATTAAAGCTTATTCAAAGAGATTCAAAACATCAATGATGTAAAAAGAAGTCACACTATAGAGGCAGAAACATTAGTTGTTGTTCACTTACTTGGCCTGGGCATGATGATAAGTTTTTAGGAGTCCAGCTTGGACAAAACTGCAGTATCTGAAGCCTTGGGAATGAGAATGGTTTGAAATATCTCAGAACTTAAAGAGTGAAAATTCTTCAAGCTGAAGAAAGAGTTTGCAAGCAGTCTCATAAAAGAACAATGATACACTTACAAACACAAGTCCAGGACCTCAGTCTCTTCATGCAAGAATGTGAAAAGGACTTTCTCGCCCTACACATAATTTCTATATTGTATTCTCTAATAATTTCCAGTAAATAACTGAATAACAGTTTTTTAAATTTAGTTACTGTATAAAAGCCTTGGATGGTTAACTGATCAAGCATTTAAAGTCTCATTCTGTGCAATCAATGTTCCCTTTTCTTTGACAACATGTAAAAAGGTGATTTTTTTTGTTTGTTTTTTAATCATCATGCAACAGCATTTATTTTAAGGTACTTAAATTATTATGGAATTTATGTTTGGGTTTGAACCTGCTGCTCAGTTGGAGCCTTTTTGAGTGGAGTTTATGTTCTCACTGTGCCTGCGCTGATTTTCTTCGGGTACTTCGGCTTCCAGACGCGCATGTTAGGTTAATTGGTGATTCTAAATTGGCTGTAGGTGTGAATGGGAATGGTTGTCTGTTTTTGTCTGTGTTGGCCCTGTGATGGACTGGACACCTGTCCAGGGTTTACATCGCCTTCACCCAAAGTCAGCAGGGATAGGCTCCAGACTTCCTGTGAGTCTGTTCAGGAAAAAGTATAGATAATGGATGGATACATGAGTAGAGGAGAGTATAAAGTAGCATGAAACAGAAATACTGGCATATTTTGCTCTCTGTACTTACTTTGTACAACAGTGGGGACAGATACAACATGACGTGATGTGATAAAGTGTAACGACAGTATTTTTTTATCTGTACATTAGTCGACCGGTCAAACTCTGAACTGAGCTACTCAGCTTTGCTGGGAACATTTATTTGACATTTATATGCAGGTAATTATATAATGTGTATTGTAATTTTGCAAATGCAAATGGTAGTTTTGTTAATTCCAATCATCACCTGAATTAAAAATCTGATGTCAGTCAGGTTAATTCAAACTTTTACTGGTCAATCTTTTTTATGTGACAGCAGGATGGAGAGAGTGTGTGTGTGTGTGTGTGTGTGTGTGTGTGTGTGTGTGTGTGTGTGTGTGTGTGTGTGTGTGTGTCTATGCTTTAACTTAAGACTCTGATTATTTACATTTGTTGAATATCTTGCACCACTGGCTTTGACCAACATAACAATAACTGGAGGGTTATTAGCAGCACAGTTCAGTGAAAAGGCTCCATAAAAGGAAAGAGGAATTAAATCTAAGGTTTTTGGTTTTACTTTAAAACTTACATCAGGACCAGTTGAAATTGAAACTAAAACCTTGAAACCATATTAATCCCTCTTCCTTTTTTGGACTAACACGAGTTAAATATTATTGAATTTCCTGGCAGATACTTGGAAGGTATTTGTAATCAAACTCTCTGCAGCTGCTGCATCGCAGACTGGTCAGGGCTTACAGTGGTACGTGCTTGTTTGGATGTTTTCAATAGGCCTATTCTCTGTTTTCTTGTAAGTCACGAGGCCTCCGGGAAACAGAGTTCTCAAAGTTTCACTTTCAGTTTTAACATCACTGATTTATAAGTAATGTGCAGGCAGAGTTTTGCAGCTGCTTATACCTATCACATGACGTACTTATTTAGAAAGCAAGAAAGATCAGTATTACAGCATTTTTAGAAGCTTCTGGAAAGGAAACTCATCTGCTGCCGTTTTTGGAGAAATGATCTGTGAAAATCTGAAGGTGTCCGCTGTGCAGGCTGTCTGTAACAAGACTGCTATTGATCTCGCTGGAGAGATGAGGTGTAGTTTCCCAGCATTCAGTGGGAACAGGTTGAACTTGGAGAAACATGTGTTGAAGTCACTTGCAGAGAAGGAGGACTTTAATGGTTTCATCACCTACATCCGAGATCCAAGGAGTCAAGCAGAGAATTTTATAAAAGATGAAGTACACAAGTACATGTTCAGAGAACAGAGTCATAAAGCACAGAACATACTCAAGAACAATGTGGACGACATCAGTGAGCTTGTCAGTCAAGCTTTATTTACTGCAACACAGGAAGTCAAAACCCAAAAAGGAGCCACAGACATGTGGATGGAGCAATTTTCCAGTTTGCTAAAAGACAAGCTGACACTTGACACCATTTCTTGTCAAAATTTCCGTGACATAAACAATTTTGACTTTCTTAAAGAAGAGATAGAGAAAGGCCTTGGACCCATCAAAACAGAGATGAGCTGCCTCTCCCTGGATAAGATGAAGGACTTTAGGCTGCAACCTGATCAGATCCTCATCGATCAGCTGTGTAGATGCTGCTGGGTAACGTGTCCATTCTGTGCAGCTGTGTGCACAAACACCCTGGAAGATCACAGCCCTGATGACCACAACGTCCCCTTCCATCGATCAGGCTCAGTCAACGGTTGGCACTACAGAAACACAGTGGAAATGTCCGTTAACTTCTGCACAACAAATGTTGCAAGCGATAACAGTTTTTACCCTGATGGAGTGTCAGAAGTCTCCGTTCCTTTCAAGCAGTACCGTACTGCTGGACCAAGGTTTGCTAACTGGAGAATTACCCCTGATGAGTCCAAGCTGACATATTGGACATGGTTTGTGTGTCGATTTCAACAAGAACTGGAAAATTACTATGGTCGGAAATTCGAGGGCAAAGGAGAGATTCCCAGTCAGTGGAGAACACACACTAAACAACAAGCGATTGAAAGTCTGGATGAAATGTACTCAGAGTAGACTGTTACTGTAGTGAGTCGACACCGGAACAACTGCTGAAAATCACAATTTCTTTTTACGTGATTATTCAGAAATTAAAATCCTATAAACAGCACTCATATACTTTTACTGATTTTATCATCAAATGTAGACAGTCAGTAAATCATTACAAAATACAGGGTTGACTGATGTACAGAATCATCTTTGCATTATTCAAATGAACGACAGAGAAACAGGAGCACACTGGAACAATGGTCATATAGAGAATGAAGGGAGTCATCAAATTGAAGATAATATGGGTCATTGACGAAGTACTTCACCAAGGTTTTCATTAAGGAGCAGCAATCTGTTGTTTGTTGTTTATTTTTAAGGATGAAGAAAGTGAATTTATGAAGTTTTTGCATGTGAGGATGGATGTTAAATTTCATTTAATCAAAATACGTACAATTTAAAGCTACACGAGCATAAAAAGACTTTATATTGTGTGTTCAAGAGATATGTGATTACAAATTACTGATTTTTTTAGTACGGTGTGAGACACAATTATTTGTTTTAATCTGTTTGAACTGATTTAAGAATTAGTCGAGCAAACTGGTTTTTTTTGTATGTTGAAGTATCTTCATTTAAAGTTGAAATGACAAAGAAAGTAGCAGACATACTGTAACAAGCATATTTTATGTTACTGAAGTATTTCAACTGTAATCTGTTAATCTCATTTTAATCAGCCTGTAATTATATTATATTCTCACCAGCTGAAGTTGAGTTTTAATGCACACAAAGACAGTTGTATGACTACAGCGTGTTCTCGTCACGATGTTGACCTCTCGTGTTATTCACAGCAATAATGATTCAATAAAAATCACGACTTCATATCCACCGAGGGACCAGGTTTCTTTGCATTTCTGAAAATGTATTAGTTTTCACCACAAAACATTTAGGCCTTACTCTGTTTTTTGAAATGTGTGGGGCTTTTCATAGTATCAATAAAAAACAGAAGAAAACACTTATATGCAATATCACATTGGACTGTACAAATATCATACATATCATTGAATGACCACTGGCATATTGTAAAATCTGGTAAAGCTGCAAACCCATTCTTCAAACCTTTAAGAGACTTGAATGTAAACTGCAACACGACTGGTTTGCAGTCAGTCTTTATTTTTTCCCTCCCTCCACCCACCAGAGTCTCTCTGTATCCTACCTGCCACTCCAACCTCCAACAAAAAGGGAGGGTAACTAAGGGCATCTCCTTCTTCGTGCCGGGTTGTCACGGTGCCAACACCAAAAGGCACCTTGTGCGTATCCCAACAGCTTGGACAAAACTGCAGTATCTGAAGCCTTGGGAAGGAGAATGGTTTGAAATATCTCAGAACTTAAAGAGTGAAAATTCCTCAAGCTGAAGAAAGAGTTTGCAAGCAGTCACATAAAAGAACAATGATACACTTACAAACACAAGTCCAGGACCTCAGTCTCTTGATGCAAGAATGTGAAAAGGACTTTCTCGCCCTACACATAATTTCTATATTGTATTTTTTAATAATTTCCAGTAAATAACTGAATAACAGTTTTTCAAATTTAGTTACTGTATAAAAGCCTTGGGTGGTTAACTGATCAAGCATTTAAAGTCTGATTCTGTTTAATCAATGTTCCCTTTTCTTTGACAACATGTAAAAAGTTTTTTTTTTTCATCAACATCATGCAACAGCCTTTATTTTAAGGTACTTAGTTTCCGCAATACCAATTTTGATATATTATTATGGATTTTATGTTTGGGTTTGAACCTGCTGCTCAGTTGAAGCCTTTTTGAGTGGAGTTTATGTTCTCACTGTGCCTGCGCTGGTTTTCTTCGGGTACTTCGGCTTCCAGACGCGCATGTTAGGTTAATTGGTGATTCTAAGTTGGCTGTAGGTGTGAATGGGAATGGTTGTCTGTTTTTGTCTGTGTTGGCCCTGTGATGGACTGGACACCTGTCCAGGGTTTACATCGCCTTCACCCAAAGTCAGCAGGGATAGGCTCCAGACTTCCTGTGAGTCTGTTCAGGAAAAAGTATAGATAATGGATGGATACATGAGTAGAGGAGAGTATAAAGTGGCATGAAACAGAAATACTGGCATATTTTGCTCTCTGTACTTACTTTGTGCAACAGCGGGGACAGATACAACGTGACCTGATGTGAAAAAGTGTAACGACAGTATTTTCTATCTGTACATTAATCAACCGGTCAAACTCTGAACTGAGCTACTCAGCTTTGCTGGGAACATTTATTTGACATTTATATGCAGGTAATTATATAACGGTGTATAGTAATTTTGCAAATGCAAATGGTAGTTTTGTTGATTCCAATCATCACCTGAATTAAAAATCTGATGTCAGTCAGGTTAATTCAAACTTTTACTGGTCAATCTTTTTTATGTGACAGCAGGATGGAGAGTGTGTGTGTGTGTGTGTGTGTGTGTGTGTGTGTGTGTGTGTGTTTGTGTGTGTGTCTATGCTTTAACTTAAGACTTTGTTTATTTACATTTGTTTAATATCTTGCACCACTGGTTTTGACCAACATAACAATAACTGGAGGGTTATTAGCAGCACAGTTCAGTGAAAAGGCTCCATAAAAGGAAAGAGGAATTAAATCTAAGGTTTTTGGTTTTACTTTAAAACTTACATCAGGACCAGTTGAAATTGAAACTAAAACCTTGAAACCATATCAATCCCTCTTCCTTTTTTGGACTAACACGAGTTAAATATTAATGAATTTCCTGGCAGATATTTGGAAGGTATTTGTAATCAGACTCTCCGCAGCTGCTGCATCGCAGACTGGTCAGGGCTTACAGTGGTACGTGCTTGTTTGGATGTTTTCAATAGGCCTATTCTCTGTTTTCTTGTAAGTCACGAGGCCTCCGGGAAACAGAGTTCTCAAAGTTTCACTTTCAGTTTTAACATCACTGATTTATAAGTAATGTGCAGGCAGAGTTTTGCAGCTGCTTATACCTATCACATGACATCAGATCTGTTAAAGGCATATAGGAGGGGTTTGTGAAGTACAGTTAGTTATCTAACGGTCTCTGCTCTCTATATATAGCTGAGGCGGACTGGGGGGATTTGTGATACTGCAGCCACATCTGCAAAGACAGGCAGAGCTGAAGAAATACGCACCAATGGTAAGTTTATATAATAATCTTATTGTGTTTTCGCTTACAGACTTAAATCTGCTAAATCTGTTCATGTACAGTATCTGAAAGTGACCTCTTTTTTTTTTTTACCAACCTCATTTTCTTACTTTGATATTTCCTCTAAGTTTTGGCTGCTTTGACTTCTTTAGAGGATGTTCTTTTAGTGCACGCACACACATTTACTTAGTTCCGCCTATTTAATGATCCATTTATTTTAGTTTTGTGTGACTTGTGGTGAACAGGAAAAACACGTCATGCATGTTAAAAAATGATGATTTAACAGCAGGATTCAGATGGATTTAAAGTAATATTTTCTCACGTTTAACCTTCTCTACTCTTACTCTAAGAAGTATAACTTTTGCTTGAGCTCTGGTTGTCTAAATGGGGTGTGTCAATGCAAGTAAACAGAAAACTTTCCTTGACCTTTTCTGCCAAATGCTCTTAAATACACTGCACATGTTTCATATGGACTTTGTCACATTGTCCTGTTGCGTCTCCTCACGTGGAACAGACAGAAAAAAAAAAAAGGAAAAGTCAACAACTTTTCAGATTATGTTTGCAACATTTCACCACTATCAATAAAATCTTAACCTTTGTGTTTTCTTTGCGGACACTAGAGAGCTGCATTCGTCCGGGTCAAATTAGCTCTCCAACAAAAGGTGCGTAGTCCTATAATGAAAAATGTATCCAATTTTTTTTTTTTTCAAACCTCTTCATCCAACTTGATTCCAACTTATTGACACTGGTTTTACACTTTAAAAAAAAAAAAAAAAAAAAATTATTATTATTTATGGTCAATAGACCTCATTTTAATTAAATTTGTACTCATTTTTGAGTAAACGAAAAGTGAAAATTGGTCATTATTTTTATTTAATTAATTTCTTAATGGATTATCACAGACTGGTGTCTGTCATATTTTAGTCTGAATTTGTTTTTTAAACCATTTCATATTTTCCGATGCCAGCAAATAGTCACACCTGTTGTCCTCCTGTTGTCAAAACTGACCCGGTCTGTTTTTTAGTGCTTGTAAGGCATCATGGAAAATTGATCACAAATTTTTGTGTCAGACCTCGTCAGCCAACTTCATTCCAACTCACTGACACTGGTTTTACACTTTCTATTTTAAATTATTCCTCATTAGACCTCCTTTCTTCTAAAATTATAATGTATTTTTCAGTAAAAAAGAAGCCAAAATTGTGTATTATTTTTAGGATAAATGAGATCAAAGGAAATTTCTTGATGGAACATCACTGTCTGGTACCTGTCATAGTTTTGTAAAAAAATGTTTTGAAACCAATTCAAATTTATGAATCTGAAACGGTCTGGTTTGATATTTTATTTTACATAAGATATATATATTATCGGCCAATTCTGTGGCACATTTTGTTAGACAACATCATTCCAACTCAACACAACTCATTTTCACACACCTCATGTGCGAGTGTGTGTATGTGCATATGTGTGTGTGTGTGGGAAAGGAAAAGCAAAGACTAGTTAGGACAGCTGCACACATGTGGAGCTTTGAATGTGTGTGTGTGTGTGTATGTGTGTGTGTGTGTGTGTGTGTGTGTGTGTGTGTGCGTGTGTGTGTCTAAAATCAAAACATTTTATGTGTTAGATATACTTTTTGTTATTTTATCAAATAATTTGAATGGTGATGTGAATTTGCAGTTTTGAAATATTGTTTCATTTTTGTGAATTACTTTGTTTTATGACTGCAAACATGAAGAGCCGATAAGATGGAGTGTGATCCAGTAGAAGACCCCCATGAACCTCAACACTCAGTCACCAAGTCAGCTTCAGCTGCAAGCAATAACACAGGTAATATTTTAATTAAGAACACTAACATGGATTTTATGGATTATATTTCAGTTGTTCATTTCTGCAAACTCTGCACCACTTTAACATTGACATTTTAATGTTTAATCTACTGATGTTGTTTTGTTTGTTTCAGTGATGCCTGAGCTCACGCTTTTGTTAACTGGTGACAGAAATTCCATAGAGATCGGAACAAAAAACATCTTACTTGACCATGACGAGCAAACAAATGTGGAACAATTTTCAGCCAAACTGTATGATTTGTGTGGTCGGCACATCTCTGTCATTAACATGCTTGGTCTTCCAAACATTGACAGAGTCCCATTAAATCAGGGAATTCATGCCTTTCTCTTACTGGTACCATATGGACAGCACAACAGTCATTACAAATCAAGAGTGCAGTTGTTAGAAAAAACTTTTGGGAGAGGATTTCTCTCTTATGTAATGACAGTTGTAACTCATGAGTCAAATGAAAAATGTGAAGGTGCCCTGGCAGACCTGAAAGCTAATAGCAGTTTTGCTGAAAAAAGATACCACACATGTACAAGAACTATGACGGATGAAAAAGAGATCGTATCTCTGTTAGAAAAAATTGACGTCATGGTCTCTGAAAACGATCACCAGAGCTACAGCAGACTGACGTGTGTTCAAAATAAAGATCAGAAAGAACACCTGGACCACAACTCCTACAAAGAAGAAAGAGTTGGGACAGGTGAGATTATAATTTTGTAACTTTTATTTCTAATACATCGAAGCTTTGATGCATTAGAAATGAGGTTATTTCAACCCTTAACCTTTGGGTTTTCCAAACACAAATCTGTGGAGCTAAATTCCTGGCAAAACTTAACAGACAAAACATATTCAACAAAAATTCCCTTACGATTCACTAACAAACACAATATAGTTAAAACACCTTAAACAAACTAATGCTTTTATTGATAATACAAAAAGTATGAATCAAACAAATACACATCATATTCTAATAGACCGTACTTAAGAAAAAAATGTACCATGTCTTATAAGTATAAAAAAACAAAAACATCTCATGACTTCTGGCACAATTTTACTTTCATCATTGTAATGAGGATCTTCTCACAAATATTTTGAGTAATTTGCCCTCTACAACAGCAGGCGGCGCTGTGACTCAATTTAATGTACTTCTGCCCAGACCCGTGTAAATACATCTCAAATAGTATTTTTCTTTTTGGCTTACATTGACAAATGACCTATTTTTAATTTTTTTTTTATTTCATAAGGACTTGATAAAACCACTAACCACAGATGAACATTATGCTCAATGATGAAAAAAAACTATAAATCAGTTAAATACCTTAATTGTTACATACCTCCTGTGGTTCAGCAAACAAAAAGACTAAGATCTTTCAAATTCGTTCATTCTGGCCTGAAAGGGGTGATATTATGTCTTTGCAAGAAATAAATTTAAGAAAGAAAAGTTAGATATTAATTTTATTTATTGAATATATTGCAAGATTCTCAGTCAATTTACTGTTATTTTTTAAAACCTGCAGAAGAAGAAATGGAGATTTCAACTGAAGTCACGTCTGGACCATCTGAGACCAAGGGCAAAGGTAAGATTTTAATTAAGAATTTAATTGTGCAGCAACACATAACCCAATTATTTTGACCATTTTCTACATTGTTTAACGACTGAAGTGATGAAATAACACGTGTGGAATAACAGTGAAAGTAAAAAATATGTTTTAAATTTGATATTCTTCAGTATAGTAGCCCGATTTTGCTTTGATAACAGCTTCACACACTCTTCATTCTTTGGAGGAGCTAAATAAGTTCATCACCTGGAGCTTTTCCAACAGTCTTGAAGGAGGTCCCACATGTGCTGAGAGACACCCATGTCTACTCTCATGGGAAACCCCAACCTTGTCCTATGTGAAAACCATGGGATTACACATGAAACCAATGGGATTATATGTGAAAATTGATGTGGAACCAATGTGTTTGTCATTGGAGCACCGAATGGTGTGAAAGCTCCATTGCAATGTAAGGGATTATTATTATTATTCTGCGTTATTATTATTATTCTACGTAAACAACTGCTCTACAAAACTCATGAAAGTGAGTGGGCGTGGCCAAATGGCTCGCTAGCTCCCCCTAAACTGATGCACCGGCGGCTACATTTACCTACATGCACGAAATTCGGTGGACGTATGTATCACACCTTGATGTACAAAAATGTTCCGTTGCACCAGGAAGTCCGCCAGTTTTAACTTAGTTAGGTTAGGTTAGGTTAGGTTAGGTAGTTACTTTATTAATCCCCGAGGGGAAATTTTTTTCGCTACAGCAGCATACAGAAGCAATAAGATAATAATAGAATAATAGAAAAGCAATAAAATAGCAGTAAGTAGCAGTAAAAAATATAAAATATAAATTATAAAATGCACAGTATATACAGTACAGTATATATCTCTATATATTATATACAAACAACCAAGAAACACAGTCAACAGTGTTATTGTTATGTGATGGATTTTGCCAGAGGTGAGTTATTGTACAGTCTTATTGCGGTCGGCAGGAATGATCTCCTGTATCAGCGCTCTCCTCTCCACCACCTTTTCCAGGCTATCCAGTTTGTAGCTGATGATGGAGCCGGCTTTCTGAACCAGTTTGTTAAGTCTGTTGGTGTCACCAGCTCCAATGCTGCTCCCCCAGCAGACCACAGCGATAGTTGCCATTTGTGGCGATTTGCGCATGTTGTATGTTGTACTTTACTAAACTCCACGGCTGCGTCCACCCCCGACCCGCTGGCTCCCCAACATTTAGCATACGAGGGTTCACATATCATTGCTTGTTGCTCATGTTATTGTACTTGTTGAGAACGTGTTTGTGAAAAGTTGCAGTATTTGTGACACATTACATGTGATGACATGTTTTCCACATGGTACCACATATAACAACGTGTGGAAAAATCTTCCCACATAGTTTCCCCATGTTATCATATTTTGCTACATAACATGTCATACATGTGATCACATGTCTCATGTGGAAAACATGGCTCATGTGATTTTGTTTATGGGTTAGTTGAGCAGTTCTTGCCATAATATGAAAATGGATTAGTACAGTAGTTGAGCAGGTCTATTTTGCTGTTTACAAACTTTTGCATTCAGTAAGAAGACAAAATATTTCACCAGTAAACTTTTGAAAAGGTTCAGCTGTTAACTGAAAACTTCCAGGTGACAAACTCATGCAGCTTGTTGAGACACTTCCATTAGTAGTGTAAAGCTGTCAGCAAGATAAACAGTCGTCTAAATTGTGAAACAAATTTTGGTTTGTTTCCACATTTTCAATCATTACTCAGTTTCATACGCGTTATTTTATAGTTGGATGTCTTCATTATTGTTCTAAGTTGATGAAAGCGGTAAAAAAAACAAAAAAAAAAATCAAAACCCCTTAATTGAACATGTGCCTCCAAATGTTTGACTGAAACTGTATATTTTACCCCTACAGTAATGGTCTGTCCCTCTGGTAATCTGGTATATCATTGCTGTTCTGCAGGTACCGTCGATGTGGAGAAAGAAATTGAAACACTGCTCAGCAGACTTCACCTTCAAGACAAACTTCAACAGAAGCTGTCACCAGCTGACTTTCTTATAATAGGTCCACCTGTGAAACCGAGCAATGACACGTGTGAGAAAGAAGTAGCCTATACTTTTCTTCAGACGTTATTGGCGTTAGACTACAGAGCTCGACATATCCTTGTAAAACAGGAGAGTCCTGAGGTCAGCCATCCACAGTCTGCTCCGGTGTCTGACAGCACTGACACAGATGATAGTGACTTAGACGAATTTTTTAACACAGATGAAGACTCTGATCAATCAAAACAAACCCATGCACATCCAATGGATGTTCAAATGGCAGTATTTCACTGCTCAGACAGCTTTCTCAAGCAGGACATGGTTAAAAAGTTGTCACAGTGTCAGTACGCCTTACCTTTGCTCGCTCCTGACCCAGTCACAAAGGATATTGAGTGTCCTCTTTGGACATTGAGACAAATAATAAAAACTTGGAAGGTAACTGAAATCAAGGATAAAGACACCATCACCATGAAGAGTATGCCAATCTGCAAAGCTGAAACACCCATGGTGTCATTTTTCCGCCTGGGTTCACTGTCTCAATCTAAATCTCATCTCATGAACTCTTTGATCAATGACACTCACAGTACCTTCTTCCACAGAAACTGTAAAGGTAGCACCAAATCTCGCTATTTGATGGATGGTGTCGCAGAGATTGCCTGGTACTTTCCTGCTGGAAACCCCAATGACTCCTTCACTGACTGCATTGCCTTCTGTAATCTTCACGGTGATGCTCTAACGACTGAAAAGCAGCGTGAAATACTGATCGATAAATCTTCAGTCAATGTTGTTTTTGTGCCAACTCTGGGAAGAACACAGAAAAGCACTGCAGTCCTCTCAGCCCTTCACAAGTCTACAAAGCCTCTCATTATTCTCGTTGCTGATAAGGATTGTGGTGGAGTTGAGAAGAAACCAGGGAAATACATTGTGGGTCTAAAAGAAAGAAGCCAGTCAGATGTTGCTGAAGAACTGAAAATGATTATTAAAAAGACTTTGTCTGGACCACACACATCGTTCCAGCTTGAATCTATGTCCAAGGTCTCTGGAGTCAGAGTGGATGAAGATGACCCAGTCTGCCAAAAGGGGAAATCTGCAGCAATGAAAATATTGAATTTGCTTCAGGGGATGGACATCTCAAAGATCAAAGAAAAGTTTCTCCCTTGTCAAGGCAATTTGTGGCATGAGTGGTGCAGAATAAAGAAAGAACTGTATCACCTCCAAGGAAATGTTGAGAAGGAGAAATGTGAGAAGGAACAGGAACTGACGCAAATACGACAAGAACAATGCTTTGTTTCCCACACCGAACTGATGAAGTCATTCACTAAAAGCCTCTTGTCTCTGCCATCAACACACAAAGAGTACTTCCTGAAATGGATGCAGATCTTAATAGATGCCCTCTCCACAGATGATCTCGCTTCAATTCTACAAAGATATGATGAAAAGTGGTCTGAAGTAGTGTCTCTGAAGAACAAGCATGACAAATCTCCTCTGTTAGACAGGAAACAAAATGAGCTTGAACAAATATCAAAAAAACTACAGTCAGCAACGTTTGGCTTGGAGCACATCTTTAGAGAAATGGGACAAATCTATGAAGCCCATAAATCTCAAAAGAAACAAACACACAACAGGCAGACCGACTGGTCAAAATACCCTGAGCTGGCTGCAGATCTGATGATATCAGGACGCCCGATGGAGCTGATGGATGGTGATGCAGGTTACGCGCCTTTAACTTGGATCTCTAGTGTTCTGGAGGAGGTCATCAGGAAACTTGGCGACCAGACAGTTTTTGTGTTGTCAGTTTTGGGTGTACAAAGCAGTGGAAAGTCAACAATGCTGAATGCCATGTTTGGGTTGCAGTTTGCAGTGAGTGCTGGCAGGTGCACCAAGGGTGCCTTTATGCAGCTGATCAAGGTGTCAGAGGAAATCAGGAACGACTTGAAGTTGAAGTTTGACTATTTTCTAGTGGTGGACACTGAAGGACTGCGAGCTCTTGAGTTAGCCGGTACCACCACTACTCACCACGATAATGAACTATCAACATTTGTTGTTGGCCTGGGAAACATGACACTGATCAACATCTTTGGTGAGAATCCAGCTGAGATGCAAGATGTCCTGCAGATTGTTGTTCAGGCTTTCATGAGGATGAAGAAAGTTAAACTTTCTCCGAGTTGTGTGTTTGTTCACCAGAATGTTTCAGATATTGGAGCTGCAGAGAAAAACATGGATGGAAAGAGACGCCTGCAAGAAAAACTAGATGACATGGCTCAACTAGCTGCCAAAGAGGAGGACTGTGATGTCAAGTGCTTCAGTGACGTCATTTCATTTGATGTGCAAAAAGATGTGAAATACTTTGCCCAGCTTTGGCAGGGAAGTCCACCGATGGCTCCTCCAAATCCACGTTACAGTGAGAATGTCCAAGAACTGAAGCACATCATCCTCTCCAAGGCTTCACAGTCATCCGGGATCACGCTCTCATATTTGAAAAGCAAAATTCAGGACCTGTGGAACGCCCTGATGAACGAACAATTTGTTTTCAGCTTCAAAAACACACTGGAAATTGCAGTGTACAGAAAACTTGAGGTCAAGTACGCGACCTGGACCTGGACCCTGAGGAGCAACATGCTGACCATTGAGAACCAGCTTTATACCAGAATAGAAAATGGTAAACTGGACAGGGTTGAGAACAGTTATCTCTTTACAGAAATGAGCAAAACATTTGAAGAAATCAAAAAGGATATGAATCTCTACTTTGAGGATAAGAGGGACAAAGACATGCTGGTTCAATGGAGAGGCCGATTTGAACAGAAAATCAAGGAGTTTCACGAGGAACAGGTGAAAGGAGTGAAAAAAACACTGGATGAAGTTATCCAGCAGAAGAAAGCTCGTAAAAAGCTAGATGATAAGAAGACCGAGTTTGAGAACAAGCTGCTGCAGAAGAGCAAAGAGCTCGCTCATAGCTTAAAAGACAAAGCAAAAGAGGAGGAACTTAAAAGTCAGTTCAACACTGTTTGGGGGGAGTTGGTCAGGGAATTATCTGCAGGTATAAAACCCATTGAGGACATCAACATGAAGGAAGATCAGAAAAGTGTCCTTAATGAGCTTGGTTTTGAGTGGGGTCTTATAAAGGGATGCAAAGACAGTAACAGATACCAAGTCTTGTCAAAAGTGGGGCACTACTCTGATTATGTGAACCAAAAGAAGCAGCGAGATCTCTCTAAGGAGAGACACCAGTCTCATGAGAGTAAAAAGGAAAACAAGGACACTGGCAAACAAGGAACAAATGTATTCAAAAGTGCATTCAATTATTTTAAACAAGTGACTGGAATTTCCCCAACAACCCAACAGAAAGGGAACAGTGACTTATCACATGAACAACATGAACAGATCCGATCCTTCATCAGTCAAGTTGAACAACAATCCCTCAAAAAAATTCAGACCAAACCTGTAGCAACAAGAGGCTACAGATCAACTTACTTGCTAGAAATGGCCCAAAATGTTCAAACGAAGGTGACAGAGTTTGAATCACAAAAGCCATACACACTGAGGAAGGAGTTTACAGTTGATCTCTCGCTGTATGTTTTTGACAGGGCAGGAAGATGGCTTTCCCAGTCTCACGAGACATACAGAAAGAACAACGATGCACTGTCTTATTTAGAAAGCAAGAAAGATCAGTATTACAGCATTTTTAGAAGCTTCTGGAAAGGAAACTCATCTGCTGCCGTTTTTGGAGAAATGATCTGTGAAAATCTGAAGGTGTCCGCTGTGCAGGCTGTCTGTAACAAGACTGCTATTGACCTCGCTGGAGAGATGAGGTGTAGTTTCCCAGCATTCAGTGGGAACAGGTTGAACTTGGAGAAACATGTGTTGAAGTCACTTGCAGAGAAGGAGGACTTTAATGGTTTCATCACCTACATCCGAGATCCAAGAAGTCAAGCAGAGAATTTTATAAAAGATGAAGTACACAAGTACATGTTCAGAGAACAGAGTCATAAAGCACAGAACATACTCAAGAAAAATGTGGACGACATCAGTGAGTTTGTCAGTCAAGCTTTATTTACTGCAACACAGGAAGTCAAAACCCAAAAAGGAGCCACAGACATGTGGATGGAGCAATTTTCCAGTTTGCTAAAAGACAAGCTGACACTTGACACCATTTCTTGTCAAAATTTCCGTGACATAAACAATTTTGACTTTCTTAAAGAAGAGATAGAGAAAGGCCTTGGACCCATCAAAACAGAGATGAGCCGCCTCTCCCTGGATAAGATGAAGGACTTTAGGCTGCAACCTGATCAGATCCTCATCGATCAGCTGTGTAGATGCTGCTGGGTAACGTGTCCATTCTGTGCAGCTGTGTGCACAAACACCCTGGAAGATCACAGCCCTGATGACCACAACGTCCCCTTCCATCGATCAGGCTCAGTCAACGGTTGGCACTACAGAAACACAGTGGAAATGTCCGTTAACTTCTGCACAACAAATGTTGCAAGTGATAACAGTTTTTACCCTGATGGAGTGTCAGAAGTCTCCGTTCCTTTCAAGCAGTACCGTACTGCTGGACCAAGGTTTGCTAACTGGAGAATTACCCCTGATGAGTCCAAGCTGACATATTGGACATGGTTTGTGTGTCGATTTCAACAAGAACTGGAAAATTACTATGGTCGGAAATTCGAGGGCAAAGGAGAGATTCCCAGTCAGTGGAGAACACACACTAAACAACAAGCGATTGAAAGTCTGGATGAAATGTACTCAGAGTAGACTGTTACTGTAGTGAGTCGACACCGGAACAACTGCTGAAAATCACAATTTCTTTTTACGTGATTATTCAGAAATTAAAATCCTATAAACAGCACTCATATACTTTTACTGATTTTATCATCAAATGTAGACAGTCAGTAAATCATTACAAAATACAGAGTTGACTGATGTACAGAATCATCTTTGCATTATTCAAATGAACGACAGAGAAACAGGAGCACACTGGAACAATGGTCATATAGAGAATGAAGGGAGTCATCAAATTGAAGATGATATGTGTCATTGACGAAGTACTTCACCAAGGTTTTCATTAAGGAGCAGCAATCTGTTGTTTGTTGTTTATTTTTAAGGATGAAGAAAGTGAATTTATGAAGTTTTTGCATGTGAGGATGGATGTTAAATTTCATTTAATCAAAATACGTACAATTTAAAGCTACACGAGCATAAAAAGACTTTATATTGTGTGTTCAAGAGATATGTGATTACAAATTACTGATTTTTTTAGTACGGTGTGAGACACAATTATTTGTTTTAATCTGTTTGAACTGATTTAAGAATTAGTCGAGCTAATTGGGTTTTTTTGTATGTTGAAGTATCTTCATTTAAAGTTGAAATGACAAAGAAAGTAGCAGACATACTGTAACAAGCATATTTTATGTTACTGAAGTATTTCAACTGTAATCTGTTAATCTCATTTTAATCAGCCTGTAATTATATTATATTCTCACCAGCTGAAGTTGAGTTTTAATGCACACAAAGACAGTTGTATGACTACAGCGTGTTCTCGTCACGATGTTGACCTCTCGTGTTATTCACAGCAATAATGATTCAATAAAAATCACTACTTCATATCCACCGAGGGACCAGGTTTCTTTGCATTTCTGAAAATGTATTAGTTTTCACCACAAAACATTTAGGCCTTACTCTGTTTTTTGAAATGTGTGGGGCTTTTCATAACATCAATAAAAAACAGAAGAAAACACTTATATGCAATATCACATTGGACTGT
Organism: Embiotoca jacksoni; assembly: GCF_022577435.1. Classification (NCBI taxonomy): domain Eukaryota; kingdom Metazoa; phylum Chordata; class Actinopteri; family Embiotocidae; genus Embiotoca; species Embiotoca jacksoni. The sequence goes on from NW_027185285.1 coordinate 10,890,639, forward strand.
ACAAATATCATACATATCATTGAATGACCACTGGCATATTGTAAAATCTGGTAAAGCTGCAAACCCATTCTTCAAACCTTTAAGAGACTTGAATGTAAACTGCAACACGACTGCTTTGCAGTCAGTCTTTATTTTTTCCCTCCCTCCACCCACCAGAGTCTCTCTGTATCCTACCTGCCACTCCAACCTCCAACAAAAAGGGAGGGTAACTAAGGGCATCTCCTTCTTCGTGCCGGGTTGTCACGGTGCCAACACCAAAAGGCACCTTGTGCGTATCCCAACAGCTTGGACAAAACTGCAGTATCTGAAGCCTTGGGAAGGAGAATGGTTTGAAATATCTCAGAACTTAAAGAGTGAAAATTCCTCAAGCTGAAGAAAGAGTTTGCAAGCAGTCACATAAAAGAACAATGATACACTTACAAACACAAGTCCAGGACCTCAGTCTCTTGATGCAAGAATGTGAAAAGGACTTTCTCGCCCTACACATAATTTCTATATTGTATTTTTTAATAATTTCCAGTAAATAACTGAATAACAGATTTTCAAATTTAGTTACTGTATAAAAGCCTTGGATGGTTAACTGATCAAGCATTTAAAGTCTGATTCTGTTTAATCAATGTTCCCTTTTCTTATTTTAAGGTTCTTAGTTTCCGCAATACCAATTTTGATATATTATTATGGATTTTATGTTTGGGTTTGAACCTGCTGCTCAGTTGAAGCCTTTTTGAGTGGAGTTTATGTTCTCACTGTGCCTGCGCTGGTTTTCTTCGGGTACTTCGGCTTCCAGATGCGCATGTTAGGTTAATTGGTGATTCTAAGTTGGCTGTAGGTGTGAATGGGAATGGTTGTCTGTTTTTGTCTGTGTTGGCCCTGTGATGGACTGGACACCTGTCCAGGGTTTACATCGCCTTCACCCAAAGTCAGCAGGGATAGGCTCCAGACTTCCTGTGAGTCTGTTCAGGAAAAAGTATAGATAATGGATGGATACATGAGTAGAGGAGAGTATAAAGTGGCATGAAACAGAAATACTGGCATATTTTGCTCTCTGTACTTACTTTGTGCAACAGCGGGGACAGATACAACGTGACCTGATGTGAAAAAGTGTAACGACAGTATTTTCTATCTGTACATTAATCAACCGGTCAAACTCTGAACTGAGCTACTCAGCTTTGCTGGGAACATTTATTTGACATTTATATGCAGGTAATTATATAACGGTGTATAGTAATTTTGCAAATGCAAATGGTAGTTTTGTTGATTCCAATCATCACCTGAATTAAAAATCTGATGTCAGTCAGGCTAATGCAAACTTTTACTGGTCAATCTTTTTTATGTGACAGCAGGATGGAGAGTGTGTGTGTGTGTGTGTGTGTGTGTGTGTGTGTGTGTGTGTGTGTTTGTGTGTGTGTGTGTGTGTGTGTGTGTGTGTGTGTGTGTGTGTGTGTCTATGCTTTAACTTAAGACTTTGTTTATTTACATTTGTTGAATATCTTGCACCACTGGTTTTGACCAACATAACAATAACTGGAGGGTTATTAGCAGCACAGTTCAGTGAAAAGGCTCCAGAAAAGGAAAGAGGAATTAAATCTAAGGTTTTTGGTTTTACTTTAAAACATTCATCAGGACCAGTTGAAATTGAAACTAAAACCTTGAAACCATATCAATCCCTCTTCCTTTTTTGGACTAACACGAGTTAAATATTATTGAATTTCCTGGCAGATATTTGGAAGGTATTTGTAATCAGACTCTCCGCAGCTGCTGCATCGCAGACTGGTCAGGGCTTACAGTGGTACGTGCTTGTTTGGATGTTTTCAATAGGCCTATTCTCTGTTTTCTTGTCAGTCAGGAGGCCTCCGTGAAACAGAGTTCTCAAAGTTTCACTTTCAGTTTTAATGTCACTGATTTATAAGTAATGTGCAGGCAGAGTTTTGCAGCTGCTTATACCTATCACATGACATCAGATCTGTTAAAGGCATGTAGGAGGGGTTTGTGAAGTACAGTTAGTTATCTAACGGTCTCTGCTCTCTATATATATCGGAGGCGGACTGGGGGGATTTGTGATACTGCAGCCACATCTGCAAAGACAGGCAGAGCTGAAGAAATACGCACCAAATGGTAAGTTTATATAATAATCTTATTGTGTTTTCGCTTACAGACTTAAATCTACTAAATCTGTTCATGTACAGTATCTGAAAGTGACCTCTTTTTTTTTTTTACCAACCTCATTTTCTTACTTTGATATTTCCTCTAAGTCTTGGCTGCTTTGACTTCTTTGGAGGATGTTCTTTTAGTGCACGCACACACATTTACTTTGTTCTGCCTATTTAATGATCCATTTATTTTAGTTTCGTGTGACTTGTGGTGAACAGGAAAAACACGTCATGCATGTTAAAAAATGATGATTTAACAGCAGGATTCAGATGGATTTAAAGTAATATTTTCTCACGTTTAACCTTCTCTACTCTCACTCTAAGAAGTATAACTTTTGCTTGAGCTCTGGTTGTCTAAATGGGGTGTGTCAATGCAAGTAAACAGAAAACTTTCCTTGACCCTTTCTGCCAAATGCTCTTAAATACACTGCACATGTTTATATAGATTTTGTCACATTGTCCTGTTGCGTCTCCTCACGTGGAATAGACAGAAAAAAAAAAGGAAAAGTCAACAACTTTTCAGATTATGTTTGCAACATTTCACCACTATCAATAAAATCTTAACCTTCGTGTTTTCTTTGCGGACAATAGAGAGCTGCATTCGTCTGGGTCAAATTAGCTCTCCAACAAAAGGTGCGTAGTCCTATAATGAAAAATGTATCCAATTTTTTTTTTTCAAACCTCTTCATCCAACTTGATTCCAACTTATTGACACTGGTTTTACACTTTAAAAAAAAAAAATGTTATTATTTATGGTCAATAGACCTCATTTTAATTAAATTTGTACTCATTTTTGAGTAAACAAAAAATGAAAATTGGTCATTATTTTTATTTAATTAATTTCTTAATGGATTATCACAGACTGGTGTCTGTCATATTTTAGTCCGAATTTGTTTTTTAAACCATTTCATATTTTCCGATGCCAGCAAATAGTCACACCTGTTGTCCTCCTGTTGTCAAAACTGACCCGGTCTGTTTTTTAGTGCTTGTAAGGCATCGTGGAAAATTGATCACAAATTTTTGTGTCAGACCTCGTCAGCCAACTTCATTCCAACTCACTGACACTGGTTTTACACTTTCTATTTTAAATTATTCCTCATTAGACCTCCTTTCTTCTAAAATTATAATGTATTTTTGAGTAAAAAAGAAGCCAAAATTGTGTATTATTTTTAGGATAAATGAGATCAAAGGAAATTTCTTGATGGAATATCATTGTCTGGTACCTGCCATAGTTTTGTAAAAAAAATGTTTTGAAACCAATTCAAATTTATGAATCTGAAACGGTCTGGTTTGATATTTTATTTTACATAAGATATATATATTATCGGCCAATTCTGTGGCACATTTTGTTAGACAACATCATTCCAACTCAACACAACTCATTTTCACACACCTCGTGTGCGAGTGTGTGTATGTGCATATGTGTGTGTGTGTGGGAAAGGAAAAGCAAAGACTAGTTTGGACAGCTGCACACATGTGGAGCTTTGAACGTGTGTGTGTGTATGTGTGTGTGTGTGTGTGTGTGTGTGTGTGTGTGTGTGTGTGTGTGTGTGTGTGTGTGTGTCTAAAATCAAAACATTTTATGTGTTAGATATACTTTTTGTTATTTTATCAAATAACTTGAATGGTGATGTGGATTTGCAGTTTTGAAATATTGTTTCATTTTTGTGAATTACTTTGTTTTATGACTGCAAACATGAAGAGCCGAGAAGATGGAGTGTGATCCAGTAGAAGACCCCCATGAACCTCAACACTCAGTCACCAAGTCAGCTTCAGCTGCAAGCAATAACACAGGTAATATTTTAATTAAGAACACTAACATGGATTTTATGGATTATATTTCATTTGTTCATTTCTGCAATCTCTGCACCACTTTAACATTGACATTTTAATGTTTAATCTACTGATGTTGTTTTGTTTGTTTCAGTGATCCCTGAGCTCACGCTTTTGTTAACTGGTGACAGAAATTCCATAGAGATCGGAACAAAAAACATCTTACTTGACCATGACGAGCAAACAAATGTGGAACAATTTTCAGCCAAACTGTATGATTTGTGTGGTCGGCACATCTCTGTCATTAACATGCTTGGTCATCCAAACATTGACAGAGTCCCATTAAATCAGGGAATTCATGCCTTTCTCTTACTGGTACCATATGGACAGCACAACAGTCATTACAAATCAAGAGTGTATTGGTTAGAAAAAACTTTTGGGAGAGGATTTCTCTCTTATGTAATGACAGTTGTAACTCATGAGTCAAATGAAAAATGTGAAGGTGCCCTGGCAGACCTGAAAGCTAATAGCAGTTTTGCTGAAAAAAGATACCACACATGTACAAGAACTATGACGGATGAAAAAGAGATCGTATCTCTGTTAGAAAAAATTGACGTCATGGTCTCTGAAAACGATCACCAGAGCTACAGTAGACTGATGTGTGTTCAAAATAAAGATCAGAAAGAACACCTGGACCACAACTCCTACAAAGAAGAAAGAGTTGGGACAGGTGAGATTATAATTTTGTAACTTTTATTTCTAATACATCGAAGCTTTGATGCATTAGAAATGAGGTTATTTCAACCCTTAACCTTTGGGTTTTCCAAACACAAATCGTTGGAGCTAAATTCCTGGCAAAACTTAACAGACAAAACATATTAAAAAAAAATTCCCTTACGATTCACTAACAAACACAATATAGTTAAAACACGTTAAACAAACTAATGCTTTTATTGATAATACAAAAAGTATGAATCAAACAAATACACATCATATTCTAATAGACCGTACTTAAGAAAGAAATGTACCATGTCTTATATGTATAAAAAAACAAAAACATCTCATGACTTCTGGCACAATTTTACTTTCATCATTGTATTGAGTATCTTCTCACAAATGTTTTGAGTAATTTGCCCTCTACAACAGCAGGCGGCGCTGTGACTCAATTTAATGTACTTCTGCCCAGACCCGTGTAAATACATCTCAAATAGTATTTTTCTTTTTGGCGTACATTGACAAATGACCTATTTTTTTTTTTATTTCATTAGGACTTGATAAAACCACTAACCACAGATGAACATGAAGCCCAATGATGAAAAAAAACCCTATTAATCAGTTAAATACCTTAATTGTTACATACCTCCTGTGGTTCAGCAAACAAAAAGACTAAGATCTTTCAAATTCGTTCATTCTGGCCTGAAAGGGGTGATATTATGTCTTTGCAAGAAATAAATTTAAGAAAGAAAAGTTAGATATTAATTTTATTTATTGAATATATTGCAAGATTCTCAGTCAATTTACTGTTATTTTTAAAAAAAACCTGCAGAAGAAGAAATGGAGATTTCAACTGAAGTCACGTCTGGACCATCTGAGACCAAGGGCAAAGGTAAGATTTTAATTAAGAATTTGATTGTGCAGCAACACATAACCCAATTATTTTGACCATTTTCTACATTGTTTAACGACTGAAGTGATGAAATAACACGTGTGGAATAACAGTGAAAGTAAAAAATATGTTTTAAATTTGATATTCTTCAGTATAGTAGCCCGATTTTGCTTTGATAACAGCTTCACACACTCTTCATTCTTTGGACGAGCTAAATAAGTTCATCACCTGGAGCTTTTCCAACAGTCTTGAAGGAGGTCCCACATGTGCTGAGAGACACCCATGTCTATTCTCATGGGAAACCCCAACCTTGTCCTATGTGAAAACCATCGGATTACACATGAAACCAATGGGATTATATGTGAAAATTGATGTGGAACCAATGTGTTTGTCATTGGAGCACCGAATGGTGTGAAAGCTCCATTGTAATGTAAGGAATTATTATTATTCTGCGTTATTATTATTATTCTACATAAACAACTGCTCTACAAAACTCATGAAAGTGAGTGGGCGTGGCCAAATGGCTCGCTAGCGCCCCCTAAACTGATGCACCGGCGGCTACATTTACCTACATGCATGAAAGTCGGTGGACGTATGTATCACACCTAGATGTACAAAAATGTTCCGTTGCACCAGGAAGTCCGCCAGTTTTAACTTAGTTAGGTTAGGTTAGGTTAGGTTAGGTTAGGTAGTTACTTTATTAATCCCCGAGGGGAAATTTTTTTCGCTACAGCAGCATACAGAAGCAATAAGATAATAATAGAATAATAGAAAAGCAATAAAATAGCAGTAAATAGCAGTAAAAAATATAAAATATAAATTATAAAATGCACAGTATATACAGTACAGTATATATATCTCTATATATTATATACAAACAACCAAGAAAAACAGACAACAGTGTTATTGTTGTGTGATGGATTTTGCCAGAGGTGACTTATTGTAAAGTCTTATTGCGGTCGGCAGGAATGATCTCCTGTATCTGTCCTTGTGACAGCGGAGCTGGAGGAGTCTTTTGGAGAAAGTGCTCCTCTGTCCCTGCAGCAGGTGGTGGAGAGGGTGGTCAGGATTATCCAATATGGATAATAGTTTGTTCAGCGTTCTCCTCTCCACCACCTTTTCCAGGCTGTCCAGTTTGTAGCCGATGATGGAGCCGGCTTTCTGAACCAGTTTGTTAAGTCTGTTGGTGTCACCAGCTCCAATGCTGCTCCCCCAGCAGACCACAGCGATAGTTGCCATTTGTGGCGATTTGTGCATGTTGTATTTTGTACTTTACTAAACTCCACGGCTGCGTCCACCCCCGACCCGCTGGCTCCCCAACATTTAGCATACGAGGGTTCACATATCATTGCTTGTTGCTCATGTTATTGTACTTGTTGAGAACGTGTTTGTGAAAAGTTGCAATATTTGTGACACATTACATGTGATGATATGTTTTCCACATGGTACCACATATAACAACGTGTGGAAAAATCTTCCCACATAGTTTCCCCATGTTATCATATTTTGCTACATAACATGTCATACATGTGATCACGTGTCTCATGTGGAAAACATGGCTCATGTGATTTTGTTTATGGGTTAGTTGAGCAGTTCTTGCCATAATATGAATATGGATTAGTACAGTAGTTGAGCAGGTCTATTTTGCTGTTTACAAACTTTTGCATTCAGTAAAAAGACAAAATATTTCACCAGTAAACTTTTGAAAAGGTTCAGCTGTTAACTGAAAACTTCCAGGTGACAAACTCATGCAGCTTGTCGAGACACTTCCATTAGTAGTGTAAAGCTGTCAGCAAGATAAACAGTCGTCTAAATTGTGAAACAAATTTTGGTTTGTTTCCACAATTTCAATCATTACTCAGTTTCATACGTGTTATTTTATAGTTGGATGTCTTCATTATTGTTCTAAGTTGATGAAAGCGGTAAAAAAAAAAAAAATCAAAACCCCTTAATTGAACATGTGCCTCCAAATGTTTGACTGAAACTGTATATTTTACCCCTACAGTAATGGTCTGTCCCTCTGGTAATCTGGTATATCATTGCTGTTCTGCAGGTACCGTCGATGTGGAGAAAGAAATTGAAACACTGCTCAGCAGACTTCACCTTCAAGACAAACTTCAACAGAAGCTGTCACCAGCTGACTTTCTTAAAATAGGTCCACCTGTAAAACCGAGCAATGACACGTGTGAGAAAGAACTAGCCTATACTTTTCTTCAGACGTTATTGGCGTTAGACTACAGAGCTAGACATATCCTTGTAAAACAGGAGAGTCCTGAGGTCAGCCATTCACAGTCTGCTCCGGTGTCTGACAGCACTGACACAGATGATAATGACTTAGATGAATTTTTTAACACAGATGAAGACTCTGATCAATCAAAACAGACCCATGTGCATCCAATGGATGTTCAAATGGCAGTATTTCACTGCTCAGACAGCTTTCTCAAGCAGGACATGGTTAAAAAGTTGTCACAGTGTCAGTACGCCTTACCTTTGCTCGTTCCTGACCCAGTCACAATGGATATTGAGTGTCCTCTTTGGACATTGAGACAAATAATAAAAACGTGGAAGGTAACTGAAATCAATGATAAAGACACCATCACCATGAAGAGTATGCCAATCTGCAAAGCTGAAACACCCATGGTGTCATTTTTCCGCCTGGGTTCACTGTCTCAGTCTAAATCTCATCTCATGAACTCTTTGATCAATGACACTCACAGTACCTTCTTCCACAGAAACTGTAAAGGTAGCACCAAATCTCGCCATTTGATGGATGGTGTCGCAGAGATTGCCTGGTACTTTCCTGCTGGAAACCCCAATGACTCCTTCACTGACTGCATTGCCTTCTGTAATCTTCACGGTGATGCTCTAATGACTGAAAAACAGCATGAAATACTGATCGATAAATCTTCAGTCAATGTTGTTTTTGTGCCAACTACACAGAAAAGCACTGCAGTCCTCTCAGCCCTTCTCAAGTCTCCAAAGCCTCTTATTATTCTCGTTGCTGATAAGGATTGTGGTGGAGTTGAGAAGAAACCAGGGAAATACATTGTGGGTCTAAAAGAAAGAAGCCAGTCAGATGTTGCTGAAGAACTGAAAATGACTATTAAAAAGACTTTGTCTGGACCACACACGTCGTTCCAGCTTGAATCTATGTCCAAGGTCTCTGGAGTCAGAGTGGATGAAGATGACCCAGTCTGCCAAAAGGGGAAATCTGCAGCAATGAAAATATTGAATTTGCTTCAGGGGATGGACATCTCAAAGATCAAAGAAAAGTTTCTCCCTTGTCAAGGCAATTTGTGGCATGAGTGGTGCAGAATAAAGAAAGAACTGTATCACCTCCAAGGAAACATTGAGAAGGAGAAAAGTCAGAAGGAACAGGCACTGACGCAAATACGACAAGAACAATGCTCTGTTTCCCACACCAACCTGATGAAGTCATTCACTGAAAGCCTCTTGTCTCTGCCATCAACACACAAAGAGTACTTCCTGAAATGGATGCAGATCTTAATAGATGCCCTCTCCACAGATGATCTCGCTTCAATTCTACAAAGATATGATGAAAAGTGGTCTGAAGTCTTGGCTCTGAAGAACGAGCATGACAAATCTCCTCTGTTAGACAGGAAACAAAATGAGCTTGAACAAATATCAAAAGAACTACAGTCAGCAACGTTTGGCTTGGAGCACATCTTTAGAGAAATGGGACAAATCTATGAAGCCCATAAATCTCAAAAGAAACAAACACACAACAGGCAGACCGACTGGTCAAAATACCCTGAGCTGGCTGCAGATCTGATGATATCAGGACACCCGATGGAGCTGATGGATGGTGATGCAGGTTACGCCCCTTTAACTTGGATCTCTAGTGTTCTGGAGGAGGTCATCAGGAAACTTGGCGACCAGACAGTTTTTGTGTTGTCAGTTTTGGGCGTACAAAGCAGTGGAAAGTCAACAATGCTGAATGCCATGTTTGGGTTGCAGTTTGCAGTGAGTGCTGGCAGGTACACCAAGGGTGCCTTTATGCAGCTGATCAAGGTGTCAGAGGAAATCAGGAACTACTTGAAGTTGAAGTTTGACTATTTTCTAGTGGTGGACACTGAAGGACTGCGAGCTGTTGAGTTGGCCGGTAACACCACTACTCACCACGATAATGAACTGTCAACATTTTTTGTTGGCCTGGGAAACATGACACTGATCAACATCTTTGGTGAGAATTCAGCTGAGATGCAAGATGTCCTGCAGATTGTTGTTCAGGCTTTCATGAGGATGAAGAAAGTTAAACTTTCTCCGAGTTGTGTGTTTGTTCACCAGAATGTTTCAGATATTGGAGCTGCAGAGAAAAACATGGATGGAAAGAGACGCCTGCAAGAAAAACTAGATGACATGGCTCAACTAGCTGCCAAAGAGGAGGACTGTGATGTCAAGTGCTTCAGTGACGTCATTGCATTTGATGTGCAAAAAGATGTGAAATACTTTGCCCAGCTTTGGGAGGGAAGTCCACCGATGGCTCCTCCAAATCCACGCTACAGTGAGAATGTCCAAGAACTGAAGCACATCATCCTCTCCAAGGCTTCACAGTCATCCGGGATCACGCTCTCATATTTGAAAAGAAAAATTCAGGACCTGTGGAACGCCCTGATGAACGAACAATTCGTTTTCAGCTTCAAAAACACACTAGAAATTGCAGTGTACAGAAAATTTGAGGTCCAGTATGCGACCTGGACCTGGACCCTGAGGAGCAACATGCTGACCATTGAGAACCAGCTTCATACCAGAATAGAAAATGGAAAACTGGACGTGGTTGAGAACAGTTATCTCTTTACAGAAATGAGCAAAACATTTGAAAAAATCAAAGAGGAGATGAATCTCTACTTTGAGGATAAGAGAGACAAAGACATGCTGGTTCAATGGAGAGGCCGATTTGAACAGAAAATTAAAGAGTTTCATGAGGAACAGGTGGAAGGAGTGAAAAAAACACTGGATGAAGTTGTCCAGCAGAAGAAAGCTCGTAAAAAGCTAGATGACAAGAAGACAGAGTTTGAGAACAAGCTGCTGCAGAAGAGCAAAGAGCTCGCTCATAGCTTAAAAGACAAAGCAAAAGAGGAGGAACTTAAAAGTCAGTTCAACACTGTTTGGGGGGAGTTGGTCAGTGAATTATCTGCAGGTATAAAACCCATTGAGGACATCACCCTGGAGGAAGATCAGATAAGTGTCCTTAATTTGCTTGGTTTTGAGTGGGGTCTTATAAAGGAATGCAAAGACAGCAACAGATACCAAGTCTTGTCAAAACTGGGGCACTACTCTGATTATGTGAACCAAAAGACACAGCGAGATCTCTCTGAGGAGAGTCATGAGAGTAAAAAGGAAAACAAGGACACTGGCAAACAAGGAACAGATGTATTAAAAAGTGCATTCAATTATTTTAAACAAGTGACTGGAATTGTCCCAACAACCCAACAGAAAGGGAACAGTGACTTATCACATGAACAGATCCGATCTTTCATCAGTCAAGTTGAACAACAATCCCTCAAAAAAATTCAGACCAAACCTGTAGCAACAAGAGGCTACAGATCAACTTACTTGCAAGAAATGGCCCAAAATGTTCAAACGAAGGTGACAGAGTTTGAATCACAAAAGCCATACGCACTGAGGAAGGAGTTTACAGTTGATCTCTCGCTGTATGTTTTTGACAGGGCAGGAAGATGGCTTTCCCAGTCTCACGAGACATACAGAAAGAACAACAATGCACATACTTATTCAGAAAGCAAGAAAGATCAGTATTACAGCATTTTTAGAAGCTTCTGGAAAGGAAACTCATCTGCTGCTGTTTTTGGAGAAATGATCTGCGAAAATCTGAAGGTGTCCGCTGTGCAGGCTGTCTGTAACAAGACTGCTATTGATCTCGCTGGAGAGATGAGGTGTAGTTTCCCAGCATTCAGTGGGAACAGGTTGAACTTGGAGAAACATGTGTTGAAGTCACTTGCAGAGAAAGAGGACTTCAAGAGTTTCATCACCTACATCCGAGATCCAAGAAGTCAAGCAGAGAATTTTATAAAAGATGAAGTGCACAAGTACATGTTCAAAGAACAGAGTCATAAAGCACAGAACATACTCAAGAACAATGTGGACGACATCAGTGAGTTTGTCAGCAAAGCTTTATTTACTGCAACACAGGAAGTCAAAACCCAAAAAGGAGGCACAGACATGTGGATGGAACAATTTTCTAGTTTGCTAAAAGACAAACTGACACTTGACACCATTTCTTGTCAAAATTTCCGTGACATAAACAATTTTGACTTTCTTAAAGAAGAGATAGAGAAAGGCCTTGTACCCATCAAAACAGAGATGAGCCGCCTCTCCCTGGATAAGATGAAGGACTTTAGGCTGCAACCTGATCAGATCCTCATCGATCAGCTGTGTAGATGCTGCTGGGTAACGTGTCCATTCTGTGCAGCTGTGTGCACAAACACCCTGGAAGATCACAGCCCTGATGACCACAACGTCCCCTTCCATCGATCAGGCTCAGTCAACGGTGGGGGTTTCAAAAACACAGTGGAAATGTCCGTTGACTTCTGCACAACAGACGTTGCAAGCGATAACAGTTTTTACCCTGATGGAGTGTCAGAAGTCTCCGTTCCTTACAAGCAGTACCGTACTGCTGGACCAAGGTTTGCTAACTGGAGAATTACCCCTGATGAGTCCGTGCTGACATATTGGACATGGTTTGTGTGTCGATTTCAACAAGAACTGGAAAATTACTATGGTCGGAAATTCGAGGGCAGAGGAGAAATTCCCAGTCAGTGGAGAACACACACTAAACAACAAGCGATTGAAAGTCTGGATGAAACGTACTCAGCGTAGACTGTTACTGTAGTGAGTCGACACCGGAACAACTGCTGAAAATCACAATTTCTTTTTACGTGATTATTCAGAAATTAAAATCCTATAAACAGCACTCATATACTTTTACTGATTTTATCATCAAATGTAGACAGTCAATAAATCATTACAAAATACAGGGTTGACTGATGTACAGAATCATCTTTGCATTATTCAAATGAACGACAGAGAAACAGGAGCACACTGGAACAATGGTCATATAGAGAATGAAGGGAGTCATCAAATTGTAAAGATAATATGTGTCATTGACAAAGTACTTCACTAAGGTTTTCATGAAGGAGGAGCAATCTTTTGTTTGTTGTTTATTTTTAAGGATGAAGAAGGTGGATTTGTGAAGTTTTTGCATGTGAGGATGGATGTTAAATTTAATTTAATCAAAATATGTACAATTTAAAGCTACACGAGTATAAAAAAGTTTATATTGTGTGTTCAAGAGACATGTGATTACAAATTACCAATTTTTTTTTAGTACGGTGTGAGACAATTCTTAAAGTTAAAGTATCTTCATTTAAAGTTGAAATGACAAAGAAAGTAGCAGACATACTGTAACAAGCTTATTTTATGTTACTGAAGTATTTCAACTGTAATCTGTTAATCTCATTTTAATCAGCCTGTAATTATATTATATTCTCACCAGCTGAAGTTGAGTTTTAATGCACACAAAGACAGTTGTATGACTACAGCGTGTTCTCGTCACGATGTTGACCTCTCGTGTTATTCACAGCAATAATGATTCAATAAAAATCACGACTTCATATCCACCGAGGGACCAGGTTTCTTTGCATTTCTGAAAATGTATTAGTTTACACAACAAAACATTTATGCCTTCCTCAGTTTTTTTTCAACATGTGGGGCTTTTCACAATATCAATAAAAAACAGAAGAAAACACTTATATGCGATATCACATCTGACTGTACAAATATCATACATATCATTGGCATATTGTAAAATCTGGTAAAGCTGCAAAACCCATTCTTCAAACCTTTAAAACAACGAGAGCTTCATGTGAGCAAGTCAGCTGAAGACTTCTTCTTCTTCCAGTTGACCCATCAGACTAATCAGTGTTAAAATTCAATAGATACTAGACAATGATCATAATAGAAACCATTATTATATAGATAACTGCTTTGGTCAAACCGCTTTTATTTAGCGAAAACACAGACACACTCTTTCCTCACATTCCTAGAATTGATGGTGGATAGTAAGGCCGCCATTTTGGTACACAGTTTATCCAGGAGCTAGCAGGACTCCATTATGGACAGATACGTTTCTAACACGACCAAACCACTATTATCGAAAGCAAACTTTGTCAAAACAACATAGAGACAACTTTAATTACAACTGCAAGCAGTGATGTACAGGCCCTCGCACTCCGGCGCGCCGCCTACCCGAAGCCGTCTCCCCAACGTGCAGCGTGCGAGGGACCGCGCATACTCGCTTAAAGTTGCTATTTTTGTCTTGTTTCCTGTCTCCAGCAGGGGGCGCTGGCGAGCCGTTTGGCCACGCCGACTTGCAAAACACATCACATGTATTGTCTCACCACGCCGGATGTATGTCACACGTTTCGTGAGGTTTCAAGCATCCTTTGACCTTAAACATCAACTTCCTGCGTCACGGCGAGACATCAAACTTTGCCGCATCATCACGGCGACGCCCATTGACAAAGTCGAACGAATGTCTCAATATATCATCAACTACATGTTTAGGTTATTGTGACCCGACTTTACGTTCATGTGATCAACCAGCTCGATGTAGAACGTGAAAGTATGAAAAGTGTCATTTCCAGTGGCCAACAGGGGGCGCTGTCACTATGAGCAAATATTACCCCACAGGGGTCTTCAGGGCGGGGCTGTTATCATACCTGTGATGTTTGGAGAAGGTCGGTTCATGTACATAAGATTTAAAACAACTCGTAGTTTCATGGCGAGACCTCAAAATGGCCACCACGCTATGGGCACACACATCGATGAAAACGAATTATTTTAAGAAGATTTAATCCCAAACGTGTTTTCTATCCATAGAACCTAAATTCAAGTCGGTACGACGAAATCCCTCAGAGGAGTTCAACAAAGTCCAACGTGTCAGAATTGCCCAAAATGGCGACTAAATTCAAAATGGTGGGCTTCCTGTTAAGTTGACGTAATGGTGCAATGTAACTTTTTTGTGCGTCTAGGTGTGATACGCGTTGTGCTATTATATGCTAGTCTTTGCTTACAATAATACAATATATGTTAATATAATTTTGTGCCATATTATATTTCTTATATGCAATCTCATATTAATCAATTATTACTCCTCAGGCGTATGCAACAGGCTGTGCCTATATAGGTCAGCGATACTAATGTGGTCAGCATACTGCTGTGCAAAACAACAAGGTCACCGGGTATGGTATGGAAAGGTTGATTTACAACCGTTAGTTTCACCTCCTATTTTTCTTATCTCTTCTGAGTCATAAAACAGGAACAAGCTGCTAAAGACACCTCGATCAATCAACAGAGGACAGCTCAACTGCACACGGCACTGTGTTTTTTTATTACAAAAAGACTGGGTCAGGGAGAGACAGTCAGTCAGACTTCGTTTTTGGGCAGAGTAGTGTCACAAAGGAGGACAGGAGTATCAGGGTCACTTAAAGACACTGTCCTACATCATCCCAAACCCGTCACAGTAAAGGACATGTTATCATTTTTGGGGCTGACAGGATTCAGCAGAAATTTTATACCGGCATATGATGATTTGACTGCCCCTTTGAGGGCCATGGTAAACGAACAGGGCATGAGGAACCTTGCTGGCTTTAGTCTGGACCACACAGGTTGAAATGGCGTTTATATCACTCAAAAAATGCCCTGAGCAATGCCACTGACCTGTCGGTACCAGATTACACGGCTCCATTTTATCTGGATGTTTCTGAAACAGCCCAGACAGCAAATGGTGTGCTGTTTCAGAAAAAGGGTGGTGACAGGGAGGTGTTGATGTATGTAAGTGTGACACTAGATGCAACAGAGAACAGGCACCCACCATGCACAAGACATGCAGCAGGAGTGGCAAAGATTTTGCAGAAAACGGCACACATGGTCATGCAACATCAAATGATAGTACTCACCACACACACAGTCGTGGCATATGTGAATTCTACAGCGTTCACCATGTCATCACTAAGACAGACCAGGCTGGACAAAACACTGACATCGCCACACATCACATACACACATGAAGGCATAAACATGGCAGACAACATGGGAGATGGGGAGCCGCATGTGTGTGAGGAAAGAGTGCAGAAAGATATCAGGGTGAGAGAGAGCTGGCATTGATGGCAGTGTGCAGCTCTATGAATTCTACCACAGGGTTCACTCCTTTTGAGCTGTGTACTGGACAGCAGTTTCCAGGTCCAGGCGCACGATCGAAACAAGTTCCTGGATGAAATATAAGCCATACTATGA
Source organism: Embiotoca jacksoni (assembly GCF_022577435.1). Lineage (NCBI taxonomy): Eukaryota > Metazoa > Chordata > Actinopteri > Embiotocidae > Embiotoca > Embiotoca jacksoni. The sequence goes on from NW_027185285.1 coordinate 10,906,503, forward strand.
TCAACTAACAGCTTTGGTGTCAGGTTTCTATACACAGGTGACGGAGACCAAAGGGGGCAGTGAACCAGGAACACCACATACAGCGGAGTGGGTACTCCTAAAGGTGATCAAGAGGAAGTGGTCGGAACCAAGGTGGACCGGACCATACAGAGTTAAGGAGAGGACAACGCACGCAGTCCAGCTGGACGGCAAAGGAGAGAACTGGTATCACTGGTCACAGTGCACGGCAACAGACCCTCCCCAGCGGACGCTGGGTCAGGGAACAGTTGATCTGAAAAATCAGGATCAACAGTAAGCGAAAAGAAAAAAAAAAGAAAAAAAAGAAAAAAAGAATCACTTGTGCGAAAGAACCGTGATTGTGTGTTTTGATATATATGCAATGTGTGAAGGGATGTAGCGGTAATGTGATGTGAGCTGTAATAAGAAGGTTACAAGGGCTTGTGAGTAAACATTTTTACAAACAATACAGAGAAGATATTGAACAGCGACATCTGGAAAGTTTTAGTTACAATGGAGCCACGCTGGCAGCGGGTATGTGCATGTTTTTTCTTTCTTACGGTTGTTGGTCTCCTCTGGGAGACCAAAAGGGGGAACTGTGCGATTCTGTGCTCGGCTATGTTTACAATAATACAACATATGTGTATGCCATATCATATTACTTATATATAGGTCGTATTATCAACTATTAATCCTAAGGTGTAGACAAAAGGCTGTGTTTGTAAATGAGAGTGATACTGCTGGGCCAAACCAAAAGGTCACAGGAGGAGGTCTGCAACCTTTGGGGTCATATTCTGTTTCTCTTTAAAGTACTGTGCCAAACCAAAAGGTCACAGGAGGGGGTCGGCAACCTGTGGGGTCACATACTGTTGTTCTTTGAGTCATAAACAGGAACAGACGGCTGTTCCTGACGGCGAGAACTCCAGGGTGTGAAGGAAGACAACCACCACCTCGACCAATCAACAAAGGACACATCAACACACATGACTTTTTGGTTTCTGTACTATAAGAAGACTGGGTCAGGGAAAGTCAGGAGGTCAGACTTCGTGAACTGACACATACTCTGTTGCAGTCAGGGAAACATAGTCTGGACCCAGAGCTCTGTAAACTGATTATTCTGCAGCTGTTAAATAAATATCTTGAAGCCTGACATCTTCTCCTATTGCCTCATTAAAGAACACGCAGGACTGGGGGCTGACACGTATTGGCTTTGTACTAGCAGGAGCCCAAGTCCAACAGCAAGCACACGTGAGGGTTCAGAAAAACACATCATGCAGGGACACTCCCCTTCTCTTAGAAAATTATTATTTAACAGCAGGATTCAGATGGATTTAAAGTAATATTTTCTCACATTTAACCTTCTCTACTCTTACTCTAAGCAGTACAACTTTTGCTTGAGCTCTGGCTGTCTAAATGGGGTGTGTCAATGCAAGTAAACAGAAAACTTTCCTTGACCTTTTCTGCCAGATGCTCTTAAATATACTGCACATGTTTCATATGGACTTTGTCACATTGTCCTGTTGCGTCTCCTCACGTGGAATAGACAGAAAAAAAAAGGAAATGTTAACAACTTTTCAGATTATGTTTGCAACATTTCACCATTATCAATAAAATCTTAACCTTTGTGTTGTCTTTGCGGACAATATACGAGAGCTGCATTCGTCCGGGTCAAATTAGCTCAAACAAAAGGTGTTTAGTCTTATAATGAAAAATGTATCCAATTTTGTTTTTTCAAACTTCGTCATCCAACTTGATTCCAACTTATTGACACTGGTTTTACACCTTTTTTTAAAAAAATTATTATTTATGGTCAATAGACCTCATTTTAATTAAATTTGTACTCATTTTTGAGGAAACAAAGTGAAAATTGTGAATTATTTTTATTTAATTAATTTCTTAATGGATTATCACAGACTGGTGTCTGTCATATTTTAGTCCGAATGTTTTTTTAAAAATATTTTTTTAGTTTTGTGTGACTTGTGGTGAACAGGAAAAACACGTTATGCAGATTGTGGCAGAAGGAAGGTGTGGTTAGTTTACGAGGACATTAACCAATAGTATTAGTAAGAGCATGACAACGCCACCTTAGGAATTTCCTCTAAAGACAAAGTTTTGCCCGCACAGTATCAAGAACTCAGAAGGGACTCCGGTTCGTTATACTGATGAGCAGGAGACGTGGTTCCATTACAAACAAATAATCTTGATAATGACATTCAATATTCAAAACAGTGGTTCAATCAAAGATCCTTTTAAGCACCAACTACTAATAAAAAAGAGCCCTATACAGTTATTTAAAAGAGATGTTCAGGGCTGCAGGTTATCAGTGGGGAGGTGGACCATTAAAGGGGAGGATCCCAAAAAGAGGAGCCACCCCGATCACACGTGGACACAAAATCACTCACACACATGTGAGAATTCAGAACCAGAGGTGCACCAAACCACACAGCACTTGAAGGGAGACGCCAACACCAGGAGACACCAACCCTACCACCTTAGGCCCAGCAGCTCCTACAGAGACAGGGTACACAATTAACAAGGCTCCACTTCACAGAAAGAAAAAGAAGAAAAGACAAAACCAAACAACCAAAGTAACTCAGGTTAGCTGATCAGCAGGAGGGATGATCAGATACCCAATTTATGTAAATAAAATTCCATGTGGACCTAAACATCCCCTGTCAAAATACACACAGTAAAATGGCTGAAGCTAAAAGGAGTTTTCTCCATTAAAAGAACAGTGTGACGCTGACATGAAACAGCACGAAGCAGGGGCGCAGTGCATTCAAGAGCAAGCAAAGCCCGGTAGTTGAGCAGCGTCAGGCACTGAAGACAAAAACAGCGCAGGGTAAGATGAAGCCCGGTAGGCGACGCAGCGCAGGGTAAGGTAAAACAAACAGCGCAAACAGGAATAAAAGAGTGCTGCCGTATTGTTTCTGTTAGTCGTGCTTTTCTGGTGTTATATTGGCTTTCTGTGATTTTGTACACGATCTCTTAGGCTCCCCTCATCCTGCACAAGTGACTCACCTGCTGATCAGTGTTTGTTTTTGTGGTGTTCCCGTGTTGGGAAAGGAAAAGCAAAGGACGAGTGAGGACAGCTGCACACGTGGAGCTTTGAACGTGTGTGTGTGTGTGTGTGTGTGTTCAGTGTGAGTGTGTGTGTGTGTGTTCAGTGTGAGTGTGTGTCTATGCTTTAACTTCACTTTGCTTTTGATAAATAGACTCTGTTTATTTGCATTTGTTTAATATCTTGCACCACTGGTTTTGACCAACATAACAATAACTGGAGGGTTATTAGCAGCACAGTTCAGTGAAAAGGCTCCATAAAAGGAAAGAGGAACTAAATCTCAGGTTTTTGGTTTTACTTTAAAACTTACATCAGGACCAGTTGAAATTAAAACTAAAACCTTGAAACCATATCAATCCCTCTTCCTTTTTTGGACTAACACGAATTAAATATTATTGGATTTCCTGATAGATATTTTGAAAGTCTTTGTAAACAAACTCTCGGCAGCTGCTGCATCGCAGACTGGTCAGGGCTTACAGTGGTACGTGCTTGTTTGGATGTTTTCAATAGGCCTATTCTCTGTTTTCTTGTAAATCTCTGGGAAACAGAGCTCTCAGTTTCATTTTCACTTTAAACATTACTGAATTACAAGTAATGTGCAGGCAGAGTTTTGCAGCCGCTTAGACCTATCACATGACATCAGATCTGTTAAAGGCATGTAGGAGGGTTTTGTGAAGTACAGTTATTTATCTCACGGTCTCTGCTCTCCATATATATCTGAGGCGGACTGGGTGGATTTGTGATACTGCAGCCACATCTACAAAGACAGGCAGAGCTGAAGAAATACGCATCAAATGGTAAGTTTATATAATAATCTCATTGTGTTTTCGCTTACAGACTTAAATCTGCGAAATCTGATCATGTACAGTATCTGAAAGTGTCCCCTTTTATTTTTTACCAACCTCATTTTCCTACTGTGATATTTCCTCTATGTCTTGGCTGCTTTGACTTCTTTGGAGGATGTTCTTTTAGTGCACGCACACACGTTTACTTTGTTCCGCCGATTTAATGATCCATTTATTTTAGTTTCGTGTGACTTGTGGTGAACAGGAAAAACACGTCATGCAGGGACACTCCCCTTCTCTTAGAAAATGATGATTTAACAGCAAGACTCTAAGAAGTATAACTTTTGCTTGAGCTCTGGTTGTCTAAATGGGGTGTGTCAATGCAAGTAAACAGAAAACTTTCCTTGACCTTTTCTGCCAAATGCTCTTAAATACACTGCACATGTTTCATATGGACTTTGTCACATTGTCCTGTTGCGTCTCCTCACGTGGAACAGACAGAAAAAAAAAAGAGGAAAAGTCAACAACTTTTCAGACTATGTTTGCAACATTTCACCACTATCAATAAAATCTTAACCTTTGTGTTTTCTTTGTGGACACTATACGAGAGCTGCATTCGTCTGGGTCAAATTAGCTCTCAAACAAAAGGTGCGTAGTCCTATAATGAAAAATGTATCCAATTTTTTTTTTTTCAAACCTCTTCATCCAACTTGATTCCAACTTATTGACACTGGTTTTACACTTTTTTTAAAAAAAAATTATTATTATTTATGGTCAATATACCTCATTTTAATTAAATTTGGACTCATTTTTGAGGAAACAAAAAGTGAAAATTGTGAATTATTTTTATTTAATTAATTTCTTAATGGATTATCACAAACTGGTGTCTGTCATATTTTAGTCCGAATGTTTTTTTAAAAATATTTTTTTAGTTTTGTGTGACTTGTGGTGAACAGGAAAAACACGTTATGCAGATTGTGGCAGGAGGAAGGTGTGGTTAGTTTACGAGGACATTAACCAATAGTATTAGTAAGAGCATGACAACGTCACCTTAGGAATTTCCCCTAAAGACAAAGTTTTGCCCGCACAGTATCAAGAACTCAGAAGTTCTTATGAGTTCTTACTGATGAGCAGGAGACGTGGTTCCATTACAAGCAATTAATCTTGATAATGACATTCAACATTCAAAACAGTGGTTCAGTCAAAGATCCTTTTAAACACCAACTACTAACAAAAAGAGCCCTATACAGTTATTTAAAAGAGATGTTCAGGGCTGCAGGTTATCAGTGGGGAGGTGGACCATTAAAGGGGAGGATCCCAAAAAGAGGAGCCACCCCGATCACACGTGGACACAAAATCACTCACACACATGTGAGAATTCAGAACCAGAGGTGCACCAAACCACACAGCACTTGAAGGGAGACACCAACACAAGGAGACACCAACCCCACCACCTTAGGCCCAGCAGCTCCTACAGAGACAGGGTACACAATTAACAAGGCTCCACTTCACAGAAAGAAAAAGAAGAAAAGACAAAACCAAACAACCAAAGTAACTCAGGTTAGCTGATCAGCAGGAGGGATGATCAGATACCCAATTTATGTAAATAAAATTCCATGTGGACCTAAACATCCCCTGTCAAAATACACACAGTAAAATGGCTGAAGCTAAAAGGAGTTTTCTCCATTAAAAGAACAGTGTGACGCTGACATGAAACAGCACGAAGCAGGGGCGCAGTGCTGTCAAGAGCAAGCGAAGCCCGGTAGTTGAGCAGCGTCAGGCACTGAAGACAAAAACAGCGCAGGGTAAGATGAAGCCCGGTAGGTGACGCAGCGCAGGGTAAGGTAAAACAAACAGCGCAAACAGGAATAAAAGAGTGCTGCCGTATTGTTTCTGTTAGTCGTGCTTTTCTGGTGTTATATTGGCTTTCTGTGATTTTGTACACGATCTCTTAGGCTCCCCTCATCCTGCACAAGTGACTCACCTGCTGATCAGTGTTTGTTTTTGTGGTGTTCCCGTGTTGGGAAAGGAAAAGCAAAGGACGAGTGAGGACAGCTGCACACGTGGAGCTTTGAACGTGTGTGTGTGTGTGTGTGTGTGTGTGTGTGTGTGTGTGTGTGTGTGTGTGTGTGTTCAGTGTGAGTGTGTGTCTATGCTTTAACTTCACTTTGCTTTTGTTAAATAGACTCTGTTTATTTGCATTTGTTTAATATCTTGCACCACTGGTTTTGACCAACATAACAATAACTGGAGGGTTATTAGCAGCACAGTTCAGTGAAAAGGCTCCATAGAAGGAAAGAGGAACTAAATCTCAGGTTTTTGGTTTTACTTTAAAACTTACATCAGGACCAGTTGAAATTGAAACTAAAACCTTGAAACCATATCAATCCCTCTTCCTTTTTTGGACTAACACGAGTTAAATATTATTGGATTTCCTGGTAGATATTTTGAAAGTCTTTGTAATCAAACTCTCGGCAGCTGCTGCGTCACAGACTGTTCAGGGCTTACAGTGGTACGTGCTTGTTTGGATGTTTTCAACAGGCCTATTTTCTGTTTTCTTGTAAATCTCCAGGAAACAGAGCTCTCAGTTTCATTTTCACTTTAAACATTACTGATTTACAAGTAATGTTATAACATTACACTGTTGTCTGCGTTTCTTGGTTGTTTATATATATATATATATAAATATATATACTGTACTGTATATACTGTGCATTTTATATTTAATATTTTTTTTTACTGTTATTTTATTGCTTTTTATTATTTTATTATTATTTCATTGCTTTCCTGTATGCTGCTGTAGCAAAACAATTTCCCCTTGGGGATTAATAAAGTAACTACCTAACCTAACCTAACCCAAACTAATGTGCAGAGTTTTGCAGCCGCTTAGACCTATCACGTGACATTAGATCTGTTAAAGGCATGTGGGAGGGTTTTGTGGAGTACAGTTAATTATCTAACGGTCTCTGCTCTCTATATATATGTGAGGCGGACTGTGGGGATATGTGATACTGCAGCCACATTTGCAAAGACAGGCAGAGCTGAAGAAATACGCATCAAATGGTAAGTTTATATAATAATCTTATGGTGTTTTCGCTTACAGATTTAAATCTGCTAAATCTGTTCATGTACAGTATCTGAAACCTTATTTTCCTACATTTATATTTCCTCTAAGTTTTGGCTGCTTTGACTTCTTTAGAGGATGTTCTTTTAGTGCACGCACACACATTTACTTAGTTCCGCCTATTTAATGATCCATTTATTTTAGTTTTGTGTGACTTGTGGTGAACAGGAAAAACACATCATGCAGGGACACTCCCCTTCTCTTAGAAAATTATTATTTAACAGCAGGATTCAGATGGATTTAAAGTAATATTTTCTCACATTTAACCTTCTCTACTCTTAATCTAAGAAGTACAACTTTTGCTTGAGCTCTGGTTGTCTAAATGGGGTGTGTCAATGCAAGTAAACAGAAAACTTTCCTTGACCTTTTCTGCCAAATGCTCTTAAATACACTGCACATGTTTCATATGGACTTTGTCACATTGTCCTGTTGCGTCTCCTCACGTGGAATAGACAGAAAAAAAAAGAGGAAAAGTCAACAACTTTTCAGATTATGTTTGCAACATTTCACCACTATCAATAAAATCTTAACCTTTGTGTTGTCTTTGCGGACAATAGAGAGCTGCATTCGTCCGGGTCAAATTAGCTCTCCAACAAAAGGTGCGTAGTCCTATAATGAAAAATGTATCCAATTTTGTTTTTTCAAACCTCTTCATCCAACTTGATTCCAACTTATTGACACTGGTTTTACACTTTTTTTAAATTATTATTTATGGTCAATAGACCTCATTTTAATTAAATTTGTACTCATTTTTGAGAAAACAAAAAGTGAAAATTGTGACTTATTTTGATTTAATTAATTTCTTAATGGATTATCACAGACTGGTGTCTGTCATATTTTAGTCCGAATTTTTTTTTTAAACCATTTCATATTTTCCGATGCCAGCAAATAGTCACACCTGTTGTCCTCCTGTTGTCAAAACTGACCGTCTGTTTTTTAATGCTTGTAAGGCATAATGGAAAATTTATCACAAATTTTTGTGTCAAACCTCGTCACCCAACTTCATTCCAACTCACTGACACTGGTTTTACACTTTTTATTTTAAATTATTCCTCATTAGATCTCCTTTCTTCTGAATTTATAATGCATTTTTGAGTAAAAAAGAAGCCAAAATTGTGTATTATTTTTAGGATGAATTAGATCAAAGGAAATTTATTGATGGAATATCACTGTCTGGTACCTGTCATAGTTTTGTAAAAAAAAATGTTTTGAAACCAATTCAAATTTATGAATTTGAAATGGTCTGGTTTGATATTTTATTTTACATAATATATAAATTATCGCCCAATTCTGTGGCACACTTTGTTAGACAACATCATTCCAACTCAACACAACTAATTTTCACGCACCTCGTGTGTGAGTGAATGTGTGTGTGTGTGTGTGTGTGTGTGTGTGTGTGTGTGAGTTTGTTTTTGTTGTGTTCCCGTGTTGGGAAAGGAACAGCAAAGACCAGTTAGAACAGCTGGACACATGTTGAGCTTTGAACGTGTGTGTGTGTGTGTGTGTGTGTGTGTGTGTGTGTGTGTGTCTAAAATCAAAACATTTTATGTGTTAGATATACTTTTTGTTATTTTATCAAATCATTTGAATGGTGATGTGTATTTTTTACTTTTGGGGGACTACATACAGCTGGATCACTTGAACTAAGGCAAAGTATAATCTTTAAATGCGCTTCTCTGCTAAAGTTTATTATTGCATCTGCTGTTTTAGGCTATCTTGACTCCTAAAGCTCGTCTGTTTTTTGGTAGCTGGAATTGTACGTGATTGGATTCTTGTTTTCACTCAAATAACTGAGTCAAAGAGAACAAGTTTAGAGTTAAACTGGTGGTCTTTTATTCCAATTCTATTGAGAACTAAGTTGTATTTTACTTTCTACTGTTTGAGGTAAAAAGACTCTCTCCGGGACCAGTTTGTGACCTAAATTTAGAGACTGTGTGAAAGTTTTCTTTGTTTAGAAATCAGTTGTGAGTTTCTATTGCTGCCCATTTGTAACACCTGGTGACTGGAGGCCTAACGAGCAGGGGGTGTGGTCTGACCAGCTGTAGCTAACCCTGTTGTAAAACCAGGAAGTGTTTGAAGCATCAGCTTCAGCATCTGAGGGCTTGTCCGATGAAGACTTGGAGGATAAAGACAAAGGAGTCTTTCGTTGGAGTCTCTGAAGAATCGAAGGATAAAAACAACTCCTCTCTGGCCTCCTCTGTTTTATCTGCCCTCCCTTCAACTGACTCTTTCTCCCTCATGCATCCTAACTCAGCCACAGACACTCTCCTTTCTGCTCTGTCTTCCTCTCTTGATTCTCTCTGTCCTCTTACGTTACGACGGGTCCACAAGTCCTCCCCAGCTCCGTGGTTGTCTGACTCGGTGCGTGCCGAGAGAGCCACTATGAGAGCGGCAGAAAGGAAATGGGAAAAAAATCTAACCACCCTGATGACCTGCTCACTTATCAATTTCTCCTCTCCTCTTTCTCTGCCTCAATTTCTGCAGCCAAAAGCTCCTTCTCCCTAACCAGAGTTCAATCCTCATTTTCCAACCCCAAAAAGCTATTCTCCATCTTCTCCAACCTCCTTGACCCCCCCTCCTTCCCTCCTCCCTCCTCCCTTCTACCAAGCCACTTTGTCAACTACTTTACTAAAAAGATAGATGACATACACTCCTCATTTTCAAACCCAGCTTCTGTAACTACATTTTCATCAACTTCATCTTCAACCCCTTCGCTTTCCTCTTTCACCCCCCTGTCTCCCAATCAAGTTCTCACCTTGGTAACCTCCGCCCGCCCAACCACCTGCCCCCTCGACCCCATCCCATCTCACATTCTCCAGTCTATTGTTCCAGACCTTCTTCCTTTTCTCACCCATCTCATCAACACTTCTCTGTCAACTGGCTGTTTCCCGAACTCTCTGAAGGAGGCGAGAGTGAACCCTCTCCTGAAGAAACCCACCCTCAACCCGGCTGAAGTAAACAACTACAGACCCGTCTCTCTTCTTCCCTTTCTTTCCAAAACTCTCGAATGAGCTATCTTCAATCAACTCTCCTCCTATCTTCACCATAATAACCTTCTTGACCCTCACCAGTCTGGTTTCAACAGACCACTCAACAGAGACGGTCCTCCTTGCTGTTTCTGAGCAGCTTCACACTGCCAGAGCAGCCTCTCTGTCCTCTGTCCTGATCCTTCTGGACCTTTCTGCTGCATTTGACACAGTGAACCACCAGATCCTTCTTTCCTCCCTTCAGGACCTCGGTGTCTCAGGCTCTGCTCTCTCCCTGTTCTCATTCTACCTCAACGACCGCACCTACCGGGTAACTTGGAGAGGATCTGTGTCTGAACCTTGTCCTCTCACTACTGGTGTCCCTCAAGGCTCCGTCCTGGGTCCCCTCCTCTTCTCTCTGTACACCAACTCTCGGCTCTGTCATTCACTCGCATGGCTTTTCCTACCATAGCTATGCTGATGACATCCAACTAATCCTTTCTTTTCCCCAATCTGAAACACAGGTAGCAGCATGAATCTCTGCCTGTCTGACTGACATCTCTCAGTGGATGTCCTCACACCACCTGAAAATTAACTTCGACAAGACTGAACTGCTCTTCCCTCCAGGGAAAGACTCTCCCACCATCGACCTGACTACTACCATGGACAACTCTGTGTTATCCCCGACCCTGACTGCAAGGAACCTTGGAGACACTCGACAGTCAACTCTCTCTTACTGCCAACATCACTACAATGACACGTTCCTGTAGATACATGCTGCACAACATCAGGAGAATACGTCCCCTTCTCACTCAGAAGGCGTCACAGGTTCTGGTCCAGGCTCTGGTCATCTCACGTCTAAACTATTGTAACTCCCTCCTGGCAGGTCTACCTGTTAGTGCCATCCGACCTCAGCAGCTCATCCAGAATGCCGCAGCTCGACTGGTCTTTAACCTCCTAAATTCACTCCCACTACTCCGCTCCTCCTCCGCTCCCTTCACTGGTTACCAGTAGCCGCCCGCATCCGTTTCAAAACATTGGTACTTGCGTACCGCGCTGTGAACATATCAGGTCCAGTATACATCCAGGACATGGTCCAACCTTACATCCCAGCCCGCTCCCTCTGCTCAGCATCTACCAATCAGCTTGTTGCTCCTCACTGAGCTAAACACTCTACAAAATCATGACTGTTTGCTGTCCTGGCTCCTAAATGGTGGAATGAGCTCCCCAATGATATCAGGACAGCAGAAAGTCTATACATCTTCCGCCGCAAACTAAAAACACACCTCTTCTGACTTTACCTTGAACAGTAGAACTTTGGTAGTGCTTAAAATGGCACTTACTGATAGCACTTTGCAGTTTGGCTTTCTTGAAGAAATTGTATTTTCTTGATTCTTGTTGTTCTGGGTTTGTACACTCATGGTTGAAATGCACTTATTGTAAGTCGAATTGGACAAAAGCGTCAGCTAAATGTAATGTAATGTAATTTGCAGTATTGAAATATTGTTTCATTTTTGTGAATTACTTTGTTTTATGACTGAAAAGATGAAGAGCCGATAAGATGGAGTTTGATCCAGTAGAAGACCCCCATGAACCTCAACACTCAGTCACCAAGTCAGCTTCAGCTGCAAGCAATAACACAGGTAATATTTTAATTAGGAACAACAACATGGATTTTATGGATTATATTTCAGTTGTTCATTTCTGCAAACTCTGCACCACTTTAACATTGACATTTTAATGTTTAATCTACTGATGTTGTTTTGTTTGTTTCAGTGATCCCTGAGCTCACGCTTTTGTTAACTGGTGACAGAAATTCCATAGAGATCGGAACAAAAAACATCTTACTTGACCATGACGAGCAAACAAATGTGGAACAATTTTCAGCCAAACTGTATGATTTGTGTGGTCGGCACATCTCTGTCATTAACATGCTTGGTCTTCCAAACATTGACAGAGTCCCATTAAATCAGGGAATTCATGCCTTTCTCTTACTGGTACCATATGGACAGCACAACAGTCATTACAAATCAAGAGTGCAGTGGTTAGAAAAAACTTTTGGGAGAGGATTTCTCTCCTATTTAATGACAGTTGTAACTCATGAGTCAAATGAAAAATGTGAAGGTGCCCTGGCAGACCTGAAAGCTAATAGCAGTTTTGCTGAAAAAAGATACCACACATGTACAAGAACTATGACGGATGAAAAAGAGATCGTATCTCTGTTGGAAAAAATTGACGTCATGGTCTCTGAAAACAATGACCAGAGCTACAGCAGACTGACGTGTGTTCAAAATAAAGATCAGAAAGAACACCTGGACCACAACTCCTACAAAGAAGAAAGTGTTGGGACAGGTGAGATTATAATTTTGTAACTTTCCTGGCAAAACTTAACAGCAAAACAGCAAAACTTAACAGACAAAACATATTCAACAAAAATTACCTTGTGATTCATTAACAAACACAATATAGTTAAAACACCTTAAACAAACTAATGCTTTAATTGATAATACAAAAAGTATGAATCAAACAAATACACATCATATTCTAATAGACCGTACTTAAGAAAGAAATGTACCATGTCTTATAAGTATAAAAAAACAAAAACATCTCATGACTTCTGTCACAATTTTACTTTCATCATTGTATTGAGGATCTTCTCACAAATGTTTTGAGTAATTTGCCCTCTACAACAGCAGTTGGCGCTGTGACTCAATTTAATGTACTTCTGCCCAGACCCGTGTAAAATACATCTCAAATAGTATTTTTCTATTTGGCTTACGTTGACTTGATAAAACCACTAACCACAGATGAACATTATGCTCAATGATGAAAAAAACCTATAAATCAGTTAAATACCTTAATTGTTACATACCTCCTGTGGTTCAGCAAACAAATAGACTAAGATCTTTCAAATTCGTTCATTCTGACCTGAAAGGGGTGACATTGTGTCTTTGCAAGAAATGAATTTAAGAAAGAAAAGTTAGATATTAATTTGATATATTGAATATATTGCAAGATTCTCAGTCAATTTACTGTTATTTTTTAAAACCTGCAGAAGAAGAAATAGAGGTTTCAACTGAAGTCACATCTGGACCATCTGAGACCAAGGGCAAAGGTAAGATGTTAATTAAGAATTGAATTGTGCAGCAACACATAACCCAATTATTTTTAACCATTTTCTACATTGTTTAACTACTGAAGCGATGAAATTACACGTAAGTCATAACAGTGAAATTAAATAATATATTTTAAATTTGATATTCTTCAGTATAGTAGCCCCATTTTGCTTTGATAACAGCTTCGCACACTCTTCATTCTTTGGACGAACTAAAAAAGCTCATCACCTGGAGCTTTTCCAACAGTCTTGAAGGAGGTCCCACATGTGCTGAGAGACACCCATGTCTACCCTCATGGGAAACCCCAACCTTGTCCTATGTGAAAACCATCGGATTACACTTGAAACCACTGGGATTATATGTGAAAATTGATGTGGAACCAATGTGTATTTCCCTGCTAAACACATACAGTTATCAATGGGAAACCCGTTGGATTACACGTGAAACCCTGTTAAACTCAAGAGTAGTGAACTCAAATGCAGACACGCTATGAAGGCAGGAAAGCAGTTCATTGTGTTTACTACAAAACAGAGCAGATTAATCGAATGAAGAGGTAATGAGGAAGACACTGAAAACCTGCTGACTATCACAAACACAGAGACAAGGAGAGAGAGGGCGAGCTGCTCTGATGGAGACCTGAGGTTACTGCAGGTCAGATAATGTTCCAGTGGCAGATAGATAGATAGATAGATAGATAGATAGATAGATAGATAGATAGATAGATAGATAGATAGATAGATAGATAGATAGATAGATAGATAGATAGATAGATAGATAGATAGATAGATAGATAGATAGATAGATAGATAGATAGATAGATAGATAGATAGATAGATAGATACTTTATTAATCCCTCAGAGTGAAATTTGTATTAGATGGAACAAACTCAGAGGTATGTGAAACCCATGAGATTACATGGAAAACACACGTATGTTCCCATATGAAACACATACCTTTACCTGTGAAACGCATGAGACTACATGTCAAATTCATGAGATTACATTTTAAAACCATCAAACTGTGACACAATAAAATAAAACGAATACGTGATACGAATCAAGTTTCATTAACTTGATTCATTAACAAACACAATATAGTTAAAACACCTTAAACAAACTAATGCTTTCATTGAGAATACAGAAAGTATGAATCAAACAAATACACATCATATTCTAATAGACTGTACTTAAGAAAGAAATGTACCATGTCTTATAAATATAAAAAAAAAAACATCTCATGACTTCTGGCACAATTTTACTTTCATCATTGTAATGAGGATCTTCTCGCAAATGTTTTGAGTAATTTGCCCTCTACAACAGCAGGCGGCGTTGTGACTGAATTTAATGTACTTCTGCCCAGACCCGTGTAAATACATCTCAAATAGTATTTTTCTATTTGGCTTACATTGACAAATGACCTATTCTGTTATTTATTATTTTTTTTATAAGGACTTGATAAAACCACTATCCACAGATGAACATTATGCTCAATGAAAAAAAAAACTATTAAACAGTTAAATACCTTAATTGTTACATACCTCCTGTGGTTCAGCAAACAAAAAGACTAAGATCTTTCAAATTCTTTCATTCTGACCTGAAAGGAGGTGATATTGTGTCTTTGCAAGAAATAAATTTAAGAAAGAAAAGTTAGATATTAATTTGATATATTGAATATATTGCAAGATTCTCAGTCAATTTACTGTTATTTTTTAAAACCTGCAGAAGAAGAAATAGAGATTTCAACTGAAGTCACGTCTGGACCATCTGAAACCAAGGGCAAAGGTAAGATGTTAATTAAGAATTGAATTGTGCAGCAACACATAACCCAAATATTTTGACCATTTTCTACATTGTTTAACTACTGAAGCGATAAAATTACACGTAAGGAACAACATAGTGAAAGTAAATAATATATTTTAAATTTGATATTCTTCAGTATCGTAGCCCGATTTTGCTTTGGTAACAGCTTCGCACACTCTTCATTCTTTGGACGAACTAAATAAGCTCATCACCTGGAGCTTTTCCAACAATCTTGAAGGAGGTCCCACATGTGCTGAGAGACACCCATGTCTACTCTCATGGGAAACCCCAACCTTGTCCTGTGTGAAAACCATGGGATTACACATGAAAACAATGGGATTATACGTGAAAATTGATGTGGAACCAATGTGTATTCCCCTGTGAAACACATACAGTTATCAATGGGAAACCCGTTGGATTACATGCGAAACCCTGTTAAACTCAAGAGTAGTGAACTCAAATGCAGACACGCTATGAAGGCAGGAAAGCAGTTCACTGTGTTTACTACAAAACAGAGCAGATTAATCGGATGAAGAGGTAATGAGGAAGACGCTGAAAACCTGCTGACTATCACAAACACAGAGAAAAGGAGAGAGAGGGCGAGCTGCTCTGATGGAGACCTGAGGTTACTGCAAGTCAGATAATGTTCCAGTGATAGATAGATAGATAGATAGATAGATAGATAGATAGATAGATAGATAGATAGATAGATAGATAGATAGATAGATAGATAGATAGATAGATAGATAGATAGATAGATACTTTATTAATCCCTCAGAGGGAAATTTTTATTAGATGTAACAAATTCAGAATTAAGTGAAACCCATGAGATTACAGGTAAAACACACGTATATTCCCATTTGAAACACACGCCTTTACCTGTGAAACGCATGAGACTACATGTCAAATTCATGAGATTACATTTTAAAACCATCAAACTGTGACAAAATAAAATAAAACAAAAACGTGATACGAATCAAGTTTCATTAACTTGATTCATTAACAAACACAATATAGTTAAAACACCTTAAACAATCTAATGCTTTTATTGAGAATACAAAAAGTATGAATCAAACAAATACACATCATATTCTAATAGACCGTACTTAAGAAAGTAATGTACCATGTCTTATAAACAAAAACAAAAAAAAACATCTCATGACTTCTGTCACAATTTTACTTTCATCATTGTAATGAGGATCTTCTTGCAAATGTTTTGAGTAATTTGCCCTCTACAACAGCAGGCGGCGTTGTGACTGAATTTAATGTACCTCTGCCCGAACCCGTGTAAATACATCTCAAATAGTAGTTTTCTATTTGTCTTACATTGACAAATGACCTATTCTGTTATTTATTATTTTTTTATAAGGACTTGATAAAACCACTAACCACAGATGAACATTATGCTCAATGAAAAATAAAACTATTAAACAGTTAAATACCTTAATTGTTACATACCTCCTGTGGTTCAGCAAACAAAAAGACTAAGATCTTTCAAATTCTTTCATTCTGACCTGAAAGGAGGTGATATTGTGTCTTTGCAAGAAATAAATTTAAGAAAGAAAAGTTAGATATTAATTTTATATATTGAATATATTGCAAGATTCTCAGTCAATTTACTGTTATTTTTTAAAACCTGCAGAAGAAGAAATAGAGATTTCAACTGAAGTCACGTCTGGACCATCTGAAACCAAGGGCAAAGGTAAGATGTTAATTAAGAATTGAATTGTGCAGCAACACATAACCCAATTATTTTGACCATTTTCTACATTGTTTAACTACTGAAGCGATGAAATAACACGTAAAGAATACATAGTGAAAGTAAATAATATATTTTAAATTTGATATTTTTCAGTATAGTAGCCCGATTTTGCTTTGGTAACAGCTTCGCACACTCTTCATTCTTTGGAGGAACTAAATAAGCTCATCACCTGGAGCTTTTCCAACAATCTTGAAGGAGGACACCCATGTCTATTCTCATGGGAAACCCCAACCTTGTCCTATGTGAAAACCATCGGATTACGCATGAAATCAATGGGATTATACGTGAAAACTGATATGGAACCAATGTGTATTCCCCTGTGAAACACATACAGTTATCAATGGGAAACCCGTTGGATTACATGCGAAACCCTGTTAAGCTCTAGAGTAGTGAGCTCAAATGCAGACACACTATGAAGGCAGGAAAGCAGTTCACTGCGTTTACTACAAAACAGAGCAGATTAATCGGATGAAGAGGTAATAAGGAAGACACTGAAAACCTGCTGACTATCACAAACACAGAGAAAAGGAGAGAGAGGGCGAGCTGCTCTGAGGGAGACCTGAGGTTACTGCAGGTCAGATAATGTTCCAGTGGCAGATAGATAGATAGATAGATAGATAGATAGATAGATAGATAGATAGATAGATAGATAGATAGATAGATAGATAGATAGATAGATAGATAGATAGATAGATAGATAGATAGATAGATAGATAGATAGATAGATAGATAGATAGATACTTTATTAATCCCTCAGAGGGAAATTTTTATTAGATGTAACAAATTCAGAATTAAGTGAAACCCATGAGATTACATGTAAAACACACGTATATTCCCATTTGAAACACACGCCTTTACCTGTGAAACGCATGAGACTACATGTCAAATTCATGAGATTACATTTTAAAACCATCAAACCGTGACAAAATAAAATAAAACGAATACGTGATACGAATCAAGTTTCATTAACTTGATTCATTAACAAACACTATATAGTTAAAACACCTTAAACAATCTAATGCTTTTATTGAGAATACAAAAAGTATGAATCAAACAAATACACATCATATTCTAATAGACCGTACTTAAGAAAGTAATGTACCATGTCTTATAAACAAAAACAAAAAAAAACATCTCATGACTTCTGTCACAATTTTAATTTCATCATTGTAATGAGGATCTTCTCGCAAATGTTTTGAGTAATTTGCCCTCTACAACAGCAGGCGGCGTTGTGACTGAATTTAATGTAACTCTGCCCGAACCCGTGTAAATACATCTCAAATAGTAGTTTTCTATTTGTCTTACATTGACAAATGACCTATTCTGTTATTTATTATTTTTTTATAAGGACTTGATAAAACCACTAACCACAGATGAACATTATGCTCAATGAAAAATAAAACTATTAAACAGTTAAATACCTTAATTGTTACATACCTCCTGTGGTTCAGCAAACAAAAAGACTAAGATCTTTCAAATTCTTTCATTCTGACCTGAAAGGAGGTGATATTGTGTCTTTGCAAGAAATAATTTTAAGAAAGAAAAGTTAGATATTAATTTTATATATTGAATATATTGCAAGATTCTCAGTCAATTTACTGTTATTTTTTAAAACCTGCAGAAGAAGAAATAGAGATTTCAACTGAAGTCACGTCTGGACCATCTGAAACCAAGGGCAAAGGTAAGATGTTAATTAAGAATTGAATTGTGCAGCAACACATAACCCAATTATTTTGACCATTTTCTACATTGTTTAACTACTGAAGCGATGAAATAACACGTAAAGAATACATAGTGAAAGTAAATAATATATTTTAAATTTGATATTTTTCAGTATAGTAGCCCGATTTTGCTTTGATAACAGCTTCGCACACTCTTCATTCTTTGGAGGAACTAAATAAGCTCATCACCTGGAGCTTTTCCAACAATCTTGAAGGAGGACACCCATGTCTATTCTCATGGGAAACCCCAACCTTGTCCTATGTGAAAACCATCGGATTACGCATGAAATCAATGGGATTATACGTGAAAACTGATATGGAACCAATGTGTATTCCCCTGTGAAACACATACAGTTATCAATGGGAAACCCGTTGGATTACATGCGAAACCCTGTTAAGCTCTAGAGTAGTGAGCTCAAATGCAGACACACTATGAAGGCAGGAAAGCAGTTCACTGCGTTTACTACAAAACAGAGCAGATTAATCGGATGAAGAGGTAATAAGGAAGACACTGAAAACCTGCTGACTATCACAAACACAGAGAAAAGGAGAGAGAGGGCGAGCTGCTCTGAGGGAGACCTGAGGTTACTGCAGGTCAGATAATGTTCCAGTGGCAGATAGATAGATAGATAGATAGATAGATAGATAGATAGATAGATAGATAGATAGATAGATAGATAGATAGATAGATAGATAGATAGATAGATAGATAGATAGATAGATAGATAGATAGATAGATAGATAGATAGATAGATAGATAGATAGATAGATAGATAGATAGATAGATAGATAGATAGATACTTTATTAATCCCTCAGAGGGAAATTTTTATTAGATGTAACAAATTCAGAATTAAGTGAAACCCATGAGATTACATGTAAAACACACGTATATTCCCATTTGAAACACACGCCTTTACCTGTGAAACGCATGAGACTACATGTCAAATTCATGAGATTACATTTTAAAACCATCAAACCGTGACAAAATAAAATAAAACGAATACGTGATACGAATCAAGTTTCATTAACTTGATTCATTAACAAACACTATATAGTTAAAACACCTTAAACAAACTAATGCTTTTATTGAGAATACAAAAAGTATGAATCAAACAAATACACATCATATTCTAATAGACCGTACTTAAGAAAGTAATGTACCATGTCTTATAAACAAAAACAAAAAAAAACATCTCATGACTTCTGTCACAATTTTACTTTCATCATTGTAATGAGGATCTTCTCGCAAATGTTTTGAGTAATTTGCCCTCTACAACAGCAGGCGGCGTTGTGACTGAATTTAATGTACCTCTGCCCGAACCCGTGTAAATACATCTCAAATAGTAGTTTTCTATTTGTCTTACATTGACAAATGACCTATTCTGTTATTTATTATTTTTTTATAAGGACTTGATAAAACCACTAACCACAGATGAACATTATGCTCAATGAAAAATAAAACTATTAAACAGTTAAATACCTTAATTGTTACATACCTCCTGTGGTTCAGCAAACAAAAAGACTAAGATCTTTCAAATTCTTTCATTCTGACCTGAAAGGAGGTGATATTGTGTCTTTGCAAGAAATAAATTTAAGAAAGAAAAGTTAGATATTAATTTTATATATTGAATATATTGCAAGATTCTCAGTCAATTTACTGTTATTTTTTAAAACCTGCAGAAGAAGAAATAGAGATTTCAACTGAAGTCACGTCTGGACCATCTGAAACCAAGGGCAAAGGTAAGATGTTAATTAAGAATTGAATTGTGCAGCAACACATAACCCAATTATTTTGACCATTTTCTACATTGTTTAACTACTGAAGCGATGAAATAACACGTAAAGAATACATAGTGAAAGTAAATAAAATATTTTAAATTTGATATTTTTCAGTATCGTAGCCCGATTTTGCTTTGGTAACAGCTTCGCACACTCTTCATTCTTTGGACGAACTAAATAAGCTCATCACCTGGAGCTTTTCCAACAGTCTTGAAGGAGGTCCCACATGTGCTGAGAGACACCCATGTCTACCCTCATGGGAAACCCCAACCTTGTCCTATGTGAAAACCATCGGATTACACTTGAAACCACTGGGATTATATGTGAAAATTGATGTGGAACCAATGTGTATTTCCCTGCTAAACACATACAGTTATCAATGGGAAACCCGTTGGATTACACGTGAAACCCTGTTAAACTCAAGAGTAGTGAACTCAAATGCAGACACGCTATGAAGGCAGGAAAGCAGTTCATTGTGTTTACTACAAAACAGAGCAGATTAATCGGATGAAGAGGTAATGAGGAAGACACTGAAAACCTGCTGACTATCACAAACACAGAGACAAGGAGAGAGAGGGCGAGCTGCTCTGATGGAGACCTGAGGTTACTGCAGGTCAGATAATGTTCCAGTGGCAGATAGATAGATAGATAGATAGATAGATAGATAGATAGATAGATAGATAGATAGATAGATAGATAGATAGATAGATAGATAGATAGATAGATAGATAGATAGATAGATAGATAGATAGATAGATAGATAGATAGATAGATAGATAGATAGATAGATAGATAGATAGATAGATAGATAGATAGATAGATAGATAGATAGATAGATACTTTATTAATCCCTCAGAGTGAAATTTGTATTAGATGGAACAAACTCAGAGGTATGTGAAACCCATGAGATTACATGGAAAACACACGTATGTTCCCATATGAAACACATACCTTTACCTGTGAAACGCATGAGACTACATGTCAAATTCATGAGATTACATTTTAAAACCATCAAACTGTGACACAATAAAATAAAACGAATACGTGATACGAATCAAGTTTCATTAACTTGATTCATTAACAAACACAATATAGTTAAAACACCTTAAACAAACTAATGCTTTCATTGAGAATACAGAAAGTATGAATCAAACAAATACACATCATATTCTAATAGACTGTACTTAAGAAAGAAATGTACCATGTCTTATAAATATAAAAAAAAAAAACATCTCATGACTTCTGGCACAATTTTACTTTCATCATTGTAATGAGGATCTTCTCGCAAATGTTTTGAGTAATTTGCCCTCTACAACAGCAGGCGGCGTTGTGACTGAATTTAATGTACTTCTGCCCAGACCCGTGTAAATACATCTCAAATAGTATTTTTCTATTTGGCTTACATTGACAAATGACCTATTCTGTTATTTATTATTTTTTTTATAAGGACTTGATAAAACCACTATCCACAGATGAACATTATGCTCAATGAAAAAAAAAACTATTAAACAGTTAAATACCTTAATTGTTACATACCTCCTGTGGTTCAGCAAACAAAAAGACTAAGATCTTTCAAATTCTTTCATTCTGACCTGAAAGGAGGTGATATTGTGTCTTTGCAAGAAATAAATTTAAGAAAGAAAAGTTAGATATTAATTTGATATATTGAATATATTGCAAGATTCTCAGTCAATTTACTGTTATTTTTTAAAACCTGCAGAAGAAGAAATAGAGATTTCAACTGAAGTCACGTCTGGACCATCTGAAACCAAGGGCAAAGGTAAGATGTTAATTAAGAATTGAATTGTGCAGCAACACATAACCCAATTATTTTGACCATTTTCTACATTGTTTAACTACTGAAGCGATGAAATAACACGTAAAGAATACATAGTGAAAGTAAATAATATATTTTAAATTTGATATTTTTCAGTATAGTAGCCCGATTTTGCTTTGGTAACAGCTTCGCACACTCTTCATTCTTTGGAGGAACTAAATAAGCTCATCACCTGGAGCTTTTCCAACAATCTTGAAGGAGGACACCCATGTCTATTCTCATGGGAAACCCCAACCTTGTCCTATGTGAAAACCATCGGATTACGCATGAAATCAATGGGATTATACGTGAAAACTGATATGGAACCAATGTGTATTCCCCTGTGAAACACATACAGTTATCAATGGGAAACCCGTTGGATTACATGCGAAACCCTGTTAAGCTCTAGAGTAGTGAGCTCAAATGCAGACACACTATGAAGGCAGGAAAGCAGTTCACTGCGTTTACTACAAAACAGAGCAGATTAATCGGATGAAGAGGTAATAAGGAAGACACTGAAAACCTGCTGACTATCACAAACACAGAGAAAAGGAGAGAGAGGGCGAGCTGCTCTGAGGGAGACCTGAGGTTACTGCAGGTCAGATAATGTTCCAGTGGCAGATAGATAGATAGATAGATAGATAGATAGATAGATAGATAGATAGATAGATAGATAGATAGATGGATAGATGGATGGATGGACGGATGGACGGAGGACGGACGGACGGACGGACAGATAGACAGACAGACAGATAGATAGATAGATAGATAGATAGAAAGATAGATAGATAGATAGATAGATAGATAGATAGATAGATAGATAGATAGATAGATAGATAGATAGATAGATAGATAGATAGATAGATAGATAGATAGATACTTTATTAATCCCTCAGAGGGAAATTTTTATTAGATGTAACAAATTCAGAATTAAGTGAAACCCATGAGATTACATGTAAAACACACGTATATTCCCATTTGAAACACACGCCTTTACCTGTGAAACGCATGAGACTACATGTCAAATTCATGAGATTACATTTTAAAACCATCAAACCGTGACAAAATAAAATAAAACGAATACGTGATACGAATCAAGTTTCATTAACTTGATTCATTAACAAACACTATATAGTTAAAACACCTTAAACAATCTAATGCTTTTATTGAGAATACAAAAAGTATGAATCAAACAAATACACATCATATTCTAATAGACCGTACTTAAGAAAGTAATGTACCATGTCTTATAAACAAAAACAAAAAAAAACATCTCATGACTTCTGTCACAATTTTACTTTCATCATTGTAATGAGGATCTTCTCGCAAATGTTTTGAGTAATTTGCCCTCTACAACAGCAGGCGGCGTTGTGACTGAATTTAATGTACCTCTGCCCGAACCCGTGTAAATACATCTCAAATAGTAGTTTTCTATTTGGCTTACATTGACAAATGACCTATTCTGTTGTTTATTATTTTTTTATAAGGACTTGATAAAACCACTAACCACAGATGAACATTATGCTCAATGAAAAAAAAAACTATTAAACAGTTAAATACCTTAATTGTTACATACCTCCTGTGGTTCAGCAAACAAAAAGACTAAGATCTTTCAAATTCGTTCATTCTGACCTGAAAGGAGGTGATATTGTGTCTTTGCAAGAAATAAATTTAAGAAAGAAAAGTTAGATATTAATTTGATATATTGAATATATTGCAAGATTCTCAGTCAATTTACTGTTATTTTTTAAAACCTGCAGAAGAAGAAATAGATATTTCAACTGAAGTCACGTCTGGACCATCTGAAACCAAGGGCAAAGGTAAGATGTTAATTAAGAATTGAATTGTGCAGCAACACATAACCCAATTATTTTGACCATTTTCTACATTGTTTAACTACTGAAGCGATGAAATAACACGTAAGGAATACATAGTGAAAGTAAATAATATATTTTAAATTTGATATTTTTCAGTATAGTAGCCCGATTTTGCTTTGATAACAGCTTCGCACACTCTTCATTCTTTGGAGGAACTAAATAAGCTCATCACCTGGAGCTTTTCCAACAATCTTGAAGGAGGACACCCATGTCTATTCTCATGGGAAACCCCAACCTTGTCCTATGTGAAAACCATCGGATTACGCATGAAATCAATGGGATTATACGTGAAAACTGATATGGAACCAATGTGTATTCCCCTGTGAAACACATACAGTTATCAATGGGAAACCCGTTGGATTACATGCGAAACCCTGTTAAACTCTAGAGTAGTGAGCTCAAATACAGACACACTATGAAGGCAGGAAAGCAGTTCACTGCGTTTACTACAAAACAGAGCAGATTAATCGGATGAAGAGGTAATAAGGAAGACACTGAAAACCTGCTGACTATCACAAACACAGAGAAAAGGAGAGAGAGGGCGAGCTGCTCTGATGGAGACCTGAGGTTACTGCAGGTCAGATAATGTTCCAGTGGCAGATAGATAGATAGATAGATAGATAGATAGATAGATAGATAGATAGATAGATAGATAGATAGATAGATAGATAGATAGATAGATAGATAGATAGATAGATGGATAGATGGATGGATGGATGGATGGACGGAGGACGGACGGACGGACGGACAGATAGACAGACAGACAGATAGATAGATAGATAGATAGATAGATAGATAGATAGAAAGATAGATAGATAGATAGATAGATAGATAGATAGATAGATAGATAGATAGATACTTTAGTAATCCCTCAGAGGGAAATTTTTATTAGATGTAACAAACTCAGAATTAAGTGAAACCCATGAGATTACATGTAAAACACACGTATATTCCCATTTGAAACACACGCCTTTACCTGTGAAACGCATGAGACTACATGTCAAATTCATGAGATTACATTTTAAAACCATCAAACCGTGACAAAATAAAATAAAACGAATACGTGATACGAATCAAGTTTCATTAACTTGATTCATTAACAAACACAATATAATTAAAACACCTTAAATAAACTAATGCTTTTCTTGAGAATACAAAAAGTATGAATAAAACAAACACACATCATATTCTAATAGACCGTACTTAAGAAAGAAATGTACCATGTCTTATAAATATAAAAAAACAAAAACATCTCATGACTTCTGTCACAATTTTACTTTCATCATTGTAATGAGGATCTTCTCGCAAATGTTTTCAGTAATTTGCCCTCTACAACAGCAGGCGGCGTTGTGACTGAATTTAATGTACCTCTGCCCGAACCCGTGTAAATACATCTCAAATAATAGTTTTCTATTTGGCTTACATTGACAAATGACCTATTCTGTTATTTATTATTTTTTTATAAGGACTTGATAAAACCACTAACCACAGATGAACATTATGCTCAATGAAAAAAAAAACTATTAAACAGTTAAATACCTTAATTGTTACATACCTCCTGTGGTTCAGCAAACAAAAAGACTAAGATCTTTCAAATTCGTTCATTCTGACCTGAAAGGAGGTGATATTGTGTCTTTGCAAGAAATAAATTTAAGAAAGAAAAGTTAGATATTAATTTGATATATTGAATATATTGCAAGATTCTCAGTCAATTTACTGTTATTTTTTAAAACCTGCAGAAGAAGAAATAGAGATTTCAACTGAAGTCACGTCTGGACCATCTGAAACCAAGTGCAAAGGTAAGATGTTAATTAAGAATTGAATTGTGCAGCAACACATAACCCAATTATTTTGACCATTTTCTACATTGTTTAACTACTGAAGCGATGAAATAACACGTAAGGAATACATAGTGAAAGTAAATAATACATTTTAAATTTGATATTTTTCAGCATAGTAGCCCGATTTTGCTTTGATAACAGCTTCGCACACTCTTCATTCTTTGGAGGAACTAAATAAGCTCATCACCTGGAGCTTTTCCAACAATCTTGAAGGATGACACCCATGTCTATTCTCATGGGAAACCCCAACCTTGTCCTATGTGAAAACCATCGGATTACGCATGAAATCAATGGGATTATACGTGAAAACTGACATGGAACCAATGTGTATTCCCCTGTGAAACACATACAGTTATCAATGGGAAACCCGTTGGATTACATGCGAAACCCTGTTAAACTCTAGAGTAGTGAGCTCAAATGCAGACACACTATGAAGGCAGGAAAGCAGTTCACTGTGTTTACTACAAAACAGAGCAGATTAATCAGATGAAGAGGTAATGAGAATATTATGGAACCTTTGTGTTTGTCATTGGAGCACCGAATGGCGTGAAAGCTCCATTGAAATGTAAGGAATTATTATTATTCCGCGTTATTATTATTATGCTACGTAAACAACTGCTCTCCAAAACTCATGAAAGCGAGTTGGCGTGGCAAAATGTTAAAAGTAAGTTGTTAAAAGAAGTTGTTTTCGTCAACTGGTGGTGTGGCGGCCATTTTGAGGGTCTCAATGGCTGTAAATCTTGTGTACATGGACGGACCTTCTCCAAACTTTACAGGTATGATAACAGTCCGGGCCTGAACACATGTGCATGGTAATTTTTGGTCATAGTGATAGTGCCCCCTGGTGGCAACAGGAAATGTCACTTTTTAAACCTTCACATGCTATGTCGAGCTGGTTGATCAGATCCATGTCAAATCAGGTCTGAATAGTGTTAAGATGTTGATAATGATATATCGAGAAGTGAATGCGTTTTTGTCGAAGGGCGTCGCCATAGCAATGCATCAAACTTTTACGTTCCGCCATGACACAGGAAGTTGACGTTGACGGTCAAAAGATGCTTGAAACCTCCATCACACATCCATCCAGCGTGGTGAGACAATACATCTGATATGTGTTGTGCGAGTGGATGTATCCAAATGGCTTGCTAGCGCCCCCGGCACCTAGTTTCACCGACATGCACAAAATTCGGTGGAAATGTGTATCACATGGTGATGTACAAGAAAGTCTCCTGGCACCATGACCTCAACTTAACAGGAAGTCCACCATTTTGAATTTATTCGCCATTTTTGTCGATTTCCACCTGTTGTATTTTAACGAACTCCTACTACAGATTTTGTCGGACCAATTTGCATTTTGTCTGTCCTGTCTTAACACCTGGGAGATGAAAAGTTATCAAAAGAATTTGTTTTCGGCGAACGGTGTGCCCGTGTATGGAACAATATGTACATATTCTGATCTTCCTCAAACATTTCATGTTTGATAACAGTCCCGCCCTGAAGACACCTGTATGGTAATATTTGCTCAGTCATAACGCCCCCAGCTGGCAACTGGAAAATAAATATTTCATACTTTCCCGTCCTTCATCGAGGTAGTTGATCACATCAACATCAAATCAGGTCAGAATAACCTTAAAACATTGATGATGATATATTGAGAAGTCAGCTTTTTTGCGAAAGGGAGTCGCCAGGGTGATGCGGCAAAGTTAGATTTTTCACCTAGACACAGGAAGTTGATGTATAAGGTCCAGGAATGCTTCAAACCTCATGAAACTTTGCACATAAATCAGACATGTTAACCTCCACGGACCCGCTGGCTCATCAACATTTAGCATACGAGGGTTTGCATATCACTGCTTGTTGCTCATGTTATTGTACTTGTTGAGAATATGTTGGTGAAAAGTTGCAGTATTTGTGACACATTACATGTGATGACATGTTTTCCACATAGTACCACATATAACAACGTGGGGAAAAATCTTCCCACATAGTTTTCCCATGTTATATTTTGCTACATAACGTGTCCTACATGTGATCACGTGTCTCATGTGGAAAACATGGCTCATGTGATTTTGTTTATGGGTTAGTTGAGCAGTTCTTGCCATAATATGAATATGGATTAGTACAGTAGTTGAGCAGGTCTATTTTGCTGTTTACGAACAAAACTTTTGCACTACGTAAGTGATGATCTCAAACTCTTTAAGATCAAATATTTCACCAGTAAACTTTTGAAAAGGTTCAGCTGTTAACTGAAAATTCTTCCAGGTGACAAACTAATGAAGCTGGTTAAGACACTTCCATTAGTAGTGTAAAGCTGTCAGCAAGATAAACACCGGCTATTTTGAGTCAATATGAAACAAATTTAGGTTTGTTCATACAGTTTCATTCATTACTCAGTTTCATACTGTTATTTTGTAATTGGGTGTTTTCATTATTGTTCTAAATCTGGGGTGTCCAAACTACGGCCCGCGGGCCAACTGTGCCTGTGGTCGATTTTTAATTGGGCCGCAGCAAATTCTAAAAATATAATGGAATATGGCCCACACATGAATGAACGATAACTTTCGCATTACGGAGGAGCTGCTTGATCTTAGAAGTCTAAAGGGCACAACAACGGGTAAGGACATTTTCAAAGCTGCGTCAGATGCAATTGATAATATGGAACTTAAAGTGGTTAAATTGTGGAGTTGTACGGGTCTCCTGCGATGACAGGTGAGCACAAAGGAATGGCCTCAATGCTGCGGGACAAGGTGCAGGAGAGTGAAGGCGAGGCTGTTAAAATGGATGTGCGAAGCTTTGTCTCTTTGAGACAACTAAGCAACTGCAATGCTGCGCACATCCCCGCAATAAAATGTGCAAACTTCCTGCTAAAAGGGGGAATTAGTGTCTATGATCACATCTCTTGTGAACAAGTTCAGTCAGCATTTCCGAGACTTTCCTGTAATTGAGAACGATAATGTAACTGGCCAGTAGATGAGGAACAGAAGAACTTTATTTTAGCCCAGATACTAAAATTCAGCACACTCCATTACTGCAGGACCTGCTCACTATTTGTCTCAAAACATTACATTGACTTTCATGTACACTGAACACAAATCAGAGGTACTTCCATTAATGCCCAACTCATGTCACTCATGGTGCCTACTATGAACGTTCGAACGAACGCTGGGCATTCTGGGAAACACCGCTACAATATCAAGCTGTTCTCGACTCCCCTATATGCGAGTTAAAAATATATTACACAGTATTCATGTGTTGAAAAGCCCAATTACTGAATAAATTCAGTCAATTAAAGTTGATAACATTTTCGAACAAACGTTAGTTGATGTGTTAACAACCCCAATAACTTATTTGCATAACTAACAATTATATCAATCCCCTTGTTCACTTATTTTTCCCTCTTTATTCAGGGCTGTGAAGGGGGATCACCATCCTAACTAAAAAGCAATCTGAGGCAGCTGTTTTGAGAATGAGCTGTTAACCCTTTTTGTAACAAAATGAACGAAAACCTGTTAATGGAAAGTTGTGATGGAGGCTGTTTTTTTATTTAAGCATATTCAATTATTAAGCATAATTTATCTACATTTCATTGATTTTGTTAACTTTAATAGTGGCCCAGCCTTTCGTATATTTTTCAGTATTTGGTCCTCAGTGAAAAAAGTTTGGACACCCCTGTTCTATGTTGATGAAAGCGGTAAAAAAAAAAATATCTGTCCCTCTGGTAATCTGGAATATCATTGCTGTTCTGCAGGTACCGTCGATGTGGAGAAAGAAATTGAAACACTGCTCAGCAGACTTCACCTTCAAGACAAACTTCAACAGAAGCTGTCACCAGCTGACTTTCTTAAAATAGGTCCACCTGTGTAACCGAGCAATGACACGTGTGAGAAAGAACTAGCCTATACTTTTCTTCAGAAGTTATTGGCGTTAGACTACAGAGCTAGACATATCCTTGTAAAACAGGAGAGTCCTGAGGTCAGCCATCCACAGTCTGCTCCGGTGTCTGACAGCACTGACACAGATGATAGTGACTCAGATGAATTTTTTAACACAGATGAAGACTCTGATCAATCAAAACAAACCCATGCGCATCCAATGGATGTTCAAATGGCAGTATTTCACTGCTCAGAC